>NC_084471.1:107359534-108064521 GCF_027409185.1 Cynocephalus volans | reverse complement strand
GTTTAAACTTGATAAAACCACATTGAACAAGTTCAAACCGGTTTAAACCGGATTAAAACGGATTGAAGCGGTTTAAACTGGTTTAAACTAGATAAAACCGGATAGAAACGGTTTAAACCGGATAAAACCGGATAGAACCGGTTTAAACCGGTTGAAACCAGATTAAACCAGATAAAACCGGATTGAACTGGTTTAAACCGGAAAAAACCGGATTGAACCGGTTTAAACTGGTTTAAAACGGATAGAACCGGATTGAACCGGTTTAAACCAGTTTAAGGTGGATAAAACCGGATTGAACTGGTTTAAACAGGATAAAACCGAATTGAACCAGTTTAAAATGGTTTAAACAGGATAAAACCGCATTGAACCGGTTTAAACCGGATAAAACCGGATCCATCCTGTTTAAACTGGTTTAAACCGGATAAAACAGGATAGAACTAGTTTAAAGCGGATAGAAAGGGTTGGAACCGGTTTAAACCGGATTGAACCGGTTTAAACCGGATAAAACCGGATTGAACCGGTTTAAACCAGTTTGAACCGTATAGAACCGGATTGAACGTGTTTAAACCGGATAGAACCGGATTGAACCGGTTTAAACAAGAAAAACCGGATTGAACCTGTTTAAACTGGATAAAACCGGACTGAACCAGTTAAAACCGGATAAAACCGGATTGATCCGGTTTAAACTGGTTTAAATAGGATAAAACCGGATTGAACTGGTTTAAACTGGATAAAAACTGATAGAACCAGACTGAACCAGTATAAACCGGTTTAAGCCAGATGAAACCGGATAGAACCGGTTTAAACTGGATAAAATCGGATTGAACCAGTTTAAACCAGATTAAACTGGAAAGAACCGGTTTACACTGGATAGAAGAGGATTGAACCGGTATAAACCTGATTAAACTGGATAAAACCGGATTGAACTGGATTAAACCGGTTTAAACCGGATGAAACCAGATTGAAATGGTTTAAACCGGATAAAACGGGATTGAACCGGTATAAACTGGTATAAACCGGATAAATCCGGAATGAACTGGTTTAAACTGGTTTAAACCAGATAGAACAGGTTTAAGCCGGATAAAATCGGATTGAACCGGTTTAAACCGGTTTAAACCGGATAGAACCGGATTGAAACGCTTTAAACCAGTTTAAACCGAATAGAACCGGATAGAAATGGTTTAAACCGGTTTAATCTGGATAGAACCGGATAGAACCGGTTTAAACCGGTTTAAACCGGATAGAAACGGATTGAACCGGTTTAAACCGGATAAAACCGGATAGAACCGGTTTAAACTGGTTTAAACGGGATAGAACCGGGTAGAACCAGTTTAAAACGGATAAAACTAGATTGAACAGGTTTAAACCGGTTTAATCCGGATAAAACCGAATTGAACCGGTTGAAACCGGAGAAAAACGGATTGAACTGGTTGAACCGGTTTAAATCGGATAGAACCGGATTGAACCGGTTTAAACAGATAAAACTGGATTGAACCCTTTTAAAACAGTTTTAAACTGGATAGAACTGGATAGAACCGGTTCAAACCGGATAAAACCGGATTGAACCGGTTAAACCAGTTTCAACCGGATAAAACCGGATTGAACCGGTTTAAACCGGATAAAACCGGAGTGAACCGGTTTGAACCGGTTTAAACCTGATAAAACCGGATTGAGTCAGTTTAAACCGGTTTAAACCGGATAAAACTGGATTGAACCGGTTTAAACTGGTTTAAACCGGATAAAACCGGATTGAACCGGTTAAACCAGTTTCAACCGAATTGAACCGGATAGAAACAGTTTTAAACTGGATAAAACCGGATTGAACCGGTTTAAACCTGATTAAACTGGATAAAACCGGATTGAACCGGATTAAACCGGTTTAAACCGGATGAAACCAGATTGAAACGGTTTAAACCGGATAAAACCGGATTGAACCGGCTTACACCGGTTTAAACCTGATAAAACTGCATTGAACCGGTTTAAACTGGTATAAACCGGATAAATCCGGAATGAACTGGTTTAAACTGGTTTAAACCGGATAGAACCGGATAGAACCGGTTTAAGCCGGATAAAATCGGATTGAACCGGTTTAAACCGGTTTAAACCGGATAGAACCGGATTGAACCGGTTTAAACCAGTTTAAACCGAATAGAACCGGATAGAAATGGTTTAAAACCGGTTTAATCTGGATAGAACCGGATAGAACCGGTTTAAACCGGTTTAAACCGGATAGAAACGGATTGAACCGGTTTAAACCGGATAAAACCGGAGAGAACCGGTTTAAACTGGTTTAAATGGGATAGAACCGGGTAGAACCAGTTTAAAACGGACAAAACTAGATTGAACAGGTTTAAACCGGTTTAATCCGGATAAAACCGAATTGAACCGGTTGAAACCGGAGAAGAACGGATTGAACTGGTTGAACCGGTTTAAATCGGATAGAACCGGATTGAACCTGTTTAAACCGCATAAACCCGGATTGATCCGGTTTGAACCGGTTTAAACCGGATAGATCGGTTTAAACCGGATAAAAGAGGATTGAACCGGTTTAAACGGGTTTAAACCAGATAAAAGCGGATTGAACCAGTTTAAACCGGATAAAAACGGATTGAACGGGTTTAAACCGGTTTAAACTGGATAGAAACGGATTGAAACGGTATAAAACGGGTTAAACCGGATAAAACCGGATTGAACTGTTTTAAACCGGATAAAACCGGATTGAACCGGTTTAAACTGCTTTAAATAGGATAAAATCAGGTTGAACCAGTTTAAACTGGTTTAATCCGTATAAAACCGGATTGAACCAGTTTAAACCGGTTTAAACCAGATAAAAGCAGATTGAACCGCTTTAGAACGGATAGAACCGGACTGAACCGGTTTTAAACCGGTTTACACCGGATAGAATCGGATTGAACTGGTTTTAAACCGGATAAAACAAGATAGAACTGGTATAAACCGGATAGAATTGGATTGAACCGGTTTAAACCGGTTTAAACAGGATAAAATCGGATTGAACCGGTTTAAACAGGGGAAGTAAGGAGGAAAACGGTTAGGACCGGATTGAACCGGTTTAAACCGGTTTAAACCAGATGAAACTGTATAGAACTGGTTTAAAGCAGATAGAAAGGGATTGAACCGTTTTAAACCGGTTTAAACCGGATAAAACCAGATTGAACCAGTTTAAACCGGTTTAAACCGGATAAAAACGTATTGAACCGGTTTAAACCGGTTTAAACTAGATAAAACCAGATTGAACCGGTTTAAACAGGATAAAAAGGGATAGGACCGGATTGAACCGGTTTAAACCGGTTTTAAACCAGATGAAACTGGATAGAACTGGTTTAAAGCAGATAGAAAGGGATTGAACCGTTTTAAACCGGTTTAAACCGGATAAAACCAGATTGAACAGGTTTAAACCAGATAAAACTGGATTGAACCGGTTTAAACCGGTGTGAACCGTATAGAACCGAATTGAACGTGATTAAACCGGATAAAACTGGATTGAACCAGTTTAAACCGGATAAACCGGATGGAAACCTTTTAAACTGGATAGAACTGGATTGAACCGGTTTAAACCAGAAAAACCGGATTGAACCTGTTTAAACCGGATAAAACAGGACTGAACCGGTTTAAACCGGATTGATCCGGTTTAAACTGGTTTAAACCGGATAAAACCGGATAGAACCGGGTTGAACCAGATTGAAGCGGATTAAACCGGTTTAAACCAGATAAAACCGGATAGAACGTGTTTAAAACGGAAAAAAGCAGATTTAACCGGATTAAACCGGTTTAAACAGGATTAAACTGGATTGAATAAGTTTAAACCGGATTGAACCGGTTTAAATCGGTTGAAAACGGATAGAACTGGATTGAACCGGTTTAAACCGCTTTAAACTACATAAAACCGGATTGAACTGTTTTAAACAGGATAAAACCGGATTGAACCGGTTTAAAAGGTTTAAACAGGATAAAACCGCATAGAACCGGTTTAAACCGGATAAAACCGTATCGATCCGGTTTAAACCGGTTTAAAACGGATAAAACAGGATCGAACTGCTTTAAAGCGGATAGAAAGGGTTTGAACCGGTTTAAACCGGATTGAACCGGTTTAAACCGGATAAAACCGGATTGAACCGGTTTAAACCAGTTTGAACCGTATAGAACCGGATTGAACGTGTTTAAACCGGATAGAACCGGATTGAACCGGTTTGAACCAGAAAAACCGGATTGAACCTGTTTAAACTGGATAAAACCGGACTGAACCAGTTAAAACCTGATAAAACCGGATTGATCCGGTTTAAACTGGTTTAAATAGGATAAAACCGGATTGAACTGGTTTAAACCGGATAAAAACTGATAGAACCAGACTGAACCAGTATAAACCGGTTTAAGCCAGATGAAACCGGATAGAACCGGTTTAAACTGGATAAAATCGGATTGAACCAGTTTAAACCAGATTAAACTGGAAAGAACCGGTTTACACTGGATAGAAGAGGATTGAACCGGTATAAACCGCATAGAACCGGATTGAACCGGTTTAAACCGGTTTAAACCGGATAGAACCGGATTGAACCGGTTCCAACTGGTTTAAACCAGATAAAACCGGATAGAACCGGTTGAAACTGGATAAAACCGGATTGAACCGGTTGAAACCGGATGAAACCGGATAGAACCGGTTTAAACCGGATAGAACCGCATTGAACCGGTGTAAACCGTTTAAAAGTGGATAAAACCGGATTGAACTGGTTTAAACTGGATAAAACCGATTGAACCGGTTTAAACTGGATAAAACCGGATTGAACCGGTTTAAACCGGTGTGAACCGTATAGAACCGGATTGAACGTGTTTAACCGGATGAAACCGGATTGAACCGGTTTAAACCGGATAAAACCGGATGGAAACCGTTTAAACTGGATAGAACTGGATTGAACGGTTTAAACCAGAAAAACCGGATTGAACCTGTCTAAACCGGATAAAACCGGACTGAACCGGTTTAAACTGGATAAAACCGGATTGATCCGGTTTAAACTGGTTTAAACCAGATAAAACCGGATAGAACCGGGTTGAACCAGATTGAAGCGGTTGAAACCAGTTTAAACCAGATAAAACAGGATAGAACGGATTTAAACCGGAAAAAAGCAGATTGAACCGGATTAAACCAGTTTAAACCGGATAAAACCGGATTGAATAAGTTTAAACCTGATTGAACCGGTTTAAACTGGTTTAAAACGGATAGAACCGGATTGAACCAGTTTAAACCAGTTTAAGGTGGATAAAATCGGATTGAACTGGTTTAAACAGGATAAAACCGAATTGAACCAGTTTAAAATGGTTTAAACAGGATAAAACCGCTTTGAACCGGTTTAAACCGGATAAAACCGGATCCATCCTTTTTAAACTGGTTTAAACCGGATAAAACAGGATAGAACTAGTTTAAAGCGGATAGAAAGGGACTGAAACGGTTTAAACCGGATTAAACCGGATTAAACCGGATAAAACCAGATTGATCCGGTTTAAACCTGTTTAAACTGGATAAAACCGGATTGAACTGGTTTAAACCGGTTTGAACCGTATAGAACCGGATTGAACGTGTTTAAACTGGATAAAACCGGATTGAACTGGTTTAAACCGGATAAAATCATATTGAACCGGTTTAAACAGGTTTAAAGTGGACAAAACCGGATTGAACTGGTATAAACAGGATAAAACCGGATTGAACCGGTTTAAAGCAGATAAAACAAGATAGAACTGGTTTATAACGGATAGAACCGGATTGAACTGGTTTAAACCGGTTTAAACCGGATAAAACCGGGTTGAACCGGTTTAAACCTGATTAAACCGGATAAAACCGGACTGATCTGGTTTAAACTTGTTAAAACCGGATTGAACCGTTTTAAACCGGATAAAACCGGATTGAACCAGTTTAAACCGGATTGAACCGATTTAAACCGGTTTAAATCAGAAAGAACTGGATTGAACCAATTTAAACTGGTTTAAAACAGATGAAACCGGATAGAACCGGTTTAAACCGGATAAAACAGGATTGAACCGGCTTAAACCGGACAAAACCGGATAGAACCGGTTTAAATCGATTTCAACCGGATAGAACCAAATTGAACCGGTTTAAACTGGTTTAAACCGGAGAAAACCGGACTGAACCGGTTTACACCGGTTTAAACCGGAGAGGACAAGACTGAACCGGTTTAAACATGTCTAAACGGATAAAACCGGATAGAGCCGGTTTAAACCGGATAGAACCGGATTGCACCGGTTTCAACCAGATAAAACCGTATTGAACAGGTTTAAACCGTATTGAACTGATTTAAACCAGATAAAACTGGATTGATCCAGCTTAAACCGGTTTAAACCGGATTAAACTGGATAGAACCAGTTCAATCCGGATAGAACGAGATTGAACCGGTTTCAACCGATTTAAACTGCATAAACCCGGATTGAACCGGTTTAAACCGGTTTAAACCGGATTAAACAGGATTGAACCGGTTTTAACCGGTTTAAACTGGATAAAACCGGATTGAACCGGTTTAAACCGGATAAAACCGGATAGAACCGGATTGAAAAGGTTTAAACCGGTTTAAACTGGATAAAACCGGATTGAACCGGTTTAAACCGGATAAAACTGGATTGAACTGGTTTCAACTGGTTTATACAGGATAAAATCGGATTGAACCAGTTTAAACCGGTTTAAACCGGATAAAACCGGATTGAACCAGTTTAAACCGGTTGAAACCGGATAAAACCGCATTGAACCGGTTTAAACCGGTTTAAACCAGATAAAACCGGATTGAACCGGTTTAAACCGGTTTAAACCAGATAAAAGCGGATTGATCCTGTTTAAACCGGATAAAAACGGATTGAACCGGTTTAAACCGGTTTAAACCGGACAGAAACGGATTGAAACGGTTTAAACCGGGTTAAACTGGATAAAACCGGATTGAACCGGTTTAAACCGGATAAAACCGGATTCAACCGGTTTAAACTGGTTTAAACAGGATAAAATCAGATTGAACCAGTTTAAACTGGTTTAATCCGTATAAAACCGGATTGAATCGGTTTAAACCGGTTTAAACCAGATAAAAGCAGATTGAACCGCTTTTATCCGGATAGAACCGGACTGAACCGGTTTAAACCGGTTTTAACCGGATAAAACCGGATTGAACCGGTTTAAACCGGTTTAAATCGGATTGAACGGGTTTAAACCGGATAAAACAAGATAGAACTGGTATAAACCGGATAGAACCGGATTGAACCGGTTTAAACCAGTTTAAACAGGATAAAACCGGATTGAACCAGTTTAAACTTGATAAAACCACATTGAACAAGTTCAAACCGGTTTAAACCGGATTAAAACGGATTGAAGCGGTTTAAACTGGTTTAAACTAGATAAAACCGGATAGAAACGGTTTAAACCGGATAAAACCGGATAGAACCGGTTTAAACCGGTTGAAACCAGATTAAACCAGATAAAACCGGATTGAACTGGTTTAAACCGGAAAAAACCGGATTGAACCGGTTTAAACTGGTTTAAAACGGATAGAACCGGATTGAACCGGTTTAAACCAGTTTAAGGTGGATAAAACCGGATTGAACTGGTTTAAACAGGATAAAACCGAATTGAACCAGTTTAAAATGGTTTAAACAGGATAAAACCGCATTGAACCGGTTTAAACCGGATAAAACCGGATCCATCCTGTTTAAACTGGTTTAAACCGGATAAAACAGGATAGAACTAGTTTAAAGCGGATAGAAAGGGTTGGAACCGGTTTAAACCGGATTGAACCGGTTTAAACCGGATAAAACCGGATTGAACCGGTTTAAACCAGTTTGAACCGTATAGAACCGGATTGAACGTGTTTAAACCGGATAGAACCAGATTGAACCGGTTTAAACAAGAAAAACCGGATTGAACCTGTTTAAACTGGATAAAACCGGACTGAACCAGTTAAAACCGGATAAAACCGGATTGATCCGGTTTAAACTGGTTTAAATAGGATAAAACCGGATTGAACTGGTTTAAACTGGATAAAAACTGATAGAACCAGACTGAACCAGTATAAACCGGTTTAAGCCAGATGAAACCGGATAGAACCGGTTTAAACTGGATAAAATCGGATTGAACCAGTTTAAACCAGATTAAACTGGAAAGAACCGGTTTACACTGGATAGAAGAGGATTGAACCGGTATAAACCTGATTAAACTGGATAAAACCGGATTGAACTGGATTAAACCGGTTTAAACCGGATGAAACCAGATTGAAATGGTTTAAACCGGATAAAACGGGATTGAACCGGTATAAACTGGTATAAACCGGATAAATCCGGAATGAACTGGTTTAAACTGGTTTAAACCGGATAGAACAGGTTTAAGCCGGATAAAATCGGATTGAACCGGTTTAAACCGGTTTAAACCGGATAGAACCGGATTGAAACGCTTTAAACCAGTTTAAACCGAATAGAACCGGATAGAAATGGTTTAAACCGGTTTAATCTGGATAGAACCGGATAGAACCGGTTTAAACCGGTTTAAACCGGATAGAAACGGATTGAACCGGTTTAAACCGGATAAAACCGGATAGAACCGGTTTAAACTGGTTTAAACGGGATAGAACCGGGTAGAACCAGTTTAAAACGGATAAAACTAGATTGAACAGGTTTAAACCGGTTTAATCCGGATAAAACCGAATTGAACCGGTTGAAACCGGAGAAAAACGGATTGAACTGGTTGAACCGGTTTAAATCGGATAGAACCGGATTGAACCGGTTTAAACCAGATAAAACTGGATTGAACCCTTTTAAAACAGTTTAAACTGGATAGAACTGGATAGAACCGGTTCAAACCGGATAAAACCGGATTGAACCGGTTAAACCAGTTTCAACCGGATAAAACCGGATTGAACCGGTTTAAACCGGATAAAACCGGAGTGAACCGGTTTGAACCGGTTTAAACCTGATAAAACCGGATTGAGTCAGTTTAAACCGGTTTAAACCGGATAAAACTGGATTGAACCGGTTTAAACTGGTTTAAACCGGATAAAACCGGATTGAACCGGTTAAACCAGTTTCAACCGAATTGAACCGGATAGAAACAGTTTAAACTGGATAAAACCGGATTGAACCGGTTTAAACCTGATTAAACTGGATAAAACCGGATTGAACCGGATTAAACCGGTTTAAACCGGATGAAACCAGATTGAAACGGTTTAAACCGGATAAAACCGGATTGAACCGGCTTACACCGGTTTAAACCTGATAAAACTGCATTGAACCGGTTTAAACTGGTATAAACCGGATAAATCCGGAATGAACTGGTTTAAACTGGTTTAAACCGGATAGAACCGGATAGAACCGGTTTAAGCCGGATAAAATCGGATTGAACCGGTTTAAACCGGTTTAAACCGGATAGAACCGGATTGAACCGGTTTAAACCAGTTTAAACCGAATAGAACCGGATAGAAATGGTTTAAACCGGTTTAATCTGGATAGAACCGGATAGAACCGGTTTAAACCGGTTTAAACTGGATAGAAACGGATTGAACCGGTTTAAACCGGATAAAACCGGAGAGAACCGGTTTAAACTGGTTTAAATGGGATAGAACCGGGTAGAACCAGTTTAAAACGGACAAAACTAGATTGAACAGGTTTAAACCGGTTTAATCCGGATAAAACCGAATTGAACCGGTTGAAACCGGAGAAGAACGGATTGAACTGGTTGAACCGGTTTAAATCGGATAGAACCGGATTGAACCTGTTTAAACCGCATAAACCCGGATTGATCCGGTTTGAACCGGTTTAAACCGGATAGATCGGTTTAAACCGGATAAAAGAGGATTGAACCGGTTTAAACGGGTTTAAACCAGATAAAAGCGGATTGAACCAGTTTAAACCGGATAAAAACGGATTGAACGGGTTTAAACCGGTTTAAACCGGATAGAAACGGATTGAAACGGTATAAAACGGGTTAAACCGGATAAAACCGGATTGAACTGTTTTAAACCGGATAAAACCGGATTGAACCGGTTTAAACTGCTTTAAATAGGATAAAATCAGGTTGAACCAGTTTAAACTGGTTTAATCCGTATAAAACCGGATTGAACCAGTTTAAACCGGTTTAAACCAGATAAAAGCAGATTGAACCGCTTTAGAACGGATAGAACCGGACTGAACCGGTTTAAACCGGTTTAAACCGGATAGAATCGGATTGAACTGGTTTAAACCGGATAAAACAAGATAGAACTGGTATAAACCGGATAGAATTGGATTGAACCGGTTTAAACCGGTTTAAACAGGATAAAATCGGATTGAACCGGTTTAAACAGGATAAAAACGGTTAGGACCGGATTGAACCGGTTTAAACCGGTTTAAACCAGATGAAACTGTATAGAACTGGTTTAAAGCAGATAGAAAGGGATTGAACCGTTTTAAACCGGTTTAAACCGGATAAAACCAGATTGAACCAGTTTAAACCGGTTTAAACCGGATAAAAACGTATTGAACCGGTTTAAACCGGTTTAAACTAGATAAAACCAGATTGAACCGGTTTAAACAGGATAAAAAGGGATAGGACCGGATTGAACCGGTTTAAACCGGTTTAAACCAGATGAAACTGGATAGAACTGGTTTAAAGCAGATAGAAAGGGATTGAACCGTTTTAAACCGGTTTAAACCGGATAAAACCAGATTGAACAGGTTTAAACCAGATAAAACTGGATTGAACCGGTTTAAACCGGTGTGAACCGTATAGAACCGAATTGAACGTGATTAAACCGGATAAAACTGGATTGAACCAGTTTAAACCGGATAAAACCGGATGGAAACCTTTTAAACTGGATAGAACTGGATTGAACCGGTTTAAACCAGAAAAACCGGATTGAACCTGTTTAAACCGGATAAAACAGGACTGAACCGGTTTAAACCGGATTGATCCGGTTTAAACTGGTTTAAACCGGATAAAACCGGATAGAACCGGGTTGAACCAGATTGAAGCGGATTAAACCGGTTTAAACCAGATAAAACCGGATAGAACGTGTTTAAAACGGAAAAAAGCAGATTTAACCGGATTAAACCGGTTTAAACAGGATTAAACTGGATTGAATAAGTTTAAACCGGATTGAACCGGTTTAAACCGGTTGAAAACGGATAGAACCGGATTGAACCGGTTTAAACTGGAGAAAACCGTATTGAACCTCTTTAAACCGAATAAAAGCGGATAGAACCGGTTTAAACTGGATAAAACTGGATTGAACCGGTTAAAACCGGATTGTTCCGATTTAAACCCGTTTAAAATGGACAAAAGCGGATAGAACTGGTTTAAACCGGAGAGAACCGGATTGAACTGCTTTAAACCGGTTTAAAAGGGAGAGAACCGGATTGAACGGGTTTAAACCGGTTTAAACCAGATAAAACCGGATAGAACCGGTTTGAACCGGAAAATAGCGGATTGAACTCGTTTAAACCGGTTTAAATCGGATAAAAGCGGATTGAACATGTTTAAACCGGATAAAACCGGATTGAACCAGTTTAAACCGGTTTAAAACGGATAAAACCGGATTGAACTGGTTTAAACCGGTTTAAACTGGATAAAACCGGATTGATCTGGTTTAAACAGGATAAAATCGGATTGAAACGGTTTAAACTGGTTTAAACAGTATAAAACCGGATTGAATCAGTTTAAACCGGATAAAAACGGATTGAACCGGTTTAAACCGGATAAAACCGAATTGATCCGGTTTAAACCGGTTTACACAGGATAAAACCGGATAGAACTGGTTTAAAGCGGATAGAAAGGGATTGAACTGGTTTAAACCGGTTTAAACTGAATAAAACCGGATTGAACCGATATAAACCGGATAGAACCGGATTGAACCGTTTTAAACCGGATAAAACCGGATTGAACCAGTTTAAACCGGATAAAACCGGATTGAACCGATTTAAACCGGTTTAAATCAGAAAGAACTGGATTGAACCAATTTAAACTGGTTTAAAACAGATGAAACCGGATAGAACCGGTTTAAACCGGATAAAACAGGATTGAACCGGCTTAAACCGGACAAAACCGGATAGAACCGGTTTAAATCGATTTCAACCGGATAGAACCAAATTGAACCGGTTTAAACTGGTTTAAACCGGAGAAAACCGGACTGAACCGGTTTACACCGGTTTAAACCGGAGAGGACAAGACTGAACCGGTTTAAACATGTCTAAACGGATAAAACCGGATAGAGCCGGTTTAAACCGGATAGAACCGGATTGCACCGGTTTCAACCAGATAAAACCGTATTGAACAGGTTTAAACCGTATTGAACTGATTTAAACCAGATAAAACTGGATTGATCCAGCTTAAACCGGTTTAAACCGGATTAAACTGGATAGAACCAGTTCAATCCGGATAGAACGAGATTGAACCGGTTTCAACCGATTTAAACTGCATAAACCCGGATTGAACCGGTTTAAACCGGTTTAAACCGGATTAAACAGGATTGAACCGGTTTTAACCGGTTTAAACTGGATAAAACCGGATTGAACCGGTTTAAACCGGATAAAACCGGATAGAACCGGATTGAAAAGGTTTAAACCGGTTTAAACTGGATAAAACCGGATTGAACCGGTTTAAACCGGATAAAACTGGATTGAACTGGTTTCAACTGGTTTATACAGGATAAAATCGGATTGAACCAGTTTAAACCGGTTTAAACCGGATAAAACCGGATTGAACCAGTTTAAACCGGTTGAAACCGGATAAAACCGCATTGAACCGGTTTAAACCGGTTTAAACCAGATAAAACCGGATTGAACCGGTTTAAACCGGTTTAAACCAGATAAAAGCGGATTGATCCTGTTTAAACCGGATAAAAACGGATTGAACCGGTTTAAACCGGACAGAAACGGATTGAAACGGTTTAAACCGGGTTAAACTGGATAAAAACGGATTGAACCGGTTTTAACCGGATAAAACCGGATTCAACCGGTTTAAACTGGTTTAAACAGGATAAAATCAGATTGAACCAGTTTAAACTGGTTTAATCCGTATAAAACCGGATTGAATCGGTTTAAACCGGTTTAAACCAGATAAAAGCAGATTGAACCGCTTTTATCCGGATAGAACCGGACTGAACCGGTTTAAACCGGTTTTAACCGGATAAAACCGGATTGAACCGGTTTAAACCGGTTTAAATCGGATTGAACGGGTTTAAACCGGATAAAACAAGATAGAACTGGTATAAACCGGATAGAACCGGATTGAACCGGTTTAAACCAGTTTAAACAGGATAAAACCGGATTGAACCAGTTTAAACTTGATAAAACCACATTGAACAAGTTCAAACCGGTTTAAACCGGATTAAAACGGATTGAAGCGGTTTAAACTGGTTTAAACTAGATAAAACCGGATAGAAACGGTTTAAACCGGATAAAACCGGATAGAACCGGTTTAAACCGGTTGAAACCAGATTAAACCAGATAAAACCGGATTGAACTGGTTTAAACCGGAAAAAACCGGATTGAACCGGTTTAAACTGGTTTAAAACGGATAGAACCGGATTGAACCGGTTTAAACCAGTTTAAGGTGGATAAAACCGGATTGAACTGGTTTAAACAGGATAAAACCGAATTGAACCAGTTTAAAATGGTTTAAACAGGATAAAACCGCATTGAACCGGTTTAAACCGGATAAAACCGGATCCATCCTGTTTAAACTGGTTTAAACCGGATAAAACAGGATAGAACTAGTTTAAAGCGGATAGAAAGGGTTGGAACCGGTTTAAACCGGATTGAACCGGTTTAAACCGGATAAAACCGGATTGAACCGGTTTAAACCAGTTTGAACCGTATAGAACCGGATTGAACGTGTTTAAACCGGATAGAACCGGATTGAACCGGTTTAAACAAGAAAAACCGGATTGAACCTGTTTAAACTGGATAAAACCGGACTGAACCAGTTAAAACCGGATAAAACCGGATTGATCCGGTTTAAACTGGTTTAAATAGGATAAAACCGGATTGAACTGGTTTAAACTGGATAAAAACTGATAGAACCAGACTGAACCAGTATAAACCGGTTTAAGCCAGATGAAACCGGATAGAACCGGTTTAAACTGGATAAAATCGGATTGAACCAGTTTAAACCAGATTAAACTGGAAAGAACCGGTTTACACTGGATAGAAGAGGATTGAACCGGTATAAACCTGATTAAACTGGATAAAACCGGATTGAACTGGATTAAACCGGTTTAAACCGGATGAAACCAGATTGAAATGGTTTAAACCGGATAAAACGGGATTGAACCGGTATAAACTGGTATAAACCGGATAAATCCGGAATGAACTGGTTTAAACTGGTTTAAACCGGATAGAACAGGTTTAAGCCGGATAAAATCGGATTGAACCGGTTTAAACCGGTTTAAACCGGATAGAACCGGATTGAAACGCTTTAAACCAGTTTAAACCGAATAGAACCGGATAGAAATGGTTTAAACCGGTTTAATCTGGATAGAACCGGATAGAACCGGTTTAAACCGGTTTAAACCGGATAGAAACGGATTGAACCGGTTTAAACCGGATAAAACCGGATAGAACCGGTTTAAACTGGTTTAAACGGGATAGAACCGGGTAGAACCAGTTTAAAACGGATAAAACTAGATTGAACAGGTTTAAACCGGTTTAATCCGGATAAAACCGAATTGAACCGGTTGAAACCGGAGAAAAACGGATTGAACTGGTTGAACCGGTTTAAATCGGATAGAACCGGATTGAACCGGTTTAAACCAGATAAAACTGGATTGAACCCTTTTAAAACAGTTTAAACTGGATAGAACTGGATAGAACCGGTTCAAACCGGATAAAACCGGATTGAACCGGTTAAACCAGTTTCAACCGGATAAAACCGGATTGAACCGGTTTAAACCGGATAAAACCGGAGTGAACCGGTTTGAACCGGTTTAAACCTGATAAAACCGGATTGAGTCAGTTTAAACCGGTTTAAACCGGATAAAACTGGATTGAACCGGTTTAAACTGGTTTAAACCGGATAAAACCGGATTGAACTGGTTAAACCAGTTTCAACCGAATTGAACCGGATAGAAACAGTTTAAACTGGATAAAACCGGATTGAACCGGTTTAAACCTGATTAAACTGGATAAAACCGGATTGAACCGGATTAAACCGGTTTAAACCGGATGAAACCAGATTGAAACGGTTTAAACCGGATAAAACCGGATTGAACCGGCTTACACCGGTTTAAACCTGATAAAACTGCATTGAACCGGTTTAAACTGGTATAAACCGGATAAATCCGGAATGAACTGGTTTAAACTGGTTTAAACCGGATAGAACCGGATAGAACCGGTTTAAGCCGGATAAAATCGGATTGAACCGGTTTAAACCGGTTTAAACCGGATAGAACCGGATTGAACCGGTTTAAACCAGTTTAAACCGAATAGAACCGGATAGAAATGGTTTAAACCGGTTTAATCTGGATAGAACCGGATAGAACCGGTTTAAACCGGTTTAAACCGGATAGAAACGGATTGAACCGGTTTAAACCAGATAAAACCGGAGAGAACCGGTTTAAACTGGTTTAAATGGGATAGAACCGGGTAGAACCAGTTTAAAACGGACAAAACTAGATTGAACAGGTTTAAACCGGTTTAATCCGGATAAAACCGAATTGAACCGGTTGAAACCGGAGAAGAACGGATTGAACTGGTTGAACCGGTTTAAATCGGATAGAACCGGATTGAACCTGTTTAAACCGCATAAACCCGGATTGATCCGGTTTGAACCGGTTTAAACCGGATAGATCGGTTTAAACCGGATAAAAGAGGATTGAACCGGTTTAAACGGGTTTAAACCAGATAAAAGCGGATTGAACCAGTTTAAACCGGATAAAAACGGATTGAACGGGTTTAAACCGGTTTAAACCGGATAGAAACGGATTGAAACGGTATAAAACGGGTTAAACCGGATAAAACCGGATTGAACTGTTTTAAACCGGATAAAACCGGATTGAACCGGTTTAAACTGCTTTAAATAGGATAAAATCAGGTTGAACCAGTTTAAACTGGTTTAATCCGTATAAAACCGGATTGAACCAGTTTAAACCGGTTTAAACCAGATAAAAGCAGATTGAACCGCTTTAGAACGGATAGAACCGGACTGAACCGGTTTAAACCGGTTTAAACCGGATAGAATCGGATTGAACTGGTTTAAACCGGATAAAACAAGATAGAACTGGTATAAACCGGATAGAATTGGATTGAACCGGTTTAAACCGGTTTAAACAGGATAAAATCGGATTGAACCGGTTTAAACAGGATAAAAACGGTTAGGACCGGATTGAACCGGTTTAAACCGGTTTAAACCAGATGAAACTGTATAGAACTGGTTTAAAGCAGATAGAAAGGGATTGAACCGTTTTAAACCGGTTTAAACCGGATAAAACCAGATTGAACCAGTTTAAACCGGTTTAAACCGGATAAAAACGTATTGAACCGGTTTAAACCGGTTTAAACTAGATAAAACCAGATTGAACCGGTTTAAACAGGATAAAAAGGGATAGGACCGGATTGAACCGGTTTAAACCGGTTTAAACCAGATGAAACTGGATAGAACTGGTTTAAAGCAGATAGAAAGGGATTGAACCGTTTTAAACCGGTTTAAACCGGATAAAACCAGATTGAACAGGTTTAAACCAGATAAAACTGGATTGAACCGGTTTAAACCGGTGTGAACCGTATAGAACCGAATTGAACGTGATTAAACCGGATAAAACTGGATTGAACCAGTTTAAACCGGATAAAACCGGATGGAAACCTTTTAAACTGGATAGAACTGGATTGAACCGGTTTAAACCAGAAAAACCGGATTGAACCTGTTTAAACCGGATAAAACAGGACTGAACCGGTTTAAACCGGATTGATCCGGTTTAAACTGGTTTAAACCGGATAAAACCGGATAGAACCGGGTTGAACCAGATTGAAGCGGATTAAACCGGTTTAAACCAGATAAAACCGGATAGAACGTGTTTAAAACGGAAAAAAGCAGATTTAACCGGATTAAACCGGTTTAAACAGGATTAAACTGGATTGAATAAGTTTAAACCGGATTGAACCGGTTTAAATCGGTTGAAAACGGATAGAACTGGATTGAACCGGTTTAAACCGCTTTAAACTACATAAAACCGGATTGAACTGTTTTAAACAGGATAAAACCGGATTGAACCGGTTTAAAAGGTTTAAACAGGATAAAACCGCATAGAACCGGTTTAAACCGGATAAAACCGTATCGATCCGGTTTAAACCGGTTTAAAACGGATAAAACAGGATCGAACTGCTTTAAAGCGGATAGAATGGGTTTGAACCGGTTTAAACCGGATTGAACCGGTTTAAACCGGATAAAACCGGATTGAACCGGTTTAAACCAGTTTGAACCGTATAGAACCGGATTGAACGTGTTTAAACCGGATAGAACCGGATTGAACCGGTTTGAACCAGAAAAACCGGATTGAACCTGTTTAAACTGGATAAAACCGGACTGAACCAGTTAAAACCTGATAAAACTGGATTGATCCGGTTTAAACTGGTTTAAATAGGATAAAACCGGATTGAACTGGTTTAAACCGGATAAAAACTGATAGAACCAGACTGAACCAGTATAAACCGGTTTAAGCCAGATGAAACCGGATAGAACCGGTTTAAACTGGATAAAATCGGATTGAACCAGTTTAAACCAGATTAAACTGGAAAGAACCGGTTTACACTGGATAGAAGAGGATTGAACCGGTATAAACCGCATAGAACCGGATTGAACCGGTTTAAACCGGTTTAAACCGGATAGAACCGGATTGAACCGGTTCCAACTGGTTTAAACCAGATAAAACCGGATAGAACCGGTTGAAACTGGATAAAACCGGATTGAACCGGTTGAAACCGGATGAAACCGGATAGAACCGGTTTAAACCGGATAGAACCGCATTGAACCGGTGTAAACCGTTTAAAAGTGGATAAAACCGGATTGAACTGGTTTAAACTGGATAAAACCGATTGAACCGGTTTAAACTGGATAAAACCGGATTGAACCGGTTTAAACCGGTGTGAACCGTATAGAACCGGATTGAACGTGTTTAACCGGATGAAACCGGATTGAACCGGTTTAAACCGGATAAAACCGGATGGAAACCGTTTAAACTGGATAGAACTGGATTGAACCGGTTTAAACCAGAAAAACCGGATTGAACCTGTCTAAACCGGATAAAACCGGACTGAACCGGTTTAAACTGGATAAAACCGGATTGATCCGGTTTAAACTGGTTTAAACCAGATAAAACCGGATAGAACCGGGTTGAACCAGATTGAAGCGGTTGAAACCGGTTTAAACCAGATAAAACAGGATAGAACGGATTTAAACCGGAAAAAAGCAGATTGAACCGGATTAAACCAGTTTAAACCGGATAAAACCGGATTGAATAAGTTTAAACCTGATTGAACCGGTTTAAACTGGTTTAAAACGGATAGAACCGGATTGAACCAGTTTAAACCAGTTTAAGGTGGATAAAATCGGATTGAACTGGTTTAAACAGGATAAAACCGAATTGAACCAGTTTAAAATGGTTTAAACAGGATAAAACCGCTTTGAACCGGTTTAAACCGGATAAAACCGGATCCATCCTTTTTAAACTGGTTTAAACCGGATAAAACAGGATAGAACTAGTTTAAAGCGGATAGAAAGGGACTGAAACGGTTTAAACCGGATTAAACCGGATTAAACCGGATAAAACCAGATTGAACCGGTTTAAACCTGTTTAAACTGGATAAAACCGGATTGAACTGGTTTAAACCGGTTTGAACCGTATAGAACCGGATTGAACGTGTTTAAACTGGATAAAACCGGATTGAACTGGTTTAAACCGGATAAAACCATATTGAACCGGTTTAAACAGGTTTAAAGTGGACAAAACCGGATTGAACTGGTATAAACAGGATAAAACCGGATTGAACCGGTTTAAAGCAGATAAAACAAGATAGAACTGGTTTATAACGGATAGAACCGGATTGAACTGGTTTAAACCGGTTTAAACCGGATAAAACCGGGTTGAACCGGTTTAAACCTGATTAAACCGGATAAAACCGGACTGATCTGGTTTAAACTTGTTAAAACCGGATTGAACCGGTTTAAACCGGTTTAAACCAGATAAAAGCGGATTGAACCGGTTTAAACAGGATAGAACCGTACTGAACCGGTTTAAACAGGTTTAAAGTGGATAAAACCGGATTGAACTGGTATAAACTGGATAAAACCGGATAGAACCGGTTTGAACCAGATTGAAGCGGTTTAAACCGGTTTAAACCAGATAAAACCGGATAGAACGTGTTTAAAACGGAAAAAAGCAGATTTAACCGGATTAAACTGGTCTAAACAGGATAAAACCGGATTGAACCGGTTTAAAATGGTTTAAACAGGATAAAACCGCATTGAACCGGTTTAAACCGAATAAAACCGGATCGATCCGGTTTAAACCGGTTCAAACCGGATAAAACCGGATCGATCCGGTTTAAACCGGTTTGAAACGGATAAAACAGGATCGAAATGCTTTAAAGCGGATAGAAAGGCTTTGAACCGGTTTAAACCGGATTGAACCGGTTTAAACTGGATAAAACCGGATTGAACCGGTTTAAACCAGTTTGAACCGTATAGAACCGGATTGAACGTGTTTAAACCGGATAGAACCGGATTGAACCGGTTTAAACCAGAAAAACCGGATTGAACCTGTTTAAACTGGATAAAACCGGACTGAACCAGTTAAAACCCGATAAAACCGGATTGATCCGGTTTAAACTGGTTTAAATAGGATAAAACCGGATTGAACTGGTTTAAACCGGATAAAAACTGATAGAACCAGACTGAACCAGTATAAACCGGTTTAAGCCAGATGAAACTGGATAGAACCGGTTTAAACAGGAAAAAATCGGATTGAACCAGTTTAAACCAGATGAAACTGGAAAGAACCGGTTTACACTGGATAGAAGAGGATTGAACCGGTATAAACCGGATAGAACCGGATGGAACCGGTTCCAACCTGTTTAAACCCGATAAAACCGGATAGAACCGGTTTAAACTGGTTTAAACGGGATAGAACCGGGTAGAACCAGTTTAAAACGGATAAAACTAGATTGAACAGGTTTAAACCGGTTTAATCCGGATAAAACCAAATTGAACCGGTTGAAACCGGAGAAAAACGGATTAAACTGGTTGAACCGGTTTAAATCGGATAGAACCGGATTGAACCGGTTTAAACCGCATAAACCCGGATTGATCCGGTTTGAACCGCTTTAAACCGGATAGATCGGTTTAAACCGGATGAAAGAGGATTGAACCGGTTTAAACGGGTTTAAACCAGATAAAAGCGGATTGAACCAGTTTAAACCGGATAAAAACGGATTGAACCGGTTTAAACCGGTTTAAACCGGATAGAAACGGATTGAAACGGTATAAAACGGGTTAAACCGGATAAAACCGGATTGAACTGTTTTAAACCGTATAAAACCGGATTGAACCGGTTTAAACTGGTTTAAACAGGATAAAATCAGATTGAACCAGTTTAAATTGGTTTAATCCGTATAAAACCGGATTGAACCAGTTTAAACCGGTTTAAACCAGATAAAAGCAGATTGAACCGCTTTAGACCGGATAGAACCGGACTGAACCGGTTTAAACAGGTTTTAACCGGATAAAACCGGATTGAACCGGTTTAAACCGGTTTAAACCGGATAGAATCGGATTGAACTGGTTTAAACCGGATAAAACAAGATAGAACTGGTATAAACCGGATAGAACTGGATTGAACTGGTTTAAACCGGTTTAAACAGGATAAAATCGGATTGAACCGGTTTAAACTGGTTTAAATCGGTTAAAACCGGATTGAACCGGTTTAAACTTGATAAAACCAGATTGAACCAGTTTAAACCGGATGAAACCGGATAGAACCGGTTTACACTGGATAGAAGAGGATTGAACCGGTATAAACCGGATAGAACCGGATTGAACCGGTTCCAACTGGTTTAAACCAGATAAAACCGGATAGAACCGGTTGAAACTGGATAAAAGCAGATTGAACCGGTTGAAACCGGATGAAACCGGATAGAACCGGTTTAAACCGGATAGAACAGGATTGAACCGGTGTAAACCGTTTAAAAGTGGATAAAACCGGATTGAACTGGTTTAAACTGGATAAAACCGATTGAACCGGTTTAAACTGGATAAAACCGGATTGAACCGGTTTAAACCGGTGTGAACCGTATAGAACCGGATTGAACGTGTTTAACCGGATGAAACTGGATTGAACCGGTTTAAACCTGATTAAACTGGATAAAACCGGATTGAACTGGATTAAACCGGTTTAAACCGGATGAAACCATATTGAAATGGTTTAAACCGGATAAAACGGGATTGAACCGGCTTAAACCGGTTTAAACCTGATAAAACTGCATTGAACCGGTTTAAACTGGTATAAACCGGATAAATCCGGAATGAACTGTTTTAAACTGGTTTAAACCGGATAGAACAGGTTTAAGCCGGATAAAATCGGATTGAACCGGTTTAAACCGGTTTAAACCGGATAGAACCGGATTGAAACGCTTTAAACCAGTTTAAACCGAATAGAACCGGATAGAAATGGTTTAAACCGGTTTAATCTGGATAGAACCGGATAGATCCGGTTTAAACCGGTTTAAACCAGATAGAAACGGATTGAACCGGTTTAAACCGGATAAAACCGGAGAGAACCGGTTTAAACTGGTTTAAACGGGACAGAACCGGGTAGAACCAGTTTAAAACGGATAAAAGTAGATTGAACAGGTTTAAACCGGTTTAATCCGGATAAAACCGAATTGAACCGGTTGAAACCGGAGAAAAACGGATTGAACTTGTTGAACCGGTTTAAATCGGATAGAACCGGATTGAACCGGTTTAAACCGCATAAACCCGGATTGATCCGGTTTGAACCGGTTTAATCCAGATAGATCGGTTTAAACCGGATAAAAGAGGATTGAACCGGTTTAAACGGGTTTAAACCAGATAAAAGCGGATTGAACCAGTTTATACCGGATAAAAACGGATTGAACCGGTTTAAACCGGTTTAAACCGGATAGAAACGGATTGAAACGGTATAAAACGGGTTAAACCGGATAAAACCGGATTGAACTGTTTTAAACCGGATAAAACCGGATTGAACCGGTTTAAACTGCTTTAAACAGGATAAAATCAGGTTGGACCAGTTTAAACTGGTTTAATCCGTATAAAACCGGATTGAACCAGTTTAAACCGGTTTAAACCAGATAAAAGCAGATTGAACCGCTTTAGACGGGATAGAACCGGACTGAACCGGTTTAAACCTGTTTAAAACGGATAAAACCGGATTGAACCGCTTTAAACCGGTTTAAACCGGATGAAACCAGATTGAAACGGTTTAAACCGGATAAAACCGGATTGAACCGGCTTAAACCGGTTTAAACCAGATAAAACTGCATTGAACCGGTTTAAACCGGTATAAACCGGATAAATCCGGAATGAACTGGTTTAAACCGGTTGAAACCGGAGAGAACCGGATAGAAAAGGTTTAAACCGGATAGAACCGGATTGAACCGCTTTAAACCAGTTTAAACCGAATAGAACCGGATAGAACTGGTTTAAACTGGTTTAAACCGGATAGAACCGGATAGAACCGGATTAAACCGGATAAAACCGGATTGAACCGGTTAAACCAGTTTCAACCGGATTGAACCGGATAGAAACAGTTTAAACTGGATAAAACCGGATTGAACCGGTTTAAACCTGATTAAACTGGATAAAACCGGATTGAACCGGATTAAACCGGTTTAAACCGGATGAAACCAGATTGAAACGGTTTAAACCGGATAAAACCGGATTGAACCGGCTTACACCGGTTTAAACCTGATAAAACTGCATTGAACCGGTTTAAACTGGTATAAACCGGATAAAATCGGAATGAACTGGTTTAAACTGGTTTAAACCGGATAGAACCGGATAGAACCGGTTTAAGCCGGATAAAATCGGATTGAACCGGTTTAAACCGGTTTAAACCGGATAGAACCGGATTGAACCGGTTTAAACCTGATTAAACTGGATAAAACCGGATAGAACCGGTTTAAACCGGTTTAAACCGGATAGAAACGGATTGAACCGGTGTAAACCGGATAAAACCGGAGAGAACCGGTTTAAACTGGTTTAAACGGGATAGAACCAGGTAGAACCAGTTTAAAACGGATAAAACTAGATTGAACAGGTTTAAACCGGTTTAATCCGGATAAAACCGAATTGAACCAGTTGAAACCGGAGAAAAACGGATTGAACTGGTTGAACCAGTTTAAATCGGATAGAACCGGATTGAACCGGTTTAAACCGCATAAACCCGGATTGATCCGGTTTGAACCGGTTTAAACCGGATAGATCGGTTTAAACCGGATAAAAGAGGATTGAACCGGTTTAAACGGGTTTAAACCAGATAAAAGCGGATTGAACCGCTTTAGACCAGATAGAACCGGACTGAACCGGTTTAAACCGGTTTTAACTGGATAAAACCGGATTGAACCGGTTTAAACCGGTTAAAACCGGATAGAATCGGATTGAACTGGTTTAAACCGGATAAAACAAGATAGAACTGGTATAAACCGGATAGAACTGGATTGAACCGGTTTAAACCGGTTTAAACAGGATAAAATCGGATTGAACCGATTTAAAATGATTTAAATCGGTTAAAACCGGATTGAACCGGTTTAAACTTGATAAAACCAGATTGAACCAGTTTAAACCGGTTTAAACCGGATAAAAACGGATTGAACCGGTTTAAACCGGTTTAAACTAGATAAAACCGGATTGAACTGGTTTAAACAGGATAAAAACGGATAGGACCGGATTGAACCGGTTTAAACCGGTTTAAACCAGATGAAACTGGATAGAACTGGTTTAAAGCAGATAGAAAGGGATTGAACCGTTTTAAACCGGTTTAAACCGGATAAAACCAGATTGAAGCAGTTTAAACCGGTTTAAACCGGATAAAAACGGATTGAACCGGTTTAAACCGGTTTAAACTAGATAAAACCGGATTGAACCGGTTTAAACAGGATAAAAAGGGATAGGACCGGATTGAACCGGTTTAAACCGGTTTAAACCAGATGAAACTGGATAGAACTGGTTTAAAGCAGATAGAAAGGGATTGAACCGTTTTAAACCGGTTTAAACCGGATAAAACCAGATTGAACCGGTTTAAACCAGATAAAACCGGATTGAACCGGTTTAAACCGGTGTGCACCGTATAGAACGGGATTGAACGTGATTAAACCGGATAAAACTGGATTGAACCAGTTTAAACCGGATAAAACCGGATGGAAACCTTTTAAACTGGATAGAACTGGATTGAAACGGTTTAAACCAGAAAAACCGGATTGAACCTGTTTAAACCGGATAAAACAGGACTGAACCGGTTTAAACCGGATTGATCCGGTTTAAACTGGTTTAAACCGGATAAAACCGGATAGAACCGGGTTGAACCAGATTGAAGCGGTTTAAACCGGTTTAAACCAGATAAAACCGGATAGAACGTGTTTAAAACGGAAAAAAGCAGATTTAACCGGATTAAACCGGTTTAAACAGGATTAAACTGGATTGAATAAGTTTAAATCGGATTGAACCGGTTTAAACCGGTTTAAAACGGATAGAACCGGATTGAACCGGTTTAAACCGCTTTAAACTACATAAAACCGGATTGAACTGTTTTAAACAGGATAAAACCGCATTGAACCGGTTTAAACCGGATAAAACCGGATCGATCCGGTTTAAACCGGTTTAAAACGGATAAAACAGGAACGAACTGCTTTAAAGCGGATAGAAAGGGTTTGAACTGGTTTAAACCGGATTGAACCGGTTTAAACCGGATAAAACCGGATTGAACCGGTTTAAACCAGTTTGAACCGTATAGAACCGGATTGAACGTGTTTAAACCGGATAGAACCGGATTGAACCGGTTTAAACCAGAAAAACCGGATTGAACCTGTTTAAACTGGATAAAACCGGACTGAACCAGTTAAAACCGGATAAAACCGGATTGATCCGGTTTAAACTGGTTTAAATAGGATAAAACCGGATTGAACTGGTTTAAACCGGATAAAAACTGATAGAACCAGACTGAACCAGTATAAACCGGTTTAAGCCAGATGAAACCGGATAGAACCGGTTTAAACTGGATAAAATCGGATTGAACCAGTTTAAACCAGATTAAACTGGAAAGAACCGGTTTACACTGGATAGAAGAGGATTGAACCGGTATAAACCGGATAGAACCGGATTGAACCGGTTTAAACCGGTTTAAACCGGATAGAACCGGATTGAACCGGTTCCAACCGGTTTAAACCAGATAAAACCGGATAGAACCGGTTGAAACTGGATAAAACCGGATTGAACCGGTTGAAACCAGATAAAACTGGATTGAACCCTTTTAAACCAGTTTAAACTGGATAGAACTGGATAGAACTGGTTCAAACCGGATAAAAACGGATTGAACTGGTTAAACAAGTTTCAACCGGATAAAACCGGATTGAACCGGTTTAAACCGGATAAAACCGGAGTGAACCGGTTTGAACCGGTTTAAACCTGATAAAAACGGATTGAGTCAGTTTAAACCGGTTTAAACCGGATAAAACTGGATTGAACCGGTTTAAACTGGATAAAACCGGATTGAACCGGTTTAAACCGGTGTGAACCGTATAGAACCGGATTGAACGTGTTTAACCGGATGAAACTGGATTGAACCGGTTTAAACCTGATTAAACTGGATAAAACCGGATTGAACTGGATTAAACCGGTTTAAACCGGATGAAACCATATTGAAATGGTTTAAACCGGATAAAACGGGATTGAACCGGCTTAAACCGGTTTAAACCTGATAAAACTGCATTGAACCGGTTTAAACTGGTATAAACCGGATAAATCCGGAATGAACTGTTTTAAACTGGTTTAAACCGGATAGAACAGGTTTAAGCCGGATAAAATCGGATTGAACCGGTTTAAACCGGTTTAAACCGGATAGAACCGGATTGAAACGCTTTAAACCAGTTTAAACCGAATAGAACCGGATAGAAATGGTTTAAACCGGTTTAATCTGGATAGAACCGGATAGATCCGGTTTAAACCGGTTTAAACCAGATAGAAACGGATTGAACCGGTTTAAACCGGATAAAACCGGAGAGAACCGGTTTAAACTGGTTTAAACGGGACAGAACCGGGTAGAACCAGTTTAAAACGGATAAAAGTAGATTGAACAGGTTTAAACCGGTTTAATCCGGATAAAACCGAATTGAACCGGTTGAAACCGGAGAAAAACGGATTGAACTTGTTGAACCGGTTTAAATCGGATAGAACCGGATTGAACCGGTTTAAACCGCATAAACCCGGATTGATCCGGTTTGAACCGGTTTAATCCAGATAGATCGGTTTAAACCGGATAAAAGAGGATTGAACCGGTTTAAACGGGTTTAAACCAGATAAAAGCGGATTGAACCAGTTTATACCGGATAAAAACGGATTGAACCGGTTTAAACCGGTTTAAACCGGATAGAAACGGATTGAAACGGTATA
This sequence comes from Cynocephalus volans, assembly GCF_027409185.1. NCBI lineage: Eukaryota > Metazoa > Chordata > Mammalia > Dermoptera > Cynocephalidae > Cynocephalus > Cynocephalus volans. The sequence continues at coordinate 108,037,862 of NC_084471.1, read as the reverse complement.
AAACGGGTTAAACCGGATAAAACCGGATTGAACTGTTTTAAACCGGATAAAACCGGATTGAACCGGTTTAAACTGCTTTAAACAGGATAAAATCAGGTTGGACCAGTTTAAACTGGTTTAATCCGTATAAAACCGGATTGAACCAGTTTAAACCGGTTTAAACCAGATAAAAGCAGATTGAACCGCTTTAGACGGGATAGAACCGGACTGAACCGGTTTAAACCTGTTTAAAACGGATAAAACCGGATTGAACCGCATTAAACCGGTTTAAACCGGATGAAACCAGATTGAAACGGTTTAAACCGGATAAAACCGGATTGAACCGGCTTAAACCGGTTTAAACCAGATAAAACTGCATTGAACCGGTTTAAACCGGTATAAACCGGATAAATCCGGAATGAACTGGTTTAAACCGGTTGAAACCGGAGAGAACCGGATAGAAAAGGTTTAAACCGGATAGAACCGGATTGAACCGCTTTAAACCAGTTTAAACCGAATAGAACCGGATAGAACTGGTTTAAACTGGTTTAAACCGGATAGAACCGGATAGAACCGGATTAAACCGGATAAAACCGGATTGAACCGGTTAAACCAGTTTCAACCGGATTGAACCGGATAGAAACAGTTTAAACTGGATAAAACCGGATTGAACCGGTTTAAACCTGATTAAACTGGATAAAACCGGATTGAACCGGATTAAACCGGTTTAAACCGGATGAAACCAGATTGAAACGGTTTAAACCGGATAAAACCGGATTGAACCGGCTTACACCGGTTTCAACCTGATAAAACTGCATTGAACCGGTTTAAACTGGTATAAACCGGATAAAATCGGAATGAACTGGTTTAAACTGGTTTAAACCGGATAGAACCGGATAGAACCGGTTTAAGCCGGATAAAATCGGATTGAACCGGTTTAAACCGGTTTAAACCGGATAGAACCGGATTGAACCGGTTTAAACCTGATTAAACTGGATAAAACCGGATAGAACCGGTTTAAACCGGTTTAAACCGGATAGAAACGGATTGAACCGGTGTAAACCGGATAAAACCGGAGAGAACCGGTTTAAACTGGTTTAAACGGGATAGAACCAGGTAGAACCAGTTTAAAACGGATAAAACTAGATTGAACAGGTTTAAACCGGTTTAATCCGGATAAAACCGAATTGAACCAGTTGAAACCGGAGAAAAACGGATTGAACTGGTTGAACCAGTTTAAATCGGATAGAACCGGATTGAACCGGTTTAAACCGCATAAACCCGGATTGATCCGGTTTGAACCGGTTTAAACCGGATAGATCGGTTTAAACCGGATAAAAGAGGATTGAACCGGTTTAAACGGGTTTAAACCAGATAAAAGCGGATTGAACCGCTTTAGACCAGATAGAACCGGACTGAACCGGTTTAAACCGGTTTTAACTGGATAAAACCGGATTGAACCGGTTTAAACCGGTTAAAACCGGATAGAATCGGATTGAACTGGTTTAAACCGGATAAAACAAGATAGAACTGGTATAAACCGGATAGAACTGGATTGAACCGGTTTAAACCGGTTTAAACAGGATAAAATCGGATTGAACCGATTTAAAATGATTTAAATCGGTTAAAACCGGATTGAACCGGTTTAAACTTGATAAAACCAGATTGAACCAGTTTAAACCGGTTTAAACCGGATAAAAACGGATTGAACCGGTTTAAACTGGTTTAAACTAGATAAAACCGGATTGAACTGGTTTAAACAGGATAAAAACGGATAGGACCGGATTGAACCGGTTTAAACCGGTTTAAACCAGATGAAACTGGATAGAACTGGTTTAAAGCAGATAGAAAGGGATTGAACCGTTTTAAACCGGTTTAAACCGGATAAAACCAGATTGAAGCAGTTTAAACCGGTTTAAACCGGATAAAAACGGATTGAACCAGTTTAAACCGGTTTAAACTAGATAAAACCGGATTGAACCGGTTTAAACAGGATAAAAAGGGATAGGACCGGATTGAACCGGTTTAAACCGGTTTAAACCAGATGAAACTGGATAGAACTGGTTTAAAGCAGATAGAAAGGGATTGAACCGTTTTAAACCGGTTTAAACCGGATAAAACCAGATTGAACCGGTTTAAACCAGATAAAACCGGATTGAACCGGTTTAAACCGGTGTGCACCGTATAGAACGGGATTGAACGTGATTAAACCGGATAAAACTGGATTGAACCAGTTTAAACCGGATAAAACCGGATGGAAACCTTTTAAACTGGATAGAACTGGATTGAACCGGTTTGAACCAGAAAAACCGGATTGAACCTGTTTAAACTGGATAAAACCGGACTGAACCAGTTAAAACCTGATAAAACTGGATTGATCCGGTTTAAACTGGTTTAAATAGGATAAAACCGGATTGAACTGGTTTAAACCGGATAAAAACTGATAGAACCAGACTGAACCAGTATAAACCGGTTTAAGCCAGATGAAACCGGATAGAACCGGTTTAAACTGGATAAAATCGGATTGAACCAGTTTAAACCAGATTAAACTGGAAAGAACCGGTTTACACTGGATAGAAGAGGATTGAACCGGTATAAACCGCATAGAACCGGATTGAACCGGTTTAAACCGGTTTAAACCGGATAGAACCGGATTGAACCGGTTCCAACTGGTTTAAACCAGATAAAACCGGATAGAACCGGTTGAAACTGGATAAAACCGGATTGAACCGGTTGAAACCGGATGAAACCGGATAGAACCGGTTTAAACCGGATAGAACCGCATTGAACCGGTGTAAACCGTTTAAAAGTGGATAAAACCGGATTGAACTGGTTTAAACTGGATAAAACCGATTGAACCGGTTTAAACTGGATAAAACCGGATTGAACCGGTTTAAACCGGTGTGAACCGTATAGAACCGGATTGAACGTGTTTAACCGGATGAAACCGGATTGAACCGGTTTAAACCGGATAAAACCGGATGGAAACCGTTTAAACTGGATAGAACTGGATTGAACCGGTTTAAACCAGAAAAACCGGATTGAACCTGTCTAAACCGGATAAAACCGGACTGAACCGGTTTAAACTGGATAAAACCGGATTGATCCGGTTTAAACTGGTTTAAACCAGATAAAACCGGATAGAACCGGGTTGAACCAGATTGAAGCGGTTGAAACCGGTTTAAACCAGATAAAACAGGATAGAACGGATTTAAACCGGAAAAAAGCAGATTGAACCGGATTAAACCAGTTTAAACCGGATAAAACCGGATTGAATAAGTTTAAACCTGATTGAACCGGTTTAAACTGGTTTAAAACGGATAGAACCGGATTGAACCAGTTTAAACCAGTTTAAGGTGGATAAAATCGGATTGAACTGGTTTAAACAGGATAAAACCGAATTGAACCAGTTTAAAATGGTTTAAACAGGATAAAACCGCTTTGAACCGGTTTAAACCGGATAAAACCGGATCCATCCTTTTTAAACTGGTTTAAACCGGATAAAACAGGATAGAACTAGTTTAAAGCGGATAGAAAGGGACTGAAACGGTTTAAACCGGATTAAACCGGATTAAACCGGATAAAACCAGATTGAACCGGTTTAAACCTGTTTAAACTGGATAAAACCGGATTGAACTGGTTTAAACCGGTTTGAACCGTATAGAACCGGATTGAACGTGTTTAAACTGGATAAAACCGGATTGAACTGGTTTAAACCGGATAAAACCATATTGAACCGGTTTAAACAGGTTTAAAGTGGACAAAACCGGATTGAACTGGTATAAACAGGATAAAACCGGATTGAACCGGTTTAAAGCAGATAAAACAAGATAGAACTGGTTTATAACGGATAGAACCGGATTGAACTGGTTTAAACCGGTTTAAACCGGATAAAACCGGGTTGAACCGGTTTAAACCTGATTAAACCGGATAAAACCGGACTGATCTGGTTTAAACTTGTTAAAACCGGATTGAACCGGTTTAAACCGGTTTAAACCAGATAAAAGCGGATTGAACCGGTTTAAACAGGATAGAACCGTACTGAACCGGTTTAAACAGGTTTAAAGTGGATAAAACCGGATTGAACTGGTATAAACTGGATAAAACCGGATAGAACCGGTTTGAACCAGATTGAAGCGGTTTAAACCGGTTTAAACCAGATAAAACCGGATAGAACGTGTTTAAAACGGAAAAAAGCAGATTTAACCGGATTAAACTGGTCTAAACAGGATAAAACCGGATTGAACCGGTTTAAAATGGTTTAAACAGGATAAAACCGCATTGAACCGGTTTAAACCGAATAAAACCGGATCGATCCGGTTTAAACCGGTTCAAACCGGATAAAACCGGATCGATCCGGTTTAAACCGGTTTGAAACGGATAAAACAGGATCGAAATGCTTTAAAGCGGATAGAAAGGCTTTGAACCGGTTTAAACCGGATTGAACCGGTTTAAACTGGATAAAACCGGATTGAACCGGTTTAAACCAGTTTGAACCGTATAGAACCGGATTGAACGTGTTTAAACCGGATAGAACCGGATTGAACCGGTTTAAACCAGAAAAACCGGATTGAACCTGTTTAAACTGGATAAAACCGGACTGAACCAGTTAAAACCCGATAAAACCGGATTGATCCGGTTTAAACTGGTTTAAATAGGATAAAACCGGATTGAACTGGTTTAAACCGGATAAAAACTGATAGAACCAGACTGAACCAGTATAAACCGGTTTAAGCCAGATGAAACTGGATAGAACCGGTTTAAACAGGAAAAAATCGGATTGAACCAGTTTAAACCAGATGAAACTGGAAAGAACCGGTTTACACTGGATAGAAGAGGATTGAACCGGTATAAACCGGATAGAACCGGATGGAACCGGTTCCAACCTGTTTAAACCCGATAAAACCGGATAGAACCGGTTTAAACTGGTTTAAACGGGATAGAACCGGGTAGAACCAGTTTAAAACGGATAAAACTAGATTGAACAGGTTTAAACCGGTTTAATCCGGATAAAACCAAATTGAACCGGTTGAAACCGGAGAAAAACGGATTAAACTGGTTGAACCGGTTTAAATCGGATAGAACCGGATTGAACCGGTTTAAACCGCATAAACCCGGATTGATCCGGTTTGAACCGCTTTAAACCGGGTAGATCGGTTTAAACCGGATGAAAGAGGATTGAACCGGTTTAAACGGGTTTAAACCAGATAAAAGCGGATTGAACCAGTTTAAACCGGATAAAAACGGATTGAACCGGTTTAAACCGGTTTAAACCGGATAGAAACGGATTGAAACGGTATAAAACGGGTTAAACCGGATAAAACCGGATTGAACTGTTTTAAACCGTATAAAACCGGATTGAACCGGTTTAAACTGGTTTAAACAGGATAAAATCAGATTGAACCAGTTTAAATTGGTTTAATCCGTATAAAACCGGATTGAACCAGTTTAAACCGGTTTAAACCAGATAAAAGCAGATTGAACCGCTTTAGACCGGATAGAACCGGACTGAACCGGTTTAAACAGGTTTTAACCGGATAAAACCGGATTGAACCGGTTTAAACCGGTTTAAACCGGATAGAATCGGATTGAACTGGTTTAAACCGGATAAAACAAGATAGAACTGGTATAAACCGGATAGAACTGGATTGAACTGGTTTAAACCGGTTTAAACAGGATAAAATCGGATTGAACCGGTTTAAACTGGTTTAAATCGGTTAAAACCGGATTGAACCGGTTTAAACTTGATAAAACCAGATTGAACCAGTTTAAACCGGATGAAACCGGATAGAACCGGTTTACACTGGATAGAAGAGGATTGAACCGGTATAAACCGGATAGAACCGGATTGAACCGGTTCCAACTGGTTTAAACCAGATAAAACCGGATAGAACCGGTTGAAACTGGATAAAAGCAGATTGAACCGGTTGAAACCGGATGAAACCGGATAGAACCGGTTTAAACCGGATAGAACAGGATTGAACCGGTGTAAACCGTTTAAAAGTGGATAAAACCGGATTGAACTGGTTTAAACTGGATAAAACCGATTGAACCGGTTTAAACTGGATAAAACCGGATTGAACCGGTTTAAACCGGTGTGAACCGTATAGAACCGGATTGAACGTGTTTAACCGGATGAAACTGGATTGAACCGGTTTAAACCTGATTAAACTGGATAAAACCGGATTGAACTGGATTAAACCGGTTTAAACCGGATGAAACCATATTGAAATGGTTTAAACCGGATAAAACGGGATTGAACCGGCTTAAACCGGTTTAAACCTGATAAAACTGCATTGAACCGGTTTAAACTGGTATAAACCGGATAAATCCGGAATGAACTGTTTTAAACTGGTTTAAACCGGATAGAACAGGTTTAAGCCGGATAAAATCGGATTGAACCGGTTTAAACCGGTTTAAACCGGATAGAACCGGATTGAAACGCTTTAAACCAGTTTAAACCGAATAGAACCGGATAGAAATGGTTTAAACCGGTTTAATCTGGATAGAACCGGATAGATCCGGTTTAAACCGGTTTAAACCAGATAGAAACGGATTGAACCGGTTTAAACCGGATAAAACCGGAGAGAACCGGTTTAAACTGGTTTAAACGGGACAGAACCGGGTAGAACCAGTTTAAAACGGATAAAAGTAGATTGAACAGGTTTAAACCGGTTTAATCCGGATAAAACCGAATTGAACCGGTTGAAACCGGAGAAAAACGGATTGAACTTGTTGAACCGGTTTAAATCGGATAGAACCGGATTGAACCGGTTTAAACCGCATAAACCCGGATTGATCCGGTTTGAACCGGTTTAATCCAGATAGATCGGTTTAAACCGGATAAAAGAGGATTGAACCGGTTTAAACGGGTTTAAACCAGATAAAAGCGGATTGAACCAGTTTATACCGGATAAAAACGGATTGAACCGGTTTAAACCGGTTTAAACCGGATAGAAACGGATTGAAACGGTATAAAACGGGTTAAACCGGATAAAACCGGATTGAACTGTTTTAAACCGGATAAAACCGGATTGAACCGGTTTAAACTGCTTTAAACAGGATAAAATCAGGTTGGACCAGTTTAAACTGGTTTAATCCGTATAAAACCGGATTGAACCAGTTTAAACCGGTTTAAACCAGATAAAAGCAGATTGAACCGCTTTAGACGGGATAGAACCGGACTGAACCGGTTTAAACCTGTTTAAAACGGATAAAACCGGATTGAACCGCATTAAACCGGTTTAAACCGGATGAAACCAGATTGAAACGGTTTAAACCGGATAAAACCGGATTGAACCGGCTTAAACCGGTTTAAACCAGATAAAACTGCATTGAACCGGTTTAAACCGGTATAAACCGGATAAATCCGGAATGAACTGGTTTAAACCGGTTGAAACCGGAGAGAGCCGGATAGAAAAGGTTTAAACCGGATAGAACCGGATTGAACCGCTTTAAACCAGTTTAAACCGAATAGAACCGGATAGAACTGGTTTAAACTGGTTTAAACCGGATAGAACCGGATAGAACCGGATTAAACCGGATAAAACCGGATTGAACCGGTTAAACCAGTTTCAACCGGATTGAACCGGATAGAAACAGTTTAAACTGGATAAAACCGGATTGAACCGGTTTAAACCTGATTAAACTGGATAAAACCGGATTGAACCGGATTAAACCGGTTTAAACCGGATGAAACCAGATTGAAACGGTTTAAACCGGATAAAACCGGATTGAACCGGCTTACACCGGTTTAAACCTGATAAAACTGCATTGAACCGGTTTAAACTGGTATAAACCGGATAAAATCGGAATGAACTGGTTTAAACTGGTTTAAACCGGATAGAACCGGATAGAACCGGTTTAAGCCGGATAAAATCGGATTGAACCGGTTTAAACCGGTTTAAACCGGATAGAACCGGATTGAACCGGTTTAAACCTGATTAAACTGGATAAAACCGGATAGAACCGGTTTAAACCGGTTTAAACCGGATAGAAACGGATTGAACCGGTGTAAACCGGATAAAACCGGAGAGAACCGGTTTAAACTGGTTTAAACGGGATAGAACCAGGTAGAACCAGTTTAAAACGGATAAAACTAGATTGAACAGGTTTAAACCGGTTTAATCCGGATAAAACCGAATTGAACCAGTTGAAACCGGAGAAAAACGGATTGAACTGGTTGAACCAGTTTAAATCGGATAGAACCGGATTGAACCGGTTTAAACCGCATAAACCCGGATTGATCCGGTTTGAACCGGTTTAAACCGGATAGATCGGTTTAAACCGGATAAAAGAGGATTGAACCGGTTTAAACGGGTTTAAACCAGATAAAAGCGGATTGAACCGCTTTAGACCAGATAGAACCGGACTGAACCGGTTTAAACCGGTTTTAACTGGATAAAACCGGATTGAACCGGTTTAAACCGGTTAAAACCGGATAGAATCGGATTGAACTGGTTTAAACCGGATAAAACAAGATAGAACTGGTATAAACCGGATAGAACTGGATTGAACCGGTTTAAACCGGTTTAAACAGGATAAAATCGGATTGAACCGATTTAAAATGATTTAAATCGGTTAAAACCGGATTGAACCGGTTTAAACTTGATAAAACCAGATTGAACCAGTTTAAACCGGTTTAAACCGGATAAAAACGGATTGAACCGGTTTAAACCGGTTTAAACTAGATAAAACCGGATTGAACTGGTTTAAACAGGATAAAAACGGATAGGACCGGATTGAACCGGTTTAAACCGGTTTAAACCAGATGAAACTGGATAGAACTGGTTTAAAGCAGATAGAAAGGGATTGAACCGTTTTAAACCGGTTTAAACCGGATAAAACCAGATTGAAGCAGTTTAAACCGGTTTAAACCGGATAAAAACGGATTGAACCGGTTTAAACCGGTTTAAACTAGATAAAACCGGATTGAACCGGTTTAAACAGGATAAAAAGGGATAGGACCGGATTGAACCGGTTTAAACCGGTTTAAACCAGATGAAACTGGATAGAACTGGTTTAAAGCAGATAGAAAGGGATTGAACCGTTTTAAACCGGTTTAAACCGGATAAAACCAGATTGAACCGGTTTAAACCAGATAAAACCGGATTGAACCGGTTTAAACCGGTGTGCACCGTATAGAACGGGATTGAACGTGATTAAACCGGATAAAACTGGATTGAACCAGTTTAAACCGGATAAAACCGGATGGAAACCTTTTAAACTGGATAGAACTGGATTGAAACGGTTTAAACCAGAAAAACCGGATTGAACCTGTTTAAACCGGATAAAACAGGACTGAACCGGTTTAAACCGGATTGATCCGGTTTAAACTGGTTTAAACCGGATAAAACCGGATAGAACCGGGTTGAACCAGATTGAAGCGGTTTAAACCGGTTTAAACCAGATAAAACCGGATAGAACGTGTTTAAAACGGAAAAAAGCAGATTTAACCGGATTAAACCGGTTTAAACAGGATTAAACTGGATTGAATAAGTTTAAATCGGATTGAACCGGTTTAAACCGGTTTAAAACGGATAGAACCGGATTGAACCGGTTTAAACCGCTTTAAACTACATAAAACCGGATTGAACTGTTTTAAACAGGATAAAACCGCATTGAACCGGTTTAAACCGGATAAAACCGGATCGATCCGGTTTAAACCGGTTTAAAACGGATAAAACAGGAACGAACTGCTTTAAAGCGGATAGAAAGGGTTTGAACTGGTTTAAACCGGATTGAACCGGTTTAAACCGGATAAAACCGGATTGAACCGGTTTAAACCAGTTTGAACCGTATAGAACCGGATTGAACGTGTTTAAACCGGATAGAACCGGATTGAACCGGTTTAAACCAGAAAAACCGGATTGAACCTGTTTAAACTGGATAAAACCGGACTGAACCAGTTAAAACCGGATAAAACCGGATTGATCCGGTTTAAACTGGTTTAAATAGGATAAAACCGGATTGAACTGGTTTAAACCGGATAAAAACTGATAGAACCAGACTGAACCAGTATAAACCGGTTTAAGCCAGATGAAACCGGATAGAACCGGTTTAAACTGGATAAAATCGGATTGAACCAGTTTAAACCAGATTAAACTGGAAAGAACCGGTTTACACTGGATAGAAGAGGATTGAACCGGTATAAACCGGATAGAACCGGATTGAACCGGTTTAAACCGGTTTAAACCGGATAGAACCGGATTGAACCGGTTCCAACCGGTTTAAACCAGATAAAACCGGATAGAACCGGTTGAAACTGGATAAAACCGGATTGAACCGGTTGAAACCAGATAAAACTGGATTGAACCCTTTTAAACCAGTTTAAACTGGATAGAACTGGATAGAACTGGTTCAAACCGGATAAAAACGGATTGAACTGGTTAAACAAGTTTCAACCGGATAAAACCGGATTGAACCGGTTTAAACCGGATAAAACCGGAGTGAACCGGTTTGAACCGGTTTAAACCTGATAAAAACGGATTGAGTCAGTTTAAACCGGTTTAAACCGGATAAAACTGGATTGAACCGGTTTAAACTGGATAAAACCGGATTGAACCGGTTTAAACCGGTGTGAACCGTATAGAACCGGATTGAACGTGTTTAACCGGATGAAACTGGATTGAACCGGTTTAAACCTGATTAAACTGGATAAAACCGGATTGAACTGGATTAAACCGGTTTAAACCGGATGAAACCATATTGAAATGGTTTAAACCGGATAAAACGGGATTGAACCGGCTTAAACCGGTTTAAACCTGATAAAACTGCATTGAACCGGTTTAAACTGGTATAAACCGGATAAATCCGGAATGAACTGTTTTAAACTGGTTTAAACCGGATAGAACAGGTTTAAGCCGGATAAAATCGGATTGAACCGGTTTAAACCGGTTTAAACCGGATAGAACCGGATTGAAACGCTTTAAACCAGTTTAAACCGAATAGAACCGGATAGAAATGGTTTAAACCGGTTTAATCTGGATAGAACCGGATAGATCCGGTTTAAACCGGTTTAAACCAGATAGAAACGGATTGAACCGGTTTAAACCGGATAAAACCGGAGAGAACCGGTTTAAACTGGTTTAAACGGGACAGAACCGGGTAGAACCAGTTTAAAACGGATAAAAGTAGATTGAACAGGTTTAAACCGGTTTAATCCGGATAAAACCGAATTGAACCGGTTGAAACCGGAGAAAAACGGATTGAACTTGTTGAACCGGTTTAAATCGGATAGAACCGGATTGAACCGGTTTAAACCGCATAAACCCGGATTGATCCGGTTTGAACCGGTTTAATCCAGATAGATCGGTTTAAACCGGATAAAAGAGGATTGAACCGGTTTAAACGGGTTTAAACCAGATAAAAGCGGATTGAACCAGTTTATACCGGATAAAAACGGATTGAACCGGTTTAAACCGGTTTAAACCGGATAGAAACGGATTGAAACGGTATAAAACGGGTTAAACCGGATAAAACCGGATTGAACTGTTTTAAACCGGATAAAACCGGATTGAACCGGTTTAAACTGCTTTAAACAGGATAAAATCAGGTTGGACCAGTTTAAACTGGTTTAATCCGTATAAAACCGGATTGAACCAGTTTAAACCGGTTTAAACCAGATAAAAGCAGATTGAACCGCTTTAGACGGGATAGAACCGGACTGAACCGGTTTAAACCTGTTTAAAACGGATAAAACCGGATTGAACCGCATTAAACCGGTTTAAACCGGATGAAACCAGATTGAAACGGTTTAAACCGGATAAAACCGGATTGAACCGGCTTAAACCGGTTTAAACCAGATAAAACTGCATTGAACCGGTTTAAACCGGTATAAACCGGATAAATCCGGAATGAACTGGTTTAAACCGGTTGAAACCGGAGAGAACCGGATAGAAAAGGTTTAAACCGGATAGAACCGGATTGAACCGCTTTAAACCAGTTTAAACCGAATAGAACCGGATAGAACTGGTTTAAACTGGTTTAAACCGGATAGAACCGGATAGAACCGGATTAAACCGGATAAAACCGGATTGAACCGGTTAAACCAGTTTCAACCGGATTGAACCGGATAGAAACAGTTTAAACTGGATAAAACCGGATTGAACCGGTTTAAACCTGATTAAACTGGATAAAACCGGATTGAACCGGATTAAACCGGTTTAAACCGGATGAAACCAGATTGAAACGGTTTAAACCGGATAAAACCGGATTGAACCGGCTTACACCGGTTTAAACCTGATAAAACTGCATTGAACCGGTTTAAACTGGTATAAACCGGATAAAATCGGAATGAACTGGTTTAAACTGGTTTAAACCGGATAGAACCGGATAGAACCGGTTTAAGCCGGATAAAATCGGATTGAACCGGTTTAAACCGGTTTAAACCGGATAGAACCGGATTGAACCGGTTTAAACCTGATTAAACTGGATAAAACCGGATAGAACCGGTTTAAACCGGTTTAAACCGGATAGAAACGGATTGAACCGGTGTAAACCGGATAAAACCGGAGAGAACCGGTTTAAACTGGTTTAAACGGGATAGAACCAGGTAGAACCAGTTTAAAACGGATAAAACTAGATTGAACAGGTTTAAACCGGTTTAATCCGGATAAAACCGAATTGAACCAGTTGAAACCGGAGAAAAACGGATTGAACTGGTTGAACCAGTTTAAATCGGATAGAACCGGATTGAACCGGTTTAAACCGCATAAACCCGGATTGATCCGGTTTGAACCGGTTTAAACCGGATAGATCGGTTTAAACCGGATAAAAGAGGATTGAACCGGTTTAAACGGGTTTAAACCAGATAAAAGCGGATTGAACCGCTTTAGACCAGATAGAACCGGACTGAACCGGTTTAAACCGGTTTTAACTGGATAAAACCGGATTGAACCGGTTTAAACCGGTTAAAACCGGATAGAATCGGATTGAACTGGTTTAAACCGGATAAAACAAGATAGAACTGGTATAAACCGGATAGAACTGGATTGAACCGGTTTAAACCGGTTTAAACAGGATAAAATCGGATTGAACCGATTTAAAATGATTTAAATCGGTTAAAACCGGATTGAACCGGTTTAAACTTGATAAAACCAGATTGAACCAGTTTAAACCGGTTTAAACCGGATAAAAACGGATTGAACCGGTTTAAACCGGTTTAAACTAGATAAAACCGGATTGAACTGGTTTAAACAGGATAAAAACGGATAGGACCGGATTGAACCGGTTTAAACCGGTTTAAACCAGATGAAACTGGATAGAACTGGTTTAAAGCAGATAGAAAGGGATTGAACCGTTTTAAACCGGTTTAAACCGGATAAAACCAGATTGAAGCAGTTTAAACCGGTTTAAACCGGATAAAAACGGATTGAACCAGTTTAAACCGGTTTAAACTAGATAAAACCGGATTGAACCGGTTTAAACAGGATAAAAAGGGATAGGACCGGATTGAACCGGTTTAAACCGGTTTAAACCAGATGAAACTGGATAGAACTGGTTTAAAGCAGATAGAAAGGGATTGAACCGTTTTAAACCGGTTTAAACCGGATAAAACCAGATTGAACCGGTTTAAACCAGATAAAACCGGATTGAACCGGTTTAAACCGGTGTGCACCGTATAGAACGGGATTGAACGTGATTAAACCGGATAAAACTGGATTGAACCAGTTTAAACCGGATAAAACCGGATGGAAACCTTTTAAACTGGATAGAACTGGATTGAAACGGTTTAAACCAGAAAAACCGGATTGAACCTGTTTAAACCGGATAAAACAGGACTGAACCGGTTTAAACCGGATTGATCCGGTTTAAACTGGTTTAAACCGGATAAAACCGGATAGAACCGGGTTGAACCAGATTGAAGCGGTTTAAACCGGTTTAAACCAGATAAAACCGGATAGAACGTGTTTAAAACGGAAAAAAGCAGATTTAACCGGATTAAACCGGTTTAAACAGGATTAAACTGGATTGAATAAGTTTAAATCGGATTGAACCGGTTTAAACCGGTTTAAAACGGATAGAACCGGATTGAACCGGTTTAAACCGCTTTAAACTACATAAAACCGGATTGAACTGTTTTAAACAGGATAAAACCGCATTGAACCGGTTTAAACCGGATAAAACCGGATCGATCCGGTTTAAACCGGTTTAAAACGGATAAAACAGGAACGAACTGCTTTAAAGCGGATAGAAAGGGTTTGAACTGGTTTAAACCGGATTGAACCGGTTTAAACCGGATAAAACCGGATTGAACCGGTTTAAACCAGTTTGAACCGTATAGAACCGGATTGAACGTGTTTAAACCGGATAGAACCGGATTGAACCGGTTTAAACCAGAAAAACCGGATTGAACCTGTTTAAACTGGATAAAACCGGACTGAACCAGTTAAAACCGGATAAAACCGGATTGATCCGGTTTAAACTGGTTTAAATAGGATAAAACCGGATTGAACTGGTTTAAACCGGATAAAAACTGATAGAACCAGACTGAACCAGTATAAACCGGTTTAAGCCAGATGAAACCGGATAGAACCGGTTTAAACTGGATAAAATCGGATTGAACCAGTTTAAACCAGATTAAACTGGAAAGAACCGGTTTACACTGGATAGAAGAGGATTGAACCGGTATAAACCGGATAGAACCGGATTGAACCGGTTTAAACCGGTTTAAACCGGATAGAACCGGATTGAACCGGTTCCAACCGGTTTAAACCAGATAAAACCGGATAGAACCGGTTGAAACTGGATAAAACCGGATTGAACCGGTTGAAACCAGATAAAACTGGATTGAACCCTTTTAAACCAGTTTAAACTGGATAGAACTGGATAGAACTGGTTCAAACCGGATAAAACCGGATTGAACTGGTTAAACAAGTTTCAACCGGATAAAACCGGATTGAACCGGTTTAAACCGGATAAAACCGGAGTGAACCGGTTTGAACCGGTTTAAACCTGATAAAACCGGATTGAGTCAGTTTAAACCGGTTTAAACCGGATAAAACTGGATTGAACCGGTTTAAACTGGTTTAAACCGCATAAAACCGGATTGAACCGGTTTCAACCGGATAAAAGCGGACTGAAAAGGATCAAACCGGTTTCAACCGGATTGAACCGGATAGAACCGGTTTAAACTGGATAAAACCGGATTGAACCGGTTTAAACCTGTTTAAAACGGATAAAACCGGATTGAACCGGATTAAACCGGTTTCAACCGGATGAAACCAGATTGAAACGGTTTAAACCGGATAAAACCAGATTGAACCAGCTTAAATCGCTTTAAACCAGATAAAACTGCGTTGAACCGGTTTAAACCGGTATAAACAGGATAAATCCGGAATGAACTGGTTTAAACCGGTTTAAACCGGATAGAACCGGATAGAAAAGGTTTAAACCGGATAAAACCGGATAGAACCGGTTGAAACAGGATAAAACCGGATTGGACCGGTTGAAACCGGATGAAACCGGATAGAACCGGTTGAAACTGGATAAAACCGGATTGAACCGGTTGAAACCGGATGAAACCGGATAGAACCGGTTTAAACCGGATAGAACCGGATTGAACCGGTGTAAACCGTTTAAAAGTGGATAAAACCGGATTGAACTGGTTTAAACAGGATAAAACCGGATTGATCCGGTTTAAAATGTTTTAAACAGGATTAAACCGGATTGAACCGGTTGAAAACGATTGATCCGGTTTAGACCGTTTTAAACCAGATAAAACCGGATAGAACTGGTTTAAAGCAGATAGAAAGGGATTGAACCGTTTTAAACCGGTTTAAACCGGATAAAACCAGATTGAACCAGTTTAAACTGGTTTAAACTGGATAAAACCGATTGAACAGGTTTAAACTGGATAAAACCGGATTGAACCGGTTTAAACCGGTGTGAACCGTATAGAACCGGATTGAACGTGTTTAACCGGTTGAAACCGGATTGAACCGGTTTAAACCGGATAAAACCGGATGGAAACCGTTTAAACTGGATAGAACTGGATTGAACCGGTTTAAACCAGAAAAACCGGATTGAACCTGTTTAAACCGGATAAAACCGGACTGAACCGGTTTAAACTGGATAAAACCGGATTGATCCGGTTTAAACTGGTTTAAACCGGATAAAACCGGATAGAAAAGGTTTAAACCGGATAAAACACTGATAGAACCGGATTGAACCAGTTGAAAAAGGTTCAAACCCGATAAAAACGGATTGAACCGGTTCAAACCGGTTTAAACCGGATAAAACCGGCTTGAACCAGTTTAAACGGGATAAAAACGGATAGAACCGGATTGAACCGGTTTAAACCGGTTTAAACCAAATGAAACCAGATAGAACCGGTTTAAACCGGATAGAACCAGATTAAACCGGTTTGAACCGGTTGAAAGCGGATAAAAACGGATTGATCCGGTTTAAAACGGTTTAAACCGGATTGAACAGTTTTAAACCGGTTTTAACCAGATAAAACCGGATTGAAACTGTTTAAAACGGACAAAACCGGATCAAACCGGATTCAACCACTTTAAACTGGATAAAACCGGATTGAACCGGTTTAAACCGGATAAAACCGGATTGATACGGTTTCAACCGGTTTAAACTGGATAAAAGCGGATAGAACCTGTTTAAACCGGATAAAACCGGATTGAACCGGTTTAACCTGGTTTAAACAGGATAAAATCCGATTGAACCGGTTGATACTGGTTTTAACCACATAAAACCGGATTGAACCAGTTTAAACCGGTTTAAAACGGATAAAACCGGATTGAACCGGTTTAAACTGGAGAAAACCGTATTGAACCTCTTTAAACCGAATAAAAGCGGATAGAACCGGTTTAAACTGGATAAAACTGGATTGAACCGGTTAAAACCGGATTGTTCCGGTTTAAACCCGTTTAAAATGGACAAAAGCGGATAGAACTGGTTTAAACCGGAGAGAACCGGATTGAACTGCTTTAAACCGGTTTAAAAGGGAGAGAACCGGATTGAACGGGTTTAAACCGGTTTAAACCAGATAAAACCGGATAGAACCGGTTTGAACCGGAAAATAGCGGATTGAACTCGTTTAAACCGGTTTAAATCGGATAAAAGCGGATTGAACATGTTTAAACCGGATAAAACCGGATTGAACCAGTTTAAACCGGTTTAAAACGGATAAAACCGGATTGAACTGGTTTAAACCGGTTTAAACTGGATAAAACCGGATTGATCTGGTTTAAACAGGATAAAATCGGATTGAAACGGTTTAAACTGGTTTAAACAGTATAAAACCGGATTGAATCAGTTTAAACCGGATAAAAACGGATTGAACCGGTTTAAACCGGATAAAACCGAATTGATCCGGTTTAAACCGGTTTACACAGGATAAAACCGGATAGAACTGGTTTAAAGCGGATAGAAAGGGATTGAACTGGTTTAAACCGGTTTAAACTGAATAAAACCGGATTGAACCGATATAAACCGGATAGAACCGGATTGAACCGTTTTAAACCGGATAAAACCGGATTGAACCAGTTTAAACCGGATAAAACCGGATTGAACCGATTTAAACCGGTTTAAATCAGAAAGAACTGGATTGAACCAATTTAAACTGGTTTAAAACAGATGAAACCGGATAGAACCGGTTTAAACCGGATAAAACAGGATTGAACCGGCTTAAACCGGACAAAACCGGATAGAACCGGTTTAAATCGATTTCAACCGGATAGAACCAAATTGAACCGGTTTAAACTGGTTTAAACCGGAGAAAACCGGACTGAACCGGTTTACACCGGTTTAAACCGGAGAGGACAAGACTGAACCGGTTTAAACATGTCTAAACGGATAAAACCGGATAGAGCCGGTTTAAACCGGATAGAACCGGATTGCACCGGTTTCAACCAGATAAAACCGTATTGAACAGGTTTAAACCGTATTGAACTGATTTAAACCAGATAAAACTGGATTGATCCAGCTTAAACCGGTTTAAACCGGATTAAACTGGATAGAACCAGTTCAATCCGGATAGAACGAGATTGAACCGGTTTCAACCGATTTAAACTGGATAAACCCGGATTGAACCGGTTTAAACCGGTTTAAACCGGATTAAACAGGATTGAACCGGTTTAAACCGGATAAAACCGGATTGAACCAGCTCTAATCGGTTTAAACCAGATAAAACTGCGTTGAACCGGTTTAAACCGGTATAAACAGGATAAATCCGGAATGAACTGGTTTAAACCGGTTTAAACCGGATAGAACCGGATAGAAAAGGTTTAAACCGGATAAAACCGGATAGAACCGGATTGAAAAGGTTTAAACCGGTTTAAACTGGATAAAACCGGATTGAACCGGTTTAAACCGGATAAAACTGGATTGAACTGGTTTCAACTGGTTTATACAGGATAAAATCGGATTGAACCAGTTTAAACCGGTTTAAACCGGATAAAAGGGGATTGAACCAGTTTAAACCGGTTGAAACCGGATAAAACCGCATTGAACCGGTTTAAACCGGTTTAAACCGGTTTAAACCAGATAAAAGCGGATTGATCCTGTTTAAACCGGATAAAAACGGATTGAACCGGTTTAAACCGGTTTAAACCGGACAGAAACGGATTGAAACGGTTTAAACCGGGTTAAACCGGATAAAACCGGATTGAACCGGTTTAAACCGGATAAAACCGGATTGAACCAGCTCTAATCGGTTTAAACCAGATAAAACTGCGTTGAACCGGTTTAAACCGGTATAAACAGGATAAATCCGGAATGAACTGGTTTAAACCGGTTTAAACCGGATAGAACCGGATAGAAAAGGTTTAAACCGGATAAAACCGGATAGAACCGGTTGAAACTGGATAAAACCGGATTGAACCGGTTGAAACCGGATGAAACCGGATAGAACCGGTTGAAACTGGATAAAACCGGATTGAACCGGTTGAAACCGGATGAAACCGGATAGAACCGGTTTAAACCGGATAGAACCGGATTGAACCGGTGTAAACCGTTTAAAAGTGGATAAAACCGGATTGAACTGGTTTAAACAGGATAAAACCGGATTGATCCGGTTTAAAATGTTTTAAACAGGATTAAACCGGATTGAACCGGTTGAAAACGATTGATCCGGTTTAGACCGTTTTAAACCGGATAAAACCGGATAGAACTGGTTTAAAGCAGATAGAAAGGGATTGAACCGTTTTAAACCGGTTTAAACCGGATAAAACCAGATTGAACCAGTTTAAACTGGTTTAAACTGGATAAAACCGATTGAACAGGTTTAAACTGGATAAAACCGGATTGAACCGGTTTAAACCGGTGTGAACCGTATAGAACCGGATTGAACGTGTTTAACCGGTTGAAACCGGATTGAACCGGTTTAAACCGGATAAAACCGGATGGAAACCGTTTAAACTGGATAGAACTGGATTGAACCGGTTTAAACCAGAAAAACCGGATTGAACCTGTTTAAACCGGATAAAACCGGACTGAACCGGTTTAAACTGGATAAAACCGGATTGATCCGGTTTAAACTGGTTTAAACCGGATAAAACCGGATAGAAAAGGTTTAAACCGGATAAAAAACTGATAGAACCGGATTGAACCAGTTGAAAAAGGTTCAAACCCGATAAAAACGGATTGAACCGGTTCAAACCGGTTTAAACCGGATAAAACCGGCTTGAACCAGTTTAAACGGGATAAAAACGGATAGAACCGGATTGAACCGGTTTAAACCGGTTTAAACCAAATGAAACCAGATAGAACCGGTTTAAACCGGATAGAACCAAATTAAACCGGTTTGAACCGGTTGAAAGCGGATAAAAACGGATTGATCCGGTTTAAAACGGTTTAAACCGGATTGAACAGTTTTAAACCGGTTTTAACCAGATAAAACCGGATTGAAACTGTTTAAAACGGACAAAACCGGATCAAACCGGATTCAACCACTTTAAACTGGATAAAACCGGATTGAACCGGTTTAAACCGGATAAAACCGGATTGATACGGTTTCAACCGGTTTAAACTGGATAAAAGCGGATAGAACCTGTTTAAACCGGATAAAACCGGATTGAACCGGTTTAACCTGGTTTAAACAGGATAAAATCCGATTGAACCGGTTGATACTGGTTTTAACCGCATAAAACCGGATTGAACCAGTTTAAACCGGTTTAAAACGGATAAAACCGGATTGAACCGGTTTAAACTGGAGAAAACCGTATTGAACCTCTTTAAACCGAATAAAAGCGGATAGAACCGGTTTAAACTGGATAAAACTGGATTGAACCGGTTAAAACCGGATTGTTCCGATTTAAACCCGTTTAAAATGGACAAAAGCGGATAGAACTGGTTTAAACCGGAGAGAACCGGATTGAACTGCTTTAAACCGGTTTAAAAGGGAGAGAACCGGATTGAACGGGTTTAAACCGGTTTAAACCAGATAAAACCGGATAGAACCGGTTTGAACCGGAAAATAGCGGATTGAACTCGTTTAAACCGGTTTAAATCGGATAAAAGCGGATTGAACATGTTTAAACCGGATAAAACCGGATTGAACCAGTTTAAACCGGTTTAAAACGGATAAAACCGGATTGAACTGGTTTAAACCGGTTTAAACTGGATAAAACCGGATTGATCTGGTTTAAACAGGATAAAATCGGATTGAAACGGTTTAAACTGGTTTAAACAGTATAAAACCGGATTGAATCAGTTTAAACCGGATAAAAACGGATTGAACCGGTTTAAACCGGATAAAACCGAATTGATCCGGTTTAAACCGGTTTACACAGGATAAAACCGGATAGAACTGGTTTAAAGCGGATAGAAAGGGATTGAACTGGTTTAAACCGGTTTAAACTGAATAAAACCGGATTGAACCGATATAAACCGGATAGAACCGGATTGAACCGTTTTAAACCGGATAAAACCGGATTGAACCAGTTTAAACCGGATTGAACCGATTTAAACCGGTTTAAATCAGAAAGAACTGGATTGAACCAATTTAAACTGGTTTAAAACAGATGAAACCGGATAGAACCGGTTTAAACCGGATAAAACAGGATTGAACCGGCTTAAACCGGACAAAACCGGATAGAACCGGTTTAAATCGATTTCAACCGGATAGAACCAAATTGAACCGGTTTAAACTGGTTTAAACCGGAGAAAACCGGACTGAACCGGTTTACACCGGTTTAAACCGGAGAGGACAAGACTGAACCGGTTTAAACATGTCTAAACGGATAAAACCGGATAGAGCCGGTTTAAACCGGATAGAACCGGATTGCACCGGTTTCAACCAGATAAAACCGTATTGAACAGGTTTAAACCGTATTGAACTGATTTAAACCAGATAAAACTGGATTGATCCAGCTTAAACCGGTTTAAACCGGATTAAACTGGATAGAACCAGTTCAATCCGGATAGAACGAGATTGAACCGGTTTCAACCGATTTAAACTGCATAAACCCGGATTGAACCGGTTTAAACCGGTTTAAACCGGATTAAACAGGATTGAACCGGTTTTAACCGGTTTAAACTGGATAAAACCGGATTGAACCGGTTTAAACCGGATAAAACCGGATAGAACCGCATTGAAAAGGTTTAAACCGGTTTAAACTGGATAAAACCGGATTGAACCGGTTTAAACCGGATAAAACTGGATTGAACTGGTTTCAACTGGTTTATACAGGATAAAATCGGATTGAACCAGTTTAAACCGGTTTAAACCGGATAAAACCGGATTGAACCAGTTTAAACCGGTTGAAACCGGATAAAACCGCATTGAACCGGTTTAAACCGGTTTAAACCAGATAAAACCGGATTGAACCGGTTTAAACCGGTTTAAACCAGATAAAAGCGGATTGATCCTGTTTAAACCGGATAAAAACGGATTGAACCGGTTTAAACCGGTTTAAACCGGACAGAAACGGATTGAAACGGTTTAAACCGGGTTAAACCGGATAAAACCGGATTGAACCGGTTTAAACCGGATAAAACCGGATTCAACCGGTTTAAACTGGTTTAAACAGGATAAAATCAGATTGAACCAGTTTAAACTGGTTTAATCCGTATAAAACCGGATTGAATCGGTTTAAACCGGTTTAAACCAGATAAAAGCAGATTGAACCGCTTTTATCCGGATAGAACCGGACTGAACCGGTTTAAACCGGTTTTAACCGGATAAAACCGGATTGAACCGGTTTAAACCGGTTTAAATCGGATTGAACGGGTTTAAACCGGATAAAACAAGATAGAACTGGTATAAACCGGATAGAACCGGATTGAACCGGTTTAAACCAGTTTAAACAGGATAAAACCGGATTGAACCAGTTTAAACTTGATAAAACCACATTGAACAAGTTCAAACCGGTTTAAACCGGATTAAAACGGATTGAAGCGGTTTAAACTGGTTTAAACTAGATAAAACCGGATAGAAACGGTTTAAACCGGATAAAACCGGATAGAACCGGTTTAAACCGGTTGAAACCAGATTAAACCAGATAAAACCGGATTGAACTGGTTTAAACCGGAAAAAACCGGATTGAACCGGTTTAAACTGGTTTAAAACGGATAGAACCGGATTGAACCGGTTTAAACCAGTTTAAGGTGGATAAAACCGGATTGAACTGGTTTAAACAGGATAAAACCGAATTGAACCAGTTTAAAATGGTTTAAACAGGATAAAACCGCATTGAACCGGTTTAAACCGGATAAAACCGGATCCATCCTGTTTAAACTGGTTTAAACCGGATAAAACAGGATAGAACTAGTTTAAAGCGGATAGAAAGGGTTGGAACCGGTTTAAACCGGATTGAACCGGTTTAAACCGGATAAAACCGGATTGAACCGGTTTAAACCAGTTTGAACCGTATAGAACCGGATTGAACGTGTTTAAACCGGATAGAACCGGATTGAACCGGTTTAAACAAGAAAAACCGGATTGAACCTGTTTAAACTGGATAAAACCGGACTGAACCAGTTAAAACCGGATAAAACCGGATTGATCCGGTTTAAACTGGTTTAAATAGGATAAAACCGGATTGAACTGGTTTAAACTGGATAAAAACTGATAGAACCAGACTGAACCAGTATAAACCGGTTTAAGCCAGATGAAACCGGATAGAACCGGTTTAAACTGGATAAAATCGGATTGAACCAGTTTAAACCAGATTAAACTGGAAAGAACCGGTTTACACTGGATAGAAGAGGATTGAACCGGTATAAACCGGATAGAACCGGATTGAACCAGTTTAAACCGGTTTAAACCGGATAGAACCGGATTGAACCGGTTCCAACCGGTTTAAACCAGATAAAACCGGATAGAACCGGTTGAAACTGGATAAAACTGGATTGAACCGGTTGAAACAAGATAAAACTGGATTGAACCCTTTTAAACCAGTTTAAACTGGATAGAACTGGATAGAACTGGTTCAAACCGGATAAAACCGGATTGAACTGGTTAAACCAGTTTCAACCGGATAAAACCGGATTGAACCGGTTTAAACCGGATAAAACCGGAGTGAACCGGTTTGAACCGGTTTAAACCTGATAAAACCGGATTGAGTCAGTTTAAACCGGTTTAAACCGGATAAAACTGGATTGAACCGGTTTAAACTGGTTTAAACCGGATAAAACCGGATTGAACCGGTTTCAACCGGATAAAAGCGGATTGAAAAGGATCAAACCGGTTTCAACCGGATTGAACCGGATAGAACCGGTTTAAATTGGATAAAACCGGATTGAACCGGTTTAAACCTGTTTAAAACGGATAAAACCGGATTGAACCGGATTAAACCGGTTTCAACTGGATGAAACCAGATTGAAACGGTTTAAACCGGATAAAACCGGATTGAACCAGCTTAAATCGGTTTAAACCAGATAAAACTGCGTTGAACCTGTTTAAACCCGTATAAACAGGATAAATCCGGAATGAACTGGTTTAAACCGGTTTAAACCGGATAGAACCGGATAGAAAAGGTTTAAACCGGATAAAACCGGATAGAACCGGTTGAAACTGGATAAAACCGGATTGAACCGGTTGAAACCGGATGAAACCGGATAGAACCGGTTGGAACTGGATAAAACCGGATTGAACCGGTTGAAACCGGATGAAACCGGATAGAACCGGTTTAAACTGGATAGAACCGGATTGAACTGGTGTAAACCGTTTAAAAGTGGATAAAACCGGATTGAACTGGTTTAAACAGGATAAAACCGGATTGATCCGGTTGAAAACGATTGATCCGGTTTAGACCGTTTTAAACCGGATAAAACCGGATAGAACTGGTTTAAAGCAGATAGAAAGGGATTGAACCGTTTTAAACCGGTTTAAACCGGATAAAACCAGATTGAACCAGTTTAAACTGGTTTAAACTGGATAAAACCGATTGAACAGGTTTAAACTGGATAAAACCGGATTGAACCGGTTTAAACCGGTGTGAACCGTATAGAACCGGATTGAACGTGTTTAACCGGTTGAAACCGGATTGAACCGGTTTAAACCGGATAAAACCGGATGGAAACCGTTTAAACTGGATAGAACTGGATTGAACCGGTTTAAACCAGAAAAACCGGATTGAACCTGTTTAAACCGGATAAAACCGGACTGAACCGGTTTAAACTGGATAAAACCGGATTGATCCGGTTTAAACTGGTTTAAACCGGATAAAACCGGATAGAAAAGGTTTAAACCGGATAAAAAACTGATAGAACCGGATTGAACCAGTTGAAAAAGGTTCAAACCCGATAAAAACGGATTGAACCGGTTCAAACCGGTTTAAACCGGATAAAACCGGCTTGAACCAGTTTAAACGGGATAAAAACGGATAGAACCGGATTGAACCGGTTTAAACCGGTTTAAACCAAATGAAACCAGATAGAACCGGTTTAAACCGGATAGAACCAAATTAAACCGGTTTGAACCGGTTGAAAGCGGATAAAAACGGATTGATCCGGTTTAAAACGGTTTAAACCGGATTGAACAGTTTTAAACCGGTTTTAACCAGATAAAACCGGATTGAAACTGTTTAAAACGGACAAAACCGGATCAAACCGGATTCAACCACTTTAAACTGGATAAAACCGGATTGAACCGGTTTAAACCGGATAAAACCGGATTGATACGGTTTCAACCGGTTTAAACTGGATAAAAGCGGATAGAACCTGTTTAAACCGGATAAAACCGGATTGAACCGGTTTAACCTGGTTTAAACAGGATAAAATCCGATTGAACCGGTTGATACTGGTTTTAACCGCATAAAACCGGATTGAACCAGTTTAAACCGGTTTAAAACGGATAAAACCGGATTGAACCGGTTTAAACTGGAGAAAACCGTATTGAACCTCTTTAAACCGAATAAAAGCGGATAGAACCGGTTTAAACTGGATAAAACTGGATTGAACCGGTTAAAACCGGATTGTTCCGATTTAAACCCGTTTAAAATGGACAAAAGCGGATAGAACTGGTTTAAACCGGAGAGAACCGGATTGAACTGCTTTAAACCGGTTTAAAAGGGAGAGAACCGGATTGAACGGGTTTAAACCGGTTTAAACCAGATAAAACCGGATAGAACCGGTTTGAACCGGAAAATAGCGGATTGAACTCGTTTAAACCGGTTTAAATCGGATAAAAGCGGATTGAACATGTTTAAACCGGATAAAACCGGATTGAACCAGTTTAAACCGGTTTAAAACGGATAAAACCGGATTGAACTGGTTTAAACCGGTTTAAACTGGATAAAACCGGATTGATCTGGTTTAAACAGGATAAAATCGGATTGAAACGGTTTAAACTGGTTTAAACAGTATAAAACCGGATTGAATCAGTTTAAACCGGATAAAAACGGATTGAACCGGTTTAAACCGGATAAAACCGAATTGATCCGGTTTAAACCGGTTTACACAGGATAAAACCGGATAGAACTGGTTTAAAGCGGATAGAAAGGGATTGAACTGGTTTAAACCGGTTTAAACTGAATAAAACCGGATTGAACCGATATAAACCGGATAGAACCGGATTGAACCATTTTAAACCGGATAAAACCGGATTGAACCAGTTTAAACCGGATTGAACCGATTTAAACCGGTTTAAATCAGAAAGAACTGGATTGAACCAATTTAAACTGGTTTAAAACAGATGAAACCGGATAGAACCGGTTTAAACCGGATAAAACAGGATTGAACCGGCTTAAACCGGACAAAACCGGATAGAACCGGTTTAAATCGATTTCAACCGGATAGAACCAAATTGAACCGGTTTAAACTGGTTTAAACCGGAGAAAACCGGACTGAACCGGTTTACACCGGTTTAAACCGGAGAGGACAAGACTGAACCGGTTTAAACATGTCTAAACGGATAAAACCGGATAGAGCCGGTTTAAACCGGATAGAACCGGATTGCACCGGTTTGAACCAGATAAAACCGTATTGAACAGGTTTAAACCGTATTGAACTGATTTAAACCAGATAAAACTGGATTGATCCAGCTTAAACCGGTTTAAACCGGATTAAACTGGATAGAACCAGTTCAATCCGGATAGAACGAGATTGAACCGGTTTCAACCGATTTAAACTGGATAAACCCGGATTGAACCGGTTTAAACCGGTTTAAACCGGATTAAACAGGATTGAACCGGTTTTAACCGGTTTAAACTGGATAAAACCGGATTGAACCGGTTTAAACCGGATAAAACCGGATAGAACCGGATTGAAAAGGTTTAAAACGGTTTAAACTGGATAAAACCGGATTGAACCGGTTTAAACCGGATAAAACTGGATTGAACTGGTTTCAACTGGTTTATACAGGATAAAATCGGATTGAACCAGTTTAAACCGGTTTAAACCGGATAAAACCGGATTGAACCAGTTTAAACCGGTTGAAACCGGATAAAACCGCATTGAACCGGTTTAAACCGGTTTAAACCAGATAAAACCGGATTGAACCGGTTTAAACCGGTTTAAACCAGATAAAAGCGGATTGATCCTGTTTAAACCGGATAAAAACGGATTGAACCGGTTTAAACCGGTTTAAACCGGACAGAAACGGATTGAAACGGTTTAAACCGGGTTAAACCGGATAAAACCGGATTGAACCGGTTTAAACCGGATAAAACCGGATTGAACCAGCTCTAATCGGTTTAAACCAGATAAAACTGCGTTGAACCGGTTTAAACCGGTATAAACAGGATAAATCCGGAATGAACTGGTTTAAACCGGTTTAAACCGGATAGAACCGGATAGAAAAGGTTTAAACCGGATAAAACCGGATAGAACCGGTTGAAACTGGATAAAACCGGATTGAACCGGTTGAAACCGGATGAAACCGGATAGAACCGGTTGAAACTGGATAAAACCGGATTGAACCGGTTGAAACCGGATGAAACCGGATAGAACCGGTTTAAACCGGATAGAACCGGATTGAACCGGTGTAAACCGTTTAAAAGTGGATAAAACCGGATTGAACTGGTTTAAACAGGATAAAACCGGATTGATCCGGTTTAAAATGTTTTAAACAGGATTAAACCGGATTGAAAAGGTTGAAAACGATTGATCCGGTTTAGACCGTTTTAAACCGGATAAAACCGGATAGAACTGGTTTAAAGCAGATAGAAAGGGATTGAACCGTTTTAAACCGGTTTAAACCGGATAAAACCAGATTGAACCAGTTTAAACTGGTTTAAACTGGATAAAACCGATTGAACAGGTTTAAACTGGATAAAACCGGATTGAACCGGTTTAAACCGGTGTGAACCGTATAGAACCGGATTGAACGTGTTTAACCGGTTGAAACCGGATTGAACCGGTTTAAACCGGATAAAACCGGATGGAAACCGTTTAAACTGGATAGAACTGGATTGAACCGGTTTAAACCAGAAAAACCGGATTGAACCTGTTTAAACCGGATAAAACCGGACTGAACCGGTTTAAACTGGATAAAACCGGATTGATCCGGTTTAAACTGGTTTAAACCGGATAAAACCGGATAGAAAAGGTTTAAACCGGATAAAAAACTGATAGAACCGGATTGAACCAGTTGAAAAAGGTTCAAACCCGATAAAAACGGATTGAACCGGTTCAAACCGGTTTAAACCGGATAAAACCGGCTTGAACCAGTTTAAACGGGATAAAAACGGATAGAACCGGATTGAACCGGTTTAAACCGGTTTAAACCAAATGAAACCAGATAGAACCGGTTTAAACCGGATAGAACCAGATTAAACCGGTTTGAACCGGTTGAAAGCGGATAAAAACGGATTGATCCGGTTTAAAACGGTTTAAACCGGATTGAACAGTTTTAAACCGGTTTTAACCAGATAAAACCGGATTGAAACTGTTTAAAACGGACAAAACCGGATCAAACCGGATTCAACCACTTTAAACTGGATAAAACCGGATTGAACCGGTTTAAACCGGATAAAACCGGATTGATACGGTTTCAACCGGTTTAAACTGGATAAAAGCGGATAGAACCTGTTTAAACCGGATAAAACCGGATTGAACCGGTTTAACCTGGTTTAAACAGGATAAAATCCGATTGAACCGGTTGATACTGGTTTTAACCGCATAAAACCGGATTGAACCAGTTTAAACCGGTTTAAAACGGATAAAACCGGATTGAACCGGTTTAAACTGGAGAAAACCGTATTGAACCTCTTTAAACCGAATAAAAGCGGATAGAACCGGTTTAAACTGGATAAAACTGGATTGAACCGGTTAAAACCGGATTGTTCCGGTTTAGACCCGTTTAAAATGGACAAAAGCGGATAGAACTGGTTTAAACCGGAGAGAACCGGATTGAACTGCTTTAAACCGGTTTAAAAGGGAGAGAACCGGATTGAACGGGTTTAAACCGGTTTAAACCAGATAAAACCGGATAGAACCGGTTTGAACCGGAAAATAGCGGATTGAACTCGTTTAAACCGGTTTAAATCGGATAAAAGCGGATTGAACATGTTTAAACCGGATAAAACCGGATTGAACCAGTTTAAACCGGTTTAAAACGGATAAAACCGGATTGAACTGGTTTAAACCGGTTTAAACTGGATAAAACTGGATTGATCTGGTTTAAACAGGATAAAATCGGATTGAAACGGTTTAAACTGGTTTAAACAGTATAAAACCGGATTGAATCAGTTTAAACCGGATAAAAACGGATTGAACCGGTTTAAACCGGATAAAACCGAATTGATCCGGTTTAAACCGGTTTACACAGGATAAAACCGGATAGAACTGGTTTAAAGCGGATAGAAAGGGATTGAACTGGTTTAAACCGGTTTAAACTGAATAAAACCGGATTGAACCGATATAAACCGGATAGAACCGTATTGAACCGTTTTAAACCGGATAAAACCGGATTGAACCAGTTTAAACCGGATAAAACCGGATTGAACCGATTTAAACCGGTTTAAATCAGAAAGAACTGGATTGAACCAATTTAAACTGGTTTAAAACAGATGAAACCGGATAGAACCGGTTTAAACCGGATAAAACAGGATTGAACCGGCTTAAACCGGACAAAACCGGATAGAACCGGTTTAAATCGATTTCAACCGGATAGAACCAAATTGAACCGGTTTAAACTGGTTTAAACCGGAGAAAACCGGACTGAACCGGTTTACACCGGTTTAAACCGGAGAGGACAAGACTGAACCGGTTTAAACATGTCTAAACGGATAAAACCGGATAGAGCCGGTTTAAACCGGATAGAACCGGATTGCACCGGTTTCAACCAGATAAAACCGTATTGAACAGGTTTAAACCGTATTGAACTGATTTAAACCAGATAAAACTGGATTGATCCAGCTTAAACCGGTTTAAACCGGATTAAACTGGATAGAACCAGTTCAATCCGGATAGAACGAGATTGAACCGGTTTCAACCGATTTAAACTGGATAAACCCGGATTGAACCGGTTTAAACCGGTTTAAACCGGATTAAACAGGATTGAACCGGTTTTAACCGGTTTAAACTGGATAAAACCGGATTGAACCGGTTTAAACCGGATAAAACCGGATAGAACCGGATTGAAAAGGTTTAAACCGGTTTAAACTGGATAAAACCGGATTGAACCGGTTTAAACTGGATAAAACTGGATTGAACTGGTTTCAACTGGTTTATACAGGATAAAATCGGATTGAACCAGTTTAAACCGGTTTAAACCGGATAAAACCGGATTGAACCAGTTTAAACCGGTTGAAACCGGATAAAACCGCATTGAACCGGTTTAAACCGGTTTAAACCAGATAAAACCGGATTGAACCGGTTTAAACCGGTTTAAACCAGATAAAAGCGGATTGATCCTGTTTAAACCGGATAAAAACGGATTGAACCGGTTTAAACCGGTTTAAACCGGACAGAAACGGATTGAAACGGTTTAAACCGGGTTAAACCGGATAAAACCGGATTGAACCGGTTTAAACCGGATAAAACCGGATTCAACCGGTTTAAACTGGTTTAAACAGGATAAAATCAGATTGAACCAGTTTAAACTGGTTTAATCCGTATAAAACCGGATTGAATCGGTTTAAACCGGTTTAAACCAGATAAAAGCAGATTGAACCGCTTTTATCCGGATAGAACCGGACTGAACCGGTTTAAACCGGTTTTAACCGGATAAAACCGGATTGAACCGGTTTAAACCGGTTTAAATCGGATTGAACTGGTTTAAACCGGATAAAACAAGATAGAACTGGTATAAACCGGATAGAACCGGATTGAACCGGTTTAAACCGGTTTAAACAGGATAAAACCGGATTGAACCAGTTTAAACTTGATAAAACCACATTGAACAAGTTCAAACCGGTTTAAACCGGATAAAAACGGATTGAAGCGGTTTAAACTGGTTTAAACTAGATAAAACCGGATTGAACCGGTTTAAACCGGATAAAAATGGATAGGACCGGATTGAACCGGTTTAAACCGGTTTAAACCAGATGAAACCGTATAGAACCGGTTTAAACCGGATAAAAACGGATTCAACCGGTTTAAACCGGATAAAAACGGATAGAACCAGACTGTACCAGTTTAAAACGTTTTAAACCAGATGAAACCGGATAGAACCGGTTTAAACTGGATAAAACCGGACTGAACCGATTTAAACCGGATAAAACCGGATAGAAATGGTTTAAACCGGATAAAACCGGATAGAACCGGTTTAAACCGGTTGAAACCAGATTAAACAAGATAAAACCGGATTGAACTGGTTTAAACCGGAAAAAACCGGATTGAACCGGTTTAAACCAGTTTCAACCAGATGAAACCGGATTGAACTCATTTAAACCGGATAAAACCAGATTGAAAAAGACAAAACCGTATTGAACCGGTTTTAACCAGTTTAAACCGGATAAAACCGGATTGAACTGGTTTAAACCGGTTTAACCCAGATAAAACTGGAATTAACCGGTTTAAACCGGCTTAAACCGGATAAAACCGGATTGAACTGGTTTAAACAGTTTTAAACCGGATTGAACTGGTTTAAACTGGATAAGACCGGATTGGATGGGTTTAAAACAGATAAAACCGGATTGAACCGGTTTAAACCGGTTTAAACCGAATAAAACTGGATTGAATCGGTTTATACTGGATAAAACCGGATTGAACTTGATAAAACCGGATTGAACCGGTTTAAACTGGATTAAAACTGATAAAACCAGATTGAACTGGTTGAAACTGGATAAAACCGTATTG
The DNA here is from genome assembly GCF_027409185.1 of Cynocephalus volans. NCBI lineage: Eukaryota > Metazoa > Chordata > Mammalia > Dermoptera > Cynocephalidae > Cynocephalus > Cynocephalus volans. The sequence goes on along the minus strand of NC_084471.1, from coordinate 108,006,239 downwards.
AACCGGTTTAAACCGGAAAAAAACGTATAAAACCGGATTGATCCACCAATGTGCGCCTGCTCCAGTTGGCCTATACCCTCACTGGTTCATGATATATCCTCAGACTTTTGCCAATTTGACTGGTACCCAATGCCTATTCTTAATTACTGATGAGGTTGAGTTTGTTTTCATGTCTCTTGACTACTTGTGTTTCATGAAACTTTGCTGATGGCATTTATTACCTTTATTGGTTTGTCTTTGGATTCTTTGCAAATATACCTCTTATTATTTTTTTTTTATTTATTTGGGTAGAACACTGGTACTGTTGTTAAAAGAACTAAAGACTGAGGAATCCCTTATGCTTTTCTTAAGTTTAAATAGAAATGCTTTTTAAAATTTCCACAAGCTGATGTTTATTTTTTGAAAGTTGTCTTTTATCAAATTGAAAATATTCTTTTCCTGTATAGTTGACTAACAGTATATTTGTCAGAAATGAATGTTGTATTTTATTTAATGCTTTTTCAGCATCTATCGGCTGATCAATTTTTTGTCTTTTAATTTATTAATGTGGGATATTATTAATAAATCTTTTGATACTAAACTATCTTTCTAACCTGCAAATAAACGTTGATACGTATTATACTAACTGTAGCCATATTTACAATGCTAAAATATGTGGTTTGACAAAGGATTTATTCTGAATCAAACTTTTATATATTTGAAATTATATATAGTAATGTAATTTAATACATATTTCATAAATGAACTTTAATGAGAAATGGGAACTGTAGGGAAAAAAATGAAATGTAAGATATATGGTTTCCATAAATATCCCTTTTAAAATAGAGGAAAAGAAGGAAAAAGGGAGAAATTGTCCATGTACTATTTAGGCAGCTGTTCCTTTACGTGTATTTAGTGATAAGGTTTTCATCTGTTCTGGACAGATCCACATTTGTCACACATGCAACAGTTGCAGTTGGAGACTTTTGTACTCAAGGCTGCCAACCTCCTATTGACATTGCCCCTGATCATTAAAGAAGTAGCAAATAACTGTTCAATATTTTGCAAAAATGTCCTGAGTATTTAAGATCCAACTATCATTTTCAAAGTATTGCTGAGGGAACAATCCATTATTCCTTTTTGCAAATAAATATATATATATATATATACTCCTTTATTGACACTAATATAGTTTCTATTACAATTGAAATTTTTGATAGCTTGTTACCAATACTTTAAAAGGCTCTATATCAATTCATATATATACCCCCTTACTATGAAATTACATCATTCTTCACATTTCCTGATATCTCAAAGTCAGACTTTGACACCGTTCCCTGGAATACTGCTGAAGTAGGGAGAGCAGGGGACAGGAGGGCACCGTAAAAGATTAGAAACACCCTCTACAACAGCAAGTGTCTCTTCTTTTGTTTCAGTTATTAATAAAGTTACCTTCAATAATTATTTTTAAAAGTTTTATATTGGTAGAAGCTATACCACATCTTGATGTAACAAATCCTAAGAGCTTATAACCTGTTAAAATTCTTCATTTTATCTGTATCCAATTTTCTGAAGGCTTTGGCAGTGTGGAATTTGTTGAACAAGGATGTGACATTGTATGGACTTTGGCTGTGACCCCTCCCTGTCCTTGCTGAAGAGTGCTGAAACACTTTCTCCTGATCCTCAAACCTGCCTGCCTCTTTGATAAGATTTAACCCCAGAGAGCTGAGACACATGAAATATTGTGCCAGTACAGTAAAGCTAAAGTATTGACTAAATAACCAGGTGAAATGTCTCTAGAAGGAAGGAGGGACTTCCTTTTACAGACAGGGACAATGAGATTTGACAATGATTCAGAATTCAAGTCATTGAATTCAAATCCCAGCTCCATGTCCGGGAATGACGCACCCATGGATAAGGTATGGAACTTCGATGAGATTCTATAACCCCACCAGTTACGTAAGGATCATGATGTGACCTGCCCCACAGGGCTGTTATGAGAAATACACGAGACAGTCCTCACCACAGTGGTAATATGGCAAATGGTAAATGAATGTCACTGTCCATGATTATTATTAGTAGTAGTCATTTTAGTTTATTTTGGATGGTATAATAAAATACCATAGAACGAGTGGTTTATAAACAAAAAAATTTATACCTCACAGTTCTGTAAACTGGAAGTCCAAGGATTGATGGCTGGTGAGGGTGGCTTCCTGGGTCATAGACAGGATTAGCTGCTGAGTCCTAACATGGTAGAAGGGGTGAGGGGTATCTCTTTGGCCTCTTTTATAAGGGAAATAGTCCCATTAATGAGGTCTTTGCCCCCATGACCTAATAACCTCCCACACATCCCACCTCCTAACACCATCACCTTAGAGGTAAAGATCTCAGCATGGGAACTGGCGAAACAAAATTAAGGCAACAGCTAATTCACTGTGAGAAGACAACCGGGTATGGCCAACAGTCCACAACACGAACACCACTTCCTAGTCTACAGCTTCCCCTCCAGACACAGCACACACTCCTCTGCCTAGTCTACAGCGTCATCTCCAGACATCAGAACAAGCACCACTGCCTCTTCTACTGCTTCCTTCCAGATATTGTTACTGTACAGGGCTCTTTTCTGCCCTCCTTCCAGCTTTCTTATTCTCTTAACTATAGATGTGTAGGAATGATTCTAATTACAAAGTCCTTTTCTGAATTCAATAACATCTAGATAGAATTTAGGTCTAAAAATCATACTTCAGGCATCATGTCCAAAGCATTTCTGTCTAACCATGGTAAAGACACATGTCTGGTGCTAGGACATCCGACAGCTTCCTGGGGCTATTTGCATCCTTTGAACATGTCCGTGGCACATCTCCTCTACGGCTCTTTATTTTTAGATTGTGTTGTGTGGTTTTCCTTTGTTTTTCTTTTTAAAAAGAGTCCTAACATGCGCATTGACTGGTGCTCATCAGTTCAGTTTCTGAAGTCAGAATGAGCTGGATCCGTAGCTGAGGGAGTGTGGGGATATTGTTCACACTCTCTGAAGCATGGTTTCTCTTATCTATACACCTGGGCTAATGACTCCACTCATGTGCACGTTTGCTATACCTCAATGAGGATGTAGTGAGGATTTCATGCAATTTTCTGGCTGACGTTTTGGCAAAGGGTGTCTGGGGAGCATGGTGTTTTCAGTACCTTTTCTCTAGACAGCTTTGACACTCCAGGGACTCAGCAGGACAAATATTGCATTTGCTCCCAGCCTCCATGTGAGACCAGGGCAGCTGTGTTTGGAGCCCACCACTCCCTTCCCTGCCTCAAGCCACTCTGCCCCCTAGGGGTGACAGGCCAGTCCTGACTTGCCACATTGGATCCTGGGGACAAACGTGCCTCTAGATAGAATCCTGGTGGATCACTTAACAACGTTTCCCTTGAACACACGTTTTCTATCTATCCATGCCTGCAGTACCCTAAATGCAAACACCTGAAATGATCAGACCTGAACAAACTGCTGATAAACAGTTGTGTCTGAAATCTGTATTATAATTTCCACTAGTTGAGAAGTTTCTACGTGTCAGGCTCTTTCATATTTTATTTTATTTTATGTCTGAAATGATAGATGATAAACTACATTTATTTTACAGATGAGGAAACTGAAGCTCAAGAACTTTTTCTGCCTGTGAGGTCTCCAGACCGCAGGCAGAGGAGGAGCCTGAACTCAGGACTGACCGTCTAACCAAGCTCTCTTCACCGCAGCGTTTGGAACTCAGGGAGGCCAGATTCCCCTGACTGCTTTTTGGCTCTTTATTTTTCCCCACTTATATTCAAGGAAGCATATTCAATCTTCAGTCTTCTGTGTCATGTTTGAACAACTGTGTTTCAGTGGGAGAAAGGAACTCGCAGAACCAGGTGGCCCCCGAGGGCCATTTCAACCAGAATTTACCTGACTTATTCACTGAATTTCCACATAGTTCACATGGGAAAAGTTTCCACCACTTTTTAAAAAGTCAGGGATAATATGAATGAAAGAAAACCACCAGGGATTCAAAATCTTCATTTTAATCAATGTTTTCTATTTCTTTTATCTCAAAGCCTGAAATTGAAGCCCGAGCTGCAGAGCACTGACCACCACCCCACCCGACCGCAGTCCCGGTGTTCCCAGCTGCTTTACCGACGGCTGCAGGAAGCTGAGGATGGTCAGACACAGAAGCTGCGTTTTCCTATCAAAACAATCCTGAAGATTTTACGTCGCCGTAATAACCAGGCGACAACACTTTGCTGGCTGGCTGCAGGCTGGGGAGCCTCAGACATCTGGGCAGCACCGGGGCGCTCCAGCCTCGGTCCTGGGGGCCTGGTGCTGGCCTTCGTGTGTCCTAACCCGAACTCGTGCCTCGGGATGTCCGAGGGACAGGGCCGAGTGTTCGGCTGCTGGTCCCACTGTGTCCCTGCGCCGACATCCGACACGGCGCTGGCGCGGTCTGCAGTCGTGCTCTCTCCACCCCGGGGTCCTCCCTGAGGGAACTGCCGGCCCACTGCCGCGACCTGCGGGCTCTGGTGTCACCTGAGGACGGGCGGAAGGAGGTTTCCTTGGCTCTTTGATTTCTCCTCTTCTGACCGGGCTGGGGCAGAGATGGTAGGAGCACCTGAGCGACAGACAGCTGTCCGCGTCCCCAGGCGCTCCCGCGCCTTCTGCTCCACTTGTCCTCAATCCTCTTCTCATAGAAGGACCCCCGGAACGTCACCCCCACGCGCCTGGAGCGTGCTCCTCCACACAGGCGGGATGCGCCGCGTCCTCAGGGAACAGCTGGGCAGGACAGAACCTGCCGTCCTCACGGGTGGGCTGTCCCCTGGGGGACCAGCACAGCCCCAGAGCCGGCGTCTAGTAAGGAGCGTGCTGAGAGCTTCAGGGCCAGGGGGAGCCAGGAAGGAAGTGAAGACCCACGAGCGACGAAAGGAGTGCAGGCTGTGGCGCCACCGGCGCTCTCTGCACCGAGCGCGGTCACACGGCCTGCAGGGGGGCGGCGCGGCAAGGGGGTTGGGGGGACTGCGGTGAGGCGGCCGGCGGGGGGGGGCGGCGCGGCGGGTCGGGCGGTGCGGCGGGGAGAGGCACGGGGGGCGGGGCGGGGGACGCGAGGGCGGCCTGCGGGGAGGCGGCGCGGCAGGGGGATGGGGGGCCTGCGGTGAGGCGGCCGGCGGGAGGGGGGGGGCGGCGGCCTGCGGGGGTGGCGGCGGCCTGCGTGGGGGGGCGGGGGGGCGGGGCGGAGCGGCGAGGGGGTTGGGGCGGGACAGTGAGGGGATTGGGGCGGGGCGGCGAGGGGGCGGCGAGGGGGTTGGGGAGGGGGGGGCGGCGGCCTGCGGGGGGGGGGCGGGGGGGCGGTGGGGGAGGCGAGGGGGCTTCGAGGGACGGCGAGGGGATTGGGGTGGGGCGGCGAGGGGGTTGGGGCGGGGCGGCAAGAGGGCGGGGCAGGGGTGGCCAGGGGGTTGGGGCGGGGCGGCGAGGGGGATGGGGCGGGACAGTGAGGTGATTGGGGCGGGGAGGCGAGGGGGGTGGGGCGGGGCGGTGTGGGGGTGGCGAGGGGTCGGGGCGGCAAGGGGGCGGGGGGGGCGGGGCGGCGGTGGGGCGGCAAGGGGCGGGGGAGAGGGGGCGGGGCGGGGAGCGGCGAGAGGGCGGGGCGGCGCGGCGGAGGGCGGCCTGCGGGGGAGGGGGGGGAGCGGCGCGCTTGGCTCCCAGGAAGGTTAGTTTCTGGCAGCAAAGCCGGGCAAAATGCAGATGTAGGGATGAGACACTGCATTTGTCAGAGCTTTAGGAACAAACTCAATTACGTGAAGAATGAAGAAAATTCTGATTAAACAACTTACATAATGTAAGATAATAGGCATTTTTCTTATTACAAAATTAACAGAAATTCTTGAAAATACAAGAGAAAGTAAAAATCATTCATAATCCCACAATTCAAGGATGTATTCATTAGCACTTCGTTGTGTCCCTGCTTATATATGTAGTAGTTAGGATAGCCTAACTAGTGTAACAAACAATCCCCGGATCTTGGTATGGTCAGGTAATGAAGCTTATGTCTCTCACGCCCAGCCCAGCACTGAAGGGTGCCGTGCAGGACAGGCCTCTCTTCCCTGTGGTCATTCAGGACCGCAGGCCCCTGTCATCAGTCAGGTGGCTCCATCACACCCTGGGCTTGGAGTCCTACCCTGATTCCCAACATCTGGCTCTTAAGAAGGGAACAAGTGATTTGGAGAGCTAAGCTTCCAGGTAGTCTGATCACGTTACACTGGCCACGCTAACACAAGGCTTCATCTAACTGCAGTGAGGCTAGAAAACAGTATGCCCAGGAAAAAAGGGAACAGGTTTGGTGAGCACCCTAGGTAGTTTGCTGTACAGATACACACACAGGTGTGGAAGTGGCTATGAGTACAGATATGAGTTTGGACAACAGGTATGGAGATGGATGTAAGTGCAGGTGTAGGCGTGGATATGGGTATGGACATGGGGACAGGTGAAGATAAGGATATGTTACGGGGAAGAGTATAGGTAGAATTTTTTCATAAAAATTTAATAATGTTCTTTATTCTTTTTTTCATTTAATATATTGTGAATATTTTTCTATCATTAAATGTTTAAGAAAGCAAACATTGTAATAAGTGACTGTACAGAGGATCTCTCTTAAATAGGAAAGACCCTATTCGTGTTGTCTTCAGAGCTTGCTCTTACCTCAGCTGCCCAATTTAGGTATCATGATGGTGTTAAAAGATAAATTTAGGCACATTGAAATTTTAAAGACTTTATTTGAGCATAGAGTGGTTCATGAATCAGACAGCACCCCGCTCCACTGGAGGAGGAGAGAGATAAACTTGTTTGAGGTGTTTGTGGAAGCAAGACAAAGAATATTTAACTGGTTACAGTGGAGGTCCCTGGTTAGGTGGTTTCTCATTGGTAAAGTCTCTAGGTTAGTTTTACTATTTACTGTGGGCTTAGTTTGCTCACACAGGAACCTAAAACATTGCAGCCATCTCAGTCTAATGGCCTCCCAATTGAATTTTTGTTGTTGTTGTTGTTGTTGTGACCAGTAAGGGGACTGCAACCCTCGGCTTGATGTCGCCCACACCAGGCTCAGCCAGTGAGCGCACCGGCCATCAATATATAGGATCCGAAGCCGCGGCCTCACCGCCCACAGCGCCGCACTCTCCCGAGTGAGCCACGGGGCCGGCGCAATTGAATATTTTTAACAATGCTTCCCCTGTTTGGTCAGCCTCTCATTGATGAGAGACTAGCCTGAACTTGGGTGTAAGCTCTACTCCCTATCACCGTCGTGACTGGGCTGTTTTGTCTTAGTGTGGAACTCATTAAGTCACAACATCGGGCTCATTAAAGAAATATTCCTCTTGTTCATCTCATTTTTGTTGCTCTAGCCAAGTAAACTTGTTTATTTATAAATTACCCAGTCTCAGGTGTCCTGTTATAGCAACACAAAAATGGACTAATGTAGTTCCCATGACCCAAACTAGCTAAAATCGAATAAACCAAAGAATGAACCAGAATGGGATTCAGCCTGTTTTAACCAAGTGTACTGTGTGTTAATCTTGTATAACTGAATCTCTACAACACCAGAGGTGTTCATCTGGGTAAACCTCCATGAGGATGTGAGAGGTGGTGGCAGGTGGACACTGGAAGCCCCCTTCTCTGTGGAGAGGTTGAGAGCTGTGGATGCTGAAGTCTCCCAGGTCTAACCCCACAGTGCCTCAAATCTCCCTGCTCCTTGGTGACCCAGAGCAGGCAGGCCCAGCACGCAGAATTCTGAGAAGGAGAAAAAGATGAGAGCGTAATGTTTGTTAGGCAAAACTGTAAACTTTTGTCTCCTAGTCCTATTCTCCCAGGCAACAGCTCTGCCCAGTCGCAACCCCCCGTGGTGGGGCTCACGGGTGCCTAGGCCCCTGACAGATGTGTCCCTGACACTGGCCTTGGCCCCTGCCTTGACTCCTCCATCCCACTCCCGCTCCAGCTCAACCCAGGTGAGAAGGAAGGAACCACACCTCACTCTGCTGTGTTGCTCAATGAGTAAGTTCATGTGTCAGGCCTTGGGGGACAGTGCCTCAGCCACAAGGGGTGGTACTGATGCAGACCCTGCAGAAGACACTGGGGGACGTTCTGTGGTGTCCAAGCATCCATGAGGGGTGGTGCAACCAGGCCAATAAAGGACTTGGGCAGGTGGCCCCTCCTGAGCCACCTGTGCCACCAGCCACAGCTCCCGACTTGGTGGTGTCTCTTCTGGGGCCCACTTCCTGTCATTCATGTCTGGGTGGGGCTGTGCTGATGCCCCCCCCAGAAAAAGGGGTTGGAGTAAGCCCAGCACCACCTTCCACACATAACCGTGTTGAGGAGAGCCTGCTGCTCGTGGGCCCATGCCACAGGATAGCAGTCTTGACAGCCACGAGGGACCCCTTTGGATAAAAAGCTCTGAGCTGCCTGAGCCATAATATCAGCTTCTGGAGAATGCTGGGACTTGAGCAGAATTGTACAGCCATCTCTAGCACCTGTTCTTATCAGTCACTCTTTTCTGGAACCTCAGCTCCCACGCCCACTTCTGCCCCACCTCCCCCAATGCACACACACTTTCACATACACGCACACACATGCATACACTCACACACACATGCACACACGCATGCACAGCAGTGTGTGGTGTGGTAATGCAGCCCAAGCCCCTGTGGAGGAGTGTGGAGTCAAACTGGGCCCAGGTGGAGAGCAGCAGGAAGGAAAAGAAAGCAAAGACACCCAAGGACTTAAAACAAAAACAAATGTGGCAACTTTTTGAAGCCCCTGTAGTGGATTGGGTTATGTCCCCCTAAAACTCCCTGAAACTTGAATTGTGTCCCCCAAGTTTTATATTAGAAATTTAGCCCTCACCGTGACTGTTAAGAGGGTGGGAAATCCTATTATGGTAATTGAAAGGTGGGGCCTTGAAGAGGTGATCGGACTGTAGGACGGTGCAGTAGTGAATGGACTGAAAATGGTGGTCAGGGGCGTGATTCTGAGGGTTTTTAAAGAAGAAGAAAGTCTGTCTCTCTCTTTCTCTCTCTCTGCTTCCACCATCTTGCAATGCGAGTCCCCTGGGTCACTGTCACCACCACTAGATGGACTTTGGACTTCCCAGCCTCAGAAACTGTAAGCAATAAGTTTTGTTTTCTTTGTAAATCACCCAGTCTCAGGTATTCTGTCATAGCAACACAAACGAACTAATACAGCCCCTAAACTTGAATTGAGACAGCTACATATTAGGAGTATAACCTTAAACAAGACTAATCTCTCTAAGCTTCAGTCTCCTCAAAGGTAAGTTGGGAGTAATATATTTACCTGTTATTTAAAGTGCAGGATTAAGTGAGACAATACTTTCAGAGTACACAGGACATTGCCATCTGCACTCAAGAAATTTCTGAGCAGCATTCAAGCAATGGGGTCTTGGGAAGAATCCTCATCTGGGGCTGCTTTCACTCATTAACTAGTCAGAGGGTTAGGTGCAAGACAGAACAAAATATTCGAGATAAGCTCAGTGCGACCTGCTGGCCAAAAAGTGTTTGACTGTTAACTTTGAAAGGACCACTGCCAGCTGAACAGGTGAATGGATGTCTCACAATCAGGGGTCCCTGGGATGCTGCCTGTCTGCTCATCTTCTCTGGCCTGGGTACAGTCTTTGTTTGAATTAACCAACTGCTTTGCTCTCTCTAGTTAGAAGCGAAGGCAAGAAGAGACTGGTCAAGATGCCAGGGTGAGGCAAGGCTCCTTCACCCACTTGACATTGGCAGAGGCCCTTGTCATGGGTGTGGCCAGGTGTTTGTAAGGAGAACCAAATCTGGAACTAGGCCTGGATTCCAGGAAGTCTCCTGCCTTTCTGCTTTGCACAGAAGACTCATCCTGCTAGCCCAAACCTCCTCCTAAAAATTTGCATGAAAGGATTCCTCATCCGAGGTAGCAGATTATGTAACTGTCTACCTCCACTTCTTCCTTAAAATCCACAGAAACTGTAAAAAATACATATAAAAGGAAATGAATTTTTAAAAGTGCTGAGAACAGGATGGGAGATATCAGAGAACCAAAACTCATGATAGATTGACTAAAGGGAGCCTCAGCCCAAAACACACAGAGAGAAACCTGGAAGGGAGACCACCAACATCAGCAGGATTGGAAGCCAGGATGGAAGAAATAAAAATATATATATAAAGTTATTGATGTATGAACTACCTGCAGAACCATGGCACCCTCCACGTGCACCCTCAAGAGTGCCTTCTTAGTGAATGCACCTGGGAGGTCACCAGGGAGGAGCTGAGTTCCCAGAGTAACGAGCAGTCCTTCAGAGTAAGCTCCCTCTCACTGTAGCTCAGAGGTATGGGGTGCAACCAGCCAATTAGCCTGTTCATACCCTAAACATCCTCCAGGTAAAGTCTGACAACTGATGCCGCCTACTCACAGAGAGCCACCCAATCAGCCTTTCCTCTTCAGGAGAGCTGCAAGGACACTCATGCAAGTAGTCAATCAATGAAACCCACTCCCTCACTTAATGTATGAATGGAAAAATCCAGGTTCACGTAGCATTTGAGGAAAATGAGCCGTACAAACAGGAAGGAGAATGGTAAATAGAACAGTTGACTTTGGAGAAAGCATATGATTCAAGTAAGAGGACAGAATTCTGAAAAACCAATTAGGAACCTTCAGAAAAATTGGACAGGATATGGATCCGTGCCTTCAGAAACAGCTCACTATGAAAAGAAGGTCAGGAAAGGATAAATTAAAAAGTCATAGAAATTAAAAATATAATTGTCAAGTTAAAAATGCAATAGAAGTGATGAAAGGGAAAGGACAAAGTTGAAGAAGTTCTTTCAGAATGCAAAGCAAAAAAAGGGAGAAAGTATGAAGAGAAAGATTAAGAGACATAGAGGATCAATCCAGAAGGAACAACAGCAGGCTGACAAGAGTTAAAGAAAGAGACACAGATAAATGGGAAAAGGAAAAACATCACAGTGGTAAGAGGAGACGGTTTCCCAGTACCAGAGACATGCATTTGTGGTGGAAAGCTGATGGTCTGGACTGGCTCCGGTTCTTGCTTGTGATTTGGCTGTGGGGGTTGGACCTCCAGCAGCCGTCTCAGGCCATGACTTGATCTTAAGAATAACAGGAGCCTGAATTCCTTGCAGCACCCTTGAGCTCCATTTTAGCCTTGAAATGTCTACCTCCAGACTTCTTTTCTGTCAAAGAGAAACAAACATTCATCTCGGTTAGGTCACCATTTGCAGGTTTGTTGTTATATGCAATGAACCAAATTCTAACTCTCTGCTGTCCAATATGGTAGTCATCAGCTACATGTGGGTATTTAAATGTAAATATAAATTAACTAAAATTAGATAAAGTTAAAAACCCAGGTCCTCAGTCACACTGGCCACATTTTAAATGCTCAGTTGCCACATGTAGCTAGTGGCCACTGTAGCAGACAAAGCAGAGGTGCCACACTCCCGTCATTGTGGAAAGCTCCATTGCACAGCACTGCCCTTACCAATACAAGTCCTTACTACAAAGATCCTTAGGTGCTGGAAAAGGACATAAAAACAATCAATTCTCTGAAATACCCAGCAGAACAGGTGCCGTTGTGAGGGACGACTATGGAAATCAAAAAGGACTAAGGGAAGGAAAGGCATTTGACATGCACTTTAAGGCTCAGGTGGATGTAAAGAGGGTGTTCCCTACAGATTGTGCAGCTTGAACAAAATCTAGAAGCAGAAAAGCACAAGTCGTGTTCAGAGCAGCCTAATTTTATTGGTGAATAGGATGTTTGGAAGATGAGCCAGTATTCTGGAGATAAATGAAGGTAAGGTGAGGATTTGGTACTTAATAAGGCAGGCACTGGGGAGTTACCCAGTGGGTGGGCTGACACAGGGAGAAGCTGGAGGTAGTTTAGATACTAACATTAGTTAGTATCTAACAGTAGTTTAGATACTAAAATTCAAATTCAGAGGGAACGAGACAGAACCCACTGTGGGCAGAGGGAACCAAGGCATGAGACAGCTCAGTAGTTGATCCTACAGGATTTTACAGTTGAGTCTACAGAGATGTCGAGGGAGGGAAAGGAGTTGAGGATGACTGCAAGGTCTCTGGACGTAGAGACCAGGGAAATTATTTCACAGACAGAGGCACGGTGGGCAGGGGGGCTCTGTGAGGCAAAATTTGAGGTGCCTGACATGCATTTCCGCAAAACGCCAGGCAGACATTAGAAGAAAAGTTGAGATAATGGATTTGCAAATCATTTGCCTAGAGATAAAAGTTAAAATCATGGAAGTTGAAGAGATCACTGAGGAAAAAATTATAAAATAAAGAGGAAAATACCAAAGAAACAGTCCCAGGCAAGCTCCAATGTGGGAGTGGGAGAAATAAAATAGCCAGAGAAAGTAAAAATTTTGGTGGAGAGACGGGGTCAGAAATCAGGATAGGGGGCTGACCCCGTGGCGCACTCGGGAGAGTGCGGTGCTGGGAGCGCAGCAGTGCTCCCGCCGTGGGTTCGGATCCTATATAAGGATGGCCGGTGTGCTCACTGGCTGATCGCGGTGTGGCCGGTCACAAAAAGACAAAAAAAAGAAAAAGAAAAGAAAAGAAAGAAAAAGAAAAAAGAAATCAGGATAGGGAGTGTTATGGAAGCCAAGGAAAGAATCTTAAGATCCACATAATAGTTTCAAATATTGTAAATGAGGCAAAGAGAGTAGCGATGAGAAAAGGCTCTGGAATTCGTGAGTGGCACTTCGTAGGGTGTGAGGGTGGAAGCCAGACTGTCATGGGTGGAAAGCGAAAGCAGCAGCAGTTTAGTGGTAAAGAGAAGGATGAAAAAAACAGAGAACTAGCTTAAGACACTATCAGTTTATGTTGGGATATCCCTAAAGATGTTTTTATCTGGTCCTGCTTTCATCGCTCACTATTTCCAGTTATGACTTTGCCCCGACTTTGCTAATGTGACCAGGACACCGGACAGTCCAGTCTCCCTGCTCTGTGCATCAACTCACAGCATCCTATTACACTCTGATTACAAGCACATCACTGCTGAGGACACAGCCAATACAAGAAAGTCACTGTTCCTGTCTTTTCTTTGAAATGAGTGTAAAAGAAGTTCATTTTGTTCTCCAAGTAAGGGTGGTAATGCCAAAAAAAAAAAAAAAAAAAGCAGAAGAGAGATTGTAGAATATGGGCCAGGAGAGACACACTGCAAGCTGTGACCTGAAAGATATCGGAAAAGCACAAGAGTTAGCAGCCAGTCCAGGGGACAAAAACTGAACATAATCTTATTGAACCAACATAATACAGAAAGATAGTAGCAATTACTGGCAAACTAGGGTCTGAGTCCCTCTTCAGTAGAACCTCCTGCTTAATTGGATATCCAACAGAGAACGCCTCCCTTTGAAATGACGTCCTGTTTTCTCCATCCCTGGTCCACAACCTAGTCCCTGGCCCAGCAGCTCCACTTCTCCCCACATGAACGCAAATTTGCTATAAAACTAATTTGTAAGAACAGCTCTTATCAGATCATGCCAGGTACTTCAAATGGGAGGAAAAAAAGAAAAACCCTCAATTGCTCCCTAGTTCCTATAAAACAAGTGTAAAATATCTTTTTTTTTTTCTTCTTGGCTTTCAAGGACCACATAATCTCACATCTGCAACTTTCAATACACTTCAGTGATTTTTCCCTCCTGCCCCAACACACACCTTGGCTCACATCAACTGTTTTGCCACTGACAGTATTAACCCTTATTCAAATGCTTTCCCATCCCATGTTCCCCTTTCCTCTGCAACTGTCCAAATCCAACCCATCCTGCAAGGACTTACATAAGAAGTCCTATATTAATCTCCCTTGATTTTACTAGTTCTAATATTTCCTATCTCAAACATTACATGCAACAGTGATTCTGAGTGGGTAAGGAGGAAAGAGCCAAGTATATCCTAACCACCTGGGGGGCTTTTCCAAACTCATCCCCTCTTCCTGCAACTCTGACACATGCCCCACAATCACCCGTGCTGCTGAAGGGGAAACGCATCATATGCTGCACAGGTTCATTCTTAATTACAGCATGGGTCCTTCCGCACACATATGACATTGCAAGGGTTCTCGGCCTGCGAGCTCCTTGAGGACAAAGACACTGCCCAGCCACACTCCCGGCACCATGCTGGGAGCACGATAGGTGCTATTCACCAGTGTCCAGTTCACCTCCTTCCAGGTAGGATTGGATTTCCCAGCCCACTTGATGTTAGACCACCTGACTTATTTGGATGCATGAAATATGAGTGAACGTGGACATTCACACGCATGCATGTCAGGAAGGGGCTTCCCCATCCACCTGGGCCCCAAGTGACTACAACGGGACTCATTGCTCCTTTGTAGCAAGTAACACGACGGGAAAACAAACTTTTGTTTTGTCAAGTCACTGAGACTTGGGAGCTTGCTTGTTTCTAGAGGATAAACTTAGTTCTCGAAGTGGGGACCTTGGAATAACTGCACCTGGGAGCTTGTTAAAAATGGAAAATCTCAGCTCCCACTCCAGGCCTGCCAAATCTATCTCTGCATCTCAACAAGCTTTCCTCATGTTTTGTGTGGCTATTAAAATATGAGAAGCACTGACCTCGACGATTCTGACTAGCATAGAATAGTTACTTAAAAGTCGCTGAATCGATACTAAAATGGGTCCACAGATAGCAAGGAAGACTGGCAGTCTAGGGTCTGTGGTGCAAGAAAGCAAGCTCGAATGACAGATAATATATACAGTGACACTGGGAAAGGTTGAAAAACAGCTGTGTGTGACACATTTAATGAGATACTACCAGAAAGAGATGTGCCAAGGAGAAAATTAACTGCAGCTGAAACAGAAGGGATTCAAGACAGTGGCACAGGAATGTGGGTACACTTGGTGCCACTAAACCAAACACAACTGTTATGATGGCAAATTTTAGCGCAATTTCTAAAATAAATAAATAAATGTAATTCTTTGGTGAGATGTTTGACTCCATCTTTAGAAAACAAAAAAGGGATTCGAGAAAATTCAATCACGGACTTCAGAGTGGGAAGAGACAGCTCTTCTCAACCCAAAAAGTAAAGGATAAAAATAAAGGAAGGTGAGTAACACAGATCAACTAAAACTCAGGTCTGGCACTAGAATCAAATCAGGGGATGCTGTCACCATTATTACTAAATCCTGCACGTGGAGGAAGGAAGCCGTGTCAGAGTGAAATCCAACAAGGACGTGTTACAAGGACCCAGTGACTCCTTCCCATTGGACAAAGTGGCTCTGGGAGAAGACACCAAAGGCATGATGCTCCCTCAGCACCTGGCAGATGCCACGCACATGCAAGTAGGAAGAAAGAAGGGAGGCATCACAGGCACAGAAGAGAATCAGCACACAGCAAGCCTAAGTGACAGGTCTAGATCTGCACTGTTCAGTACAGCCACCGTCAGCTGCATGACCGCTGTGAGCACTTGAGACATGACGCTCAGTGTCCCCACTCTTTCTGTTCTCCAAAGGAAGTGTCTGTTTGACCCCTGCTCCACCGTCGTGTATGGGCTTGGACAGAAGGGACCAGATTCACACCCCTGCATCCATCAGTGAGGATTGGTTACAGGCATGGGAGACTATCAATTTACCTATTGTATAGTCTGTGCCTCAGAGGCTTACATTTAAGTATGCATAGTATCTTGAATTGTGAATGTTTTCATGTATCTTGAAATATTTATGTCTTTAAATAATTCATGTCCCATATGCTTTTTGATGGCAGAGATTCTCTAATGGCCACCACTTGTAGCCCCATACTGAGCACCTAACAGATGACAGCCCCAAAATACTTACTTGTTTACTAAGACACAGACTTTTGAACAGTATATAAAGTCAGGTGTGCAATTTCATTTTATTTGTAGGAGACAGATCATGTTGAACTAAGAAATGGCTATTCAATGGACAATAAATGCTGTCAAGAAAACTTCATTATAATTCGCCAATAAATGTATCTTTCTTACTTTGCAGTAGCTGGTGACAAATTGGCAGAAAGACGAGAAACACTCTGAATATTACACATCAGAATGGTCACCTCAAATGGGTGGTCTGGCTCTTCTATTTTATTAACCATTTCTTTGAGCACATATTTTTACATCAAATAAAGTTCCTACAGAAACAGAAAGTTAATATATGATACTGCACAATTATAATGTTTGACAGTTATATGTGTTGGGGGGAGACTTTGTGTAGTGTGCCCATGGTTGGCTCGTTCACAGGTATTTACTGAGTCACTACATACATGTATTCCTTCCAAATAAAGACACAACTGAATACTTAAGTTATTTCTGCACTATTTATATAGAGACCAAAAGACACTTGAGCGTTTGCTTGAAGGCCTTTATATAAAAGGTCAGACCTTATAGAAAGTCATGAAGCACCAGAGCTGAGAATTAGCCTCATGAGAACTGAGTTCCCAGATGGAGTCCATGTAAACCACAAGAGTGGAAGTTTTATCCTACCCATAGGATTGGAACTGTAGTAACCTCACTTAGTACTTGGTGCTGTTAGGCAGAAGATTCAACACACATTTGCTTAGCAACAATAACAAGCATTTCTTGAGTGTCTACTCTGTCCCAGCACCTGCTGCAGGCCACAGGGACACAGATATAAGCAGGCAGACGAGAACCGCATAGACGCCTGTGAGGCATCCATAGCAATCACATTCAGATCCCACTCACAGATACACATGTGAGTTTTCAGTGAGAAGGAGCAGGAAACTTTGAAAGGGCTATCTGCCCCTTCAAAACTCAGTTGCCGAAAATCTAATTTGCCATCTTGAAGGATTAGGATGTCTTGCACACTTTCCTGCTCATGGTGGCACCATGTTTCTCTGGAGTCTGTGCTCCTCAGGGGTCGTGTTTAGAAGCTATTTATGTGACTACACCTAGGCTTTGACAGGAAGAGTCCCTCTTCTATATCAATAGCATACTGTTGTGTGACCCTAATGGTCCACTGCTTTGTGTCCTTTTTTTCCTCCATTGGGAGCCGTCTAGATGTGAATGTACAAAACAAACAAGAAAATATTCATACCGAAAAGTTATTAAAGGAATGGAATATGAGAACTGTAAGGACCCAAGCACTGGGACACCAAGGCCCAGAGGCCACATGACACCTCTGGGGCAAAGCAGACCTCTTGGCCACTGCTCTGGCCACTGGCCCCTGTGTCCTCCCCTAGTATGTATCCCATCTGCATTATTTATTTAAAATAAAATGTAAATATTTATGGTGCTTTACAAATTTACAGGAAGTTCCCACATCTCCTCATGCAGGTCCCCTGCCATCCTGTGAAGTCAGTGCTGATGTGGAACCCAAAATGAGATGGTCGAGGCCACACAGCCACACGGAGTCAAGCCTGGAGTCAGGTTTTCTCACTCCATTCTAGGTCAGAAGGGATGGGGTTCCCTGGGTAATAGCCTGTGCCCTGCATTTCACTGTCTGCTGGAGTCAGACTGAGATGCTGCAAAGTGTGCAGTGACAGGGCTTCAGACCTCAAGACACATCCAGTATGAGAAGGCCAAGGACAACTTGGCTATGCGATGTACGACATGCAGCATGAAGGCATCTTGAGCCATGGACACTCACCCAGAAACCATGGATCGAGTTAGAAGAAGACAGTGAGAAAGAGTCACAGAGATTTTCACATTAGCAAGGTTGTAGCATAAAGTTTTATGTCTGGATAAGTGCAAAACCATCATAGAAATATAATTAAGAAAATCCCATTCTCCGACAATTATGAACACAATCCGTAAATCCACAGTTCAGGAAAGTAGAGCCGTGGAGACACCTCATAACAAATGGACAGGAAATTTTCAATGGAAAGTATCTGACCACTTGGTTCTTCCCTGAAAAGCACGCACAACTCGTGGGCGCATTAAGCACAGTACAGACCTGCTTCTAGGGAGAAAAAGCAACCATACCTGATACAGATACTGTTTTCTTCCAAACATGCCAGTTCTTCATCGTGCTTAGACTTGCACTCAGGATGTTGTACATTCCCTGGGTACACACTGGATATGTACATGGGACATATCCATGGGACCCCAGAAATGCGGGAATAGCAGAAAGAGTAGGATGAAAAGGGATAGTAAGAAATTGTCACAGAACCTTCTCCAAATGGATAAGCAGCATGTGCCTGTTTGACACAACAAACCCCACAGGAAAAAAGGAGTATACCTTACGCCCAAGTGTGAGCTGGTAAAGACACAAAGGGAGCATGTGGCTGTGACTGCCCCTGCCTGCCGCTGACTTTGTCATAGCTAAATAGACAAAGGCGAAGATAGCCTCTGAGAGGTGCCATGAGCCATCCTGCCATAGGGAACAGCATGGAAGCCTGAGAGTGAGGCCCCTTGTTCAGCAGGCTGCAGGAGGGTCTCATATGTGCAGCACCGTCCCATGGGAAGTTCTTGTGTGTTCACCTTTGGTTGCTTGACAAGGCTTCCCAGAATTAAACAGCCTCACTTTTGGCTTAGTGTGCTTTGGGGGACTCCAAGGGCCCTGGAGTTTCTCAAAGCCATGCTAACCTGTCCTTCGTAGGATTCCAAGGGCCCTGGGTTTTCTCGAGGGACATGTTAATAATACATCAAAATTAATTAGTTTATTTAAAAAGGCATTGTCAGTACTAAAGGCGTTTTTGATGCATGTCCCCAGTATGGGTTGGCTCCATTTAATTTTGTTATTAATCTTCCTTGTTACTGATGTGTGCATGGACCCATTGTGACTGTGGTCATGCTCTTGTATGTGTGCAATGAAGTTAGTATGTTGGATTTCTATCCACATTCCCTCAGGGACACGGTGGGTCCGAGTGCAGTAATGTTTATAACTAATTGATCACCAACCAGTTACAGATTTCTTTGTTTCTCGCCACTCCCATAGTTTCACTTGATTTACCAAGAACATGTTCTTTCCTTAGTAATAATAAGAATGATATAGTGTGTTTTTGTTAGCTTGAGTAGGATCATTTAATTTTTCACTTTGTTCCTTGTACTGTTCCAAGAGTCAATTGACAAGGAAATAGAAAGTTTTACTATAAAGATAAATAGGTAAAATAGTAGAGATATACAAAAAGGTTTTGATATTAATAGATTTTGTCTAGATTAGTTTAAAGTGTAATTGCTTTTAATAGTAGTACAAAATATAATAGATCATAATTAATTTTCATTATATAAAATCACATTACAGATATTGTGATTTTGGTTAAGAATTAAAATAATTAATATAAAACATTAAATTGTTAAATATAAGTATAAGTAAGATTTAATAGGAATTTAGAATATAAGTTTATGTGTAAGTTTAAAAGGTTAAGAATTGTGATTCAGACCCAAAGTCTGACGTTTTAATGCCAAGCATGATGCTGTTGTATAGTTTCTTAGCCACAAGCCAGAGGAATTATTGATGCATGAGAGGGTGCTTTTGTCACAGCATGAGTGCTTTGGAACATTTTGATTTTTCTTTTTCTATAGAGATGAAATGATAAATGTTTTGAATAAAAGATAAATCATCATGTAAAAGGTAAAGTAAAAAATATAAATAAAGCAAGATTTTTGTGGTTGTTGTCCACACTTGCACTAGACATCTGTGGTCCGTCTCTTTCTTTCCTCGCTGATGCCACCTCACCTGGTACAGGTCCAAGGAATCCTGCGGAGCTGATCTCCAGCAGAGAGGAGATCTCTGAGCCTAATCACTGTGGGGGCACACATGGCAGCGAATAGTCTCTTTCAAGGTCTTCCGCATTTCTTGGCTGCAGAAGGGTCAATCAGACATCAGAGGGTCAATCACAGAGTTACACATGATAAGCACAAGGTACATATTGAAGTGGGACATGAAGCAAGAGCAGTAGAGGTTCTGAGGGCACAAAATCATCAGCATGAGATGGAGGAAGAAAGGAGCCCAGCACAGGTTGAAGACGCCCAGCAGCATGGCGCGGGTGACAGCCCCCCACGTGCTGTTATTCTGCCGCATGGCGCTGTACCCGGGCAGAACTGCCATCTGCCTGACATCGGTCCGTGCCAGGAGGAACATGTGTGTATGCAGAGACAGCGCGAGGAACAGCATAGTGAGGAACATGGAGATGTAAGTGGATTCATAGTAAATAATGAAAACAATGCCACAGCCTGTGCAAAACACCCAGATGCACACCATGATCACCCCAGAGTGCCTGGCCATCATTATGTGGTGGTAGCACAGGGCACAGAAGATGGTGACATACCTATCCACTGCAAAGGCCAGCAGACTGCACATCGAGGCGACGACAGAAATGCAGATCATGGAGCCAAACACGTTGTCAATGTGATGCACAAAAGCGTCTGCCATCACCAGGTGCTTGTTACTTTTTAAGTATATGGTGACAGTCACCCAGGCATTGGACATGCTCACCAACATGTCAGCCACCGCTCAGCTGCACACGAAGTACACAGGAGAATGCAAGCTCTTGCTGTTCATGATGGCACCTATGACCAGGATGTTCTCCAAGAGGCTGATGAAACCCAGAGTCAGAAACACCTCCGTGGCAATGCCCATGTCTTCACGTGGTGAAGACTTGTTTTTGACATTGAGGTCCAAGAAATGCAGGTAAAATGAGGAATTCATTGCTTTAGATAAATGCCTACTCTTCCTGGCAGCAAATCTAATGTAAAAGAGTTTTTTAATTCACAATCCAGAGAAGTTAACAGTCTACCAAAGAAATACAACAGCACAGAAAAAGCAAGCACAGCCTAAGAAAGGGAGGGCTGAACACAACACGTCTGAGGAATGGCTTGACCTGCCCCATCTGATACGTGCTCCTGATGCCGGGAATCCTCTCCCTCCCACGTGCAGGCTCCAAGTTTTCACCCTCTCCAGTTCCTCCTTTCAGCTGCTATTCTTTAACGTTCCTTTTAATAGAGTGACATTCATCTCCGTGTGCCCAGGACAGCTTCACTTTTTATGCCTGTTGTCCTAGCACCTGAGTTGACTCTCAAAAGTGTCCCCAATTCATGACTTACAGAATCCTGGCTAGTCTCCCAGTTTTCACATTCCTAAGGCTACATTTGCTTCAACCGAGCTCAGATTTCTGAAAACTATACGGACCCATGTTTTCTGAAGAGACGCAGGTAGGGGCAACCTTAATGTTTGCTATGACTGCAACAACAGTGGTCTGTCACCTTGTGCATAATCACATATAAATTAGTCACTCCCTTTAATTTGTAAGCTTAGTTGCATGTACATGTGAAAATTGTGGAAAGCAGCATGACATTTTCCCTTAATAAATCTTTCCCCCTGACTTCTGCATTATCTGAAATGGCATGAAGTCTGACTAACAGACAGGTTTATAAGTTCCGCATGAGCAAAGTATGAAGAAACAGGCGATTTAAATCTAGTAAGTTCAAGAGGAAGACACTTCACTCGTTTGTCCTCACAATTTCTCCATGATTTATATTCCAAAATCCTCTTGCCCTCTAGACTCATGGCACATGGGGAGAGAGAACTTCTGTCCTCATCTTCACCATTAATACCAATCATCAGAAGCATTTGCTGAAGTGCAATCACTTGCTCTGTATTTATGTCCAGTTCTATCTCAGAGATGTCAACAAGTTATGCGATTATTTAAGAAAAGCATGGACGAGCTGGCTGTCGCCTCCCTCCATATGCAGGGTCAGCGTGGTTTTGCATTCGTTTCCAGGCGATTTCTAGGAACTAGCGTGTGGCTGTTTACCGGGGCTCTCCTGGGCCCGGCCTGGGCTCCCGTGTCCACGGCTGTGCCGGGCCTCCCCGGTGGCCTCCCCGAGCTGCACGGATGCTGCAGCCGCCGCCCCACCTTCATGCCGCAACCCTGCCCGAGCCGCGCCGCCTCTGCCACCCCCTGCTCATGTCCCATGACTTAAACTCCTCCTCAAGAACTGCCTCTGCTGTGCCCGGTCTGTAAATATAACGTGCTTTTGCTACTAAAGCAAAAAGGGAAGAGAGCGTATACTCTGGCCAAGAGTCTGGCTTTTGACACTTCTTTCTGGACCTCCCATTTCCCTGATACCTAAAACACTGACCTTCGACCCACAAAGGATCTTTATTTTACAAGTGATGGGCAGATACGTAAGTGGCCCAGGGCAATGCATGGGGCGGCTTGACTACTGGGCTTTCTTTGGGCTCGATTAGACCACCTTTCCAACAAATGCAAGCACAATATGGGTGGACTTACACCACAGGGAGGCCTAGTGCCATGCTGAGAGCCACAGGACAGAACTCTGTGAAGACAGTCTTATGCTGAGAACAGATTCAAGCATTCCCCTATTTGTTGCTCATATTCAAGGTCGGCAAAAGGTCCTGGTTTCCTAACAGTTGCTCAAAGTGGAGACTTCTAATAAAGGTGGTTGCCTGGGCCGCGTGGCAGGCTGCCTCACACTGGCTGCGGTTGCACATTTCTAAGCCCCGTGTGCAAGTGCTGTAGTGAGTGCTGAGCATGAATTTCCTCTCTTAATATTTACAAAAACCCTAGGAGGTGGGTACTATTATCATTCCCATCTCACAAAGGAGGTTATTCAGAAAACACAAGTTCCCGAGGCTGGAAAGCGGCAGAGCTGGGACTTGCACCTGGCAGCCTGGCTGGAGAGCTAGCGCTTCACCTGGCACAACACTGCTGTTCCAAGGAGCCCTGGTGGCCAGCAGGCATTATTCTAAAATGCTGCTGGATTTGATGACAGTTTTCTTGCTTTTATACTCGTTATTAGATTTTGTTATTTAGGTTACCCTCACTTTGGTTTAAAAAAAAGAAGGAGAGATTTCAATTATCTTTCTATTCTGAAACAGTTTCAGTAGAGTAGGAATTATCTGTTTCTCTCAGGAAAACAACTGAAGCAAGGTCAACAGAGCTATGAGAACATAGGCTAAGCTCTTGAAGTGTCCCTGTCATTGGATACTTTCTGTCTCCCAAATAGTGTCCTAATAACTTTACTTTTCACACACGGTAACATGGCTTTCTATTAGCCACTGAATTCCACATGAACTGCTCCTCTCCCAGTGAAAGGCCAGAGTAACCATGCAACAAACCCAGCCGTTTATTTTGTTTTATGTCTTGAGCAGTGACAACAGAGATGACCCTCAGTTCAAGTGCACGGAGAAAATACGTGGAGTCATCATGTCTGTGATGGCTCCTGAGGGTGAAATCCACTTGGACATCTCATGTCACAGGTTGGGTTCTCTGAGACGCACTCTGAGAGGAGTTCACTGTGCAGGATGTTATGTAGAAGCCCCCTGGGGGTCAGACCTGCCGAGAGTGGGGCTGGGGGTGGGAAGGAAGTGGGAGAAGCAGAGCTGCCAGGCAGGCCAGCAGGCTCAGCCCTTGCACCCTGCCTGGCTTGGTCACCAGAAGCAAGCTGCCCCGGGGAAGATGTGAGGTCTGCCAGGAAATGCCAAGACCGACCCCAAGAGAGCCGAAGCTGGAGGAGGCTGCTGGCCACCCCTGCAGCTGGGCAGCAAGTCCTCTCTTGAAGGGGGTCTGGGTGGCACATCTCTTTATCTACTGCTCACGACATCAGCAAACTCTTATTTCATGTCATCTCTGTGCCAAAGCGCATGTTAAACACCACTGAGGGTCAGGCCTAGAGGACTGTGTGTCCTTAGCAGAGGCAAAACTTACCTGGGTGAGACACTGAGAGGGCAAGACACGATTACAAAAAGTTAAATTTTAGTTATTTTAAAACTGCAAGGATTACAGAACACGTTCGTGTATTACCTTATTTGATCCAGGATAGCTGGGAGGTGTTAACGTTGTTGCCATTTTCACAGATGCAGACTGCTGAGGCTCAGCAAAGCTGAGTGGAGTTTCTGACACCACTTGTGTGATAAGCGGTGACACCAGCTGTTGAACCCAGATCTTCCCTTCCCAAAGCCCACGCTTAGGTAGACACACCCACCAAGACGCATGAACATTAGACAAGAGTCCTAAATGTGCACCGAGTTTCCGATCTTACTTATGAAAAGAGAGGGACTGGAAGAGCAGGGGAAGCCCGGCGGGGTCCCAGGCCCAGTGGGAGGCTGTCAGGTTCGCAGCATCAGACCCGGGTGTCCAGACAACACAAAGCATGGCCCTGAACCAGGAGGTGCTGCAGGGCCAGACCCTCGCCACACCAGCTCCCGCGCCCCCTCAGGTGGCAAAGGGAGCAATCGGAGTCTGGGAACTTGCTATGCGGATTTGGGGACTGTCGAGCTAGGTGACCATGCTAGTTGTTGGGCTCTTTTACTTGCCAGTAATCCTGCCGACTGGGCCTATTGTGGAGCTAGGGCTGGGTCTGGAGCTCACAGGCAGGTCTCTGAGCTAGGTAACCAGACAAAGCGGCCCTTGGAGCCTTGGATGAAGTAGGAAGAGTCTTTATTCAGCACACAACACTATGGGCTAAGCAGGGCACAGAGAAACTCAGAAACTCAACTGCTACCAGCAAAGTCCAAAGAAAAACTGAAACTGAGCAGCTGCCAGCAGAGTAAACATGCTCTATTGTTAGAAGTGCGCTTTCTGCACCACCCTGCTTCACAAGCTGCAGAACACACAAAAGCAGTTAACTAGAAAGATACGTGGGTGCACATGCGCACTATCTCCACCCACACACGACTTGTTTACAAGGAATGTGCTGCTTGACCCCCAGCCAGACCTGAGCCGAGGGAGCCTTACTAAATTATTCTATTTTCCCCACAGGGGCTTTTCAATTTTTTATTTTGTTTTTCATTTGTTTCATGTTTTGTTTTTTTGGTTTTGGTTTTGGGGGTTTTGTTTGTTTGTTTTTGGTTTGTTTGTTTGATCACCAGAAAGACACAATCTCTGTAATGTCATGACACATCCAGCTGTGTAGGTTGAGATTCTCGAAGTCCTTGGGGAGGGTTATTTTTAAAAGCCCATGTACCTCTCATCTGTGAACAGAATTCAGTAAGCATCGTTTGTACTTAGTATAAAGCTAAGAATGTTGGAGAGAAAACTGAAGAGAGAGAGTCCTGTTCTAGAAGGACAAAAATCCTAACAAATAACTTTAACTTCCTGTGTTCCTTTAAAGGGCATAATATTGCCACTAGAGGAACACTCTGTGATTCCTCAGCCCAACAGTTGGATAATCATTGGGAAATCACCCACATCTGGCCAGGAAGTTCTCTTTGCCAGCATTTAAATTTTTCCTTATACTTCTTCTGCTTACCTTGACGATTTTTATATGAGACCAAGAGCCTGGCTTTTGGCAATATACCAGTTGTTACTTCAGGTTTCCCAACAAAATTGCTTTTTATAATGTGATATTCTTTCTACCCCAAGTTCTTTCCTCCCCTCCGTCTCCTTTGTCTGATAAACTCCTATTCATTCTTTAGATCTAGGCCAGCACCTCCTGCTGGGAGTCTTCTGAGGATGTCCCCATCTGCCTGAGTGGCCGCCCCCTTCCACTCAAGGGTCCTAGCTCTTGTCTCACTGTGTGTAATCATTTGTCAGTCTGAAACTGTCACCAGCAGATGGTGAGCCCTTGCTGGGCAGAGGACTCCCATGGCCCCAGTGACCACATGGGCCTGATGCTTTAAATACGGTGGACTCAGTATGGTGTTCACTGTCCTTCAGCCACAAGGACCAGATCAAAGGTGGACACATGACCTAATCTGGGCAAGTGAGATGAAAGCAGTTTTTAGAAACTTCTCAGAAGGAGTTTTGTCTTTGGTGGCAGCTACTGCAGAGGTGTGCTGTCTCCCCCACCACTCC
The DNA here is from genome assembly GCF_027409185.1 of Cynocephalus volans. Lineage (NCBI taxonomy): Eukaryota > Metazoa > Chordata > Mammalia > Dermoptera > Cynocephalidae > Cynocephalus > Cynocephalus volans. Next base: position 107,980,498 of record NC_084471.1, on the reverse strand, counting down.
TGGCTAAAGCTCTTTGTGGCCCTAGTTGCTGCCAACTGCCACATCCACCCAGGACAGCCAGCCTTAGCTTGTGCCAACCCACCAGGCCCAGTGCTTCTGCAAGCCTGACTTTTTCTGGAGTTTTCTGTGGAGTATACTAACATTTATAAAGCAAATGTATTTCACAGGGCCTAGCTTCCAAAGCCCTGTAGTTTCAGGTATAAAATTATGTATGGAAACGTTGATCTTGCAAAGGACATGGAACTTTCCCCAGGCTAAAGTCTCTGTTGTGCGTGAAGAATTGTAACACAGCAAAACTGCTGGCTGAAGGACAGATGCCCTTGATGCAGATTAACCTGATTGATATGTTAAGAAAGTTACTTGATTGTTCTGTAAACATACTGGGAAAATTGCTGTAGGGAAGGAAGGTGTTTGCTAAGAACAAGCATTTGTTGGTGGGTCGACTTAACTTTTTACTAATTACAGTATGGAATGTCACTTTGTCGTTTCACTGATGTTACCAGCCTCTATTGTTAAACTATACTTAGCCATAACTCCACCTATATTCCTTTTCTGTAACTTTCCTGCTTGGAGAATAAATACGGGGAGAAAACTCTCCTTTGGTGGTTAATTTCCTGAGGAGGAATGCCTCTCTCAAGGGTTCCAGGAAATTAACCCCTTTGGGGTTTCTCACTGCTCAGAAGAAATGGGCTTTGAGTAATCCTTTCCATCTCCATCACCATGGGGGAGAGGTGACACTTTTCAATTACCTGAGTTAATAAGTTCACGTTATCACTTAAAGAAGTGTAGTTTGATTTTCTTATACTTACAGCTAAGAGGATCCTACTGTCCCAAATTCCACACATTCTTGTTTCTCTTGATTATCCTATTGAACCAGCCTCTAAGAACATCCAAATTCTTACATACCATCACACAGATTTCACTGTTTGGCATTTCATAGAAAATAGAAATACACTGAGTGGTTCACCAGCAGAACGGTAGAAACTGTTTTATGAAAGAACCTCTTCCACACATCAAGAAGACTTTGGGATTTCATCTAGCTTGTTTACTTTCAATTAAACCGACAGGCCCACTGGTCAATGCAGACTCTCTTCCATTGTCATGAACTTCCAGAAAGTCCATTTCTACACCTGCAGTCAGGGACACACTCTGCATTTTTGACAATATTCTCTGAGCATTTAACAATGCTTCAATGCTCAAGTTGAAGAGCTCTCCCTGAGTTCTCATTTTATCTAGTGACAACATAGTAAGGATGCCAATTTGAATTTACTATGAACATTTAGATCCAGTGCCACTTTTCATTCTGTCACTAGACAGTCTCTCCCCAAACTTATCAACACATTTTAATCAACATATGGGTCTTCCTTATTACAAAATTCCAGGCTGCAAAAAATAATGTCACAAGATATTGGGAAAAAATACATGCAACGTACTTGACTAGGAGCCAGCTACTTCTCCCTAGACCACTTAAAAATTGGTCCCCCCAAAACAAGTGAGAAAACGAGCAGGTGATACCTGCAGTTCTCTCTGCTTGTTCACTAGCTTATAGGGCCCCCAAATGGCCACCCAAGCCCAAGCTTGAATGGCCTGCTGTCTCCAGGATCCACAACCAAACAATTGCTAGTCCGTTAGTCAGCCATTGCCTCAATAATGCCATGTACAGAATTATCTTGTAAAAATACAAAACTAACCTCAAGGAATTTTCATGCTCAATTCAACTGCAAGTGAGATGGGCCATGCTAGACTCTGGGCCCAAGCCTTTAGCCTGAAGGTTGTTTAGGTCTGCTCAGGCCCTGCTGCAGTGGCCATAATGAGCAACTCTCTACTTCACTCTGGGTTTTCAGATGAAGGGACACTGGTGACCTGGGCCATATTCTTCTGTCAGACGCCCAGAGCACAAGAGCCAAGTCGAGAAATGCAACATACCTGATGGAGTTTGGATGTGTTGTCTCCCCAAAACTCATGTGGAAATTTGATCCCCAATGTGGCAGTGTTGGAAACTGATTGAGTCATGGGGGCAGATGCCTCATGGATGAATTAATGCTCTCCCTGGGGTGGGGGAGTAATGAGTGAGTTCTTGCTTGACTAGTTCCCACGAGAGCTGGTTGTTTAAAAGACCCTGGCACCTCCTCTCTCTCTCTTGCTTCCTCTCACCATGTGATCTGCTTGTACCTGCTGGCTGCCTGCCACTTTCCACCATGAGTAGAAGCAGCCTGAGGCCCATGTCAGATGCAGCTGTCCCAGAATCATAAGCCAAATAAACCACTGTTCTTTATACATTACCCAGTCCCAGATATTTCTGATATAGCAACACAGATGGACTAATACAATACCTGAGGCCTGTGATTGGGACCCACCTACTACCATTTCGCCAAAGCAAGAGGCAAGGCCAGCCCAGCGTCAAGGGGCAGTGAAGGACTCCAGCCACACGGGGAGGGAAACAGGGTTGGCCTCTGTGCACAGGCTGTCAGGAGAGGCCTGCTTGGCCCTGGCACTCACAAACCTGGCAGGGTGCTCAGCCTTGGCCAGGTAGGGTCTTCACATTGTTTAGCTTGGCAACAGGGACCCACTTCTTGCGCTAGGGCTGCCAACTCTGAAAAGAAGATGTGTGTGGGCCAGCGTCCAGAAAGTGCTCCTTCTGAACTTTGACCCCTGGCATCTGGGCGGAGGTAAAGGTTCTGCTGGCCTTTGAGAGCCACGCAGTGACTCTCCGTACACGTGACGAGGGTAAGAATGGCGTCAGGTGTAGCTTGTTCATTTCAAGAAGAGATTTAAAAGAACAGTCAAAAAAACTATAATTGTAAAAAATATGTTTTATTTCAAAGGAACCAATGTTTTGAGGAATAAATATAAGACAAATTAAATAGGATTTCACATCTAGTTTTCTTTCTTCCCAGTCTGGCTTTTTTAGGTGTGGAGAGGAGGTAAATGATGAGAAAGAAAACGAAATCAGTCACTCAGGATATATTTCTTATAAATATTTACAGTGGGTCGTAAAGTCTTCAGTGTAATGACAGTCACAGTGAGTACTTGTAACTCCCTGCTAATAAATTAGACATGACTGTGTGGAGTAATGGAGAATGTATTTCATCAGTCTCCACAGCAGGTGATCATTGATATTAAGGTTTTAAATATTGCTGTTTGCTTTTACTTATTTCGTATTTTTGGGAACTCTGTAATTATAAATGTGAACAGTTTTTGCTCTTTCACAGTCGCTATTGTGAAGCAGCGTGGAACTAACGGTCATGTGCCACTCCAGGTCCTCTGTGGACGTGCCCTCCACTCTTGTTTGAACCCTTACTGGAAAAAAATTGTTAGACTCTTAGCTTTTATCTCCCTGCCACCATGCACCATGAACTAAGTGCTGTACTGAATCTAAACTAAGTAGAGACACCAGAAACAGAAGAATTTCACGGTCCTCCCATTTACTTCTTGCATTTCCTTATTATCACGTGTAATCTAATAAACACATGCAATAGATACTGGTCTTTAAAAACTTACATATCCATGAAAATCCACTAATGTGAAGAGGCTTGCCACGTATGTTGTTAATTAGTTTTTACGAATGCTTCCCAGTCCTCCAGAGCGCCTGCAGCTGCACACAGATGAGGTATGGAAGGAGCATCTACTCAAAATTACCTCTGCAAAAATCAAGCACTGTCTCACTTAAAATAAAATCTGTCTATTTCTTGTCTAAATTGTGCTACTATCCAACTGAACGTGTTTCCTAGCAATAAGAATGAAATTCCATTTAAAAAATACTCAATAACAGAACCAATGTAAATCCACTCTCAAAAACTAAGGTAAGCAATTCATATTTACATTACTGCTAGAGTGTGAGCAGACCCTCTTACCCCCTTGTAAGACTTTATCTAAGGAAATATAGAAATGAGGGACAAAGCTGTAATCATAAAAATGTTCATTGCAAAATTATTCATAATCGCAAAAAATAGCAACAATAAGATAATGACAAATTAAATCATTATGCATCCACTGAGAGGAATATTACCCAGTCATTAAAAATTATGAAAAGCATTAGTCAGGTTACAAATGTTTATGATATAATAAGATGCAAATGGACATTAAGATTGTAATCATGTGAGAATATTTATGCATTTGGACAAAGACTAGTGGGAAATCAACAAAAATAAAAATGAATTAGGGTACTGGGCTCAGAGGTCATTAGTTTTTCCCTATTTTCCCAAACTTTGAATTTATTAATTTTATAATGCCTGATCTGCAGCATAATGAAGTTTGACATCAGTCGGTGCAAAGTTCCAGGATGACACTGTCCCCTCTAAGACTGGACAATGTATTAAAAATGCTTAATGGGACACTCATATGATGGAATGCTATGCGGGCAGTTTTCTAATGTTTTAGAAAAGTATATAATAGCAGGGAAAAATATTGGTGGCATATGGCTACATATATTACCCCAATTGTGTTTAGGTAGAAAGATGATCAATAGGCAGATATGACTGTTAGAATTTACACCAAAATTATTACCCCTGGTTGGTACAATTACAAATGAGTTTTAATTTCTTCTGTGCACTTTTCTGTAATTTCTAGACCTTCTCCAATGAATATATTTTATATTGTAATTATAAACTATAAAGGTTACTTTTAAACATAAAAAGCTGCATCTCTAGAGATCTATGTGACTAATATTAAATAAAAACCATGGGAGGCCATTGTTTTGGACTAAGTTCCTGCTCTAGGTCCCAAAAGACCAGAGTGAAAACCAAAACGGAGCCACCTTGCCAAGCTCCAGTCACGGGCTGAGGTCTGGCCTTCCGAGAAGCAGCGAGAGAGACGATAGCCAATTTTGCTGAACAGGCCAGTTTAAATCTTCAACAGGTATAATAATGAAGTCTCCTCTGCTTTAATCCTTACACAAAAGAGATAGCCTGAACTTACCTGAAGTCACTTAGAAATGACCAATCCATGTTTTGTTCTTTGTTTCTGCTCTCTTCAGCCTTTTCTGTCTATAAAGCCAACCTCCTCAGCTCAGCTCATTGGAACACCTATTCTATTTTATGGAATGACATCTTGCCTGATCCTAGAATCTCAATAAAGCCATTTGAGATCTTTAACTAAATTTGTCGTAATTTTTTCCTTTGACGGTCTTTGCGGGCTTTGTCTTGTCTAGTCTTTTTGGTGGTGTTTAAAAAAGGCTGTGAGAATAAGATGGAAATCAAATCCAACAATCCCATTAGCTTTGGGATAGGAATCTTCCACAGCAGCATCTCACTTTGCCCTTATAGGGCTTTTTGGGGACTCCTCCCCTCTTCCTTCCTTACAGATTGTGGATTATGTTCGTGCATCCATCCCCCTCCCCACCACACACCACACACCACAGAGGAATCCTACCCTACCTCACATACCCAGTTGCAAGAATGGGCCTAACTGCTTTAGCTAATCCTAGTCAAAAACATAGGAGGGGGATCTGCTGAAGGGCTTCAGGAAATGGCTTTTTTCTCAGAGAGTTACAAAGAGTCCTCTGCTCCTTTAGGGGTCATTATGTGTGCATTAAACTCCAGGAACTGCTGAATCCAGCTTCTTGATGGGACAGTCTGTGACAGCAGAGAGCTGGAAATAATCTGGAAATTTGATTTGCCTCTGAAACAGTCAGTGCAGGCCCATTTTATCACCAAAACACTCAGCATAGGAGAGAATTCATTTCTTATTCTTAAGCTACTCTGAGTCAGGGTGCAGTGGGCTTCATCCTTAATGGCACAGCTCTGTTCTCATGTTGTTGATGGTCCTGTGCTCATCGGATGCTTGAGATAGTGCAAAGAGGCTGCCACTCTGAATGACAACAGGGCCCTGCAAAAGCCCACGGGCAGAGCTGATTCACACCAGAACAGGTCAGCTGTTAGTTCTGCTCGGTGCTCCAAGTGCCCACTTCCCTACAAAACTAGGATAGCATTTGTTACAGATATCTTGAGGCACTTGTCACCAAGAATCCCAGAAATCTGTTCCAACATCTAGAATCTCCTGCAGTCTCTGAAATACAGGACTGTTACCAAGTGACAGTTCCAGGTACTTTGTCTACCAATGAAAGAAAAATCTTTCACAGGACCATTGAAAGGAAAGGAAAAGAAGGACAGAGAAATTGAACATAATAGGGCTTTATTACAAGCAAAGGTACACACAGAAATAGTGCTTGGACATCTCTGCACAAGAGAAATGCACGCACCCCCGGAATCTTAGGAGGAGAATTTCTATGTTGTTCTGGGAGGGGAGTATTTCCAAATCTTAACTAAGGGGAGGAATATTTGGCCATGGGACGGGGGAATCTAAAGTAACTAAGGCCTTATAGGCTGATGAGAGGTTGCATCAGCCTCTTGTCATGTGTCCCTGAGTTACTGAAGTTTCTGGTCTCCCTCTCAACTTTGATCCAGTCTGAATATTTCTGAGCAGCCTCCCTGGGGCACGTCCCCACTCTGTCCTGCTCAAGACCACTCCAAAGGAAGAGCTGTCTGAGTACAGTGCTCAGCATGGCTCATGGCACTCCTAGGTCAAATCCCATATGACGGGTTAAATTAAGTTTGGCCTAAAGGTTTCTTCAGACATAGTGAGCTGTAACTTAACTTGATATGCAAACAGACTGCAACCACTCTTGCAACAATATCTGAATCTCAGCCAATCACAGTCAGCCAAGTGTTCAAACCTTGTTCAAACGAGGCAAATGCTCAGCTGTTCCCAATCCAGCTGTTTCTGAACCTCACTTTCATTTTCTGTAAATTGCTTTTCTTTTTCTGTCTATAATAGCTGACCATGCAGCAGCCCTGGAGTTGCTCTGATATTCTGGTTCTGATAGCTGCCTGATTCATGAATTGTTTTTTGCTCAGTTAAATTCTGTTCAGTTTAACTTATCTAAAGTTTTTCTTTTTAACAGATGGGATCTGAAGTAGAGCTTCCAGCAACCTCCAGCATCTGGGGATTGTGGGTAAGTTCTCTCTTGGATTCTAAAGCTCCACAGATTTGTGTTGTGAGCCATCCAAGTTTTGTCTGAGAAAATGTTTATCTGGACTGGGTTAAAAAGTCACAACAGAAACTGGACTGGGCCCAGGATTTGAATGGATCCAGTAACAAACTGGATTGGATTCAGTTAGAGGCCTCAGATATCTGGCAATAAACAGTGATTACTGCAAGGGGTACAAACTCTGGCTTTCAGAAACTCACAGCGATCTTGTGCTCTATCTTCTTTTAAGAAAGTAGTATAAGGGATTCATTTTCAGAAAAGACTTACCTGAGGGTGTTTTAATCGATTCAGTTCCAGTTCAAAAGTTCTTTGACTGGTCCAGCCCATTCCCAGAGGGTCTCTGAACAGACAGAGCTCTCCTTGAGATGGTAATTAGTTACTAGCCCCCATTGTTTTCTTCATTGCCTGGTGTTTCTCCCTTCACAGGGCTTAAGCAGGCCTTTTTCATGGGCTTGTCCTGAGTCCCCAGACAAAGGAATTCCTTGCAAGGAGGTAATAAATTTTAGCTGTCATTCAGGAAAATTGTGTACCCGGTAGCACTCAGCCAATGAGGAAGTGGGGGGAGGGACTTGCATACTAGGGAATAAATTACTTGCCACATGCTTTTTCCGTGTGCCTGCCCTTCGGACACTCAAAACTTATAAGGCCATAATTAAAGTCTCGCTTTGCTGAACCTCATGTCTCTGTGTCCATCCTTTGGTGTTGGACAGGTGACGGCATTTCTCACACTCTTCGTTTCTTTTTCTTGCTCACTTAGGTAGGGAGAAAAATTTTGACTAAGTTGATCAAGGAGATCTCAGAGTCAACACCCAGATTTCACATAAAAATGGGATCCTTAACTTCTGAAGAACTGAGTAATCCACTTTTCATCTACACCTGCCCTTATGTGCGTAAGTATTAGGCCCCAGAAGCTGCAAATGCCTACAAATATGGCAAAATCTTACTAAAGATTATTTAAAACTATGGTGAGGCATTCCAAATGAACAACAGTGCACTTGAAAATGAGGCTTCTGAACTGGACTTATCCAAGGATGGCTACTGATGTGTAGACTTTCTAAAAAGATCTCAAAAAAGTATTGCCGCTTTTAAAAGGCTCTTTACAAAAGGCAAATAAGATGCTTAGCAAACTAAATGATAAGAAAAATGGAATCTTCTGACCTTGAGGCTTGGCTGCTATCTCGCCCTGAAGGCGAAAAGAAAGTTGGGTGAAGGCCCGTGGGTAAAGTGTGCTGCTGCTTTTCAGAGCCTTCCGTGCTGAGTCCAGGCATAGAGAAGGCTTTCTTTGCCCTTTCATTCATCCATCCTTAACTCGGCAATTTTAGCTAAGAAACAGAAGCTAAGTTAAAAAGACTGCCTGTTGGACTAAATCAGCCTCCAAAAAACACCTTTCTGTCGTTTACCTGGCTATTTTGAAACAGTGTTGAAAAAGAAATTTCCATCTATAGGGGAAATTCCCATTTTTAGGGTGTCTGCTTCCCTGAACCAGGAAGAAGGAGAACCGAGTCACTAGAAACTCTACTGTGGAAAAGGCATTGGTTTAGATTTACGTTACAAGTCCTTGTTTAAGGAGCTTTTCGGCCATCCTGTCTTGCTGGGTGTTCACTTACACCCTCCTTCCCTTTTTTGGGCAAATGTGATTTATGATGGCATTTAGGCCTGAAGTCTCAGCTCTGTGCTTTTCATATGTAAATTTTCTCCCTTGTATCACCTAAGCCATTCCTTTGGAAATGAAAATGTAGGGTAAAAAAATTTAGATGGTCATTAAAAATGGGATAAGTAAAGCAGACAGTGATGGGGTTAGAACAAAGACTAAATCTGCCAAAGGTTAGATAGGACAGAGGGACCCCTGCTGTTCCCCCAACATTGCAGGCCCCCACGCCAGTCTGCTCTATTTACCCCAGTTTGGAGAAATTTAAAAAGTCAGAAGGCAAAAATTATAATGAGGAAACTAGTGAACAATCACTTAGGGTGAAATTAGACAAGGTCAATCAATAGAGAGGGTCCCTTGACTTAACACCTTGTTATGGGATAAAAGTTTATAGATGAACTTGTCACAGTTTCAAAATTCTTTTTCAGTAACTTTAAAACTTGAAGTTGTGCTAAATTAAGTAATAGACACTCGTTAAATGTCTGAGTCATTTCTAAGTAAGTTAAAAGACTGAAATATTAACTGCTAAACATAGGATTAGTGTATATATTTCAACATCTTGTTTTTACATGGTATAGCAAACCTGAATATATTTAAATCTATTAATAAACATGGAAAAATTCTGTTATGATTAAACATGTATCTAAAAATTATGAAATGGTTCTCATCTACAAAATGCTGATATAAAATAGCTCAAGTGAGTTCCGGTCAAGATGGTGGAACAGCCAGTCCCCAGAGTCACTCTCTCCAACAAATCAACCAATTTACAACTATAAAAATATAACATCAGCCAAGCTGGGGCTGTTAGAGCTCAGTGGAAGAGGAGGAGGACCTACGGGGTTCATGAAGGGGGAGAAACCACAATGAGAGAATGAAAAAGCTGCTCGGAGCATTTTGGGCTGTGGCTGCTTTAAGGATGGAACTGCTGAGCACATGAAGCAGGAGCCAGCAGGAGCCAGCAGAAGCTGCAGCTGTGCCCTTCGGATGGAGTTGCTTGGAGGTGGCAGGGGAGAAGAGGGCCTTGGTGGTCCCCAGGATAGCAAGACCACTAATAGGGTTCCTGTGGACCCAGGCAGGAACAAGGACCCAGAACAGTTGAAAAAGGGGAGCCATTCAGAGGCCGGTGAGTCATTGCAAGGGACAAGGGCAGGGCCCATCCCATGGGAAGTGTTTCAAGTATGGGCGGTGGGGGAGACAGGCCCACTGGGAGAACACTGGGACACAGCAAGGACAGCCAATCCTTGCCCCCATCAGCACAGGAGCACTCAGAGGGGACTGGTCAGGAATGCAGAATTACATGGGGTGTAGTTTGATGAAAAAACTCAGGCCCAGATCAGAGTTTCTACACAACCCAGGTGCACTGGGTCTCTGGAGAGCCGGAAGTACCTATAAGGTCAACCATTAAACACTGAGCTGCACAAAAAGCCTTCCCTAGGGAAACAGCAGCAAAGCAGGAATTTAGCTCACCCACACAGTTCAAGTACTGGTTACCACAGGAAGTTCCCTCTTTTGAGAAGCAAGCAAAGGACAAAAAATTAGTTCCATCACCGGCACACCACCAGTGCCTCCAGACCCTCCAGGGAACCTGTGGCTTCGAGCCAGGGACTGGAACCCACTCCCATATCCAGGCACACAGCCAGCATCTTGGACAGCCCTGCCCAGGGACCCGGGGCATGAAGCCAGGGACCAGAACCCTGCCCACAACCAGGCACACCGCCAGCACCTAGGAGCATGCCAAAAACATCACCTCCATGTGGATGGCCCATCACAGCCACCACAGTAAGCACAGATGCCACAAAAGTGGCTGGATGTCACAACCACCACGCAGATGGTCTGCCAGTCACTGGAGTGCAGTGACACAAGGAGAGTCACCAGCAGAGACCAAAGAAAAGAAGAGGACGTCTCTCTCACAAAGCCCATTCCAGAGTGACAGAAGAAGCATCTGTTCTATGATAATATTGGGGGACCTGATCACACCACTCCACATTGGACAGATCATCTAGGCAACAAATGAAGAGTAACCATTACTCTTTCAGAAGGAGAGAAGAAATCTAGGGTAATTAGAGGGGGGAGGGGGGAGGGAGAGAGGGACAGGGAGAGAATGGACAAGGGGCACAAAGAATAAGTACAATTTGTAACAATATACATATTAGTAATATTGATTTGATCAACATATGTCAACATTGAATCCCAAAAATATGTATAATCAATTATGATTCAATAATAAAAAAAGAAATTACAAAAAGAGAAACAAATATTTTCTTTTCTCTTTCTTGTCTTTCCTTTTTTCTTTTTGGCAGCTGAGCAGTACAGGCACTACAGTGACCCGAACCCACGGCCTTTGTGTTATAAGGCTGTGCTCTAACCAACTGAGCTAATGGGCAAGCCCCCAAGAGAACCAAATATAAATTCTGTATTTAAAAGTACAATAACTGAAATTAAAATTTCACTAAAGGAGTTCAACAGTCGATTTAAGCTGATGTAAAGAGAATCAGAAAACTTGAAAACAGGCTAGTTGAGATTATCCAGTCTGGTAAAATAACATATAAATAAAGAAGAAAATAAAAAGATAAACAGAAATTAACCAAAGATGGAGAATAAAGAGAGCTTCAAAGATCTGTGGGACACCATCAAATATACCAATATAGGCACAATGGGAAAGAAGAAAAGAGGAGAAAGAAAGAGCAGAAAGAATATTTGAAAAAATAGTGGCTGAACAAATTCACAAATCTGATGACCTAATGTTAATCTAGATATTGAAAAAGCTCAACAAACTCCAAATAGGATAAACTCAGTAAGATTTACACCTATGGGCCGGCCAGTCAGCTCACTTGTTTAGAGCATGGTGCTGATAACACCAAGGTCAAGGGTTCAGAGCCCTATACTAGCCAGCTGCCAAAACAACAACAACAAAAAAAAACATTCAAACTTAGAAACATTAAAGTCAAAGTGTTGAAAGACAAAAGAAAAGGAGACTCTTGAAAGCGGTAAGGGAAAAGTGATTCATCATTTGCAATGGATCTTCACAAGATTAACAATGGATTGCTCATCAGAAGCCATGGAGTCCAGAAGGCAGTGGAATGACATATTCAAAACGCTGAGTGTAAAAGACTGTCAACAAATACTTCTCTACCCAGCAGAACTATTCTTCAAAAACAAAGGAGAAATTAAGACATTCCTAGGAAAACAAAAAATAAGTGAATTCATTACCAGCAGACCTACTCTATAAAAAACACCAAAGGGATTCCTTCAGGCTGAAATGAAAGGGCACGAGTAATTCAAATCCAAACGAAGGAAGGTAGGGAGGTAGGAGGGAGGGATGGGTGGAGAAGGGAAGGAAAGAAGGATGGATTACTAAAAGTAATTCAAATCCACGTGAAAAAATAGAGAGTACTGGTGAAGGTAACTACATAGGTAAATACAAAATGCAGCACAAATGCATTTTTCTTGTAAATATTTCCCCCTTCTCTATGTTTTAAAAGACAACCTGCACAGTTGGAAAAAGTATTTGCAATTCATTTATCTGATAAGTATCTACTATCTAAAACACATAAAGACTCTTGCAATGCTACAAGAAGACAAATAATCCAACTGAAAAATGGGCAAAGGATTTGAATAGAAATATCTCTAAAAAAGATATACGAGTGGACAATAGGCACCTGAAAAAATGCTCAATATCATCAGTCATCAAGGAATTGCAAGGCAGAACCACCACTTCACACCCACTAGGATGACTACAAACAAGCAAACAAAAAAAGTGAAATAAGAGTTGGTGAGGATGTGGATAAACTAAAACTTTCACACATTGCTAGTGGGAATGTAAAATGGTGCAGCCACTTGAAAAGCAGTTTTACAGTCACTCAAAAGTTAAACATGGGGCTGGTGGCCAGATAGCTCACTTGGGAGAGCATGATGCTTGCTGATAACACCAAGGTCAAGGGTTCAGATACCCTTACAGGCCAGCTCCCCCCCCCAAAAAAAAGTTAAACATAGAGTTACCATATGACCCAGCAATTCAACTCCTAGTACAGAATCAAAAGAAATGAAAACATATGTCCACACTTGCATACAAATATTCATAGAAGCATAATTCATAATAGCTAAAATGTGGAAATAACCCAACTGTTCTTCAACTGATGAATGGGTAAATAAAATGTGACATATCCATACAAGGAAATATTATTTGACAATAAAAAGAAATGAAGTACAAATCTCTTCAACAAATGATGTTGGAAAAACTGAATATTCACATGCAAAAAATAAAGTTGGACCCTTACCTTACCTCTTATACAAAGATTAATTAAAAATGGATTAAAGACCTAAACACAAGACCTGAAACTACAGAACTCCTTGAAGAAAACAGGGGAAAAGCTTTAAGACATTGACTTGGGCAATGGATTTTTTTGGATACAACACCAAAAGCACAGGCAACAAAAGTAAAAATAGACAAATGGGACTACATCAAACTTTAAAAAATTCTGAACAGCAAAGGAAACAATCAACAGAATGAAAAGGCAACTTACAGACTGGGAGAAAATATTTGCAAACGTATATCTGATATATTGTTAATATCCAAAATGTATAAAGAACTACAATAGTAACAACAACAACAATAAAACAAACAAGCTGATTAAAAAATGGGCAAAAGACTTCAGCACACGTTTCTCCAAAGAAGACACACAAATGGCCAATGAGCACAAGAAAAAAAGGTCAACATCCCTGATCATCAGGGAAATGCAAATCAAAACTATAATGAGATATCATCTCACAACTGTTAGGATGGCTAATACCAAAATGTTGAAAGACAACAAGTGTTGGTGAGGATGTGGAGAAAATGGAACCCTTGGGCATTGCTCGTAGGAATGTACAATAGTGTAGCCAGTATAGAAAGCAGTATGGAGATTCTTCAGAAAATTAAAAATAGAACTACCATATGATTCAGAAACCCCACTACTGGGTATATATTTAAAAGAATTGAAAAATAGAATCTTAAAGAAATATTAGCACACCCATGTTCATTGTAGCATATTCATAATACCCAAGATGTAGAAACAACGTGTATCTATTAATGGATGAATGGATAGAAAAAAATGTGGTATATACATGCAATGGAATATTATTCAGCCTTAAAAAAGAAGGAAATCCTTTCATGTATCCCTGAGGACATTGTGCTAAGTGAAATAAGCCAGTCACAAAAAGATTAGTACTGCATGATTCCACTTATGTGAGGTATCAAAAGTAGTCACATACTTAGAAACAAAGTGAAAGGACCAGCCCGTGGCTCACTCGGGAGAGCGTGGTGCTGACAACACCAAGTCAAGGGATAAGATCCCCTTACCGGTCATCTTTTAAAAAAAAAGAAAAGAAAGAAACAAAGTGGACTGGTGGTTGCCAGGGCCTGGGAGAATGATAAGGGGGTGTTGTTCAATGAGCGTAGAGTTTTTTTCTTTGTTTTGCAGGATGAAAAAGGATCTGTTGTCCAATCATCTAAATATAGATAACACTTAAAAATAATTAAGAAGGTAAATTTGATGCTATATATTTTTTACCACAATTGAAAATAATAATAAAAGGAATGAAGTATTGATACTACAACATGAACAAAACTTGAAAACATTAGGCTAAGTGAAAAAAGCCAGACTCCTCCCCCCCCAAAAGACAACATATTATATGATTTTGTTTAAGTAAATGTCCAGAATAAAAAAATCTACACAGACAGAAACTACATGAGTGTTCGCACAGGGCTGGGGCACTGAACGGAAGTGGGAAGGGATTGCTAACGAGGGTGGGTTTTCTCTCTGGAGTTATGCAAGTGCCCTGAAATGTACTGTGGTAAAGACTGCTCAAGTCTGTATGCACAGACTCAACCAAAACCATTGAATTTTATACTTTAAATGGGTGAATTGTATGATATGTGAATTACATCTCAATAAAGCTGTTATAAAAAAGAGAGAATTTGAGTGGCTATAATAGTATCAGTCAAAACAATATTTAAGAAAAAAATTGTTACTGGAGACAAAGGACATTTTACAATGATAAAGGTTTTAGTGTTAATCTAACAGAATGGCATAATAATTATAACACATGCACACTAACAACAGAGCCCCCAAATACACATAGCTACACTGACAGAAATGAAGAGGTAAATCAGCTGCTCAACAATAACAGTCTGATGGGCCGGCCCGTGGCTCACTCGGGAGAGTGCGGTTCTGATAACAATAACAGTCTGAGACTCCCATACTTTGATTTCAATAATGAATAGGACAATTATAGTCTTCCAGGTGCACATGAAACATTTTCCAGGACAGACCATATGTCATGACATAAAACAAGCCTCAGTAAAATTGAAAAGGATTTCAATTATACAAAGTATATGGCCCAACTACAATGGAATGAAATAAGAAATTGGTAACAAAAGAATATTTGGAAAATTCGCAAACATGTGGAAATTAAATGACATACTCTGAAATAGGCAATAAGTACAAGAACAAATCAAAAGGGATACCAGAAAATTCTTTGAAATGAATGAAAACAAAAACACCACATACCAAAGTTTATGGGATGCAGCAAAAGCAGTGCTCAGAATAAGAAAAGTTATAGCTATAAATGCCTACATTAAAAAAGAAAGATCTCTAACATCAACGTCATGGGTTCAAATCCCCGTACCAGTGACCAAAAACCTAAATAAAATAAAATAAAAAAGAAAGATCTCAAATCAATAATCTAACTTTACACCTTAAAGAGCTAGAAAAAAAGAAGAGCAAACAAAACCCAAACAAGGAAAAAAAAGGAAATAATAAAGTAATAAAAAAGGCTAGAATGAAAATAAATGAACTAGAGAATAGAAAAACTTGTAACAAAAAAAGTCAACAAAATAATAGCAAACAAAATTCGGCAGTTTTTTTTTTTTTTAAACAGAATTATACACTATTACAAAGGGGTGTTTATTCCAAAATGCAAGGGTTCAAAATATGAAAATCAATGTAATGCACCATATTAATACGTCAAGGGAAAAAATTCAAATGACCATCTCAACAGATGCAGAAAAACCATTTGACAAAATTTAACATCCTTTCATGATTAAAAAAAATACACTTAACAAATAGAAATAAGAAGGAATGTCCTCAAACTCATTAAGGACACATGTATTAGTCCGTTTTGTGTTGCTATAACAGAAATACCTGAGACTGGGTAATTTATAAAGAACAGAGTTTTATTTGGCTTCCGATTCTGGGACAGCTGCATCTGGCGTGGTCCTCAGGCTGCTTCTACTCATGGTGGAAAGTGGCAGCAGCCGGTGGGTACAAGCAGATCACATGGAGAGGAAGCAAGAGAGAGAGAGAGAAGGTGCCAGGGTCCTTGTAAGCAACGAGCTCTCATGGGAACTAACAGAGCTAGGACTCACTCACTTCCCCTCCTCCCCCAGGGAGAGCACTAATCCATTCATGAGGGATCCGCCCCATGACTCAATCAGTTTCCAACACTGCCACACTGGAGACAAAATTTCCACATGAGTTTTGGCGGGTACAACACGTCCAAACTCTATCAACACCTATGAAGTACACATAGCTAACATCATATTTGATGAAAGACTGAGTGCTTTCCCCCAAAGATCAGAAACAAGACAAGAATGTCCACTCTTCCCATGTCTATTCAAAACTGTGCTGGAGGTTCTAGCAAAGACAACTAAGCAAGTGAAAGAAATAAAAGGCATCTACATTGGAAAGGAAGAAGCAACTCTATCTCTGTCTACAGATAACACGATCTTGTGTATGGAAAATCCTAAAGAATTCATTAAAAAGCTATTAGAGTCAAAATATAAGTTCAGCAAAATTGCAGGATGTAAGATAATTTACAAAAATCAATTGAATTTCTATACACTAATTGAGTAATTGAAAATTGAATTAAGAAAACAATTCCATTCACAATAAAATAAAAAAGAATAAAATACTTAGGAACAAATTTAACAAAAAATGCAAAACTCATACACTGATTACTACAAAATATTGCTGAACGCCATCCATGTGCAAGTTGTAGAACATGGAATATTAAGACAGCAATCCTCTTCAAATTGATCTGCAGACTCAGCGCAAGTCCTCTTAAAATCCCAGCCAGTCACAAAAGGCCACACAGTGTATAACTCCGATTACATGAAATGTCCAGCATAGGCAAATCCATAGAGAAAAAAGGTAGATTAGTGGTTGCCAGGTGCTGGGGGGAGGGGGTCAGGGGGAGTTGCTGCTGGGAACAGAGTTCCCTCTTGGGGTGATGAAAATGTTCTAAAATTGGTGTTCATGGTTGCACAACTCTGTGAACACACTGAAAAACACTGCACTGTAAACTTTAAAGGGGTGAATTCATAGTATGTAAATTATACTTCAAAAAAATCTGTTGTACAAAAGAATGACATGTGAAAACTTTTCAATTTAATATTAGCTGCTAACTACCAAAGAGAGAATGGAATAAACATTATTGAAAATCCACTGTATGTTGTTAACTTGGTCTATGCAGAGAGATAATAATAGATGATGGATGGAAGGACAGAAGGATGGATGGATAGAAGGTAGGTAGGTAGGTAGGTAGGTAGATTCTCATTTACTGCTTACATCAGTTCAATTCTGTATGCATTATTAGCTCTATTCTATAAGGGAGAAGTTAAATCTCAAAGAAATAAGGAAGTTGACCAAGGTAACAGCTAGTAAGAGGTGAGGCAGCATTCTTAACCAGTCTCCTTGATTCTGATACACACGCTTCCCCTACCACATATTTTTATATCTAACATGTTAATAAATTTCTTCTCTTGATCCAGTATGTCTTAAGGCTGACATTGCCCTCTCCACCACATACCATCTGCTCAAAAGAAATTTCCTAACACCAGTTTGTTAACAAAATATGAAAGAAGCACAGGAAAGTATCGACTTCATGCAGATCACACAAGGATAATTAGTTCCCAGTATTTGTCACACCTCATAATGTTTGAAATCTTGGCATATAGATTTATGACAGTGGAGATAGTTTTATTTTGCAAAAGAACAAAAACAAAGTATTTAAATGGTTATATTCTTCCTAGATTTCAAAGCACTCTTTCATTTATCTTTTTCTTTATTATTATACAATCTCATGAGATTGTTAAAATATTGTTATGATTTGATAGTTAAAAAAATATAGTTAAGGAATTGGCATGCTTTAGTTACTTTAATTACCAAAGGGCACACAGGTTGTAAGTGAAAGAATCAGAACTCATGTCCGCGTTGGGCAAATTTTTATTTTCTCCATAAACAGACATAAATATGCCTTGAAGGAAGCAGGAATCTGAAGCTACAAGTTGAGAGTCAGGCCCAGAGACGTGATTACCAGCGAGACATGCACTCAGTGGGTGCTGTTTCTCTGAGGGATGTACTTCACAGGCACATAACAAGGTATATTGCATTTTGGTGCAATGCACAGAGTATACAAACTCTCCCAGTCCCTCCCACTTCATGATGATAATGAATGGGAATGACGTTGCTCTAGTCTACGGGTAACCTTGAAGCCTGTCTAATTCTTTTTTTTTTTTTTTTTTGTAGCTGGCCAGTATGGGGATCCCAACCTGTGACCTTGGGGTTATAAGGCTGAGCTCTAATCAATTGAGCTAACCAGCCGGCCCAAAGCCTGCCTAATTTTTTAACAGATTAATCACTTGCAGGCTTCTGTGCTTCAGCCATTGTTAGTTACTAAGCACTTTCAAGTACCACCCAGACATGGCTTTTCCTTCCAGCCAAAACAGGGACCAGATTTGCTCTTCTTCCTGAAATAGCTAAAATAAGGTAAATCATATATAACAATGATTTTCAAGACTTTGGACATCTGGCGATGAAGAACAAAGAATCTTGAGAATTGGGAAAAAAATAAGGTGAGTCCTATGATTGCCCCAGTTCACTGCCAAAAGAGAGTTCCCAAGCTGTTGCTCAGAGTTAGGGGACACAGACAGCCTCCCTGATCTGAGGACCGGAGGAAGGAGTGTGGAGTCAGGCAGCTAATCAAGCTAGTCAGCCAGCCAGAAGTCAGGCAGAGCGAGCAGTCAGAGCAGCTAGGGTTTTCCAGGCAGAGTACCAGAGAGCAGACTGCTGCACAGACAGAGAACTCTGGTATCTGCAGAGGAATCCCCTTGATCTGCAGCTGAGATATGTTCATGTGACAGGAAATGACTCGATACCAGGGAAAGAACCTTAAAAGCAAGACATGAAAGATCAAACTTTTCCTAAACAACTTAACCAAGTCCAAGCACACAGCTCAAAATATTTCAGATATAAATAGGAATACAAAAATATCTAGCACCCAACAAAGTAAAATTCACAATGTCTGGCATTAAAGAATTATGAGGCATGCAATGAAGTAGGAAAAAAATCAATAGAAACTGATCCAGAAATGACACAGTTCATAGAATTAGTAGCCAAAGATATTAAAACAGTTATTATAACCATAAATCTTATGTTCAGAAGCTAGAGGCCAAAGCAAACACCTTAAGTGGAGACTTGGAAGGGGTGTGTGTGTGTGTGTTTGTGTGTGACACAGAGTGTGAGAGAGAGAGAGAGAGAAGAAAACTGAACTTCTGGAGATGAGAACTAAAATGACTAAAAATGAGAAATATACTGGATGAAATTAATGGCAGATTAGACATCATGGAAGAAAAGATTAGTGAACTTGAAGACATGGCTATAGAAACTATTCAAAATGGAACACAGGGAAAAGACAGAAAACAAACAAACAACATCATTGAGCTGTAGGAAAACGCCAAGCCATCTACTATATGTATATCCGGAGTCCCCAAAAGAGAAGAGAAAGTGGGGAGACTGAAAAACTAATTGAAGAAATAATGGACAAAAATTTTCTAAATTTGATAAGATAATAAACTCACACATACAAGATGGACAATGGACTTAAAGCACAAGGAACATGAAGAAAAACTATAATCAAATCACTTAGAACTAGTGACAAAGAACACACACAAACATACATGTACCTGAAAAACACCCACATAATGAAAGGCCTTCAACAACTGCCAGGGATTGTTCACGATAATCTAATTAATTGTGTTGAAACATCAGAGAATTTAATAACTGAAAAAACTTTAGTAGCCTGCAAACTGCTAATTTAGTGGATCTGTATTTTTAACAGATTAGATAATCCCTGTCTAAAATAAATCCTGTAAAGGAAAACCTTCTCTTTTATTTGCCAGGGCATGAAAAATTAGAGCAGTGTTTTTCAAATTTTAGTTTATACGGAGACCTACTATAATACATTTTGACTCAATGTTGTCAAGAATAAGGCCTAGGAAGTATTTCAGTATTTTTTTTTTTTTTGTCTTTTTCGTGAACGGCACTCAGCCAGTGAGTGCACCGGCCATTCCTATATAGGATCAGAACCCGTGGCGGGAGCGTCGCTGTGCTCCCAGCGCCGCACTCTCCCGAGAGGGCCACGGGCTCGGCCCTTCAGTATTTTTTTTTTTGAGAGAGCATTTATTGATCAAAATTAGAGAACCTCTACATTGAGGAGTATTTACAAGCAGAGGTTGTAAGGTGCCCACATGTATAGCTATGCAGTACATCAACTATTCTAATTGACACAGTAGCCAGAATGGAAGACCCTTAAACATTGCAGCCAGGCTTATAATATTGTATTTGCAGCCTTTGCTGGTGAATGAATGAACAAACAAATGAATGAATGAATAAAAAGTTGCACTGTGTGTATACATCCTGAGATACATGCCCAGTTTCCAGTACATGGGACCTTGGAGTAAATTCACCCGGCTAGGGGCAGGGTTGAGCGGGAAGGAACAAACTGCAGTCTGGAAGATACAGAGATTCTCTTCCCATCTCCCAGACTCTTGGGATCCTTCAAAAGCTCAGGTCTGGGGAGTTGACTCTTCTCCCCTCTTTCCAAGGCTGAGGTAAAGCTGAGGGTAGGGTAAAACAGGGATCGACAAGCTTCTGAGGAATCTGGCTCCAGGCCAAAAACCTCTGTGTGATTTTTGAGGCCCAGCCTCAGGCATTTACAGACGCCTTTTACCTGCAAGCCTCTCAGGGGCGCTGCCCTCCCAAGCCAGCCTGGGGCGCTACTGGGCATGGTAGCTTCTGAAGGAAGCCGAGCGAGACAGCAGGTCCCTCAGGGCCGTGCCATCTGCACCTTTGCATTCTTAGCCCTGGTGGCTTCGTCCCTAGGTCTCTGTTTGAGGCCTTCGACAGAGGCCTTCCTCAGGTGCCTCAGGACAGGAAGCCTTGAAAACACCTTTCCCCACTTCACCTCAGTACCCAGGACTTTTCCACTCCCCAAGGAATGATATGAAAGCGCCTGTCTCCTCACCCCCACCGCCACCCCAAGGTCCCTAATTCTTTGGGATTCTTTTGTTTGAGGTGCCCCCTACACCTGTGCTGATCCACCTGACGTTCTTCCTGCGTGCCGTGCCATGGGAAAAATGGAACGGGGCAGCCGCACTTTCTCCAGTTTTAGGCTCTTGCTTATATTATTGCAGCGAGTGATTAAAGGCTTAACTCTATCATCTTTGGCTTGTTGCTTTAATTGGCTACTCCAACACCTGGCAGCCTAGCTCTCTATTCCAGCTCATCTGAGCTCCTGATAGTTCCCAAGAGCTAAATAATAATACAGTTAACCCTTCAACAGCATGAGTTTGAACTCCACAGGTCCACTTACACGCAGATTTTTTCCAATAAACATACGTACAGTTCTGTAAATGTATTTTCTCTTCCTTATGATTTTCTTAATAACATTTTCTTTTCTGTAGCTTACTTTATTGTAACAATGCAGTTTATAATATATATAACACAGAAAATATTTGTTAATTGACAATTTATTTTATTGGTAAGGCTTCCAGTCAACAGTACAGAATCAGTAGTTAAGTTTTGGGGGAGTCAAAAGTCATACACAAATTTTCGACTGTGCAGGGGGTTGGCACCCCTAACCCCATGTTGTTCAGGAGTAAACTGTACTGACATTGCAGGAAAATTGAAAAGTGTAAGCCCCATATTCTGTAATTCAGCCTTGGCTGATATCTGTAGCAGAAGCCTGAGGAAATAAGGCTTCATTAGTAATTTCACACTGTGAAGTTTGGGGCTAATAAGACTCTCAGGCCCAAAGGTTTCCTACTTGTACACCAGAAGGTAACGTGTGTTTTAATAAAGCTCTCTTGTATTTGTTAATTTGCTTATTTAAAGTCTTATAAGTGTCTAAAATTAAATCAAGTTTACATAAGTATTTATTATTTTTCCCTTTAATACACTGCTGAATTTGGTTTGCTGATATTCTGTTCATAACGTTCACCTCTCTATTAACAGACTATTGGACTGTAGTTTCCTTTTTCTTTGTTTTAGGATAATTTAAACAATATGGGAATTGGCTGGTGCCCTACCGTCCCCACCCTTCTTGACGGCCTGCCTGCCTGCCAGATTTGGGGTATGACTACCCAGCCCCACATGGGCATAAACCAATTTCTTGCAATGAATCTGTTAATGTAGATCTCCCACTGGTCCTGTCTGTCTGGCAGACCCCGATCAACATACTTGTTCTCTTTTAACATTTGTTCCTCGCCCTGCATTTCTCAAGTCTGCTTTGTTTTCCTAGCCTATCGAGATGAATGCTGAATTCAGATATTCCAAAATGGGCCGGGGAATGAGAATGTTCTGCAGCTACAGAGGAAGACAGACAGACAGACAGACAGACATACAGACATACAGACAGACCAAGGCATGCTGCGCTTGGGCTCGAGGGCAGGCGGGGTGCACTCACTTGCTGTGCTTGGCCCTGAGGGGAGCCACTTGGCCAGCGGCGGAGGTCGTGCTCCTGTGCTCCCTTCTCCGTTTTCCGTGCTCCACGCTCCGGGCTCCGGGCTCCGTGCTCCCGTCTCCGGGCTCTGGGCTCCATGCTCCGTGTTCCAGGCTCCGCACTCCACGCTCAGGGCTCTATGCTCCAAGGTCACAGCTCTGTGCTTTGGTCTCCAGGCTCCGTGCTCCATGCTCAGGGCTCTGGGCTCAGGGCTCCGTGTTCCTGGCTCCGGACTCTGGGCTTCAGGCTCCAGCCTCTGCGCTCCGTGCTCTGCGCTCCAGGTTCTCGGCTCTGGGCTTCAGTCTCTGTGTTCCTGGCTCCAGACACCGGGCTCTGGGCTCTGGGCTCTGGGCTCTGGGCTCTGGACTCCACGCTCCATGCTCCAGGCTCCGTGCTTTGGGCTCTGGGCTCTGGGCTCCGGGTTCAGTGCTCTGGGCTCCAGGCTCTGGGCTCCAGGCTCCATGTTCCTGGCTCCGGACTCTGCGCTCTGTGCTCCGGGCTCCAGGCTCTGGGATCCAGGATCCTTGTTCCTGGCTCCAGACTCTGTGCTCCATGCTCTGTGCTTCAGGCTCCTGGCTCCGGGCTCTGTGCTCCTAGCTCCATGCTCTGTACTCCCGGCTCTGAGCTCCGTGCTTCATGCTCTGAGCACCAGGCTCCATGCTCCGGGCTCCAGGCTCCAGGCTCTGTGCTCCTGGATCCAGACTCCAGGCTCCGGGCTCCGGGCTCTGGACTCCAGGCTCCGTGCTCCTGGCTCCAAACTCCAGGCTCCGGGCTCTGTGCTCCAGGTTCAGTGCTCAATGCTCCATGCTCTGTGCTCCAGGCTCCGGACTCCGTGCTCCCAGCTCCGGGCTCCGGACTCCACACTCTGCACTCTGGGCTCCATGCTCCATGCTCCCAGCTCCGCACTTCGTGCTCCGGTCTCCGGGCTCCGTGCTCTGTGTTCCATGCTCCTGGCTCTGGGCTCCGGGCTCTGTGCTCTGGGTTCAGTGCTCCAGGCTCTGGGCTACATGTTCCTGGCTCCGTACTCTGGGCTCCAGGCTCCAGACTCCGTGCTCTGTGTTCCATGCTCCAGGCTCTGTGCTTTGGGCTCCATGCTCCGTGCTCCAGGCTCCAGGCTCCATACTCCAGGCTCCATGCTCCAGGCTCTGGGCTCCGGGCTCCAGACTCTGGGCTCCATGCTCCATGTTCTTGGCTCCGGGATCTGTGCTCCATGCTCCAGGCTCCATGCTTTGTGCTTCTTTGTGCTCTGTGCTCTGAGCTCCGAGCTCCATGCTCCAGGCACTGTGCTCTGTGTTCCGCACCCCGGGCTCCAGGTTTGGGCATCATGTTCCTGGCTCTGGAATCCAGGCTCCGGGCTCTGCTCCGGGTTTAGTGCTCCATGCTCCAGGCTCCGTGCTCCAGGGTCTGGGCTATTGGCTTTGTGCTCCATGCTCCAGGCATCTTTGCTGCATGCTCTGGGCTCCAGATTCTGTGCTCCCAGCTCAGGGCTCCAGACACTGTGCACGGCACTCTGAGCTCCATGTTCCATGCTCCCAGCTCAGGGCTTCATGCTCCTGTCTCCGGGCTCTGTGCTCCAGGCTCTGGGCTCGGTGCTCCGGGTTCAGTGCTCCATGCTCCCAGCTCCATGCTCTGTGCTCCACACTCCTGGCTATGTTCTTCAGGCTCTGGTCTCCTGTCTCTGTGCTCCATTCTCCTAGCTGCTTGCACCATGCTCCAGGCTCCATGCTCCAGGCTCCAGGCTCTGTGTTCCACACTCCGGGCTCCAGACTCTGTGCTCTCGGCTCCAGGCTCCGTGCTGCATGCTCCGTGCTCCCAGCTACATGCTCTGTGCTCCGGGCTCCGGGGTCGGTGATCCATGCTACGTGCTCCATGCTGCATGCTGCATGCTCCATGATCCAGACTCCAGGCTCCAGGCTCCGAGCTCCGGGCTCTGTGCTCCAGGCTCAACACTTGTGCTCCGGGCTCCATGCTCTGTGCTCTGGGCTCTGGACTCTGTGCTCCCGCCTCCAGGCTCTGGGCTCCAGGCTCCATGCTCCGTGCTGTGTGCTGCATGCTCCGTGCTCCAGAATCCATACTCTGGGCTCCTGGCTCTGTGCTCAGGGCTCAGTGCTCCATGCTGCATTCTCCGTGCTCCATGCTCCAGGCTCAGTACTCCATGCTCTGTGCTCTGGGCTCTGGGGTCCATGCTGCATGCTCCATGCTCTGGGGTGCATGCTCTGGGTTCCTTTCACCCTACTCCAGGCTCCGGGCTCAATGTTCGTGGCTCCGGACTCCATGCTCCATGCTACGGTCTCTAGGCTCCGTGCTTCTGGCTCCGGGCTACCCACTCTGAGTTCCATTCTCCTGGCTACATGCACGATGTTCCTGGCTCCGGGCTCTGGGCTCCCAGCTCCGTGCTCTGTGCTCCGACACCAGACTACGTGGTTCCGGCTCTGATCTCCTGGTTTAACTGGCTTACACTGGATTAAACCGGATAAAACCGGATTGAACCGGTATAACCTGGATTAAACCGGATAAAACCAGATTGAAGCGATTTAAACTGGTTTAAACTGGATAAAACCGGACTAAACCGGTTTAAAATGGACTAAACAGGATAAAACCAGACAGAAGCAGTTTAAACTGGATAAAACCGGATTGAACCGGTTTAAGCCAGAAAAAACCGGACAACACCAGAATGAACCGGTTTAAATCGGTTTAAACTGGATAAAACCGGATTGAACCAGTTTAGACCGGTTTAAACTGGATAAAACCAGATTGAACTGGTTTAAACTGGATTAAAACGGATAAAACTGGATTGAACCGGTTTAAACAGGATAAAACCGGATTGAACCGGTTTAAACTGGTTTAAACTGGATAAAACCAGATTGAACTGAATAAAACCGGATTGAACCGGTTGAAACTGGTTTAAACTGGATAAAACCGCATTGAGCAAGTATAAACCGGTTTAAACTGGATAAAACAGTATTGAAACGGCTTAAACCGGTATAGACCAGATAAAACCGGATTGAACCAGTTTAAACTGGCGTAAACCAGATAAAACCGGACTGAACCGGTTTAAACTGCTTTAAACCGGATAAAACCTAACTAAACTGGTTTAAACTGCTTTAAACGAGATAAAACCTGACTGAACCGGTTTAAACTGCTTTAAACCGGATAAAACCGGACTGAACCGGTTTAAACTGGATTAAACCAGATAAAACCGGATTGAACCGGTATCAACCAGTTTAAACTGGATAAAACGGGACTGAACCGGCTTAAACCAGTATAAACCAGATAAAACCGGACAGAACCGGTTTAAACCGGATTAAACCGGATAAAACTGGACTGAACCGGTTTAAATTGGATAAAACTGGATTAAACCAGATAAAACCAGACTGAACCGGTTTAAACCGGTTTAAACTGGATAAAACCAGATTGAACTGGTTTAAACTGGTATAAACCGGATAAAACCGAATTGAACCGGTTTAAACTGGATTAAAACGGATAAAACCAGATTGAACCGATTTAAACTGGTTTAAACTGGATAAAACCGGACGGAACGGGTTTAAACTGGATTAAACCTGATAAAACTGGGTAGAACCGGTTTAAACCGGATTAAACCGGATAAAACCGGACTGAACCGGTTTAAACCGGTTTAAACCGGATAAAACCGGATTGAACTGGTTTAAACTGGTATAAACCAGGTAAAAACGGATTGAACCGGTTTAAACTGGATTAAAACTGATAAAACCGGATTGAACCGATTTAAACTGGTTTAAACTGGATAAAACCGGACTGAACCGGTTTAAGCTGGACTAAACAGGATAAAACCGGACAGAACCAGTTTAAAGTGGATAAAACCGGATTGAACCGGTTTAAACCAGAAAAAATCGGATAAAACTGGAATGAACCGGTTTAAACTGCATAAAACCGGATTGAACAGGTTTAAACTGGTAAAAACCGGATAAAACAGGATTGAACCGTTTTAAACCGGATAAAGCCGGATTGAAATGGATAAAACCGGATTGAACCGGTTTAAACTGGTTTAAACTGGATAAATCTGGATTGAACCGGCTTAAACTGGTAAAAACGAGATAAAACCGGATTAAACCAGTTTAAACCGGTATAAACCGGATAAAACCGGATTAAACCAGTTTAAACCGGATAAAACCGGATTGAACCGGTTTAAACCAGATAAAACCGGACTGAACCGGTTTAAACCAGATAAAACCGGACTGAACCAGTTTAAACCAGATTAAACCGGATAAAACCAGACTGAACCGGTTTAAACCGGATAAAACCGGATAAAACTGGACTGAACCGGTTTGAACCGGATTAAGCCGGATGTAACCGGACTGAACCGGATTAAACCGGATTAAACCGGATAAAACCGGACTGAACCGGTTTAAACCGGTTTAAACTGGATAAAACCGGATTGAACCAGATAAAACCGGATTGAAATGGTTTAAATCAGTTTAAACCGGATAAAACTGGATTGAATCAGTTTCAACAGGTTTTAACCGGATAAAACCCGACTGAACCGGTTTAAACCGGTTGAAACTGGAGATAACCGGACTGAACCGGTTTATACCGGTTGAAACCGGAGACAACCGGACTGAACCAGTTTAAACTGGATTAAACCGGATAAAACCGGTTTGAACCGGTTTAAACTGGATAAAACCGGATTGAACCAGATAAAACCGGATTGAATCGTTTTAAACTGGATTAAAACGGATAAAGCCAGATTGAACCGGTTTAAACCAGTTTAAACCGCATAAAACCCGATTGAACCTTAACCGTAACCCTAACCCTAAACTTAACACGAACCCTAATGCTAACCCTAACCCTAACCCTAAACCTAACCCTCTATCCCTAACCCTAAACCTACCCCTCCCCCTACACCTCCCCTCACCTTCACCCTTACTCTAACCTGAACCCTAAACCTAACCCTAAACATATCCCTAACCCTTTCCCTAAGCCACTAATGGTGATGGTGAGGGTTAGCAGGATGGTTAGAGTTAGGTTTAGTTTTAAGGTTAGCCTTAGGGTTAGGGTTCGGGCGACGGTGAGAATGAGGATGAGGACTAGGTTTTGGTTTTGGGTTAGGGTTAGGGTTAGTGTTAGGGTTAGGGTTAGGGTGAGGGTGAAGGTGAGGGAGAGGGTGAGAGTTAGGTTTAGGGTTAGGGCTGGGGTTAGGATTACAGTTAGGGTTAGGGTTGGTGTTAGGGTTATTGTTACGGTTAGGCTTAGGCTTAGGGTTAGGGTGAGGGTGTGGTTTAGGGTGAGGGTGCATGTGAGGTTGGGGGTGGGGGTTAGGGTTAGGGTTAAGTTTAGGGTTAGGGTTTCTGTTAGGGTTACAGTTCGGGATCAGGATAGGTTTAGGGTTAGGGTGATGGTGAGGGTGAGGGTGAGGGTCAGGATTAGGGTTAGCGTTCGGTTTCAGGTTCGGTTTAGGTTTAAGGTTAGGGTTAGTGTTAGCGTTAGCTTTAGGGTTAGGGTTCGGGTTAGGGTTATGGTTGGCATTAGAGGGTTAGGGTACGGATTAGGGTTTGTGTTAGAGTTAGGGTGAGGGTGAGGGTGAGTGTTAGGGTGAGGGTGAGGGTATGGGTTAGGCTTAGCGTTAGGGTGAGGGTTAGGGTTAGGTTTAGCATTCGGGTTCGGGTTCGGGTTAGGGTTAGGGTTCTGCTTCGGTTTCAGGTTAAGGTTAGTGTTAGGTGTAAGGTTAGCATTAGGGTTAACCCTAACTCTCACCCTCACACTCACCCTAACCCTGAACGTAAACCTAACCCTAACCTATCCCTAACCCTAAACCTAACGCTAACCATCCCCCTAAACTTCACCCTCACACTCACCCAAACCGTAACCCTAACAAGAAACTGAACACTAACCCTAACCCTAACACTAACCCTAAACCTAACCCTAACATTAACCCTAAACTGAACCCTAACCTTATACCTAACAATCACCCTCAACCTAACCCTCACTCTCACCATCACCATAACCCTAAACTTAACTCAAACACTCACCCTGACCCTGAACATCACACTGACCCTCACCCTCACCCGCACCCTAACCGTAACACTAACCATAAACCAAAACATAACACTAACCCTAACCATAACCCGAAACGGAACCCGAACCTTAACCTGAACCCTAAAGCTAACCCTAAGCCTAGCCCTAACCCTCAACCTCACCCTCAGTCGAACCCGACCCCGAACCCTATCCCTAACCCTAAGACTCACCCTCATTCTCACCCTTACATTCACCCTCACCATTACCCTAACCCTAAACCTAACCTGAACCATAACCCTAACCGAAAACCTAAACATAACCCTAACCCTAAGTCTAACCTGTATCCAAATCCTAACCCTAACCCTATACCTAAAGTAAACCTCACCCTCACACTCACCATCACCCTAAACATAAACCTAACCCTAATCATAATCCTAACCCTAACCATAACACTAACCGTAACCCAAACCCTAACATTAACCATAACCTGAACCCTAACCCTAACACTAACGATAACCCTAACCCTAACCCTAACCCTCAACCCAACCCTAAACCTAAACCTAGCCCTACCCCTAAAGGGAACACTAACCCTAACCCTAACCTAAACTCTGACCCTAACCCGAACCCTACCCCGAACCTGATCACAAACCCGAACCCTAACACGAACCTGAAACCGAACCCTAACCAGAAAGCTAACCTAACCATAACGCTAACTCTAAACCTCACCCTAACCCTCACCATAACCCTCACCCTAACACTAAACATAACGTAACCCTAACCGTAACCCTCACCCTCACCCTCACCCTAAAAGTAACCCTAACCCAATTCCGAATGTGAAAGCTAATTTTAACTGTAACCCTAACTCTAACCCTAACCCTAACCCTTACCCAAAACCGAACCCAAACCCTAACCTGAATCCTAACCCTAACCCTAGCCCTAGCCCTAACCCTAAACCTTAACCTCACCCAAACCCGAACCTGAACCCGAACCCTATCCCTAACCCTAACCCCAAACTTCACCCAGTCCCTCACCCTCACCCTCACCCTCACACTCACCCTCACCATTACCCTAAGAATAACCCTAAACCGAACCATAAGTTGTACACTACCGCTAACTCTAACCCTAATCTGAACGCTAACAATCACCCTCAACCTGACCCTCACCCGCACTCACCCTAACCCTAACCCTAAACCAAAACCTAACCAAACCCTAACCCCAAGCCTACCCGTAACCTTAACAATAACCGTAACTGTAACCCAAACCCTATCCCTCACACAAACTGTAACCCTAACCCTAACTCTAACCCAAAACCAAACCCTTAACCTAACCCTCTAACACTAACCCTAAACCTCACCCTCACACTCACCCTAAACCTAACCCTAACCCAAACCGGAACCCTAACCCAAACCCTAAACATAACAATTACCCTAACTCGAACCTGTATCCTAACCCTAACACTAATCCTAAACCTAGAACTAACCGTCATCTTCACCCTCAGCCGCACCTTAAACCTAAACCTAACCCTAACCCGAACCTTAACCCGAACCCTAACTCTATTTCTAACCCTAACCCGTAACCTAAACCTAACCCTAAGCCTAACCCTAACCCTAACACTAACACTAGCCCTAACCCTCACCCTCACCCTAACCCTAACCTCAAACACAACCGTAAACCTAACCCTAAGCCTAACCCTAACACTAACCCTAACACTCACCCTCACCCTAACCCTAACCCTAACCTCAAACACAACCCGAAACCTAACCCTAACCCTAAACCTAACTGAAACCATGACCCTAACCCGAAACCTACCTTGTACCCGATCCTGAACCCGATCCCAATCCCGAACCCTAACACGAATCTGAACCCGAACACTAACCAGAAAGCTAACCCTAACCTGAACGCTAACCCAAACCTCACCATAACCCTCACCTTAACCCTAACCCTATCCCTAAACTTAATGCGAACCCTAATGCTAACCTTAACCATAACCATAACTCTAAACCTCACCCTCTCGCTCACCCTCACCCTAACCGTAACTGTAAGAGTAACCCTAACCCTAACGCTAAACCTAACCCTAACCTGAACCCGAACCAGAACCCGAACACAAACCCTAACCCTAACCCTAACCCTCACCATCAAACTAAACCTCACCCTCACCCTAACACTAACCCTAACCCTCACCCTCTCCATCACCCTCACCCTCCTCCTCACCCTCACCCTAAACCTAACCGTAACATTAACCCTAACCCTAATGCTAACCCTAACCCTAAACCTAACCCGAACCTCGAAACCGAACCCTAAACCTAACCGTAACACTAACCCTAAACCTAAGCAGAACCCAAACTGGAACACTAACCGTAACTCTAACCATAACCCTAACCTTACAAATAACCCTAAAAATAACCTTAACCATAACCCGAAACCTAACCCTAACCCTAACCTTAACCCTCACCCTCACACTCACAATTAACGTAACCCTAACCCGAATCAAACCTGAACGCGACGCTAAGCCTAACCCAAAACCTAACCCTAACCCTAAACCTAACACTAAACCTAACCCTAACCTTAACAATAACACTAACATTAACCCTAACTATAACCGGAAAACTAACCCTAACCCTATCCCTAACCATCTACCCCTACCCCTAACCCTAAACTTAACCCTAATGCTAACCCTAACCCTAACCCTAAACCTAACCCTAACCGAAAACCTAACCCTAAACCGAACCCTGAACCTAACCCTTATCCTAACCGTCACCCTAACCCTAAGCCTAACCCTACCCTAACCCTAACCCTAACTCTAACCTTACAAATAACTCTAACTCTAACCCTAACCCTTACACTACCCCTCACCCTCAAACTAAACGTCACCCTCACCCTAACACTAACCGTAACCCTAACCTTCACCCTCTCGCTCACCCTCACACTCATACTCAGCCTCACCCTAACCGTAAACCTAAGAGTAACCCTAACCCTAACGCTAAATCTAACCCTAACCCGAAAACGAACACGAACCCTAACTCTAACCCTAACCCTAACCATAACCCTAACCTTAACAATAACCCAAACAATAACCCTAACCATAACCCAAAGCCTAAACGTAACTGTAACCCTAACACTATCCCTAACCCGAACCCGAACCCGAATGCTAACTGCAACCATAACCCTAACCCTAAGCCTAAGCCTAACATTAACCGAACCCTAACCATAACCCTCACCCCAACCCTGACCCTAACCCTAACCCTAATAGTAAACCTAACCCTAACCCTAAACCAATCCCGAACCCTAACCTGAATCCTAACCCTAACCCTAAGCCTAGCCCTAATCCTCACCCGCACCCTCAGCCGTACCCGAATCCGAACCCTATCCCTAACCCTAACCCTTGCTCTCACCCTCACCCTACCCCTAAGCCAAACCCAAACGATAACCCTAACCCAAACACTAATAATAACCCTAAGCCTAAATCTAACCTTTAACCTAACCCTAACCCTAATCCTAACCCGAACCTTAACCCAAAACCTAAGTCTAACCCTAACCCAAAACGTAAACCTAACCCTAAGCCTAACACTAACCATAAGCATAACACTAACCCTAACCTTGACCCTCACCCTAAACCTAAACCTCACCCTAAACCTAAAACTAACCCTAAGCCTAACCCTAACCTTAACAATAAACCTAACTCTAACCCTAACCATAACCCGAAACCTAACCCTAACCCAAACCCTAACCCTAAACCTATCCCTAAACCGAAACCTAACCCTAACCCTAATCCTAACCTTAACCCTCACCCTCACACTCACCCTTAACGTAACCCTAACCGGAATCAAACCCGAACGCAAACGCTAAACCTAACCCTAAACCTAACCCTAACCCTAAACCTAACACTAACCCTAACCCTAACCATAACCCAAAACCGAACCCGAACCCTAACGTGAACCCTAACCCTAAACCTAAGCCTAGCCCTAACCCTCACCATCACCTTCAGCTGAATCGGAACCCGAACCCTACCCCTAATCCTAACCTTCACACTCATCCTCACCCTTAACCTCACCTTCAACATTACCCTAACCCTAACCCTAACCTGAACCATAACAATAAGCCAAACCCTAACCATAACGCTAACCCTAACTCTAACCTGTATCCTAACCCTAACTCTAAACCTAAACCTAACCCTCACCCTCACCCTAACCCGAACCCTAACTCTAATTCTAACCCTAACCCATAACCTAAACTAACCCTAAGCCTAACCGTAACCCTAACGCTAATACTAACCCTAACACTCACCCTCACCCTGACCCTAACCCTAACCTCAACCAAAACCCTAAACCTAACCCTAAGCCTAACCCTAACTCTAGCACTAACTGTAACCATCACCCTCACCCTAACCTCAAACACAACCCTAAACCTAACCCTAACCCTAAACCTAACCGAAACCGTGACCCTAACCCGAAACCTACCTCGAATCCAAAGCCGAACCTGATCCCAAACCCGAACCCTAAGCAGAAAGCTAACCCTAATCCTAACACTAACCCAAACCTCACCATAACCCTCACTTTAATCCTAACCCTAACCCAAAATTTAACATGAACCCTAATGCTAACCCTAACCCTAACCCTAACCCTAACTCTAACCCTAACCCTTAACCTAATCCTCTAACCCTAACCCTAAACCTCCCCCTTCCCCTCCCCCTCACCGTCACCCTCAGCCTCACTCTGACCCGAACCCTAATCCTAACCCTAAACATATCCCTAAACCTATCCCTAACCATAACCCAACCCTAACCCTAACCCTAACCCTTTCCCTAACCCACTAATGGGTGATGGTGAGGGTTAGCGGGATAGTTAGAGTTAGGTTTATTGTTAGGGTTAGCGTTAGGGTTAGGGTGAGCGTGATGGTGAAGGTGAGGGAGAGGGTGAGAGTTAGGCTTAGGATTAGGCTTAGGGTTAGGTTGATGGTGTGGTTTAGGGTGAGGGTGAGTGTGAGGGTTAGGGTTAGGTTTAGGGTTAGGGTTTCTGTTACGGTTATGGATCATGGTTGGGTTAGGTTTAGGGTTAGGGTGAGGGTTAGGGTGAGGGTGAGGGTCAGGGTGACAGTTAGGGTTAGGTTTAGGGAGAGGGTGAGGGTGTCGGTTGGGGTTAGTGTTAGGCTTGGGGTAAGGGTTACTGTTAGGGTTAGGTTTAGGGTTACTGTTAGGCTTATGTTTAGGGTTAGAGTTAGGGTTAGGGTTAGCATTCGGGTTTTGTTTAGGGTTAGGATTCGGATGAGGGTGAAGATGAGGATGAGGGTGAGGACTAGGTTTAGGTTTTGGATTAGGGTTAGGGTTAGTGTTAGGGTTAGGGTTAGGGTGAGGGTGAAGGTGAGGGAGAGGGTGAGTTAGGTTTAGGGTTAGTGTTGGGGTTAGGATTACGGAAAGGGTTAGGGTTAGGGTTGGTGTTAGGGTTATTGTTACGGTTAGGGTTAGGCTTAGGGTTAGGGTGAGGGTGCGGTTTAGGGTGAGGGTGCGTGTGAGGGTGGGCGTTAGCGTTAGGGTTAGTGTTTGGGTAAAGGTTAGAGTTAGGGTTAGGTTTAGGGTTAGGTTTCCTGTTAGGGTTACAGTTCGGGATTGGGATAGCTTTAGGGTTAGGGTGATGGTGAGCATGAGGGTCAGGGTCAGGGTGAAACTTAGGGTTAGGTTTAGGGTTAGGATGAGGGCTCGGGTTCGGTTTAGGGTTAGGGTTAGGGTTTCGGTTAGGGTTAGTGTTAGGGTGAGGTTAGGGTTAGGGTTACCCTAATCGTAATCCTAACCCTAACCCTAACCATAACTCTAACCCTCACATTAACCATAACCTAAACCCAAACACGAATGCTAACCGTAACCCTACCCCTACCCCTAACCCTAACGATAACCCTAACCCTAACCCCAACCCTCACCCCAACCCTAAACCTAAACCTCGCCCTAACCATAAACCTAACACTAACCCTAACCCTAACCTTAACAATAACATTAACATTAACCCTAACTATAACCGGAAACCTAACCCTAACCCTATCCCTAACCATCTAACCCAAACCCTAACCCTAAACTTAACCCTAATGCTAACCCTAACCCTAACACT
Source organism: Cynocephalus volans (assembly GCF_027409185.1). Taxonomy (NCBI): domain Eukaryota; kingdom Metazoa; phylum Chordata; class Mammalia; order Dermoptera; family Cynocephalidae; genus Cynocephalus; species Cynocephalus volans. Next base: position 107,945,958 of record NC_084471.1, on the reverse strand, counting down.
AACCTTAACCCGAACCCGAACGCTAACCCTAACCCTAACCCTTAACCAAACCCTAACCGAAAACCTAACCCTAAACCGAACCCTGAACCTAACCCTTATCCTGTCACCCTAACCCTAAGCCTAACCCTACCCTAACCCTAACCCTAACTCTAACCTTACAAATAACCCTAACCCTAAACCTAAACCTAACCCTAGAAGCCTAACCCTAACCCTAAACCTAACTCTAACCCTAACCCTAACCCTTACACTACCCCTCACCCTCAAACTAAACCTCACCCTCACCCTAACACTAACCGTAACCCTAACCTTCACCCTCGCCCTCTCGCTCACCCTCACCCTCATGCTCAGCCTCACCCTCACCCTAACCATAATCCTATGAGTAAACCTAACCCTAACGCTAAATCTAACCCTAACCCAAACCCGAACCCTAACTCTAACCCTAACCCTAACCATAACCCTAACCTTAACAATAACCCAAAAAATAACCCTAACCATAACCCAAAGACTAAACGTAACCATAACCCTAACACTATACCTAACCTGAACCCGAACCCGAATGTTAACCGCAACCCTAACCCTAACCCTAACCTAAGCCTAACATTAACCGTAACCCTAACCCTAACAGGAACCCTAACCCTAACCCTGACCCTAAAACTAACCCTAATCCTAAACCTAACCCTAACCCTAAACCAATCCCGAACCCTAACCTGAATCCTAACCCTAACCCTAAGCCTAGCCCTAATCCTCACCCGCACCCTCAGCCGTACCCGAATCCGAACCCTATCCCTAACCCTAACCCTTGCTCTCACCCTCACCCTACCCCTAAGCCTAACCCAAATGATAACCCTAACCCAAACACTAATAATAACCCTAAGCCTAAATCTAACCTTTAACCTAACCCTAACCCTAACCCTAAACCTAACGCTAACCCTCATCCTCACCCTCACTCACCCTAAACTTAAACCTAAACCTAAACATAACCCTAACTGTAATCCTTACACTATCCCTAACACTAACGGTAACCCTAACCCTAACCTGAACCCGAACCCGAATGCTAACCGTAACCATAACCCTAGCCCTCACCCCAACCCTAACCCTAAACCTAGCCCTCACCCTAACCCTAACCGTAACACTAATCCTAAACCTAACATTAACCGTAACCCTAATCCTAAACCGAACCCTAACCATAACCCTCACCCCAACCCTAACCCTAAACATAGCCCTAACCCTAACCCTAACCCTAATCCTAACCCGAACCTTAACCCAAAACCTAAGTCTAATTCTAAACCTAACCCAAAACCTAAACCTAACCCTAAGCCTAACACTAACCATAAGCATAACACTAACCCGAGCCCTGACCCTCACCCTAAACCTAAACCTCACCCTAAACCTAACACTAACCCTAAGCCTAACCCTAACCTTAACAATAACCCTAACCCTAACCATAGCCCTAACCCGAACCCTAACCCTAAACCTATCCCTAACACTAAACCTAACACTAACCCTAAGCCTAACCTTAACAATAACCCTAATAACCGTAACCATAACCCAAAACCTAACCCTAACCTTAACCCTAACCCTAAACTTAACCTTAACAATAACCCTAACACTAACCCTAACCCTAACCTGAACCTGAAACGTAAATCTAAAACTAACCCAAAACCTAACCCTAACCGTAACCCTAACACAAACCCTAACCCGAACCCTAACCCATGCCCTAATCCTAACCCGAACCTTAAGCCAAACCCTAAGTCTAATTCTAACCCTAACCCAAAACCTAAACCTAACGCTAACCCTAACCCTAACACCAACAGTAACCCTAACCTTCACCCTCACCTTAAACCTAACCCTAATCCTAAACCTAACCCCAACCCTCACCCTAACCCTAACCCTATCCCAACCCTCAACCTAACCCGAAACCAAACCTGAACCCCAATTCTAAACTTAATCCGAAACCTCGCCCTCACCGTCTCCCTCACCCAAACCCTAACCCTAACCCTAACCGTAACCCAAACACTAACCGTAACCCTAACTCTCACCCTCTCCCTCAACCTAACCCTCACCCTAAACCTAACTGTAACCCTTCCTCTAACCCTAACCCTAACCTTAACCCTAACCCGAACCCTAACCCTCACCCTAACACTAACCCTAACCCTAAACTAACCTATCCCTAACCCTAACCCTAACCCTCAGCCTAACCCAACTCCATTACTAACCCTAACCTCACCCTAACCCTCACCCACACCCTAACCCTAATGCTAACCCTAACCCTAACTCAACCAAACTCCAACCCTAACCCTAACCCTAATCCTAATCCTCACCCTCACCCTTATCCTCACCCTAACCTTAATCCTAAACCTAAACCTAACCCTAACCTGAACCCTAAACCTAACCCTAATTCTATCCCTAAACCTAACCCTAACCCTCACCTTAACCCTCACAATCACCCTAATCCTCATCCTCACCCTAACCCAACCCTAACCCTAAACCTCACCCTAATCCTAACCCTAAACCTAACCCTCACCCGAACACTATCCCTAACCCTAACTCTAACCCTCACCCTAACCATAAACCTAACCTTAACCCTAAGCCTCACCTTCACCCTCACCCAAACCCTTTCACTAACCCTAAGCTTAACCCTAACCCTAACCCTAGCCCTCACCCTAACCCTAACGGTCACCCTCATCCTCACCCTTACCCTGACCCTTAACCTCACTGCAACCCTAACCCTAACCCCAACCCTAAACTAACCCAAGCCTAAACCTCATCCTAACCCTCACCCTAACACTCACCCTCACTCTAATCCTCACCCTCACCCTAACCCTCACCCTCACCCTAATCGCAATGCTAACCCTCACCCTCACCCTAACACTAAACCTCTAACTCTCTAATTCTCTAATCCTAACCCTAACCATAACCCTAACTCTAAACCTAACCCTAACCCAAACCCCTAACCCTAAACCTAACCTCCTAACCCTAACCCTAACGCTAACCCTAAACCTCACCCTAACCAGAACCCAACTCCAATCCTAACCGTAACCCTCACCCTCACCCTAAACCTAACACTAACCCTAACTGTAACCCTAACCCCCACCCTAACCCTCCTTAACCCTAACCCTAACCCACTTACCCTAACCCCTATCCCTAACTCTAACCCCTAACCCAACAGCCCTAACCTTAACCCTCTAACCCTAACCTTGATTCTAAAAAGGCAACCTCCAGTGATTGTTTCTGGCCTAGATATACAACACGCTTTTCGAAGCCTGTTTAAATGCCTTTTGCAGTGTGATTTTGCATAGACTTTACGAAATTAAACTCTTTGGAGCTCTACCTCTGTTCTAAGTACCACTTCTTTGGTTCAGTGAGTTATGCTAGATTCTAAACGGGGAAGCTTCTCTCTTTTTCACAGAGATTTTGAAACAGACTTTGAAACCTTAACCGTAACCCTATGCCTAACCCTGACCCCAACCTTAACCCTAACACACTAACCCTAACCACAACCCTATCCCCTTAACCCTAACCCTAACTCTAATCCCCAACCCTAACCCTAACCCTGTCTAACCCTAACCCTAACCCTGTCTAACCCTAACCCTAACCCTGACCCTAAACCTCTAACCCTAACCCTCTAACCCTAACCCTTACCCTAACCCTAACCCTAAGCCCCTAACCCTCATCCCCTAAGTCTAACCCTCTAAACCTAACCCTAACCCTCAACTCAATCCTAACCCTCTAACCCTCTAACCCTAACCCTTTTGTCTAACCCTAACCCCTAACCTCTAACCCCTAACCCTAACCCCTAACCCCAGCCCTGACTCCTAACCCTAACCCCAACCCTAACTCCTAACCCCAACCCTAACCCTAATCTTGGGACTGTCGCGAAACCACCGCCTTTGGCGTCTCCAACTGACGCCCTGCGCTGCGTGCCCGCGCTCTCTCTGTGCCTGTCCTGTCACGTTACCCCGTGTGACGTAACACGCACGGTGCTTAGCAACCGGTGCCCAGCTGCCCAGAGCTTGCTCGGTCCTGAGGAGACCTGGAGGCTGCAAGCGGACTGTCTGTTCCTGCCTTGGTTTCTCTTGATCGTTCCACACGTCGCCTGTTCAAAATGGGCAACTGGTTTAGTAAGCTTCTTCGTCCCCCTTTCCGCCGCCATCCCCGGCCCCGGCCCCGACTCCGGCCTCGCAGTCCGCAGCCACTCGAGGCCCCCAGCCGCGACCCTCTCCCCCCTGCCCAGGGTCATCCCGTGGCTCCTGCACCTGCTCCCAGCCCTGATGGCCAGAACCCCAGCCTGATGCGGGGTCTGGTGCCTTTGTCAGCTGGCATTTCCATCACCGCCAACTATCCCCCTTCCCGCCACCGGGCCCGGCTTAGTCCTCTTTGGTCACTCGAGGCCCCCGGACCCAACTCTCTCCCCGCTGCCCGGGGTCACCCCACAGCTCCTGCACCTGCCCCCAGCCCTGATGGCCAGAACCCCAGCCTGATGCAGGGCCGGGTGCCTTTGTCGGCTGGCATTTCCATCGCCACCAAGTGTCCCCCTTCCCGCTGCCTGCCCTGGCAACTCGAGGCCCCCGGCCCCGACCCTCTCCCTACTGCCCGGCGTCACCCCGCGGCTCCTGCACCTGCCCCCAGCCCTTATGGCCAGAACCCCAGCCTGATGCGGGGTTGGGTGCCTTTGTCAGGTGGCTTTTCCATCGCCGCTAAGAGGCACGACCCCATCGGGCGGGCTAACTTCTCCTCTGTGGGGATCCTTCCCTGGCCATTCAGGGGGGACACCCCAAAGAAGCCGTGACCTCTGATACCAACTCCCTGATGGTCAGACGCTCGGGCGTCCTAAGGATCCCCACTCCCCAGTGCCTCTTTCCTTCTCGGCCCAAGAAGGAGGTCCCTGCTATGGGATCTGGTCTCCTGTCCCGTCATTGCCTGAAGGTGATTGAGGCGAGGTCTCCCACCAGCCGCCTCTGGGAAGGCCACGCCGTTCTCAGCACAGACAGACCTGCTGGAGGTGGCCTGTCCCTAGGGAGGCCGCACCCAGAGGCAGCGGCAACCCCCTGCCCCAGTCCCGGGCCGCTTGCTGCTGCCCGGGCAGGAGCCGCAGGGGCCCTGCAGCAGGAAACGTAGGAAGCCGATGCCACCGCCCCTGCCCCTACTGGGGAGTCCAGGTGAGCTGCCCCCACCGCCAAAGGTTCCCTGTAGAGTGGCCAGCAAGACCAGGCCACCTGGGAGAGCACCGAGGGCGGTGGGAACAGCAGGATCTTGGAGGATGAAGAGGAGGCCTTTCAGGAGGGGACAGAGGCCAGGGCAGACTCCAGCGCCCCTCAGGCCAGCCCTCCCCACCTGTGCAGGTACCAGCTACTCCCACCGCCAGCACCACGGACTCCAGCCTTCCCACCCGGGCCCCAACCCTGTCTGTCCCTCTCCCTTCCCCCACCACACACCAAACACTGAACACTAGGGAGGAAATAACCTGCACCTTCTCTAACCCTACTCCTTTGGCTGTCCCTGCTGACTCCCTTCTTCTCTTTAGGTCCAGTGCTGTTCCTGGGGCTCCAACTAATGAGAATGGAGGTCCTTTTCCTTTAGTCACAGCTGCAGGGCTTCCCATCTCTGCCCTCTCCACACTTCCCATTCCCGCTCCCTTCTCCTTCAGGCCTCCCACCTACAACACAATGGAGCCCCCTGCCCATCGTGTGTGTAGACCGCCCCCCCTCTCTTTCCTTCCCAACCCCGCCTCCCGTCCCTCCCACCAGGACCTTTGCATTCACCAGCAATCCCATTCCTTCCACAGTGTCCTCCATCACAGCCAACGCTTCTGCACACGTGACCCGGCAGCCTACTCTGGACCCTGGGGTCGAGAACATGGATACGACTCCTCCTTCCATGGCTGTAATCTTCACATCTCCCCAACCCTCCAATATGAGATTTCCCCTAGTTTACCAACTCCACCTCAGGAGGAGGCAGACACACTCTGCACAGCCAGGAGACAACAGCAGCCCACCTGGGGTCGAGGACATGGACACGACCCCTCCTTCCATGGCTGTAGTCTGTAGATCTCCCGCACCCTCCATTATGAGCTTTCCCTCAGTTTACCAAGTCCACGTCACGAGGAGGCAGACGCACTCTACACAGGCAGGAGACAACAGCACCCCACCTGCCTACACAACAGCTCCCATGTGCCTCCCCAAATCTTAACCACCCCTGTGGCCCACAAACCACCCCTCAGCCCACATGTGGGACCCCTGCTGGGCAGCAGCACAGACCTTCTCTCCCCAGAGCCCCTAGTGTCACAGGCCTTCCCATCCCAGCTCCTGCATTCACCTCCGGCCTGGTAGGCAGTGCCTCTGAAATAATGTCATCAAGGCTGCTTTTGGCACCGAGGCTATGGATACCACCCCTCCACCCAAGGCTGTCCTCTCCCACTTTCCCCCCATCTCCAGTAAATATCTACAATTAAGTGCAAAACAGTTCCTTCCCTCACACCCTGACTTGCACCCGTTTCCAACAGGAATTAGAGTTGCCATTGCCCCCCATTCAGTCAAGATGGAAGAATGTAGAAAGAAAAGGAGGAACTGAAACCACCTCAAATAAGTTCAAACTGTTTTTCCCCCTATCTCAAGTTGTCTCACAAGTTGTCTTGCAGGATGTAAGCTTACCACACACAGGGAGAAGGGCCCTGCTCACCAGAAGACCTCGAGCCCCTCAGGAACCACTCTTCTTTCATCTGTGGAAGTCAAGGGCAGGAAGGTGAAACACCAGAGCCATTCTGAAAGCCAGAGGTCCTTCAGCAAGGACAATCCAGCATTCATAAGTTTCAGCACGATGAATGGCCTGACTTGGAGCAGAGAATCAACTTACATCCTGTCGTGTGGACTGATTAGGAGGTAGCCAATATATTTTGCCTCATTGTTACACATGGCCAACCCAGAGATTGTCAGTCCATTCTTGCCCAGGCATGTGGCCTGACTCAAAGCTAGCCAATCAATCTTACCAAGTGACAGTTAAAATCAGCCCAACCCTGGGTCAGAGAGATAGATTTGAGAGCACCTTGACTCCAGTCTCCTCACTGGTCAACCTACAAAAAAAAAAAAAAGCCTTTTCTTTTCTCAAAATTTGACACAATACTACTGAGTTCTGTGTGTGTTGGGCAGGAAACCCTTGCTTGGTAATGGCTCGCTTCTATTTAGAGTTTATTGAGGGATTTTGATCATGAAAGGGTGTTGAACTCTGCCAGATGCATTTGCTGCATCAGTTGCATGTAGTGTCCTTTACCTGATTCATCCTTCTGTCAGTGTGGTGTACTTAATTGGTTTTTACATATCAAACCACAATGCATTCTAGAAATGAACCCCACTTAGTCATGGTGTATAATGCTTTTAATATGCTGCTGAACTCAGTTTGTTAGCATTTTGCTGAAGATTTTTGCATCGATATTCTTGAGGAATCTTGGCCTTATGGTTTTCCTCTCTTATAGTGTTTTTTTCTGGCTTCAACATCAGGGCAATGCTGGCCTCGTGGAATGTGCTAGAACATTATATCCTTTCCTTCAATATTTTGAAAGAGTTGGAGTTATACTGTCCTTGAGTTAATGCTTACAATCCTTCTATTTCAATCTGCAGGGCTCCCTTTAACATTTCTTGGAAAGCAGCTCCAGTGTTAATAATCTCCATCAGCTTTTGTTTATGACTATCTAGAAATGTCTAAGGTTTTCCCTCATTTTTGTTGGACAGTTTTGCTGTACATACAATTCTCACTTGACAATTTTTTTGGCACTGTAAGTGCCAGTATAAGTATCCTTTTTTCAACATAATTTGCTCAAAATTCCATCATAATTTAATAGCAGATGTGAAACTAGACTCAGAGGTTTTGAGCAGGTCCTCCTTACAAACCAATGAATTATTAATACCATTTTAGTCTGTCGCTTATAACAAAATACCTGGAATTGAGTACTTTGTAAGAAAATGAAATTTATTGCTCACAGTTTCAGGCTGGAAGTCCAAAGTCCAGGGAACACATCTGGGGAAGGCTCTCTTCGGTGTTGGCTTCAGTGATGGCAGGGTATCACATTGCAAAAATGGTGGAGCAGAGAGAGAGATAGCTAGAGAAAGACAGACTCTTTTCTGTTAAAGCCCTCAGAACCACACCCCTGACCAGCATTTTTAATCCATTCACTAAGGCCTACTCCTACAATTTAATCACCTCTTCAAGGCCCCACCTTTCAGTTACTATACTAGGATTTCCCACCCACAACACTCACAGTGAAGATTAAGGTTCAGTGAGGTTGCAGAGGCATCCAGTCTACAGCAAATACAATCCTGGCAACCCACAAAGATTCATTCAGCTTCCAACAATGCATACATTGCCAATCCAATTATGGGCCATCCATTTTAAAGAAGAGTAAAAGAGATTTAGCTAACACAAAGCAAAGAAAATAGTAAGTGTTCCTTTCCATTAATTGTGGAGATGGAAAAGTTAGGACCCAACAACCTTAAGGTAGCCTAAGACCATTATATCTACATTTTGGTCATGGGGATGTTCATTAAGCCTGCCTTTCTCTGTCACTCCAAAAAATGTCTATAATATATAATTATGCTTATTGAAACAGAAAACGGACATTTGAGTACTTAGAAGTAATTCAGCTTGATTTTCCCACAAATTTTGCCTATAAAATGAAGATAGTTGATCTGGACACTATCAGCTATAAAAAAAAAAGGTTGTTTAGATCTTAATTTTCATGGTGAGAGAAATGGGCTTCTTTCAGCTCTGCAGCCTCCTATATCTCTGTCCAACCTGTTTTGTGTTTGGAAAGAATCGAGTAGATGTTAAAAAGCAACATAAATAACAAATGATACGGGACATATTCTGTGACTTATGAGAATGTGGAATGAAATGGGATCTAGCACAAATGTTTGTTTTATTTCAGTGTTTTAAGGAAGAGGACAATGTTCAAGGTGCCAGAAAACAAGAATTTCCCCATCCTATTGGGACCTGAACTCCCCTCACACCTTCAGTAAGTCGCCCTCAAGGGCAACTCTAACCTGGTATGTATCTTACTTAGTTTTTAGATAAGGGCCTCTGATAAGTACCAAGTAGGGGCCACACTAAAAGATTTGGGGGAGGGTCTCAGACAGGCGAGTTTCAAATCAGGTCCAATTTAAGGGGTGCCCCAGCATACTGAACTCACTAGGGAGTTATTGCTAAATTTTGCTTTATTTCTTGCTGGGATAATTAGGGTTTGGAGAAGGAAAAACAGGTAAGGAAATTTGGGAGGGAACCGAGAGCCTGAACTTCAGTTGTAGAAACCAGCACCTTGAATAATGACCAGGAGAGCCCCAGGATGCTTCTGCTCATGGCACCTCATGTGCGAGAACAGGCCGGTGAGGACGAGGGACCCCGGGCCCTCGTGCTTCCCATTCTGGTCCAGGGTGGCTCCCCCTGCTCACCTCTGCCCCCACCTCCGCTGCCTGGACCTAAAGGCCTACACAGTCAGCGCCTGTCGCCGCCGACCTCATGCCCTCGTCGCCCCTCACCAACTGTGCCCTGGTCACTGGGACGCCCGGCCAAGCTCAGGCTCCCGCTGGTCAGGGCGGTCCTCTGAGGACCCCGACTTTGTTCGCTTCCGAGCTCGGCTTCAAGCAGGCCATGGCCCTGGGAACAGGGACGGTCCCCACGCAGCCCCTGGGTCCCCGAGCCAGGTCCCTGCTCCTGCTCCAGCACCGAGGAGCCTGCACAGCCCGCGCCAAGGCTGGACGAGCTCTGGCTGGTCCGGAACCCGCAGTCCCCACACACAATGTCATCAGGTGCCAGACACCAGAAGTCCCCAGGCATTGGAAAGTCCGCCTGGGGACTGTGGCGGAACCACGACCTTTGCCCTCGGCGCCTCCAATTGACACCCCACGCTGTGCGCATGCGCCCTTCCTGTTTGAAGTAGGATCAGACACTGCAACGTGGGGAGCCAGAAACGATTCATGGCCTCTTCCTTTCTCATTCCAATGAATGGAATGTCATCCCTTTTCTATGTGTGTAACATCTATTTCCAAACTTGTTTGTCAAGAACTTCACTTGCAATGTCTTGATCATAAATCATTTTTTGTCAATTGATAGTGAAGGAAATTGACTTTAAAGTCTGGCGGCCCTGTGTTTGCAGGTGTGGATGAAGCAGCCACCATTGACGTTCTAACTAAGAGAAACAACGCTCAGCGTCAACAGATCAAAGCTCATACCTCCAGGAGAAAGGAAAGGCAGGTTAGAGCAGTCACTGCAGGTATTTAATTTCAGTTGTATTTGAGTTTAAACACGGATTCTGAAGTGTAGTTACCTAGTTCTTGATCTAACTACGGTTGTTCCATTGTTTCCAAGACCGGGATTGCAGTTTTTATCCACTTTGTTGCAACTGAATCGACTTTATCAAATGCACTGGTTTTGTACATTGGTCATCTTTGAAAGAAAACGAGCCAAAATGCCGGTATCATTCAGGCTTTATTAAAGGAGGAAACACCTGCCGGGCAGGGCTCACAATTGCGGGGCAGGAGCTAGGAGGAGGACAAAACGTTTATATGGGTTGGTGGGCGCCAAAAACGCAGACGTGGAGGGGGAGGGAGTGCTGGTGTGTGGGATCAGGGTGACTGCTGCTGCGGGCCTGGTGGGCAGGGGTGACGGAGTCAAGATGGAGGTACCTCTAGTTGGGAGGGGAAGGGTCCTTTGGGAAACCACGAGGTAAAGGTTTTCTTTGTTTGAAGAAACCACGATGTAAGAGTAAAAGACTGGTGGCCATATTGCACTCAATCGTATCCAAGGTGATGTGACCGCGTCCAAGATGGGCCAGTCACATCTGTGATGACGTCGGTGACGCAACCGTATCCAAGACCGCGCAGGACACGTCCAAGATCTATCACTCTTATTGTAAGTTCCTTGCATATGTGATGTTCTGAACACAAAACTTTATTTTGAACATCAAGATTACTATTAGTAGTAAGAAATATGTTCTGATTCAAATGTGTCTTCTGTTAAAATTCAGTTTGAGCTGTTTAATGCCTCAATGTAAAATTTATGTAAAATTTTACTTTAAAAGCAAGCTTTATATCTTGTATATCAAATATAGAATTTTTTTCTTTTCTCTTTTAAGCGGTGCAATTAGAAAACTATATGATGGCCATGTCTGATTGTAGTGCTTTTTGAGCAGTGAAAACTGCAAAGGTTGGAAACATTATTGATACATTACTTTTAAAGTATTTTTACTGCTGTTTTCTGCTAACACACAGCCCCTATGTTTTGCACTTTGTGATTTCTCCCCTGTATAAAAGATTAAGAATCCTATCCTGTAAGAGGTTATCAAAGAATTCAGTAAATTTTATTCCAATTCCTCTGGGTCTAAAATATTAAGATAACATTCCTAAATATCTTGTATGCTTCTCTACGTGAAAGGAAGTCAACTCTAAAAGATGATTGGGTTCAAAGATGAGTAGAAAGATAACCTAAAGACCAGGAATACCACCATTGCATAACCATTTAAAAGCCCTTATGCTAATCTCTTTTCTACAGCCCCTGGATGAAGCTCTGAAGAAAGCCCTTACTGGTCACCTTGAGGAAGTTGCCTTGGCTCTACTAAAGACTCCAGCTCAGTTTGATGCTGATGAACTCTGTGCTGCCATGAAGGTAAACCATCCGATTTAAGCAAAACTCCCTTACTCAAGAGAATGTATAGGGCAAGTCTGGTTATGCTATTGTACTTTAAACCTCTAGTACAGTGCTTGTTAACCAGTGGTAATTCAATGAATGAACAAATCAATAATTCAATGAATAAATTAATATGTACTTGAAAAAAAGTGTTGGTACTAACACCCTCACTGTGATGTTATTGCATCCAATTGCTCAAATTTTGTTATTGCTCAAATTTTGCCATGCTGTATTTTAGAATTATTTGATAAGATGCACTTACTCAACTTATTCTTATTAGCAAAAGCTTTATGACTGTAACTTTTCATTCACAATATTATCCAAATTGCTTCCACTGCCTATGGGAAATAAATGTGATGATCCAAAATTTCACCTCCTCTAATTTCTCTATTTTTATTAAAAGATGATAATATTTGGAAGTGTCCCAAAAGCCATTGTACATTATGGCATTGTAAATTATAAGCCAATATAGAGATGCCAGATATTATCATATTATCATCATTGTTTATCAGCAGTTTACTGCAAAATCTATTTTTCTTATTTCTCAGAACTGAAAAGAGATCTAGCCAAAGACATCACCTCAGACACCTCTGGAGATTTCCAGAAGGCTTTGCTTTCTCTTGCTAAGGTATAACTCAGATACTTCAGGAAATGCCTCTTCTTTTATGAAGAGTCAAATTTTAGGTTTGAGATTTCTCACTTTCTCTAGAAATGAGTAACTTTTTTTGTTTATTTCCTTACTAATATTATTTTTAATTGACACATTGTACTTATGTATATATGTATGTGAGGAACAATGTGGAAGGATTAAATCAATCTAATTAACATATCCATCATTTTTTGTGGTGGGACATCTGAAATGTACTTTCTTAGTTACTTTGAAATATACAACGCATTATTATTGACTATAATCACCCTGCTGTGCAACAGATCTCGACACTTATTTCTCTGGCGTGTCTGAAACTTTGCACTCTTTGGCCAACAACTCCCCATTCCTTCCCCCCCTCCCCACCCTCTTACCCCCATCATTGTGTGCTCCACTTCTGTGAGTTCAGCTTTTTTTAGATTCCACATATAGGTGAGATTGTGAAGTGTTTGTTTTCCTGTGTCTGGATAATTTCACTTAGCATAGTGTCCCTCAAGTTTATTCATGTTGTCTCGAATGACAAGATTTCCTTAGCTCTCTTTTTTCTCATAGAATATTATTTATCTGGTTTTAAGAGAATGAAGTAAACCACGTGATTACATGTTACAGAAGAGCTCTAATGGGATTGCTTTTTCAGGGTGACTGATGTGAGGATCTTGGTGTAATGAAGACTTGGCTGATACAGACACCAGGGTGAGCAAGCAGTTACGAAATGCTGCTGGAGTCATTCCCCCTGCCTTAGGTGGGCTTCCCACCAGATGCCTTTCATTTGAAAGGAAATATAAGATCCTCCCAGAGGTCAATGGCTCCTTAATGTTCATTCCCTGAATAAGGGACACCTTCCAAGAGAAAAAAATGTAGTCTTTAACTTTTCAATAGACCTCATTATTCGTAAAGCCCGAGAGGATTAAAAGACCACAATGAGAATTTGAGTTTTCATTCCAAAGTAATTGTTTTGTTGAGAAAACTCTGAATTTTCATTTTACCAGGTATAAAAAGGGGAAAAGTAATTTTTTATTAAGGGAAGTGAAAAGAGTAAGCACATCTAACATTGTTTTAACAGTGAATGTTGGAATGGATTATAGATGTTAGTTTCTATTGTAAAACTATTGTAGGATTAATGTAATATATATATAATAACATATTTATATACTCTCAAATATATGGTTTTATAGAGTGAGATTGCTGGTTATTTATGTACCAATCCGTTGGCAACATTAGAAAAATGCCACTTTAATAAAGCCTGGGTTTGTGTTTTAAAAAAACAACTGCTATTTGTATTATGCCTTTCTTGTGGAATTGCATTCACTATATAAATTCACCACAATGAGTCAATAAGGATAGAAACTTACTTATCTGCCACCACCTCCTTCAATATACCAGGACATTATTTTGCACATAATAGGCACTCATTAACTTTTTGTTGAATAAAGGCATACATCAGTTTGCTTGAACAGTCCAAAATAACTTTTTAGGTCCTTTGGAAGTTTCATTATTTTAATAGAAATTTTGCAAGCACCTCAAAAAATAAGAGTTAGCATTTGAATAATTGCCCACAATAAAAAATTATTCTTATTTGCTGGTGACATTTCTGAATTTACTTTCCATTTTAAGACAATCAAGGCTCTTAGATGTATATTTATGGAGGCTACATGGATTAGTGTGATCCAGGAGGATGGTAATTAACATTTCAAAGTTAACAGAGAGTGTGCTCCTGACAGTAGGGCAGGGATTAGCTTTTCTCACTTACAAAAGGGAAAAATCAGTAGTGTAGTAGGGGTAAATTTTTACAGCTTTTAAATTACAGAGTCAGAATTTGAATTGAGAAATTCTAACATCAAAATGCAAGATCTAGAATATATATGGTTGAATTATTGATTTATAAGTACCATTTGCTAACAATTACTTTGGACAATAAAGAGTAAAAAATCTTTTTTAGAGAGTTCCTTAGAGTTATCTTGATATGGAGCATAATCTTAAAGCAAATTAATTCAACAAGCACTTATTCTGCAAACTCATGTTTGTCTTAGTGTTTACAAGAGATAGAGATATCCCTTTAGAGATAGTGTGGATGATACTTGACAAACAAAATAAGGTCCCTATCTTTAAAGAACATGCAGTCTCAGTGTTGCCTACTCTGTTGTATTGGGCACAAAACAGCTGCCTGGGAAATCTTTAAGGAGACCTAACATTCCTGTGCAGATACCACTTCAGCAGATAATCAAGTGTTTACGTTTTTGCCTCTTGACAGGCTTTATATGAAGCAGGAGAAAGGAGAAAGGGGACAGATGTGAATGTGTTCACTACTACCCTCCCCACCAGAAGCTATCCCCATCTTCACAGAGGTAACAAGAAAAAATTTGGTTTGTGGAGTTCTTTTATCGGTGTCACTCCTATATCAAATGGGCATAGTGCGCCCTACACATTATTACTATTTATTCATTTCTCCAAATTTGTACAGCCACTATTTTATAGTATTTGAAACACTTTTTGTGACTTTGGCTTGTCAGACATCATTTCATTATTTTCACTGTTTTTATTCATCTAAATGATTTGGAACAAATGTGACAGAAGCCATATATGAAACAGAACAAATAAAATTACAATGAAGAAAAACAAAAAAACTCAGGGCTAAATGAAGAAAAGAATATGTAGGTATTCCAGAAACAAACAAAGAGCCCAAAAAGAGTTCTGGCCTTTGAGCACAAGATTTAGTTAGCTCTGTGCTTTCTGGAAGCCAAGAGGAAAGTCATGATGATTACCTGAAATTCGTTATACTAGCACACTGTTTCTCCCATGCTAAACTTAAGAGAAATTTACTGCACAGAGATTTCTGTAAGGGAAGATCAATTTGCTATGGCACTTAGCACTGCGGTAGTAAGTGTATGGTTGTCAATCACGTGCCATTTCTACTACTGTCAACACTTACAAACATTTCCCAAAACATACAGGAGTACCAAAATGGCCATGCGAGTTATGTTCCCAGGAGAAGATGAAGTATCCACATTATGCTTATGAAAATAGCTTTAAAATGTGTGGTTGAAGTTCAGTTATCCCAAAGAATTCTCAGAACCAGTCTCCCTGATTTTGCTAAAGTTTGCTAAAGAATAGGATTTTTTGTACATCTCTTAGTTTAAACTTAATACTCAGTTTTTCAGAAATACACCACATACAGTCAGAACAACATGAACACAGTTCTGGACCTGGAGCTGAAAGGTGACATTGAGAAATGCCTCACAGCCATCGGTATGTAGTCCTAGAGCTGAGAAAGTTTCTAACTAGAAATGGTATTTTCAATGCTGCCCCATGCCTAAAAAAAAAAAAGAAAAAAGAATTCAAAAAGCAAAACAAAAAACAAGTCCTCAGACATGGTGCATCTGTGTTTCAAATAGAGGCAACATGTAAGATTGACAAAGCCCTGTGATAACCTTCTTAATAACAGTAGATATTATTTCCCTTTCAAAAATATGGAGAGGTGGAATGTACTTATTGAGCACCCACTTATGCCAAGCAGTGCACCAAGTGGGGCACACTGCAGAGGCCACACTGAATAGTCATTAAGAGCATGGGATTTGGAATTAAATCTAGATTCAAATCCTGGTTTACCACTGCTTAACTGTACCATCTTGGGCAAGTCCATAAGTCTGATTCAGTACGTCTGGGTTAGCTTCTGAAAATCTGTACATTTTAAGGGTCTCGCAGGTTATTCAGATGACCACTAGGGTTGGGGAACCTATGTTCTCAAGCAGTGCCTCTCAAACATTACCAGGCACATGAATCCTCTGGAATTCTTGTTAAAATGCGTATTCTGATTCAGGAGGTTTGGGGTGGATCCTGTGCCCTGGTTGACTGGTTGACGTCAATGCTTTTGGTCCACAAATTTCACTTCAAGTTGCAAGATAAAAAGCACTGTGAAATTGTCATGTGCTATTATTTGGGTGCTGCTTTATATTTAAGTCTGTCCTATACCAAGGTGGGTTTTTTGTTTTAATGTTCTTATTACAACATGAAAAAAGTATTTATTTGTAGGCCTTTAATAACTACTGGTTTCTCCATTTCCAAGAAGAATATATTTAAGATAGTAATAACTATTAAAGTTGTTTTAGGTGGATTTAAGGTAGAATAGGTGACAGATATCAGGGGAAATGATATTCAAAACCATTATCTGGAGAGTCATCAATGTCTTCTCATAAGCCAAATGTCTCCTTTGGTGTGGGTGGGGGGTGGCAGTGAGGAACGACATGGGGAACAGAATCCTGTTGGCAAAACTCTGTATTTTTTGTTTCTCTCACATGCGTCTTTCTTCTTTTGTGGTGAATATGTTAACTAAAATTTGCCTCTCTTACAGTAAAATGTGCCACAAGCAAATGAGCTTTCTTTGCTGAGAAGCTTCATCAGGCCATGAAGGTACCATTCTACTAATATGTTGTACTCAGAAAAAAATTAGTTTGTAGAGAGAACAGAAAAGTTCATTTTCTTAGCAAATCACACATTTAATATCTTACCGTTAAAGAGAGTCATTATTCTATTGAATGTAAGAGGTAATACATTACCTTCTCAGAACAAGCTTCTGCTGAATTTGGGATTTTTTAAAATAGGTATGATTATAAAATGAGCTTGTAAGTGATTTATGGCTTACCTGTGATTTGCTTAAAACCTGAGTCACTGGGGTAAGGGCGATATACTTTCACTTTTTATGTGTGATTTTAGTAACCCACTTCTGCTAAGCTTGTGAGTTTTCTGATCTCCCACTTTCTAAGTTTCATTTGTCTTTCATTGTTCTGTTTTTCACGCCATGGATTAATAGCTAAATCTTTTAAAATATCATTCAACGATGATGGATGTAGAAGGTGTTATATGTTTTTGAGAAACTTCTGTATTTCACTTTAACTTTACTCTCTAGCATGCATGGTATTATATAAGATACCACTTCTATATTTATATTTTGAGCCCCCAAATGTGTAGTTATAAAGTTGTCTTTGTTTTTTTCTTTGCAACTCCAAGACAGAGAGGTCTTCAGAGCAAGAGAGATCTAACGGTTCAAATAATATTAAGGAGCCTCTATGAAATGAGAAGCGTGATAGCTGCGGTCACATAGGAGGCAGCACAGTTGCTGCCCTCCGGATGCTGTGTCTGGCGTGGTATTTAGCTGGTGATGAGGAATACCTGGTACTATGTATGGAACCACAAAGGGAAAGAGGTGCCCCAGATTTGGAAATGAATGTAGCCATGCTGTCCACTAAACTAAAACCTGAAGTTTGAGTGAAGTTTAAGTGAAAATGAGCCAGGTGAGGATGAGGGTGGAAGAGATGGGGAGACACAGCAAGGGTGGTCCAAGAGGTGGGAACAAAGTGCACACAGGCTTGAAAGCAAAAGGTAACACAACCCTTTCAAGGCAAGAAATATAACTAGAGCAATGGTGCACAGTGGAAGAGATTGTAGAATTAGGCAGGATATTATAATCCTCGATAAAGTGATTGGTTTTCATCCTAAGAGCAACAGAAGACCATTGAAGTGTTTTAAATACATGACTTAGATGGTCAGATTTACAATTTCTAAAGTTCGCTTTATTTGTAATTATTGTGTGGTTTAGGCAGAGGAAAGTCTGGATGGTGGGAGACCAATTAGGAGGTTGTAAAAAGCTCTCTGTATCTACGGCTAATGTTTCTTGTCATTTCATTACCACGTGTGTGCTGTATATGTGCTGTGTATGTGTGTGTGTATGTTTTAATCTGGAGATGGTTTCTACAAATTACATGGAAGAGTAAAAAGAGCTTCACTTTAAAATCCATGTTCTTTAGTAAGATTATTTTCTAAATGACAGGCACTTATGATTATTTGTTTTGGACAGAGTGCTGGAACGTGTCATAAGACATTGATCAGGATTATGGTTTCTCATTCTGAAACCGACATGAATGATATCAAAGCATTCTATCAAAAGATGTACGGTATCTCTCTTTGCCAAGCCGTTCTGGTATGTTGTGATTTTCATAATGCCATTGCCACAAATAAAATTTATTTTTTAAGTCTTCAAAGAGAAGAGCTGACTTGCTCTATCTGTGAATTTCATATATTAGATTAATTCAATATATCAGGGTGCATACTTCATAAGATAATCAAACTTTCACTGTAAAATTTACTAGTAAATTTTCTACTGGAAAACCAGGTACATTTTCAACCAAAATCATGGAAATGTTCAGCATAATACATACATAAGCTTATCAACAAAATGTGGTAGAGTTTCTGCCACTGTAGATAGACATCATGATTTATTTTGTGATGAGTATTGGTGAGGGGATTAGGAACGTATTTGCAAAATATTTTTCTTAATTTTGTCATATGTAAAACTGTTTAAAATATACATTCATGTTATCTCATTAGCATATTGAAAAATAAGACAGAAAATTCAGGGGTTTTGAACTGACTGAAAGGTAGATAACTGTTTAAATTCAATTCATTATTTGCCTTGGATAACTAAAGTCTGCCAAGAAAAAGTAAAAAAAAAAAAAAATCACAGGCTTACAACTTTCTTTCTGTTCAGTGAATTAGGTATTATATTGTGTTATTCAATTCTGTGTGAGATTATATTTCATTATTAGGAAATAATGGCTCTAATGTAAAATATAATGAATTCAAAGAAGTTCTTAATCTGAATCTTGAAAGCTATTGCTCTTTGTACATTAATCAAGAAATATCAGTTATCTGCTAGACATATTTAATTAAGTGAACGGTATGATCAAAGATCGCATGTAATTGATGTAGTGTAATGTATAATCTGACTTAATGTCTACAAATACAATAATTCTTCTATAATTAAAACTATCTTATGTTTATTATGATTGGGGTAATATTAAGTGTACTTATTTTTGAATCAACAGGATGAAACCAAGGAAGATGATGAAAAAAATTCTGGTGGCCCTTTGTGGAGGAAACTGAACATTCCTTTGATGGTCTCAAGCATTACGATCAGAAGACTTTTTAATCATATCTTTTCATTCTATGACAGGCTAAATAAGAAACTTTCTTTAGCAGGATTACTGTCTAAACCTGCTTTCTGAGAAATATAGCCTGTAAATCGTTTTATATTACAACTATGTACAATAGAGATAAGTTTTTTAAAAAATATATTTACCCTAAACTATAAAACCCCATAAACAAGTTGCGCTCGTAACATTACCTGAGAAAGATGTTCCTGTAGCTGAAAATGAAATGATGTTACAATACAGTTGTTATCGTTGGGTTTTCTATTTTGATTTTCCTTTCTTTGTTTAATTTGATCTCAAAGGACAGGAGACTTAATCCTAAATTACAATTATTTAATGAAATAGATTTCACATGCTGAATTGAAGAAAATATTTACAGAGTTAGAAAATGTACTCATGTTTTATCTCCTGGATACAGATTGTTGAGAGGATGTCTTTGTATAATAAAGGGTTTACTGTACCAGCATTATAATAATTTGACGTGTTACATTTCATGAACCATGATAAAGATGAAATGGTGACACACAAAAAAATGTCTCGCTTTTGTTTCATGGTAATTGTATGTTTAGTTTTTCCAAGAAAGTGCCAAACTATTTTTCAGAGTGGTAATACTATTTTACTTTCCTACCATAAAAGCAACAGTATTCCAGTTTCTCCACATCCTTGCCAGCATTTGGTGTTGTTACTATTTTGTATTTTAGCACTGTTTAATTTTTATTGTTGAGTTTTGAGAATTCTTTATACATTGTAGATATTAATTGTTAGGAATGTGGTTTGCAAATATCTTTTCAGTAAGTAGCTTACCTTTTTATCCTCCTTGAGGGTCTTTCATTGAAACAACATTTTAAATTTTAATGAGGTCCATTTTTCCTTTTATAGATCATGCTTTAGATATCATGTCTACAAACTCTTCACCCAACCTTAAATCCCCAATTTTTTCTCTTGTGTTTTTCTGCTAAAATTTTATAGTTTTCATTTTACATATAAGTTTTTGATTAATTTTGATTTAATTTTTGTGTGAAGTGTGATACTTAGGTTGAAGTTCTTTTTTTTTTTAAATTCTTATGAATATCCAATTGCTCCTGTACCATTTGTTGTTTGTTAAAAAGGCTATCCTTCCTTTATCAGATTGCTTTTGCACGTCTGTCAAAAATAAGTTGGTTATATTTGTGTAGGTCTTCAAGTTTTAATGTTTACATTAAGTCAAAATATAAAACCTTTTGATTTCTCGTGGTCCATGAATAGATTGTAGATATCAATTAGTTAAGTCCTTTACTCCAAGGAGAACATCAGCCATGGTACAAACTCTCTTTTTAAAAAGGCAATGGGGAAAGTTCCTTTTCCATGAGAGTCTTCTTAGCACACAGAGCTGGATAAAGATGTTAACTTAATTTGTTTGTCCCAGAGACACTTGGGTTGGGTGTTTGATTTTCTGACAATCCCGAGCTGCATTCAGGGTAAACCGTCCTTCACCTGATCATAGCTTATTCTCCGTGACCACTGCCCTTGACCACCTCCACACACACATTTCCCCTGCATCCTATGGCACAGTCGCACTCACCCAGCCCACCACATCTCAGCCAAATGACTTGGCAGATATGCTGCCTCTTATGGTCTCTAGATTTCTTTGTTCTTTTGCCATTATAGCTCTTGCCCATGTGGTTGACTGGAAAGGAGTAGTATCCAAGTGGGAAGTCAGAGGGAGCCTGCAGCTGGGGCACTGAGGCAGGATGGAGTTGACACATTTTGTCAGCACTATTCTAACAAAAGGGACAAGGTGGTATGAATATTCCCACCAGTCAACCAGAGAACTACCTTGTTCAGATTGCATCTCCACCTCTTCGTCTTCCAAATTAATTTTAAAGAAACTGCCTGAGCTGTTTGATCTTTCTTTCCCTTCTTTCCCTCCCTGCCTGTATTAGTCCATTTCTGTTGCTTAAAACAGAATAACTAAAACGGGATAATTTATGAAGAAATAAAATTTATTTCTTATCTCACAGTTTTGTAGGCTGGGAAGTCCAAAATCCTGGGGACACATCTGGTCAGGTCTTTGTTCTTGGTGGTGGCTCTCTACAGAAGTGCAGGGTGTCACATGGCGTGAATGGCTGAGCAAGAGAAAGAACCTTCTCACTCACTCTCCTTACAAAGACTTCAGAACCACACTCATTACTCTATGAATGGATTAACCCATTCACAAGGACACAGTCCTAACAACCTACTCACCTCTTAAAGGCCCCACCTTTCAGTTACTGTAATAAGATTTTCCAACCTCTTAACACTGTTACAATGGAGATCAAGTTTCCAATACATGAACTTTTGAGGGACACATTTGACCCTCAGCACTATCCATCCTTTGCTCTTTTCTGCTCTTCTCTGGAGGGTGATTTCTTCTGATTCCTGCCTGAATTCATTCCATGGGAGGACCTGGAGAAGATGGGAGATCAGGAGGAGGTATTCCCTCTATTCGCTCCCTGATTCTACACAGGTTAATTAGTACCTGTGTCCTTCTACAATTATAACTCCTGACAGGTGACACCTTGTCTGTGGCTTTAGTTCTCATGTTTTCTCTTATGACCCCTTGAGCTTGAGATTCCTGTTGCCTGGGGTGCTGCAACATTCCACACTGGTTGTCTTAAACTGCCTTCACTTCTGTAAATCTCTTAATTAAAACATCATCAAAATGTCCAGCTTGGTAAGCTGCCAATCCTTTCCTGCTACGACCCTGTCTAACGGGCCTTCCAAAAGTGCTGAACTCACATTATCAAAAACTACCGAGAGGCTCCTGACTAAATTCTAAACACTGCAATAGATAAGTGGGTACACAGTTGAGTAGGACCACCTCAGTAGCAGTAGAAGGAAAAATTCTAGAAGGTAAAACATATAGCTCTTTACGATCCATGAAAAAAAGAATTGGCAGTTGGACTTTATTAAAGAACTTTATTAAAATTAAAAATGTGTGCTTTGAAACACCTTTAAGGAATTGAAAAGATAAACCACAGCCTGGGAGAAAATCTTTGTAGAGCAAATATCTGATAGAGGGATGGTATGCAAGTAGGCAAGGAACTCTTAAGACTCAACCATAAGCAAACAAAGAACCCAATTAAAAAATAAACAAAAGATCTGAATAGGCAACTCACCAAAGAATAAATACAGTTGTGAAATAAGCATATAAAAAGATCCTCACATCATACTTATATGCCAGTAGGAAACTGCAAATTAAAGCAATGAGATACCACTACACATCCATTAGAATGGCTAAAACCCATTCCACTCCGAGTAACAGAATTCTCATGCACTGCTGATGCAAATGCAAAATGTCACAGCCACTTTGGAAGATAGTTTGACAGTTTCTAACAACGCTAGACATACTCTTATATGTCCAGCAATCACATAAAGCCTGCATACAAATGATTACAGCAGGGTTATTTATAATTTCTAAAACATGGAAGAAATCAAGATGCCTTTCAAAGGGTGAATGAATAAACAAACTGGGGAACATCCACACAATGCCATATTATTCAATGATAACAAAGAAATGAGCTATCAGGCCATGAAAAAGCATGGAAGAATCTTAAACAAATATTGCTGAGTGAAAGAAACCGGTCTGAAAAGGCTACATCTTGTATGATTCCAACTATCTCACAGTCTGAAAAAGGTACAGCTAGGAGACAATGTAAAGATCACTGGTTACCAGCGGTTAGGGCACATTGATACTGCCATGGGATATACACAGCATATGCATTTGTCAACACCTATAGACTTGTACAACCCAAAGAGTAAAACCTATATTAAATGTGGACTTTAGTTAACAATATGTATCAATACTGGTCTGTCAACTTTAACAAATGTGGAGCTAATGCGAGACACTACTACCGAGAGGGAAAACCGTGAGGGGGAGGCAGACGAGGTGCATGGGAAATCTGTATCTTCTGAGCAATCTTTCTATAAACCTAAAATTGCTCTAAAAATTAAGTGTACTAAAAATAGTTATCTACTTTTGAAGCTTATATTGAGAGAGACAGAACCATACAAAAGATGATAGTGTAATGTAATACAGATCATGTAATACATACATGTGAAGTACAGTACTTCATACTTTATAGAGTAACAGAATTGGAAAAAGCTACAAAATGGGGAAAACCTGAGAGATTAGTGGCATTTCATCTTGCTGAATGAATTAATTTGTGTATAGAGACAATTTCATAAGTTAAGAACTAGTCTTAGATTTTTTTAAAAAATTATTTAGTGTTCAAATAAACTTACGAAGGTGTTATTTCCTTTTTATGGGAATCCAAAATTTCTAGATTTCACTTGACTTGCCCAGTGGATGTGAATGAATGAATACAGGTTTGAACACAGGACTTCTGACCCCAGTCCATTTCACCAAAGTTACAGGAAGAAAGTTATAGGAAGAAAGACCAAATATATGGGGAAGGAATGAGACTGAATATACTGACAGGATAGTATTTTAATTATAAGTACACAAAAAGTAAAAACCAAACAGATGCAGTGATTTTTTTGCTAACAGATACAGTGAACTTTTTTGTATGAATCTAATAAATAAGACCATGAAAGTCAATTTTACATTGTCAATTTTTTTTTTTTTGGATGGCATATTAGGTAGCAGGGGAAGCCCAGCCTGGGATGAGGTTACTTACCTGGGAATTAAACAGTGCTTTGTCCTCTGACCACTGCAAGAAAGTGATGGGCGGAGTGAATGGGGGATGAGGATGGGAGCCAAGGCGGAAAGGGTGTGTAGAGCCCGGTTTAAAGGAAAAACACAAGAGGTAAATGTCAACTATTATATAACAGAAAGAAGAATAAAAGACTATAGTCTCAGGTTCCATGACAAGATATTCGAATTAAATGTGATAGATACTAAGTAATAAGGTTTTCTCTGTGGGCCAGATGTTTCTCTTGGTAAACTGTAGTGTAGGTTAAACTTCCCCAAATATTTTGCATAAAATGGTTAAACCCTAGAAAAATACCCCATTCCCTACACTTACCATTCTAACTTTTATTAATGTTTCTGTTCTGTGTTAAGACATTGGTTTTTCTGAAAAGTCTTCTCTGGTTTTCATAAAGGCAGGGACTGCATCTGTTTTATTCACTTCTGTGTTTCTAATACCTAACCAAGTCCCTGGCAGATAATATGCACTTAAATTTTTAAATATATAAATGAACGAACAAACACATAAAGCAAATAGTCAGCATTCTGCATTTGCAGAAAAACTATTCTTTCTCCCTTTTTTGCCTGATACATGACTTTTTTAAGCCTATGGTGACTTTGTTAACACACAATGCACACACACACCCAGAACATTTGTTAGTTTTGGCATGAAAGAGTAGAAACTGTCTGCTGTCAGTGGTAAATTTCTCAGACAACACAGTAATCATATTTTCAACAATCTGCATAAATCTAGGAATAGTACATAAGAAAAAGTATTTAACACTGCAAAACCAGGCCTCCCCCAAGCATTAGTAAGTGGTCTTTCAAACCTTTCTATCTAGGCTCAGCCCACATATTCTCTTTATGCTTCATCTATGGCTAAACTATCTCACAAAATACTTGCTTCTTGCTCCTATATTAGTTTTATCTACCCTCATTTGTTTGTTTTTCTTATTATTAAATGATAAAGCAAATACCCTTTATAATGACCCATTTCTGCTTTTTGTATCTTGTGTGATTCTGATTCTACTGTGTCACCAGACTCTCTAGCTTAATTTCCTTGAACACCACTCCCTGTTGACTCCCTGCTTCCTCTTTGTCTTTTTGTTCCTTTATGCCTGATATGGAAGTAACAGGAAGAGTTTCTACATGTGTATCAATTAAGTTTGTGGTCTTCCGTAAGTAACAGGAAAGATGACTAATGATGGTTAAATAAATAGCATTTACACACACACACACACACACACACACACACACACACACACACACACACCCAGCCCGGGAAACACTGCTGCTGCTGCTTGCATTTGTGGTCTTCCGTAAGTAACAGGAAAGATGACTAATGATGGTTAAATAAATAGCATTTACACACACACACACACACACACACACACACACATTTGTGGTCTTCCGTAAGTAACAGGAAAGATGACTAATGATGGTTAAATAAATAGCATTTACACACACACACACACACACACACACACACACACACACACACACACACACACACACACACACACACACACACACACACACACCCAGCCCGGGAAACACTGCTGCTGCTGCTTGCATTTGTGGTCTTCCGTAAGTAACAGGAAAGATGACTAATGATGGTTAAATAAATAGCATTTACACACACACACACACACACACACACACACACACACACACACACACACACACACACACACACACACACACACACACACACACACACACACACACACACCCAGCCCGGGAAACACTGCTGCTGCTGCTTGCATTTGTGGTCTTCCGTAAGTAACAGGAAAGATGACTAATGATGGTTAAATAAATAGCATTTACACACACACACACACACACACACACACACACACACACACACACACACACACACACACACACACACACACACACACACACACACACACACACACACACACACACACACACACACACACACACACACACACACACCCAGCCCGGGAAACACTGCTGCTGCTGCTTGCATTTGTGGTCTTCCGTAAGTAACAGGAAAGATGACTAATGATGGTTAAATAAATAGCATTTACACACACACACACACACACACACACACACACACACACACACACACACACACACACACACACACACACACACACACACACACACACACACACACACACACACACACACACCCAGCCCGGGAAACACTGCTGCTGCTGCTTGCATTTGTGGTCTTCCGTAAGTAACAGGAAAGATGACTAATGATGGTTAAATAAATAGCATTTACACACACACACACACACACACCCAGCCCGGGAAACACTGCTGCTGCTGCTTGCATTTGGTTAGAGACTGAATGGTGTCAGGAAATCCTGTGTTCTAGCATTTCCCTGGTGTTGGTTGTCTCATGGTCTTGAGGTGGCTGCTAGAGCTCCAGACATCATGTTTGCATTTAAGGCAAAAAGAGAGAGAAAGAGAAAAAAAAAGAGAAGAATAAAGACAGGTGCAGTCAATTATACTTTTTATCTTTTTCCTGCCCAGAAAACTTTTCCCCATCACCGCTAAAAGACTGCAATTTAGAACTCACTGGTCAGATTGAAAACAGATGTTAGGACTAGTATGAATTAGAGGTTTTCAACCAGGGACAACCTTGCCCCCAGAAGATGTATGACAATATCAGGAGACATTTTCTGGCTTTTACAGTTAGGAGATGGGTGCTGCTGGCATTAAGTGGGTACAGACAAGGGATTCTGGATTCTGGTAACATCCTACCACATACAGGGTGCACCCCCACCCCTTTACAACAAAGAATTATCCCACCTCAGATCTCTATTGTGTCAGGGTATGAAACCCTGGTCTAACTCGATCCCTGGATGCTGGGCACAGTGTACCCCAAACAAAATTCGGGTATTTTGAGAAAGAAATAGGCGGAGCTATCAATACTAAACTAATAGTTTTGACCACCATAAATTCAGATCTTTTCCCAAAATATTCAAAACATTGCTCAGGCACAGACTCTATTTTGGCAGAATATTAGAAAACATGATCCTGATTTTCAGTTGGTCTGTATTTTTTTAATTAGGAAAAGATAAAAGTTTTGGAAGAGATTCTAATAACTATACAGCCCAACTACTTTATCTACTTTATTACAGAGGAAACAATTATTAATTTTGTATTTTACAAAAGCACAAAATAAACACTGAGACTATATTTATATTAATTAGAGACATAAGGTTACTGGCTAACCTGAATCATTAGTTTTCTCAAGGATCAATATCTATTCTCCCAGTTGTGTGAGTTTTTCCCCTTTTATCATCAGGCTCTGAGACTATGCCTTTACAATGATAAATATAAAACTGAGGATTTTAAATACATTTTTAAAAATTATACATCTATGGTAATAACTCTTTTATTTGGACCCCTGGGAAAACTACATGTGTGTACTATTTTGAAAGGGTTTTAAATATCAGCTCTACTTATCTTAGAGCTGGGGAGGGGTTATTAACTCTATTTTATACATGAAAAAACTGAGGCTCAGTGAAATTAATTGGCTTGTTCAGAGTTTCAAGGCTGGGAAGTAGCTGTACCTGAGACTTCTTGCTAAAAGTTAAGGCATATAATACTTTCATCCATTTTGTGTTCTGGATTATTTAATCAGAGAAAATCAAAGAACATATTAGAGTTACTGTGTTTTGGAGTGATCTGATCCTTGAGGGCTAAAACTGTTACAAAAATATCCCTGATTATTCTCCATGTTAGTTAGAGAATTTTATTTACTTATTTTTGTTTATTTACTCTTATCTCCATGACACACTCTCTCTTTTCTCTACCCTCAAAGGCTACCAACCATTGTCATGCATTTAATGTTCATCTCTAATGACATATTTTTGCCCACAGTCTTTAATTTTACATTTATTGTCAGAATTGAACACACAGTCAGTTGCCTTTATTTCAACAAGAATGTGGTTGAAACCAAAGTTGTGTTACTTTGGACTACATTAAGAATTTCCATTTCCATTGATTGAATTTGAGATGTGTACTTATTACCACTAGAATCTGCATTTCATTCTTTCCATTTTGCACTCCTCTTTAGAAAATAATATTTGTACAATTAAACAAAATATTTAACAAATGGCAAAAATGCAAGTACAAAACTGGTCACCTTATCAAAATGTAAATCTGACCATCAGCACCACAATCTCGCACACGTGCACACACACACGCATGCACACACATGCACATTGTTAAAGCTTCTTTAATCACTTCCCATTGCTTTTACGATAAAGACTAAGGTTTGTATGAAGGCAAATAAGTCCTGGCATAGCTCGGCTCCCACTCAGCTCTCCATCCTGACAGGGTACTGTGCTGTCTGGCACTTTCTGTGTTGCACCCACTCTGGCCTTCCACAATCCCTGCTTCTCACATGCTCCCTCCTGCCTCAAAGCACTTCCTCAGCCTAAACACCATCTTTTCTCACCTCATCCCTGTCAAGTTTATTAGTCCTACACATACCTGCTCAAATACTCTGATGGGAGTGTTTAGCACTATATACCTCTGCACTACAGTCCATGCCAGAGTTGTAATTTTACATTTGATTTAAGTGACCTTTTACTTAATATTAGTTGCCTCCTCTAGAACACAAATTGCTTGTTAACAAGGACTATTTCTTTTGGTCTTTCCTTGTATTGCCACAGACTGGCACAATGTCTGGTGCTTAATAAAATAATGACAACAAAGGACAGTTTGTCCTATTATATGTTAACTCAAAGTGTTTATTTTTCATTAGTAAGGCATTTGATGGGCATCAATAAATTGCACTCAAATGCCAAATACACAATACTGGAATACTGCTCTGCTATATGCTCTCTCTTGTTCTCTTTTCTGGGTCACTCCAACCTCCTGGGAAATTGATCCATTCTAAAGGCGCAATTACGGCCACCAGGGCAACAGTAAAGTCGCTTTACATTCAGTGACTGGCATGCTTCTTGTAAGATCCCTTGAGATGGGGTGACTGTGCCATTTCAAAATAGCCTCAATGGACAGGGAGTGTTTTGTTTCCAGAGTTTTGGTTATTAGTAATCATAAGATAGGTTGAATGAACATCATTGCCAAACACCTTTGAAGAAAGGGGCATGGGCAAGATCCAGGCTGATCTGAGACAGATTCACAGAGAGCAAAATATTATCAAAGAGACTGGGGAAGTGTTATGAACACAGCTTTCTTCTGGTCCCTGGGAACATCCCTCTTACATTCACTGGGACACTGGATTTAAAGAATCATTTATCTACCACTATTCCTATAACTCTTTTAAGACCACGTGTGTGGCCTGTATTTGCTGTTTGGCATACATTCCTTTATTCTCCCACATTCACAAACAATGGAAGAAGCTTTCATGACCCTCTATAATAAGTCAAGGGTTATATTGTTATGTATGTATTAGTCATTACACATAAACAACTCTGGGGATGAATATTATCTAAGCCAAGCTATTTCATTCTCTATTTGTTGAATGGCATGTGTCTTTCTTGTTTTTTTAATCTAATGACATTTATTTGTACCCTTTGCAGTCTCTGAATTTATAAAATCGTGGCTAATTCTACAAAAACATTCAAAAATTATCTTTTATAGGAAATCCCATCCATATTTTGGGGAAATAATTTAGGTACTTATGAAGAGTTTCATACAGCTCTAGAAGTGATGGCTAAGTGATAGCCTAAACTAATCCTTTTACTTAGAAATAAAACTGAATAATAATATATTTATGTGCTGATATTAAGCAATAGGCCTCTATAAGCTTAAATGTTGGGGGTATTAATTGGGTCCTTGGTTGCAAGCAAGAGAAACTGACATGCTAATTTATGAAAGAGAAATTTATACAAGATATGAAAATGTTTGAGTAAGGATTGAGAATGGGTGGAAGATCAGAAGCTCAGGTTTGCAAATAGGGTAGAAACTTGGGAGCTGTGAAAGGACAAGAAGCGGGGGGAGGATGGGATGCACAGCAACCTTCTAATTGCCCACACATCCTGAGCAGGAAACTGCCACTCTGCTGTCACCAAGACCTCTGCAGGGAATTACATCCAAACCTCTCTCTTTCTTACTGGGTGGTTCTGCCTAAGGAAATCTGCAGTTGCACTTAGACGGTGGCTCAAGCTGGAAAAATAGGGGATGGAGCAGCTGCGGGCTCACCAGGCATCTCTCTTTATATAATAATGGCAGAGCTTCTCTGAGTCGACTAGATGGAGCTTCCTCACAGCATGGTAGTCTCAGGGAAGTGAGCTTCCTGAGACAGCAGTTCAGGGCTCCAACACAAGAGTTCCAGCTACCAAGGCTTCACCTCAGAAATCACACAATATTATTTTCACAAGTCACATGCCTTCTCAGACTCAAGGGGACAGTAGTTAGACCCCACTTCTCGAAAGGGGAGTAGAAAGGTCCTAGACACTTTGGAAAGAACAGAGACATTGTCCTAGCCATTCTGGGAAAATGCAATTTGCCATTCATAGGATAATAGTATTTCATCACTGCTGTAGATTGGATACCACCCCCCCACCTACTTAGTCCCCACTGTAACTGCTGAGGGTGGGAAATCCTATTATGGTAAATGAAAGGTGGGGTCATGAAGAGATAATTGGATTGTAGGACCATGCAGTAGTGAATGGATTAATAATGGTGGTCAGGGCCGTGGTTCTGAGGGCTTTAAAAGAGAATGCAAGAGAGGTTTTTCTTTCTCTGCTCTGCCATTTTCTGCCATGGGAGATCCCTGGGTAACTGTCACCACCACCGAGACCCTCACCAGGTGTGTTCCCTGGACTTCCCTGAAAGTCCTTCAGACTTCCTGGCCTCTGAAAATGTAAGCAGTAAATTTCATTTTCTTATAAAGTACCCAGTTCCTGGTATTTTGTTATAAGCAGGAGAAATAGACTAATACAATCACATTCCATTTAGCATTATTTACAATATCCTCCATAGAGTGACTATAAAAATTCACATATTGTTGGAACTTTAAAAAGAAAGTCATCGTTCTGTTATTCTGATTATTTTAATGCAAGAATCTTGGGAAATATTAGTGTGAGTTTACTGATAAGGTATGTTCAATTTACTGGCATAACTACTTCAGGTTCAGAAGATTGCGCTTAATAAATGAGGGTTGAAATTAATTATGACTTTTTCTGTGACAGTTATAAAATACTGCTATCCAGAAAGACAGAAAAGTAAGACATTTGTAAATATTTGCTAAGTGTTTGTTATAACGTGAAAGATTGGTTCAAAGGATACTGACTTTGGAGGCAGAGAGATATGAGCTCCAATCAAGCCCCCACCACTTATTAGTTAAGTGACAACAAAGACTGTAATTGTCTTTTCTAAGCTATAGCTTTTCATCAGCAAAATACTACTCCTACCACCACTTGCCATGTAGAGTTGCTATAAAAATTAGATATAACGGAATTCAACTAACCCTAATAGGTCCATAGGCAACTGAAGAAAAGCCTAACATCAAGCCAACTAACAGAAAGTGGGAAAAACCCCAATGCTTCCAAGTACTAAGATAATGGATAATAATAGGACAAATGGTCAATAAAATAGAATCGGTTTTTACTTTTCATCCATCTTTGTTGTTATAGATTATATGAGAGGACTTCAAACAGTTAATGACAAAGGGAATCAAAATATAAAGGTAAAAATACAAACTTTATTTCTCAACATAAACTCCATCAACTTCAAGACACTTTTGTAAGTGATGACACCAGCCATTTAGTCTATCCCTAATAAACTGTGTATTCTGGGAAATCATGTCAAAGCAGTCTTTTTTACATTAAATGAAGAAAAATGGCTAACCTTTAAACATTTTTTAAGATTAGAAAACAAAAAGTCAAAAGGAGATGAATCAGGACTATAAGGTGGAAGCCTAATGATTTCCCAGAGAAACTCTCACAACATAGCCCTTGTGTGATGAGAGGAGTGAGCAGGAGCCTTGTTGTGGTGGAAAAAACTCTCCATTGAAGCTTCCTGGGCATTTTTCTGCTAAAGCTTTGGCTGACTTTCTCCAAACACTCTCATAACAAGCAGATGCTACCATTCTTTGGCCTCTAGAAGGTCGACAAACACAATTCCTTAAGCATCTAAAAAACTGTTGCCATGATGCTTGCTCTTGACTGGTTTACTTTTGCTCTGACTAGAGAGACCACATCCACCTTTTGGTGGCCATTGCTTTGCTTTGTCTTCAGGCTTGTACTTGTAAAGCCATGTTTCCTCTCCTGTTACAATTGTTCCATAAAATGCTTCAGGATCTTCATCTCACTTGTTTAATATTTCCATTGAAAGCTCTGCTCTTGTCTGCAGCTGATCAAGGCACAACAGTTTTGGCTCCCATCGAGCAGAAAGTTTGCTCAACTGTAATTTTTCAGTCACAATCGTGTAAGGAGAAACAGTTGAGATGTCTATGGTGTTGGCTATTGTTTCTGCTATTAATCTTCAGTCCTCTTCAATTAGGGTATAAACAAGATTAATTTTTCCTTGCAGATTGATGTGAATGGTCTGCTGCTGTGGGCTTCGTCTTCAACATTGTCTCATTCCTTCTTAAAATGAGTTATCCACTTGTAAATTGCTGAGTTCTTTGGGGCATTGTCCCCATACGTTTTTCATAAAGCATCTTTGATCACCATTTTTTCTCCCAAGCTCAGGATAAATTTGACGTTTTTGTTTCAGTTTTAGTAGAATTTATGTTGCTTTGATAGGGACTCTTTTTAAACTCCTCTCTTAACCTTCTTAGTGCCTCAGACTAGATTCTGTTCAGACATGTTATGAGAAGTTAATATGAGTTTATTCTGGTGCAAAAATTTTTTGAAATTCATCAATAGTTTTTTTCATAATGCGCATTTCCCATGAACTTTTTGAGAACCCATTGTACAGATCTTGCGGTGATTAAACCTAGGCCAAGCTAATTCTTAGCTGCAATCAAAATGACTTTAAAAGACTAACTGGTCTAAGAAGAAATTCTCGTACTAAAGTTTGTATGCCTGCTACAGACTGAGCCATAAATAAAGGAAGAGAAAGGACTTTCAGGATCTGGAAACTGAAAATGTAGTCATGTGGAAATGGTTCTTTTTCCTTCACTTCAGCAGTAAGATTTGGGATGTTGACCCAGTAGACAAAGTGATATACCTTCCAAATCCTTTCTTTGACTTTGAGGTGTAAACAGTGTGTCTTCTTGCCATTATTATCATGGCTTACTTTTTGACTCTGAAGACTACTGACTCAGAAGAGTTCATGTCTTCACAACCATGATTTAAAATTAGTCGGACTGCTTGATTCAAATCCCAGCCCCACCACTCAATGACTGTGGGGCCTGGTCAAGTTTCTTACCCTCTCTGTGCCTTGGTTTGCTCATCAGTAAAGTGAGAATATTGATGGTCATGAGGAAAACTAAATGAGACAATCAGCATCTAGCACACAGAAAGCACTCAAATATTAATACACAGTAGCTGCTACTACATTAAGGAGCTATTATTGCATATGCAATGAAGAAACCTTCCTTAAAATGATAATTAACTATAAAGTGTCCTATAATATCAAAGCATTAGATCATTTCCAGCTGCAGCAAAAATAAATGTAATGACATTTCTCATATGTAGTAAACTAAGTTATAGATTATACTCTTTACATCTTATGTCACTGCAGAATATTAAATTCAATAGTAAGTAGAGAAAAGCTTATTTATAGACTGTCCTTTCCTGCAAAAATGGAACTGCAAATGGATCCAATGTAGAAAGAGGGAAAGTGTGATAAAGTTCAGAGTAGAAAGCAAAATGTAGATACAAAAGAAAAGGAAAGGAAAAAGCACTGCATATATCTGCATGTCAAAAATTTCAGGGGGTGTTTCTTTGTTTTGTGTTTTTGTTGTTGTTGTTGTTGCTTTGTTTTGTTTGCCAAAGCCGAGCAGTCCACAGACACTCAGGCTGAGTCCCGAGCAGAGTCATCGACTAAACAACCATCTGGAAAGAAGACCGGTTTGGGCCAGTCTAATGGAAATAAACTTTTACTCTCTTGCTTCTAACTGGAAACAATTATGTTGTTCCATTTTCATGGAGATGGTGACCACTAGAAAGTTTGTGTTGTAAGAATAGAAACCAGCTATTTCTTTCCAAAGCCTCCATTTTTATACTTTAAATATCCTTGTCCTGGTTTGTGTAGCCTCTGTGCGGCTTTCTTCAGGTTCCCCACATTCACTTCTCTACTTCAATCCTTTAAAATCAATTTCCATAGAAAAGCATCAGAAACATCCACACACAGCACTTAGCTAAGTCACAGAAAAACACCTCCTGTGTTAATTTTCAAGAGAAAAAGAATAAAAGAAAGAAACAAACAAGAAGAGAAGGAAGGAAGGAGGGAAGAAAAAATATATCTATGGTGGAATGACAGATTGAGGTGACATCAGAATTTGAAAGGACACAGTAAACACAGTCGAGCTCAGCTACACAACTTGCGGGGCCAGTGCAGGATGAACATGTGGGGGCTTTCACCCAAAAAACTATTAAGAATTTCACAAATGCAGGAGGAGACCATAAAACCAAATGGGGAGCTCTTCTGTGCATGGGGCCCTATGCACAGACTGCACACCCCGAAGGTGGCCTCGAGTGTAGTTTCTTTGTCTAAAAATACTCCTCTTCATGAACCTTCATACTCCGCTTAAGGAAGAGAGACATTAACTGTTAGTGCCACCCGGGGTGACTCTTACTCTGATCTGATAAATTGCTTTTAGATGCTCCCACATTTGTCTAGGAAGAAGAGCTGAGTTTCCCTTCTACCTCTCCTCCTCTGACTAATCTCTAAAAGTTTTTAGGGCCTCCTGGGGGAAGAGTGGCACTGTACAACATAAGGAGCGAGGTCTCTGGCCCAGTGTCCCCTGGTCCTTCTATTTGCTGGTTAACATCTCCTGTGCGTCTGCGGCATACTCGATATTGGAGGCCAAGTCTGCAGCAGATTCACTTGGGATCTGAGAGGCTGCCAGCTCTTAGAGGGACTGTCATTACTAGATTTTTAAAAAGATAGGATACAAAGTTAATTTCTTCTTCTGTTTGTGGGAACTTGGGAGAAATATCACATTAACCAAAGACAAAACATAGGGGTTGTACCTTTCCTTTACGTATGAATACAGGCTGTGATTCACAAGAAATTTATAACCTAGTCAAGTACGATAGATTGTGTATGTTGAATGATTCTTGCATCCCTGGGATGAATCCTATTTGATTGTGATGTATAACTCTTTGTACGTTATTCTACTTGTGAATATTTTATTCATGGTTTTCCCATCTATATTCATCAAATATATTGGCCTGTAGTTTTCTTTTTTGGTGGTGTCTTTATCTGCTTTTGGGATCAGGGTGATGTTTGCCTCGGAATGAGTTTGGGAGAACGACATGTACAGGAAACTGTAGTTAACATTATTATTCATGGTGAAATACTTGAAGCTTTTCCAGAAAATCAGGAACAAGGAAATAATGGGCCCTCTCACCACTCACAAAATTGCACTAAAGTACTTCATACTTCAATAACAGAAGAAAATGAGATAAAAGATTACAGACTGGGAAAAAGAAATCAACAAAATTGTCTTCGGTTGCAGGTGATATGAGTATCTGCGTAAAAAATTCTAGTAAATAAATGAAAAAACTCCTGGAATTAATAAGTGAATGCAGCAAGACTGCAGGACACAAGGTTAATAAACAAAATTTAATCACATTTCAACATACCAGCAATGACCAAGTAGAATCTTAAATGAAAAACACAATACTATTTTTCAGCACCTCAAAAAATACAATAGTCGCAAATCATCTACTGCAGAAGAAATTAACATCAAGAACATACCAAATGTTTCACAGCTACACAACAAAACAGATAACTTGTTTAAAAAACAAGCAAAGAAGGTGGCTGACTGGTTACTTCCATTGGTTAGAGACAGAATTGTAACACCAAGTTCAAAGGTTCAGTTCCCCATACCAGGCAGCCACTCCAACACCACCCCCCAACAAAATAATAGCAAAGAAATTGAATAGACATTTCTCCCACCATGATATACCAGTGTCTAACAAACACACGATAAGATGCTCAACAGCATTACACATTAGAAAATGCAAAACCACAATGAAATATTGCTTCACACTCAATACGGAATAACAGGCTTCAGTGAAATTGGAACTTTAGTATGCTGTGGGTGGCAATATAAAATGGTGCACCCCTTGTACCATTTAAAAATATATATACTGGCTTCTCAAAAAATTAAAAATGGCATTACCATGTGATTCAGAAGTCCAAGTTCGATGTATATATCCAAAATAATTAATAGCTAAATCTCCAAAAGATATTTCCACACCAGTGTTCATAGCAGCATTAGTCACATAGTGAAGTGGTGCAAGCATTCCAAACGTCTATCCAAGAATGAATGGATAAATAAATTGTGGTATATACACAGAAAGGAATATTATGCAACCATAAAAAGAAATAAAATCTTGACATATGTTATAACAAGGAACAGTGAGGACACTATGCAAAGTGAAATAAGCCACTCACAAAATCACAAGTATTGTATGGTCCCAATGATATGAGTCAGATTTTGAGAAACAAAACTAGAATATCAGGTGCCAGAAGCTACAAGGAGGGGAAAATTGAGGGTTGTCGTTTAATGGATATAGAGCTTCAATATTCCAAAATAAAAAAAGTTCTGGACATCTCCTGCACAACACTGTAAAGTATACATAATACTACTTAAAGGTAAAAAATGATTCAAATGCTAAATTTTTTGTTATGTGTATTTTTCTTTACCAAAACTAAAATTAAAATAAATATTTTAAAAACCAATAGATGGAACAAACTAAAATATTTAAAAATATATGATTAATGAAAAAAAAAACTTGGGGAAAAGAAAAAGCAAAGGATTAAAATGTAGATGAGACAACAACAAAGAAAAATAGCAAAACGGCAGACCTAAATCTACCCCTTTTAATAAGTAGATTAAATGGAATTAGTCTAAATATTCTACTTAAGGCGAAAACTATCAGATTCGATAGAAAAGTTAAGACCCAATAATATGCTGTCCAGAGACATACACTTTAAATACAAAGACACAGACTGAAAGTTACAAAACAAAATTAAATTAAAAGTGCTACACAAACACTAATTATGAAAAGCTTAAGTGGAAATATTAATACTAGCCAAAAGAAGCTTCAGCACAAAATATATTACCAGATATAAATGGAGCACTGAAGGATGTGGGCCACAATATTGCCTATCACAGCATGGAAAATGGAAAGGAAATCTCAACCTCTCAGGGCTCTGCCAAAGGAGAATTCTGTCAACAATGGGAAAAGTGCTAGCTGGTCTCCTCTCTCTGCCACTGAGAAAATATGAGAAGAAAGATAAATTAAAGAAGGTTGAGTAGCCAGATCACTAAGATGGTTAGAGCACAGTTTTGATAACACCAAAGCCAAGGGTTTGGATCCCCACATAAGCCATCCATCAGTCAATAAATAAGTAACAATAAAATAAAGAAAGATGTTCAAATTCAAACCAAATTTAACGAAAATGTAAAGGAGCCAAAACTTGCTGAGTTCAAA
The DNA here is from genome assembly GCF_027409185.1 of Cynocephalus volans. Taxonomy (NCBI): domain Eukaryota; kingdom Metazoa; phylum Chordata; class Mammalia; order Dermoptera; family Cynocephalidae; genus Cynocephalus; species Cynocephalus volans. The sequence continues at coordinate 107,908,410 of NC_084471.1, read as the reverse complement.
AGAAAACTACTTTTCACCCCAAGTTTTTTCCAACAAAATATTTTCAAAGACACAAACTACTTTGTTTCAAGAATTACAGTGTTTTGTTTAAAAAAAAATTTCCAGTATTCTAAGTACCATAGGGTGTGATACATAGACAGTGCCTGCTAAATAAAACTCCTTAAGAAATAGCTGCCTCAGAGAGAAAGCGAGGTCAGGAAAAAAAGGGCCTAATACAGAGGTAGTAGCATTGGTATAATGGATTACAGTACACTGGAAGCCCGTGTTTTTTAGAGATGTACAACGGTAATTTCCTGTATCAAGAGAGCGTGATTAGAAAACAAATTTTTTAAAGGGTCATTGGATTTTCAACTATTATAACTTAAAAATAGGCAAAGAAATTGGTCAACTGCAAACAGGCTTTTAAGAAAAATGGATTTCGACACAGAATAGTGAGAGCCCAGAGGGCACAGTGTAGAAGCAGGAGACATTGTTTGCAGACATAAACACGGGGCCCTAATCAAAGAACTAAACCAGGTGCCTAATGCACACAACCTACTGCTCAAACCAGTGCCTGTAGGGTACTGCCCCTTACTACCCACTGTGTCTGAAGGGAAGTGCCCACATGTTTATGCCATTCTCCTCAATGTGAGCTGGCCACATGTTCAGGAGATGAAGATAACAGGTCACTGGACATGATTTACTTGGCTTTTCAGTCAATTGTATAACTGTAGAACATTTCCAGGGCTCTTGACAGGGGCAAAATACATTTTGCATGTGCTAGAAACTTGTGGCCAGAGAGCCAACTGTGGTCTATTAAAGACCGCTGCAAAGTCTTACTATTCCTCTTATTGAGAGGTGGAATCTAATTGTCTTCCTTTTGAATCAGGGATGCTCTTAGTGATGTGCTTGACTAACAAAATGTGTTAGGAGACATGTTTTGGTATCTGAGTATAGATAACCAGATGCCTCACAGCCACTTCCTGGGCCTCTTGGACAATTGCCGTGGGAGAAGCCAGACAAACCTGACTACCCTGAGACTGCCAGACTCTGAGGAAGACCACCTGGCCACAAAGAGAGGGCTGGATGTCTGTCCCCAGCTGCTAGTGTTCTTCCATGTGAGACCAGACACATCATGCAGCAGCCAACCTACACTGCCCTTTTACAGTCTAAGGAAGAAATTCTTATTCTAAGCAACTTGGTTTTGTATCACTTTGTTACACAGCTGACCACTGGAACACCAAACATGTCATTAGAGACCACAGACAGTACTCTGATATCCAACAGGAAGCATGTAGGTTCACATTGAACATTAGGTCCAAAATAAAACCAGCATTTCACATCTTACGTTACATCTCAAACTCTAACTGAGAATGTCAACCTTCAGTTAACTATTTTGTCACTTTTCTTTCTTAACCGACTGTTAGCTATGGTTGTAGTTTATAAACATACTGATGACTAATGCACACATCCATTTTTCTCATTCATTTCTAAGTCATTACCTGAAATAGAATAAAATACAATATGTAAAAAAGTTTAAAAACATGACAAGTCTTCTTGAACTAGAAACAGAAAACTGTACAGTAAGAAAAACTACACGTAGAATCACTGACATAAATTTATTGAAGCAAAATGTACACATTATGAAAATTTGCAATTTCTGTTATTATTCTTTGCATGCCTTTTTTTTTTTTTTTTGTCTTTTTCGTGACCGGAACTCAGCCAGTGAGTGCACCGGCCATTCCTATATAGGATCCGAACCCGCGGTGGCGGCGGGAGCGTCGCCGCGCTCCCAGCGCCGCACTCTCCCGAGTGCGCCACGGGCTCGGCCCTTTGCATGCCTTTTTATTGGCTCTTCATGAATGTCCCACTAACTCCTGAAAGCTTTCTCCCCTCAGACTCTTAAGGATGTCACCACAGGTGCTTGTTACAAGCACAGGTCACCAGGGGTGGAACCTCATCACCCAGGAAACTTGCCCTTCAGGGTTTTACAAGAATATTTCCAATGGAACAAAGTTATTGTCTTTCTAAGTACCAACACCTCCTCCCCCATATAGGCAGTGTATACAGAAATCTGAATAAATGAAAACAACAAGCAAACAAAAGTAGCAAGAACTGACACCACAAAGGATTAGACATGAGAAACAGGGAAGAGTCCAGAAAACATCCCATTTCACTGGCTTGGGTCACTGCATAGATCATAGTGATACCACATGTAAGAGAAAAGAAGTAGATGTCATTTTCATTTTGGATTTGTTGACCTTAAGGTACCTTTTGAATAGCTACAAAAAGCAGTCAACAGCGAGTTGAACCTATGACCCTAGGAAAAGAGTAGAAGTAGGAAAGGGTGGAAGCTAAACAGAACCAAGAGTGCAAACTACAGAGGAAGGAATCAGTCAACAAGAAGAACACAGTGAGAAGAATAGCACCCAGAATGAAGCCCTGTGATGAGCAATGTTTAGAAGAATTCAAAGAGAGAAAACCATCAGTAATGGCATGAGAGAAACTAACTAACACAGAAGAATTTCCATGACAAGATCATGAACAACAGCTTCAAATGTGTCAGAAGATTCACGTTAGAAAAAGACTACAGAATAGGCACTGTATTTCGCTGTAATTTATGTGATAATTCCATGTTTTATCCATGAATCAAGTAAAGTCTTCCAAATCTGTACACAAACCACAGGACTTATAAGTGAAGCCATCCTGAACCAACAGCCTCAATCACAGAACCACATCACTAAAGCTACATTTGCCATCCAGGTAACACTAGCATGAAAACTGCCCAGCTGAGGACATTAAGCATGTCGATCCATAGAACTTCAAGGAAATAAAATGGCCAAATATTTGAAACAATTGCATTTTGATTTGTTCTTACACAGCAAATGCTAAATAATACAAGAAAGCCCCCAGAACTTGGTATATTTAAACAAAATTCTGTAGGTGAGAAACTCTTAAATTACATGAAACCTTACAGTCTGCTTATTCAGCAACATGTGCCTTAGCACTCACTAACCATTTCCGCTGTGGAAAGCTATGTGTTTATTTCCAGGTGGGCAGTCAAAAACATTCTAATAGAAATGGAATTTCAGAATTTAGTGCCATGGCCAGCCCGTGACTCACTTGGGAGAGTGTGGTGCTGATAATGCCAAGGCCAAGGGTTTGGATCCCCATATATGGATGGCCGGTTAGCTCACTTGGGAGAGCATGGTGCTGACAATACCAATTCAAGGGTTAAGATCCCCTTACCAGTCAGCTTTTTAAAAACAACAAGAAATTTAGTGCCAATAAATCCTCATATCCCATGAGAATTTGGTATATTCTCTTCTCAGGTTCCATTCCAATCATGTAAAAAAAAAAGTGTCAGCCTTTTTGGCATGACATTAGAAAGACCAGAGACAAATTTTTAGTCAACTTAGATACTCTGAATTATTATATCTTTGTATATCTACATGCAAACTTGACCTCATATATATGTACATTTCCTTCAAGCTAAGGTTTACTCATTTCTACTTTTCCATTTTAATTCATGCTCCCCATAATACCCAGGTAATACAGTGAAAAAAATGAAGAATAAATAAAGAAACAACTCACCAGAGATTTATCTACCTTTTCTTGCTCTTGGAAATGCACAGTGCACTCTGGCAGCTTAGCTGGGAGAAGAGGGAATGGAGTGGATTAAGGAGAGAACTGTTGTGGCTCGACCCCAGATTCTCCTGACCAAAACTCTCAACACATTAGCTGAAAAAGACAAACAAACAAGAAGCCACCCTGTGAGACAACAATCCTTTATGGTCAATAAGTTGCATCAAAGAACCATTAAATGTGCATCTGCAAGTACATTAATTGGTACGCATTAGACACACAATTTATTTTTGGAGTTAATAAAAACATACATTACCTACTGATTTAGCAAGAATCAACATTACCTAAAATAAAACTTCACCATTTAAACTAAAGAAAAACACAGTGTGTCATTGCTAAAACTAATGCCATAGAAATATAGTTAGGCTATATTAACTATTTTCATATTAATACAATGACTCCACACATGACTCCAGATAAGTGTTTCCACTACAACACATCTTGTTTGTATGTACCTAAATATTTGCTTAGTACGCATCATGCAACCCAACATCTTTTACTCAAGATCATACAGGTAAAAAATGTACATTGTGGGGCCAGCCCATGGCCCACTTGGGAGAGTGTGGTGCTGAAACCAAGGCCAAGGGTTCAGATCCCCTTCCCGGTCATCTTTAAAATAAAATAACATAACATAACATAACATAAAATAACATAACATAAAATAACGTAACATAACAACATAAAATGAAATAAATAAAATAAAATAAAATAAAATGCACATTATGTGTATTTCTTTTGGTACACTATTCCAGTAATAATACTTAGCGATGGACCTCCCAGCACCCAAACCCTCATGTAGTATGCTCTGACAATGAACTGGGCTTTCCTATGTGACTTGATTTCGCCAACAGCACATTAACAAATGTCATGCAAACATAAGTTTGACAAGTACTGGCCACTGGTGATTGCCTTCTTAAACACAATCATAGAGTGAGGAAGCTGGGGCTACACTTTTGGAGACAAAGGGCCCAGCCAAGAGTCAGCACAAACCACAGGATACGTGAGTGAAGCCATCTTGAACCAACCAGCCTCAGTCAAGTCACCAGGTGACTAAAGCTGAACTGCCCAGTTTAAACACAACCAAAATATGGATTCATAGAACTTCAACATGATAAAATGCCTAGGTTTTTAAAGACATTTGGGTTTTGATTTGTTCCTTACATGGCAAATGCTAAATGATACACCTAAGACCCCAGAACTCAATATGTTTTGAACAAAATTATGTGTGGGAAAACACCTTAAATTATGTCAAATACAATCAATAAACCTTCAAAACCCCACGGACAAGTTGTGAAAATTACAATGAATGTCAATTAAGAGGACTTCATTGAGGTTCCTGGCGCTAATGCAGGCTATGTGAACCGATAAAACCAACTGCTTGCACAACAGTAAACTATCGTTCAAGATTTTCTGTTTTTTGTTTTAATATCATGTAAAAGTTGTTTACTTTAAAAACATAAAAAGTGTCAGTTTCTTATAAGTTAGTAGTGAACTGTACCAGAGTACTTTCAAAAGTTCATGGAAAAATATAATTAAAAGAAAACTGGGATCTCTCCATGAAGTGTTTGAAGCACACTAGTATTCTAATTTTCCCATTTAAGTAATGTAAAATTGACTCCTATATAAATATATCGGCAAAATTTGTGATTTTCAACAACAGAATACTGACATTAAAGGAAGTACTTGTTATTTACTCTTTGTGGTGACATGATCCACAGAAAGCGATGGAGATCAAAAAAGGATAAGGATGCCTAAGGCAATGTATGTTAAAGCATACATTGTTTTAAGTTGACTTCAGCATTACAGAAGTAATCTCAACAGTGAACAAACAGTTGTTTTGATGGAAGTGTGGCAAAATGGAGAACAAGCAAAAAGTCAGGATATGTAAGATCAACAAATCATGTTACCCTGGGCAATCCACATTTCCTCATATCTAAGAATTTTCACTTTTCTTCCAAGATAGAAATACCTCGCAAAATATTCCTGAACTACCAGAAAGAAACTATGAAGATATAAAACCATCAGCATATCTCTAGATGCCAAAATTGGCGATAGGCTGGGTTTGAGAGAGCTCAGACACTTGGAACAATGAGGGAAGATTGAAGGAATGAGAGTGTGTTCAGAGAGCACTGCAGACAGATACTCTCAGCTGTGACATTCCTGCACCCCACAGAAAGCCTTCGAACCTCTTCAGTGACTAGCGTGGGCTATGAAAGCTGCGCCTTTCTGGGACTCTTTTACCTCTGCTCTGAAGCAGTCCTGAGAGGGTTCAGGCCACAGTGATCTTCTCTCAGGTGGGATTCCTCTTCCTATTCATAGGGCGTCCTCCTTCAAACTCTGTCACAGCTCCTGTACCCCAAAGAAAACCAGACTGTCATCCCATGCCCCAATGTCCCTCCTAGAAGTCACTGTCCTGGAAACAAGGTTGTATATCAACTTCTGTAAATTCAAACCAGGAGTGCTAGGCAGGCTGCATAGTGCAGGAGGGACCAGAAACGACCTCCTGAAGAAACAGAGACACCCACGACCACAGCAGCCACAGAGGAACAGTCTGCACACACCTCACAATCCCAGATTCAACTCTGGGATGTCCACACGCTCACGTTACGGATGGCGAAGTGAACTTCCCATAGGTCGGTACCAGGTTCCTGATGGCGGAGCTGGAACGTGACCTCCCCACACCTCCCAGGCTCGCTGTCTTCACACACCCCCACCCACGTTCCCGTCGCCACCTGTGACCTGAGCCCCCGTCCTGGGACATCTGGAACCGGCTTCTGCACACCCAGCAGCGCCGTCCTCTGACGGAACGTCTGGAAAGCTCAGCCCGGGCGCCCCTTCCCCGGCTCGGCCCGGCCCAGGTCCGCGCTCCCGCCGCACGTCAGGCCCCGCACGCCCCAGGCCCGCGGCGCTTCTGCCCCCAAGTGCCGGGACAGCGTCCCGCTCCCCAGGGCCCCCGAGGCCCGCGGGCTCCTCTTTCTCCCTCTCACCCACCTTCAGGGACGGACAATCCAACATCAGGACCTGAGGAGCAGCGCTGGGAACAGCGGCAGCATCCGGAATCCCCACACAAAAGATGGCGAGTGCTCGGAGCCGCACATGCGCAGAAGGAACCCGGAAATCCCTGTCCCATAGGCGTCCTGCGAGGGTGACGTCATTGGAAGGCAAAACTACATTTCCCAGAAAGCGAGGGGAGCGAGGATGCACATGCGCAGAAGAAACACCCAAGCCCTATACTCCTGTGCCTGTTCCGTTAGTGGTCAGTGAGACTACATTTCCCAGAATACTCTGGGGCTTTACATTAGGAAACAAACGAGAAATTTTTAAAATTTTACCCTGCACGGAGTACTGCTACCGGGAGTTCAGTCCTCGTTAGATCAGGACTGGTCTCCAACCAGTCAATAGACTAGTCTCTATTCCACAGATGTGGAATTCTGATTTTCTATTAGATGTTGGTTTGACAACTTGAGACTTTGTGGCAGTGATGGGGAAATTCAAATGGGGGCCTAGTATAGCCGTTAGAGACCCATGTCTATTTTATCCATGCATTTTTAAGTACGAAAAAATTGAGTCCCAGTCAAGATGTCAGAATGGATGGTTCCCAGCGTCCCTCTCTCTCACAAATCAACCAATTTACAACTACAAAAATATAACAACAGCCAAGCTACGGCTGCTGGAGCTCAGGGGAATAGGAGGAGGACAGACTGTACAGAGTTCATGAAGGCAGGAGAAGCCATGATGAGACAAAGAGAAAACTGTTCATAGCGTTTTGGGCCACAGCAGCTTTAAGGCTGGAGCTGCTGAGACCATTGGTAGAAGCCAAAGCTGTGCCATTTGGATGGAGTTGCTTAGAGGCAGCAGGGGGGAAGAGGACATTGGTGGCCCCCAGGACAGCAAGACCACTAATAGGGCTCCCATGGACCCACGCATGAGCAAGGAGCAAGAATAGCTGAAAAGGGGGAGCCATTCAGAAGCTGGAGAGTCACTGCAAGGGACCAGCACAGGACCCATCACATGGGAAGTGATTGGAGCACAGGTGGTAGGGGAGAAGGGCCCACTGAGAGAACACTGGGACACAGCAAGGACAGCCAATCCTCCTTTGAGTTGGTGCAGGACCACTCAGAGGAGACTGGTCAGGAATATAGGATTGCATTGGGTGCAGTTTGCTGAAAAGACTCAGGCCCAGATCAGAGTTTGTACACAACCAAAGTGCACTGGTTCTCTGGAGAGCTGGAAGTACCTATAAGGCCAACCATTAAACCCTGAACTGCAAAAAAAGCCTTCCCTAGGCAAACAGCAGCAAAGCAGCAATTTAGCTCAACAACACAGCTCAACTACTGGTTCCCACAGGAAGATCCACCATTTTAGAAGTAAGCAAGGACAAAAAATTAGTTCTGGCCCAGGCACACCACCAGCACCTCGGGGTGGCCCAGAGTCCCAGAGCACGGATCCGGGGACTGGGTGCCCTGCCCACAACCAGGCACACTGCCAGGGCCAAGGAGAATGCCAAAAATATCACCTCCATGAGGGTGGCCCACCACAGCCACCACAGTAATCATGGCTGCTACAAAAGTGGTTACATGTCACAACCACCATGCAGATGGTCCACCAGCCACTGGAGTGCATTGACACAAAGAGAGTCACCGGCAGAGAACATAGAAGAGGATGTCTCTCTCCACAAAGCCCATTCCAGAGTGATAGAAGAGACATCTGCTCTACAATAATATTGGGGGACATGAACACAAATCTCAGCATTGGACAGATGATCTAGGCAACAAACGAACAGAGTAACCATTATTCTTTCACAGGGAGAGAAGAAATCTAGGGTTATCAGAGATGGCAAGGGGAGAGAGAGGGAGATAGGAGGGGATTGCACAAGGGGCATAAAGAATAGGTACATTTTGTAACAATATACATACTAGTAATATTGATTTGATCCACATATGTCAACACTGAATTCCAAAAATATGTATAAATCAATTATGATTCAATTAAAAAAAGAAGAAATAATAATAAAGTATGAAAAAATCATGCCTATTTTATTTTAAACATTCTTAAAATTTTACATTGTTATTTTCTTTCAAAACATTGAGATGTTTGTTCTCATCTGGTAAACTAATTTGTTAGTCTCAATGCATTCTATTACACAGATAGAAAAACTGCTCTAGTGTATAGTGAAATAAAATAGCAGGGTCGCAGGGTAGGTGCAGTTCTTAATCCTTGTGCCAGTTTACACTTGCAGAGTTTGATAATTAATTGCCCAGAAATTCCCATGTCCCATTAACCCATCTGTCCCTTTATTAAATAAAATTTTAGTACTTTGGGGTGTGTGTGTGTGGTGGACATGAACTTTGCCTTTTCTTCTCCGGTTTCTGCAGCAAAACAGGCAAGGAGATCATTACACGGGTTTATCAAAGTTTCTGCTATGATGAAGTTCCTCTTAAAACAGGAACTAGGGCTGGCTGGTTAGCTCACTTGGGAGAACGTGGTGCTGATAACACAAACATCAAGAGTTGAGATCCCATTATTGGCCAGTCACCAAACAAAGAAAAACCACAAAAAAAGCAAAAATGCCTATCTTGAGTCATCAGAGTTGATATGGACTTGAGTGTTAGAATTTGGGGCAGCATAAAAGAAGGACCAACGTTGGAGGTCTGTGGATGGGATGTGTGGGAGTCTGCAGTCATGCCTAAAACCTATCCCTGGTTTTCTCTTTTCCTAATGTATTTCCTGCCTTGTTCAAGTTCCCCTGTTCTCTTTGATTCTTCAACTTTCCCTCAGTGATTCTAATTGCAGATCCAGGGAACACAGCCTTGATCTTCCCACAGCCTTCCTGTGTCATACTTTACACTCTATAGACCCCCAACCTTGAACTCCTAAGTCCCATGCCTCTCTCTTAAATGCTTATGTGTATGGGATGTGGGAATCCTTTAAGCACAGGATGATTGGCAGGGATTGGGTGGCAGGAGTCCCTGCCTGATCTTTCAGACTCTGGATACAGTTTATCACTCCCTGTCTTTGTATGTCTGCCTCCTGTCCATAAAAATGGAGACAGTAATACACATTTGGATGTGCAGCCCTCACCCTGAGCCCACCTCTATTAACATAAAGGCCAATAATGCAATCCCTTTCCTTCCCCTATGAAGGTAAAGTTCTCTCCTCCAAGCACAGGAGGCTCAGGGATGATACCTAAGTGTTTCCACACTAGCCATGTGTTGTAGCTTTACCTGTCCAAGTATACACTCCTGTGGTTAAACTCATTTCTAAGGATTTTATTTTGATTCAATTATAACTAGAATTGTTTCTTCGGTTTTATATTTCTATATTTATATTTGTGTAGAAAAATACAGTGAATTTTTGTATACTGATCTTGTCTTCTGTTACTTTTCAGATCTCTAACAGTTTTTCATTATATCCTTATGGTTTTCTACATATGAAACATGTCAACTGAAAATACAGAAAATTGTACTTTCTTTCCCATCTAGATTCCTTTTATTTCTTTGTTGCCAGTTTTTCTGTCTAATACAATGATGAAAAGATGTGGTGAGGGTGGATTGTTTATCTTGCTTCTAATCTCAGAAAATAAGCGTGTGAACTTTCACCACTAAGAACAGTGTGAGCAGTGGGTTTTTCATATGCTCTTCATAAGTCTGAGGATGTTCCCTTCTATTCCTATTTCGCTGAATGTTTTCTTCATTGAAGGATGTTGGCTTTTGTCAAATTTGTTTCGTCCATCTATTGAAATGTCATGTGGCTTTGTTTATTATTTTATTGATATAGCGTATCATACTATGTAATGTTTTTCTGTTAACCAAACATGGAGTCCTGGCATATATGAAACATTGACATGGGGTATAATTATTTTTACATGTTGCTTGGTTCTATTTACTTTTACATTTTTTACCAAATTTTGCAACTATAGTCATAAGATACATTCTTCTGAAGTTTTCTTTGCTTATAATGTTTTTTGTAGAATCTCGGTACCGTGGTAATACTGATGCAGGCAGTGAGTGGAGGAGCAGCTCCACAGCGATTATCCTGGAGAGAATTTGGGAACAGTTGATGGTAAATCTCCAAATGTTTGATAGTATTCATCATGAAACTCTCTGGACACGATCCTTTCTTGTTATTTAGTGGTTTTTCATTGTTAATACAATCACTTCACCTGTACTAAGTCTGTTATGATGATTCTTTTTTTCTTCACTCAGATTTTACAGGTTGTTTTTAGGAATTACATTAACATGCCACCCTTCATATTATTCTTCTGTAGATTGTTTTACGTGTAAGGATGGTACTAATGTCTCCTTTTTAATTTCTAAATTTAATTATTTGTGTCTTCTCTCTCTCTCTCTCTCTATGTCTCTGTCTCTGTCTCTGTCTCTGTCTCTCTCTCTCTCTCTCTGGTCTAGCTGAGGATTTGTCCATTACTTTAATCTCTCATGATCCTAACTTTGGGGTTCTATTCTTTTTTTCTTTTCCCATTATCTATTCATTGATAGCTCCTGCAACCATGATTCTTTTTTTCACTCAGCCTACTTTCAATTTTATTTGCTCTTCCTCTTTCAGTGCCTTCACGTATAAGCAAAGATTAGTAATTTGAGGTCATTCTTTTTTAATATAAATAATTACAGGTAGCGCTCAAAAGAGTTTCATTTGGAAAACTATGAGGAATCACATTAGAACGGGCACTGAAACAGGCTTCGAAAACTCTGTGGTATATCTCTGTCACAAAAGCTCACTGGAGGTTGCCCAGTTAAACGCTAGTTTTATTTTAAGGAAAAAAGCAACAGAATGTGAATCTCACTTCTAGCCTGAAGGAATTCAGGTTTGGGAGTTTTATGGGACAGCCCATTGGAGCCTATAGTGGAAATAGCTTGTGAGAATTCTGTTCCAAAATCTCTGCGAAGAAGAGTCAGAGAAGCTTCCCCATTTAGAATCCAGCATAACTCACTGAACCGAAGAAGTGAGAGTTAGGACAGAGGTAGAGCTCAAAACAGTTTCGTTTCATAAAGTATACGGGAAATAACACTGCAAAAGGCCTTCAAACAGGCTTCGAAAAGTGTGTTCTATATCTCTGCCAAAAACACTCACTGGAGGTTGCCCTTTTAGAAGCAAGGTTAGTGTAAGGGTTTGGGTTAGGGTTAGGGTTAGAGTTACGGTTAGTGTTAGGGTTAGGATTAGGGTTAGGGTTAGCTTTAGGGTTAGGGTTAGGGTTGGTTAGAGTTAGGGTTAGGGTTAGGGTTACGGTTAGTGTTAGGGTTAGGGTTAGGGTTAGGGTTAGGGTTAGAGGGTTAGGGTTAGTATTAGGGTTAGTGTTAGGGTTAGGGTTTAGGTTTAGTGTTAGGGTTAAGGTTAGGGTTAGGGTTAGGATTGGTTAGGGTTAGGGTTAGGGGTTGGGTGTTAGGGGTTAGGGGTGAGGGTTAGGGTTAGGGTTAGTGTTAGGGTTAAGGTTTAGGTTTAGTATTAGGGTTAAGGTTAGGGTTAGGGGTTAGGGGTTATGGTTACGGTTAGAGGGTTAGGGTTAGGGTTAGGTTTACGGGGTTAGCGTTAGGGTTAGGGTTAGGTTTTGGGTTAGCGTTAGGGTGTAGGGTTAGGGTGTTGGTGAGGGTTATGGTTAGAGTTAGGGTAGGGTTAGGGTTAGGGTTAGTGTTAGGGTGACGGTGAGGGTGAGAGAAAGGGCGAGGCTGAAGGTGAGGTTGAGGGTGTGGGTTATGGTTAGAGGGTTAGGGTTAGAGTTAGGGTTAGGGGTTATGGGTTATGGTTAGGGTTAGAGGGTTAGGGTTCTGGTTAGGTTTACGGGGTTAGCGCTAGGGTTAGGGTTAGGTTTAGGGTGTAGGGTTAGAGTTAGGGTTAGGGTTAGGGTTAGAGGGTTACGTTTAGGGGGTTAGGGTTAGGGTTAGGGTTTAGGGTTAGTGTTAGTGTTAGGGTTAGTTTTAGGGTTAGGGTTACAGGTAGGGTTAGGGGTAGAGTTTCAAAATCTGTTTCAAAATCCCTTTGGAAAAGGGTCAGAGAAGCTTCCCTGTTTACAATCCATCATAACTCACTGAACCGAAGAAGTGGTAGTTAGAACAGAGGTAGAGCTCAAAACATTTTTGTTTCGTAAAGTCTATGCGAAATCACACTGCAAAAGGCATTCAAACAGCCTTCGAAAAGTGTGTTGTATATCTCTGCCAGAAACACTCACTGGAGGTTGCCCTTTTAGAAGCAAGGGTAGGGTAAGGGTTAGGCTTCTGGTTAGGGGGTTAGGGTTAGGGTTAGGGTTACAGTTAGGGTTAGGTTTAGGAATAGGGTTAGAGTTAGAGGGTTAGTGTTAGGGTTAGGGTTAGGATTAGGGTTAGGGTTAGTGCGTTAGGGTTCAGGATAGGGTTAGGGTTAGGGTTTGATGGTTAGGGTTAGGTTTTGGGTTAGGGTTAGGGTTAGGGTATGGTTTAGGGTTAGGGGTTAGGTGTTTGGGGTTCGGGGTTAGAGGTTAGGGGTTAGGGTTAGGGTTAGGATTAGGGTTAGACTTAGAGGGTTAGGGTTAGAGGGTTAGGGTTAGGAGTTAGGGTTAGGGTTAGGGTTAGTTAGGGTTATGGTTAGAGGGTTAGGGTTAGGGGTTAGCGTTAGTGTTATGGTCAGGGTTTAGGTTTAGTGTTAGGGTTAGGGTTAGGGTTAGAGTTGGGTTAGGGTTAGGGTTAGGGTTAGGTTTAGGGTTAGGGTTAGGGTTAGGGTTAGAGGACAGAACTCTACGCGTCGCTGAGAAGCTCTTCATGCCTGGTTTAAGTTTCTAGGGTCCTCTTGCTCCATCAGCACATTAGGGCCTCACTATCAGAGCAAAGGGGAAGCACTGGGCACCAATGCAGCTGAACCCCTTCTGAGCCAAGCGCCATCCTAGGAGGGGAATCACACATGCTAGCTTCCTATGAGCATTCAGCAAAGTGAACACTTTAAAACTGAAATAGATTATTCTGACAAATATGTGGTACATGTTATGCATGGAAACATAGCAGGGTAACAATGTGACATACACTGATGTCATAAGAAACTGGAAAAAATGTTGGAGCTACTACCCAGAATGAACTAAAACTGATTACTGAATAATTTTAACAAAAGCACCTGTAGGGGTTAGGGGGTGAGATGTGGGAGGCCAGGGCCCCTGGGAGCTAAGGAGCTCAAGACTTCGTGGAGGAAGTTGTCATGCCCTCTTGATCCTGCGAGGAGAACACCACGCAAGTCCTGCACATGCCTGAGAGCTGCGAGCTTCTTCCAGGGAGCAGGGGGGAGTCGTGGAGGCTGGCGGAGGCTGCAGAGAGCAGAGAAGCTGCATGCCTGGCTTGGGAAGAGGGTGCTTCAGCCATCAACAAGGCACAGAGGGCAATGAGCCAGGCTGGCACATTCAGGTCCCTGCAAGTTTTTCAGGGTGGGTAGAGACAGGTTGAATGTGCCAGTCCCAACCCCCAGGTGATTAGAGAGGTAAGCAGGGGCCACCACAAAGCGTGTCTACATCAGGAAGGGTGGCTTTGATACTGTAGGCCAGTCATTCCCAAACACCTGTGCTCAAGTGTCCACTGAAAAGATTTGGAAATCCCACATCCCTCACATACATTTCTCATGTGAGCTCTAACATTTTTCATCGTAAGCAAAAGTAACTGCAAAGAAAATAATTCCTGGCATATTGTAAATACTAACGTTTTAAAACTGTTACATCACTTATTATATCCAGTGGAGTCTAAATATTAAACAATTGGATACCTACCCCATTATCTGTTTTCAAAATTATATGAACAATGTCTAACTAGAAGTCATAAATTTTACACCATTTCTTTTTTTTCCCTTGAATTTACTGACAGTAACTTTCTTTTGTTTGGGAAAGTACTTTATTGGGTCCCTTGGTTATGCAAAGAGAAGCCCCAGGCATAGAAGGGAAAGAAAATTGGGGCAGGTGGCAGTTAAATTGCTCATAACTGATATTCTCAAGCTCAGGCATCAGAATCTCCTGAAGGGCTTATTAAGACACCGTTGGCCGGTCCCCTGCCACCCCTCCCCCTCCCCCACCCCAAGATTCTGACCCCATGGTCTTCTGCCTTCCTAATAGGTTTCCAGGTAATGCTCAGACTGCTTGTCTAGGGACAACACTGTGAAAACTACTGCTTGCCAAAATCAAGTAAAGAGGTATTTTTCTTGGACAGATTTTTTTTATGATTTAAAGGAATTTTCTGTTTTCCTCTGACCCACTGAGAATAAAACGAATTCAGGGAGACTCAGGATCCAAGCTGCAAAGGATACAATAGAAAGGATTCTACTCTGAAGGTCCAGATCCCTATCAAGGCCACATCAGGCAGGGGGAAAAGAGAAGTTTCCTTTGTGATAAAAGGTACTAGCCCTAAAATGGAAGGTCCCTGAGGATAGTGACTTTGTTTTGTCAATTGCTAAATTGCCAGCACCCAAAACATTGTCAGGCACACAGTAAACTTTGAACAGATGTTGCATGAATACACACTGCCATCTGGCCATGTGCTGGGTTTCTGTGCTACAAGACTGTCATCACAATGCCAGGAAAGTAAAGGGAAGGCTCCAAGCCCTTAGCGAAAAGCAGTGTGGAAGGCCATGGCCTTGGGTGTGAGGATGATCGAGATGCGAGGGGCACAGCTGAGGGTGAGCAGAGACCAGCAGCTGCCAAGGGTCACAGGTATGAAACCTCCACAGTAACTGTGGGAGGAGCGAGGCTCCCAGCAGTATCACAATGCAGCAGTGAGTAATTCTGTCTTTGTGGAATATACTAAAAAGCATATGTACTTCATGGGGCCTGGTTTTCCAAAGTCTTGCAGTTTCAAATATTGACCTTGCAGAGGACTGGAAATTTTCCTCAGGCTATAAGTCTCTGGTGTAAGATAAAGATCTGTGGCACAGCAGGGTTGCTGGCTCAAGAACAGACTAGTTACTGATTGTTATGTAAAGATACTGAGAAATTGATATAAGAAGGAATGTTTGCTAAGATCGAACTTTTGTTAATTGCCTTAATGGAATGTCATCTGGCTTGTTTCACTGAAAGGTACCAGCCTATACTGTTAGACTATAACCCCACCTATGTTCTCTTCCTGTAACTTCCTGGTCTAGAAAGTAAATGCTGGAAGGGAGCCCCAATTTGGGGTTAATTTCCCAAGGAAGGGTTGCCTCTTGCTGGAGGGTCCCAGGGAAGTTAACCACTTCCAGGCTTCTCACTGCTCAGAAGAGATGGGCTTTGAGTAATCCTTTGCATCTCCATCCCCCAGGGGAAGTGGGGTGACAAATCCACAGGGGACAAAGCAACACAAAGCAACACATCTTCATATCAAAGAGAAGATGAGAGAAATTCAGGACTCCAGTGAAACATGGATTAGGCTTGAGAGACAATCTCACAGGATGACATTGAGAGTGTCATTTCACCTGCCTAGATGGCAGCTTCCTCATCTGCAAATCAAAGGTTTTAAACCAGTGGACCTCTGTGTGCCCTTCCAGTTCTAAGGCTGGGGTTTGCTAGAGGTTTTTCACTAAAACAGCAGTAACTGGCCCTGTGCATACAGACCTGTGTGGAGGCAAAGCCAAATGTCTTACTTTCCTGTTTCAGGAGAAGCTCTAAAACCAAAAGTAATTCACGGCATGCACAACACCAAACTAGAGGATTTACTAACAGTTAAAGGAACTGTTTCTAAAGTTTTTGGAACGTTCTTCTTTTTCCATGTAAATTAGCACAGATGGGCTGTGCTTTCTGATGGAAGCAAGCAATCTCTCCCTGGTGAAGACAGGTAGTGAGAAGAGAAGCATTTCAGACAGTTTGGTCAAGTGTGAAAGGAGGACTCCAGATGCTGTGATGGAAGCTTGAGAAGTCCGCTGTATGTGTATCTTCCAAGAGCATGAGACACCTTCTCCGCAGCTACCAGCACTCAAGCACTATCCATGAGGAGAGGCCTTGGCCTGTGCAGAGTCCTCCCGCTGCAGAACTAGGCTGTTGTCCCCAATGGAAGCAACACTGTAGAGCACTCCCAGTGCTCATGACAAGGGCGGGGCTGGGAGTGGTGGAGGCGGGCTCTGTGACAAGCACAGGTGCTGCCTGCGTGCAGAGCTGGGAGGCCCGTGCAGAGCTGGGAGGTCCGGGCAGAGCACACACGCCAGGCGGCAAATACTCTGCCTGCGATATCTGCTTCTCCCAAGCCAGCTTTCACCGAACTTGCCATCTATGCTGTCAAAGAACAAAATCTCAACAAATTGAGTTTAAAGATCTATTAGGCTTTTATCCAGGATTTATGAATCGGGCAGCATCCCATGTATGGAATAGAAAGGTGCCCAGAAGGGCTTTACAGGTAGAAAAGTCTGGAGAAAGCAGAAATGGGGAATAGAAAGCAGACGGGTCATTTCAAAGTTCCTTTCCTATGGGGTGAAGCAGAGGGGACTTCCTTATCATGCAGACTCAGCTTGACTGGGCCCCTTAGGACTCGGTGCTGTGAATTTCCTGTTTTTTTGAAAACTGGACCATTTCAAAGTTCAGTTTGCTTATGTGGCACCTAGCATGAGCGACTCCATTCTGGTTTGGTCCTGTTGGGGCCTAGTGAAGGAGCTCTGGCCTCCCATTAACTGTATTCAACAGTGCAGGAATCTCCCCTTCGTCTCTGCAAGTCCCCTGCCCATCCTCTTTCCCCAGCACTGTGTCCCGGAGGCTGAGCAGGAGGGACACACCAGTAACTGCCTTGCCCTCTGGCTTCTGGTTGGACTGTGAGTCCGAGCAGCACATCAGAGGAGGAGTGAGGACGAGTGTTCCTTGCAGGGACACCACAGCCTGGATCTGTCCCTCAGGCCCAGGGCTGCTGCAGGCACAGCTGTTCCCTGAGCTGCTCTCTCCCTTGGGCTTCTCATACTCTGCCCTTTTCTCAAACTCTTCTCACATAGTTCAGTCTGAGCAAGCCATTCATTCTGGGACCCTGCCTGTTTTTGTCTAACCAAACATTCACCTGGGAGGAAGACGGGAATACTAGAAATGTCCAGGAAGAGGGGGAAAAAGTGAGTTTTGGGATAAAATGAGAGAAGGCAGAAGAACCAAGGTTCTTTGAAGAGAAGCCTGAGAGAAGGTGCTCAGTCATGTGGAGACACAGCTCGGCAGGCAGGGGCCAGGAGAGGAGCTGCCACCCCTTGGTGCCGCGGAATGGCCCTCGGACCTGGGGCAGGCCAGCCCTTCTAGGGCAGTCTCTTCGTCCATGCAAGGAGGAGGTCTGTGCAGAGATGAAGGATTCCAAAGTCCCGTTGCGCTCTAACCACACTCTAGCCATGTTGACTTCATGGCCTGCTCTTACTGTCTTCATTCTGCAGCTTCCCCCACCCTAAGGGCAGTCTGCACACAGAGGGGACAAGGCATGAACCCTGTTTCCAAGACGGCCACCAAGCCCACTCCCCCGACTATCACTCAGCGATGAACCCACATGGGCTGTGTTCGCTAAGTACTGGCTGCATGGTGGCACTGACTTTGCTTTCTCTGTCCATGCCAATAAAATATTTACCTACTTCTACTACACTCCTCTACTTAAAAATCAAATTTCTTCATAAGGCATACAAGGTTTTTCACACTCCAAATTTTGCCAGCTTCACTTACCCCCATGTCCTCATCATGACCCACCCTCTATCCTTGCATTTAGTTCAACAAGCTCTTATATAGCACTCCCCATATGCCAGGTGTTGTTCTTTGGCTCATTTGATCCTTATTACAGCAATGACTGGTAATGTATGAGTTAGGATAGGGCAAGCTAAGTTGCAGTAACAAAATAACCCAAAATCATCAATAAACCTGTAACACGCACAGGTTTATTTCTCATGATATGTACAGTGTGGGTCAAGAGGGCTCCACTCTATAGTGTCACTCAGGGATCCAGGCTGGTGGGCTCCTGGAGCATTTATCACATGGAGCACTGTCCTCCAAGGCCCCTGCACAGGAAGAAAGAAAGCAGTAGGAAGGCATGCTGGCACTTCAACCTGCTTGGAATCAATGTTCATCACAGCACACATGTCCACTGGCCAGAACCAGCCGCACTGTCACTCCTAACCTAACTGTAAGAGAAACTGGGAAATATGGAAGAACATGAGATGTTTATTGAGCACAGTGTTTCTGCCGCAGGTAAGAAATGTTAATATCCTTTTAGAGAGAAGGAAACTAAAAAGCCAAAGGCCTGATGAAGTCAGCTAACTGGTTAAGGTCACAGAGCTAGTCAGTTGCAGGTGTTCCCAGTCCATACTGTTAACTGCATGTCAGGATACTTCCCTCTCCATCCTTCCCGACTCACTCCACATTCTTACTAGACCTCTCACTTGGCTTTCATAATTGCTTTCCTTCTTTTCCTAGAATACTCCTCCCAACAATATCTACTTACCGAAATCCTATTTACCCTTCACGGTGAAACATAAGAAACGTAGGAAGACGTCCTTATACCAATGTGGTGGTGGAAGAGGGACTTTGGCATCAGAATTCCCCAAATGTCTTATGTGCACTTTGGATGTAGCACTTATCACACTGTGCTGAGCGCTTATACCTATGTGGTCCTTCTTCCCAGCTGGATATTGAAGATCACGAGGTGAGGCCATGTCACACACATCTGCATCCTCAGCACCTGGCATCGTGCCAGGAGTATGGTACATGTTCATTAAATGAGAGCTGGACAGATGAGGAAATGAAGGGGTAAGTCTTTGCCTTCCTTTTTGTAATGCAGGAGGTACTTGTGAGGACCACAGTAGCTTAATGCATACGAAAGTGCTGATCAACAGAAGGGCACATAGAAAGGCAGGAACAGAACAAGAACCTTATTGAGCACCAATTCTGTGCCAAGCATTTTTTCTGGGCTTTTCACCAGTAGAGGTGTTCTACAGATAGATTTAAAAGTATTTCTTTAAGACTGGAAAGTGGGCCAAAATAGGAAATTTAAAACTGCAAGAAATTTGCTTCCTCTGGTTTTACAGATGGGAGCTAAATTTGTGTCTGCGGCTGACCCTCTTTACTCAGGGTGGTGTGACTTCGGTGAGCCACCCACCTGTCTGTAGATGAGACTAAGAAAACATTGCCTCCTGCTTCCGTGAGAACATAAGTGATGGAGCACGCAGCACGTGTGCCCGCAGTCTCTCCTGCCCTCCCGCCCTGCTGGAGATCCCCATAGCCACACAAAGTTTACCAGGAGACCCTCTTCTGAGAAGCATACCCCTTAAGCCATATCTGCTCTCCTTCCTCACCTTCTCACATCAGAACTTCTGAAGATCCTTGTCGGTGCCCTGATCTCACTTCTACATAGAATATGAAAAATTCCAATCCACAGAAACAGAGAGTGGAACGGGGATGGGGAGACATTGGTGAAAGGGCACCGACTGTCAGCTCTGCAGGATGAATGAGTCTGGAGACCATGGCACAGCCTGGTGACGATGGGTAACAGGACTGTGCTGTACACTGAAAATCTGCTGAGAGAGACTCTGCACGTTTTTACCACACACACAAAAAGGTAACCATGTGGGCCGATGGATATGTTAATTACCTTGACTACAGTAATCGTTTACCATATATATGTATCTCAAAACATCACGTTGTACACCTCAAATAGATCTAATTTTTATTTTAAAAATTAAAACTAAAATTTTTTCAAAAAGCTTGTCCACTCATGTGATCTCACGCCTCACTCTCTGCCCCCGTCCAGCAGCTGCAGCCAGGCTTCTCCCACTTGCTGCCTCCTGGAGCTCCCCTCATCTCCACGGTGCATCCTCCTGAGCAGCCAGAGGCAGGTCATGCCATCCTCTGTCTGAAACCCCAGTGGCTCCTCATCATCCTTAGAGTAAAATCCAAAGTGGTCATCGGGCCTCTGTCCAGCTGCTGAACTTCTCCCATCCTTGTCTATAAATGGGTAAGATCCCTTCACACACATGTTGTGAAGATCAGATGTCAACATATATGAGACACTTAGAACAGTGATAATGGCTGGCACATGGGAAGTACCATGTCAATTATCATTGCCTGAACAGCATTTTTTGGCAAAGATGTTTGTGAGTTACCTTCCAAACCTCATCATGTTATCAGAACGGCATAGTCCCTCACACCTGAAAGGCAGAACCTGCCCCGTCTCTTCTTTTCTCCTTCTGTTCCCCCTTTCCTTCTCTCTGTCCTGAGTTTCTCTCTCTCTCTCTCTCTCTCTCTCTGTCTCTTTCTCTCTCTTTTATCTTTTCCATAAGGGATATGTAACCCTGAGTAGGGTAGCAGAGTTGTAAAGAGGGGCTGACTTGCTGGATTATATAAGAAGAGGAAAAAGGTGCATATAGCAGCTCCTTGCATATTCCCTAAAATTCCCTTTTCCATTCTATCTCTCAGAGTGAAAGGAGAATGGGCTTGTGAAGGAACGGTGGTGGGTGCAGTTGTAAGAACATTTGTCATTGAAATTTGTCTTGGTTTCTGTTGCTTACAACAGAAATACCTCAAACTGGGTAATTTGTAAGAAACAATATTCATTGCTTACAGTTTTGGAGGCTGGGAAGTCCAAAGTCCAAAGAACACACCTGGTGAGGGCCTTGTGGGTGGTGGCTCTACAGCAACACAGGGTGTCATATCGCGAAAAGGGCAGGAGCAAGAGAGAGAGAGGGCTTCTCACACACTTTCCTTTGGAAGCCATCAGAACCACGCCTATGACCACCATTAAACGATCAACAGATAAATCCATTTACTATGGCATGGTCCTCACGATCTAATCTCCTCCTCAAGGCCCCACCTTTCAATTACCATAACGGGATTTCCCACCCACTGAACACTCTCAAATGAGGATTAAGCGTCAATGAGCTTTGAGGGACAACCGATCCGCAGCAGAGTTTATCTACCAGCACTTCAGTTTACAAGTTTGCTTTTAAAATGTCCACAAGATGAATAATTTTTCCTACAGCTAAGGTATCTTTAATAATGACCACTATTTTAAGAACTTTTGGGACCAGATAATACTGAGAACCACGGGTATTGTTGTGTGATTTTACAGTTCCGTGAGCACTTTCACAAACCTAATTTCACTTAATCCTCACAACAATGCAATCTACAAGAGGAAGTGGAGACCCGGGGACCTGGAAGAGTTGGAACTCTAACTCACATCTTCTGGTTCTGAATCCTATATCATTTCTACTCTGCTTCCTCCAAGAGATTTCTGTCATCTTCTTCCAAAATTGGAGGGAAATGTGCCAAAAAATAAAAATAATAATAAAAAAGAAAGAGCTAAAATAGCAAAAGCTACTCTCATTGTAGGGCTTAACAAATCTTCCCCCTGCCCCAAATCTCTCTCGATCTCTCCTGAAGGGAGCTGCTGCCCAGGTCTCTCCACCCATAGGCTTGCCGTCTCCAGAGAGAACCCCATGTTCCACACATTCCTGCCACCTGCGATTCTGCCTGATGTCCCACTCCCCAGGGCCACCACCAGTTTTCTCAACCAGCTAATCAGATCCACAGATCTTTGACAAAGGTCCCATGGATGCTGCAAGCATAAAGGTTGAGGACAAGTTGTCTCTGCTTTTCCAGGTAATACAAACAGTGGCTTTCTGGAGGCAATGCTGTGCTTTTACATACTGTCTCAACTATGTGGCTCTGATCAGGGAAAACAGGGCTGTGGAATACCCTTGCTTGTGCTGCAGGGCATGCACTGGGGCAGACCTTACTCAGAGGCAATCACAAACTTGGGACCACCCCGGGTCCATGAGCTCTGGGGAGAATATGCTTTGCTTCAAGGATAGACCAGAGAAAAAAACTTTATAAAACTGTGTTTACCACCAGGCAAATTAAACTTAGGCCTCTGTCTTCAGTCCATTCCAGACCACCTATATGTGAATCTTTAAGCTTGGGGCTGGAACTGATATGTTCAGAAATAGCCACTGGTTTGACCTCAGCCCCAAAGATCCAGGTCCATCCCAAAGCTTGATCCAATTCCACATGTAAGAATTCAGTTTGATGTGCCTGATACCAACAGTAGCCCTTCCTGACGGGCCTTGACAAACAGGAAATAAACAACAGTGCACCCCAAAACCGAAGATTTTTGCTTTGGATGATGGAGATATTGATGATGGTTTCTATGAAGTTTTTGGAAAGAAATGAATTGGCAGAACAATGGGGTTGCTTCCTGTCTGGACATATGCTCCACTGTGTGCCCTCGAGCACACAATTCTCCTGGTCTGACTGTTTAGTCTTGTGAAATACAGATAGTGGCGTTTCCTACTTTTCTTAATGAGATTAATGAGCCAAATGTTTGCAAGATGTCTTGAGAAGTTTTCTGGAATTTTTAACACAAATTCTTCCAAAACCATTTCCTCAAAATCCCAGTTTATTTAATTCCTTAGTTCTAAAAGTCAATGCAACTCTAAAATGACACTTAAAAGGAGCAAGATTACAGTTCCATAATTTGCTGTAAACATTGTCACAAACATTGGAAGTAACCTTGACTAGCTGAACCCATGGAAACCATGTGTTAATCTGACCGTGTCTTTCCACTTCTCTAACTTCACATTGCCAGAAATATGCAGTCTATTTCGCATGACATTCACTCAAGGTTATGACAACAATCTAGCTGTCCCCCAGTGATGCACAGGTTCCGGCTCTGCCTGGCCTTGCTCCTGTGCTTGCTTCTCTCTCAAAGCTCATTCGTTCTCAGTCATCTTGGTCACAAAGTTCCTGCTCAGAGCTGAAGGTAAGTGCATTTCCTACTAATTTTTCACTTTAAGAGTTTAGGGATCATGAACAGAACAGCTAGGAACAAATCTGAGAAAAGTTTGTATTAAGAATTCCTCCTACGTCATCTTTTTAAATACGGCCTTTCATCCTTCCTGAGGCAGTAGATTATTTTTCTCATTAAACTGTAACAATGAAGTCGATTACTTTGTTGTCCAACTAATGCAAACTCTCCTTTTAATGGATTAATAGCTTCTCTATTAATCTTTCAATTACCAAGCTTCTATTCAAAGACTGCAGCCAGTTGTTTCTTAATGGAATTACGGGTGAAAAAAAAAATCGAGCTCCTTTTACCCTTTCACCAGATTAACTTTCCTGTGGTTGAGAACGAGATGGCTTTGCTGCCATAGACACCAGGGCTGCTGGCACGCTGCTGCTCCCTGCACCTGTGTTCCTGTCGACGCAACCTCACTGGACATAGGCCCGTGACCGCTGCGGCTTTCTCTGCCTCTCTCGCCATTAGTTCTGTGGTCCTCTGGCTTCCTTGGCAGCAATGTGGGCTGCAGGATAAACAAGAATTTATTTTCACTTGCTCCTCCAAAGGGGTTATCACTTGGAAAGCGTGGGTCACTGAAGACTTGAGAGGCTCTGCCATGCGGACACGCATCGCTCAGATGAGAGCCGCTTTTGATGAGAACAGCTAATCTTCTTATTTTTATTTTCCTAAGCTGCCGTGAAGTAACTTTGCCCATTCTCGCGCCCGTGCCCACAACCCAGCAGGGAGGGAGCTGGGAAAGGGGCGGGCGGGTCGCTGAGCGCACGGCCTTGGGCAAGGCCCTCGGGGCGGGGCTGAGCGACGGTCACAGTCGAGAGCGTTTACCGAGTCCGACCGCGCCGGCCTTGTCGCGACCCGGGGGCGGGGCTAGGCGGCTCGGAACCGTCTCCACGCTCGGTCCCCCTCGCAGGGGAGGCGCTCTGCGCCGCAGCCACCGCCCGATCACTGCCTGCCCCAGGGCAGCCTAGCGAAGCACATCCCACTCATAAATAAGTGAATAATTAGGAAGCTGTCCTTTCCTTTACGTCCTTCACTTTTCCAGGTCTGTTTCCCGTCTGGATGCTCAGTGTCTGATGCACTCTCCACGCGTCCTTCTGTCCTTCTGCGCCGCGTGAGCCGCATTCCTTCCATTCTTGCGCAGCTGATTGCCGCGGGCCGCCTTCTCCGCTGGGCCCGGGCTTAGCGAGATGGTCCAACACGTCCGGTTCTAGGGAGCTCAGAATCACCGACAGGTGTCTGACGTGAGCGGGTGAGTCTGCACTGAGGCCGCAGCACGGCGCTCAGCGTGGAAAGGTGCAGGACACCCGCGGAAACCCCGCCGCGCGAGAGCGTGCAGCACAGAGGTGGGGACTTGGGTGCAGGTGGGACCCGGTGGGGACGGGGGCTCGGAGACGGTGCCATGGCGTCTGAAGAAGTCTGTGCTTTGTTCTCTCGCTACGAGGAGCCGGGCCTTTAAACTTGAGAAGATGGTTCTCAAGTAAATGTTCAACTCAAAACATGCCCGTGCCAAGCACTGTGCTAGCGACACGTGTGAGACACGGAGCCCGACTTGGTGGGGAACGGAACGTATGCAAATGGCAGAGACTAAGACTACCTGGTGGGCGTTCGAGTGTCACACTTGGGGCCAGCAAGTGTTCGTATGAGCTGTTGCAGCTGCGGCAGGGCATGTCCGTGCGGAGACACACACGAAGGCATCTTGGAGGAAGTGTCGCCCGAGCAGTGAACTCAGAGGACAGATTCCAGCTGGTGGAAGGTTAAGGCCCAGTGAGGCAGGGGGACGGGAGGGAGATCGCACTGACTTCCACCCAGAAGGACCTCCTCCGACTCGGCTTCCTGCCTCCTTAGCTGTGAAAACAGGCAAAGCTCCACTTACTGGTCTTTCATTTACTTGTCCTAAGATGTGGTGACATTGTCATTCCTGCCTAATTTCCAGTGTCGTTGTGAATATCAAATAAGAAATCATGCTGTGAACCGCGGGGCTTGTAAACGTAAGATCTGTAGACCTGCCACAAGCAGTCGTCGGGCGGTGCGCTGCCGCCGAGCTTGGGGGCGCTGGAAGGCCTTCCGTGACCTTGTTCGTCACTGGTGAGCATTGCCATGCGGACAGCTGACCTTTAGAGTCATTAAATGTGTCTGTTCTGGAAGATCAAGGAAAATCGCCTTTAGCTGGTGACAGTGATTCCGCCCTAGCAACGGCTGTTGGGATGGTACAGGAGCCCTAAACTAATAGGAAATTCATCTATCTTTGCACTTTTTCTCATTATTTCTTCCAACAGAGTGTTGATTAATAATATCCACAACTTTTATTATGATCTTATTTTATTTTGCGCTCAAACAGCCTCTCCTCCCACAGCTGCATGCCCAAACTAGCAGGCCTCCTCACCGACACATGCTTCAGAACCAGACCTGTGGCCTGAGGTCCTGCTGTTCCCACTTCAAAATGCTCATGCTCCTGGGCTCTTTGGAGTAAGAGAGACAGCAGGGCCTTGGCACAAACGGTGACCTGGAGCAAGTTGCCTGACCTCTCCAAGAATCACTCTGAATCCATGGAATGGGTGCAGGGTAGAAAGGAATATACCTACCCCTTCTGTAAGGGGTCTTCAGAAAGTTCGTGGAAGGTTTTGTATTACCTTTAATTCCATTTTTCCACGAACTTTTTGAAGTACCCTTGTATTTAATTGGAGCATTAAAGGAGAGTACCATTCGCTTTGCCCTTTCTCTGACCTTTAACAGAGACAATTGTAAGGGAAGTGATGGCAAAATCAAATCACCCTTACAGTACAGAATTTTAAGAATGTGCCAGTGTATTGGGCAGTTTGCTTTTTTACCTATTAGAGTATGAATTAAAATTGAAAATCTGCAATTACACTGTAGAGAATGAATGACCTAAAGTGCTTGTGCTGAAGCAAATCCTTTTGCCTATCATCTGCACCATGCATGCACCATAGCAAGTGGACACATCAAGTGACCTGTTCTCTTTCTCAGACCTATGCATCTTACCTCCTCAGCTAGATTTGGGTGGGCAACACAGTGTTTCCTGTATTCTTTTGATTCCCACTGACACATAATCCTAGAGGTGTTCAAAAATGCAAATTCTTTATTTGATAACTTGGGTTAAAGCCCCCGAAAATATCTAAAGCTTTCTTCTTCCTTTCCTCCCCATATGCACACACATCCCTTGCCCTTTGATAACAACTGGCCCCAGTGAACAACTCCCATCCTCTAGGACCCAGACCCACCACAAGTGCACAAAGCACAGTTAGTGATCACTTCTTCCTCAACACTCTAGGGCAGTGTCCAGACACCAAAAGATGCCTGCTGTCCTCACGGTGGCCCCAGATCCAGTGAGGCTGAATTCAGGCAGCT
Source organism: Cynocephalus volans (assembly GCF_027409185.1). NCBI lineage: Eukaryota > Metazoa > Chordata > Mammalia > Dermoptera > Cynocephalidae > Cynocephalus > Cynocephalus volans. The sequence goes on along the minus strand of NC_084471.1, from coordinate 107,881,705 downwards.
TCCTAAAGGTCGTGACAGGAGCCAGGTAAGGCAGAGAAGCCTTCAAGGATTTAATGCAAAGATATGAAACAAGGTCAAAAATCTTCATCTGGAAGAAGAAAACAGATGTTTAATATTGCCTTTTATTTAATGGCATTTGTGCACCTAACTAAACCAGTTACAAACTATTTCACATTTTTTCAAAAGGAAATTTGGAGTTGTTTCAGGCATGAGAACAGAAATGGTATTGCACAGTGAAGAATCTGGTGGTCATTTTTAAGGTGAACTGCAACAAAGGATAGATGGAGTTTCTTCATTCAATAAAACTGAAATTCCAGGAGAGACTGGATGCTGCTAAGGTTGCTTTTGGACGCCCCCTGCCCCCAGCCCTCAGTTTCCATCATGCCCCTGCATTCTCTGGCCTTTGGTCTCTGCCACTGTGACTGGCCACCTGTCCCAGCAGAGACCTGGCTTCATACTCTCACCAAAGGCAGATACCTGCCTGTGTCTCTTCTGAGCTAATCTGACCACTTTATGTAAATCATAAATAACGGGGTTAAGTGAGCTAGTGTCAACTTTGTCCAGGTATTAAAGACAGATTGAAACAAAAAGTGCTTTCTGAAGACAGTGCTTCCACCCGAAGAAGATGCCGTGCGCTGAGTGGAGACTGGCATGAGATTCATAGAGATGCTGGGGCAGGAGGGGCCACCAGAAACCTCCCTGCCATGGCTGGCATGATTTGAGGTAAACATTGTCCTGATAAGAAGCAGAGATGGACTGAAAGATGAGTTGTCTCTCCCTGTCCTCCAGACATCGTTCACAGTGCCGAAGGCTGACAGGAGCTTCCCCACCACAGCTAGAAGAGGCCCAATGGGCACAGGCACCCCAGAGTGCCCTGTTGGCTTCAGCTTCCTCTCCTCTAGTTGAGGCTAAGGGTAAACTGTCCAAGCTCCCCTCATGCATTTGATAGCATATGTTTTAAATACCCAATTCAGAAAACTTGCAAAACAACAAAAAGTACACATATTTTAATCTTCCCAACTTGATTGAGTCAACACAATCCCAAGCAAAATCCCAGCAAGTTATTTTTCAGAGAACAATAAATTTATTCTAGAATGTATATGAAAGAGCAAAGGGTCTAGAATAGCCAACACAATACTGAAAAAGAACAACAAATTCAGAGGACTAGACACTCCCCAGCTTCAAGACACCCTGTAAACCTGCTGCACTCAAGACAGTGTGTTGCAGGCAAAAGAATAAACAGGTCAACATAACAGAATAAAAAGCCCAGAAATAGACCCAGACAGATATAGCCAACTGATTTCAAAAAAGGTGCAAGAGCAATTCAGTAGAAGAAGGATAGACTTTTCATCAAATAGTGCTGGAGCAACTGGACGTTCATGTGGAAAAACATGAATTTAGACTCAGATCTTATACCTTACACAAAAAATTAACTCCAATGGATCATACACCTAAATGGAAATACAAAACTATACGACTTCTAGAAGAAAACATAGGAAAAGATCTGCATGACGCTGGATTTGGTGATGAGTTTTTAGCTATAATACCAAAAGTATCATTCAAGAAAGGAAAAGAGATAGATTGACTTTATCAAAATTTAAATGGAACCGCAGTAGCAACGAGCACATTTGGCACTCAGATCTTGGTTTCTAACACCAGTCTCCAAGGAGAGAATTAGGGATCCTTGGAGAAGTGGCTTATTCTACGGCGATGGCGAGAAATACCAACATGCCAGGAACATGATGTAATTTCGGAGAGTAAATAAGTGTTTGAGAAACTGCAATGATGAGGGTGTGACAAAAGGACATGGGTGCCACTGAAAGAGCTCCCAATGGCCAAAATTGGAATAATTTAAGCAAAAGAATAAATTAAATAGCATTAGATCATAACCTAAAATATAAAATAAGTATCCATGCATCCGTACTGATATAAACAAATGACTGAATAGATAAATAAGTGGGGCAGTATAGACAAGTCTCCCATGCAGAAGAATTTCAAATAAGCTATGTAGATACTCCACCCTCAAGGAGGTGGACTCCTCTCCACCCTTTAGTGTGAGCTATGTGAACTGACATCTGGCCAAAGAGGACATTGTGGAAAAGATGGAGAGAAAAGAATAACTTCACTGAGGCAGACCTTGACAGACACAACCTCAGCCAGGTGGTCATGCCAACATCAGCCATGATAAGTCATCGCATTAGTCCATTTCTGTTGCTTATAACAAAATACCTGAACTGGGTAATTTATTTATTTATTACTTTTTTTTTTTTTCTGGTAAGGGCCTTCTATGGTGACTTCAGTGACACAGGTTCTCACATGGCGAGAATGGAGGAGCAGAAAGAGCTAACTCCTCAACCCCTCCTTTTAAAGCCCTCAGAAGCGCGACCATGACCACCATTAAACCATCAACGTATTAATCCGTTTACTAGGGCACTGTCCTGACAATCTAGTCACCTGTTCAGGCCCCACTTTTCAATTACCATAATAGGATTTCCCACCCTCAACAGTTACTGTGGGGATTAAGCTTCAGTGAGTTTGGGGGACATTCGATCGACAGCAATCACACTGATAGTATGTCCCTTGATACGATGTGATGAGAATGATACTTTACTTCTGTGTTCTTCCCTCCCCCAAAATCCATAAGCCCAGTCTAATTATGAGAAAAACATCAGATAAATCCCAACTGTGGCACATTCTACAAAAGATCTGACCGATGCTCCTTAAAAAAACTGTCAAGGTCATCAAAAACAAGGAAAGTCTGAGAACCTGTCACAGCCTGAGGAGACAGGATGGTTAAAGGTAGGGCAGCATCCTGGATGAGATCCCGGGACAGAAAAGGACTCTAGCTAAAAACTAAGAGAATATGAACAAGGGACAGACTTTAGTTAATAGTAATGTGACAATATTGGTCCATTAACTGTGATAAATATGCCAAACTAGTATAAGATGTTAACAACATGGGAAACTGGATGTGGGGTGTATGGGGACTCTCTGTGCTATCTTTGCAACTTTTCCGTAAATCTAAAATTGTTTAAAATAAAATGTTTGTTTCAAATATGGCTCATAGCTTTACCACCCAATGGTAACCCCACCATTAAAATTTGACGTATGTCTTTCACTGAGTTTCCTATACCTTTGAATGAAACATGTATACACACACACACACACACACACACACACACACACACACACACACACACACACACACACACAGAGGCTTCTGCACCATTAAACTGAGATTTTAATTGTCTTATATAGACTTGCCAGAATTTATTTAACCAATCCTTAATCACCAGTTATTTATGCTGTTTTCAGTTCTTCACTACTGTAAATAACAATTCTGTGAAGATCATTATACATAGGTTTTTGTACACATTGTTGATTATATGTCTAATCACACAGTCACAGGTTAGTCAGATTTTTAGGTCTTAAAGGCAGACAGTGTGATAATGGAACTATTTCTGTCACCTTCTGTTGGGTTAGAGTATGTTACAGGTTCCTTGATCTAGACTTTTAGTGATAACACATTTTCTAATTAAGGGGTCTGAAGTAATATTACACACCTATATTTAACAAAAATTGGTACCTGCATTTTGAATAATTTATATTTATTTAAATTTAAATAAATCAGCTGTGATTATGATCTTCCACTGCATCTTATTTTATTTATGACAATTTTTTCATCTTCTTTCCTTCAATTTTTATTTCTCTGAACTTTCATTGTTCAGGTTAGGGTCCAATGTTAAAAGAAAACTATTTGCTTTAACCATCTTATTTATCTTTCCCTCTCTTTTCCTCCTCCAGCTTTTATGCAGAGAACTATTACTTCTCACACTTTCCAGACAATCGCCATTTTTCCCCTCCCGGTTGCAAAGGCATGGCACCAGAGTCAAGGAGGGAGACTACTTGCTACAGGAGACATTGCCTTTCTCAACTCACTCAGCTACTTTTTGATTTCAAATAGGACCACATGAAATAGAACCCTAGAAATCTGAAATTAGTAAAAATTTCAATCCCCTTACATTGATAATCTTGACCTTAGACTTTTTAATAGTGTATTTTTAATCGTATTCTTTAATCATTGTATATTATTCATTAGAACAAGATAGCTGCTCTATAACTGGATATCTCATCACAGATTTAAGTTAATACAGACTTCATGTAACCAGCATGAGTTGCTCCACAAAGGAAGAGTAAAAATAGTCATATCTTTTAATATTTGAATTAAATGTTTGAGCACCAATATGCTATGTTAGGGGAAAAGGCCGATATTATCCTCTTGGCTGCCTCTGTCCACCTGCATTTTCTAAAAACCTAGGGGCTTGCAAAGTCCAAAACTGAGTGAAGACAGTCTGGTACTTGGTCAATCCACTCTGCCCTTACTTCCCACTGCCACATGGCAAGCCGCTGAGAATGGCTCCTCCAGCTTCCAACAGCATTTGCTAGTCCAAGTGGCCACTGCTCAGAGACACAGAGTGGAGCCCTGCCAAACAAGCGCCCCTGGGACTCCCAGACACAGCTCTCAGTCCTCAGAGAGGACTCAACCCCATAGCCTCCATGCCCAGGGTACTAACCCCCCGGGAGCTCTGGGCCAGGATGGATTTGACATCAGCACCTCACTCTTCCTCAAGTGGACTGTATCCACTGACTTTCCCTCTCTGAGAATAAACATTGCCGGAGGTTGGGCTTTTTTTTCCTATTTGACCTTCAAAAAATAAGAGATCTGATTTCAACTCCTTCCTACCAACAAAGGGTGCTCACCTGTCCCTTTCCTTCTAGGTGAAAGCTTCTTCCTGACTCTCTTGTGCAAAAGGCCTCCTTATGTTCTGCTTGTAACACCCAATGACCTTTGGCCCTGCACATACTCCTGAAAATACAGCTGTTTTCTGGGACTCTGGAGAACCTGATGCTTCACCCTTTCTAAGAGGAGAGCAAAGGCTGTCCATTTTTCTGGCACTACCTCAAAAGGAAAGAAAAGCAACATTTTACTCTCTAGCAGAAAATTTAACTCAGACATTATCTACTGCAGCTTTGAAGCTTTGACATATGAAAAATGAAACTGCTAACTCTGTTTCTTGCATGTATTATGTTATCTCCCCCAAAGATATCTTTTTAGAGACACAAACTGTTGATTATTCAGATTGATGCTGGCCACATTCTAACTCATAGTTATCAGGCACCTCAGTCAGTTACTGAGGTGGATGCAACCACGAGGGTAGCATGTGCCAGCCCTCCCGGGCACACCTGGCTGCTCGGAGGCAAGACACACACACTCGGAGTCAGCCTTTCTGAAGAGTAGAGCACACCCCGTGCCCAGGCATGGCAAGAACAAACACGCTGTGGGCACTGGAACACAGGATGTCACAGGAGCTGAGATGCTGTAGGAGACATTCCAGAAGTCTGGTCTTGACTTTGGGCTTGACAGATTAGAGAAATCCAGAGAGAGAACAGTAGTCAAAAAGATAGAAAGCAAAATGAGCTAGAGGCATCCTACAGACAGTAAGAAACTTGGGCTGGAATGTGCGTTTTCCCTAGGAGAACACTGGGAAGTGTAGCAGGAAAATGTTAGCTTGGAAACAGATTGTAGTGAGCTATAAGTGCCAGATTTTTTAAAAATGGAATTTTATTCTGTAGGCAAAGAGAACTCACTGCAGAATAACGTTTACTGAGCCCACACTGTGTGCCAGGCTCTGGGCTGGGTAATTCATATACAGTTTCATACATAAACAAAACCACAGTGTCAGAACTCCATAAACTAAGTGTTGTTGTCTCCATTTACACGTGCGTGAAGACGGCAGGGTTAAGGCTATTTATTTATTTGACAATCTTTTTTGTGCTGAAACAATCAACTACACATATTTGTGGGGTGCAGAGTTGACTGTCAGTATCTGTGTACAACATGTGATGATCAAATCAGGATAGCTGGCATATTCGTCATTATAAAATGTACTCATCCTTTGTGTCCATTCACCAGTTTCTCCATAACCCCCCATCTCCCTCCCCACCTCTAATAACCACAGTTCTGTTCTCTCCTTCTGAAAGTTCAACATATTACTGTGTTTGTTGTTTCTTTTTACTTTCCTTCTTTATTATTTTTTTCTTCACTCCCACTTATGAGTGAGGACATGTGGTATTTTTCCCTCTGTGTTTGGCTTATTTCACTTAACAATTTTCTCCAAGCTCATCCATGTTACTGCAAATGGCAGAATTTCATTCTTTTTTATGGCTGGTAGTATCCATTATGCGTATATGCCACATTTTCTTTATCTAGTTGTCCTCCAATGGACATTGAGGTTGTTTCCATATCTTGGCTGTTGTGAACAGGGCTGCAATAAACATGGGACTGCAGGAGTCCCTTTGACGTGATGATTTCCATTCGTTTGAGTGTACACCCAGCAGTGACATTGTTGGGTCCTATGGCAGTTCTATCTGTAGTTGTTTGAGAAACCTCCATTCTGTTTTCCATAATGGCTGCACTAATTTAAAGTCCCTCCATCAGTGTAGGAGAGGTCCCCTTTCTCCACATCCTTGCCAGCATTTGTTGTTCTCTGTCTTTTTGATAATGGCCAGTCTAACTGGGGTGAGATGATATCTCAGTGTGGTTTTGATTTGCATTTCCCCGATGACTAGTGATGGTGAGCATTTTTTCATGTGTCTGTTGGCCATTTGTATGTCTTCCTTTGAGAGGTTTCTATTCAGCTCCTTTGCCCATTTTTTAATTGGATTATTTGGTTTTTTACTGTTAAGTTGTTTGAGTCTTTGATGATCTTTCTTGCTTTCAATGATTACATCTCTCAGACCAAAATAAAAATTAACTTTCACAAAAAGCTTTTATATTTCTAGGATAAATTGGATATGAAACTGTCTAGTAATACCCAGGACATCTGTCCCTAACTAAAGTCAAGCCTTAGTTTGATCCTGATATATCATCTCTCTCTCTCTTTTATACACAAACACACACACACACACACAAACACACCCTCTATTTCTCAGATTTCTCTTCCAAGAATATTGGAAATTTTTCAGGAATATTAGAAATCTTTTTAAAGAATGGCAAGTAAACAGACAGTGAGACTCAAAGGTATGTCATCACTAAAAGCGTGAGCTCCTCCAGGGGCCCGTGCCTCTGCACAACCGGGTGCTCAGGGATCAGCCCTAACATCTTCTGTGCCACCCCTCCTGTGAATGTCCTCAACTCTATTCTTAGAACATATCCAGCTCCTTTCCCAGAAAAGTGTCTTATTTCTCTGGAATACAGTTAAATCAGAAGTAGACCTACGTGTCCTGCAGACCCAGCCTTTCCACTTTAGGGCTTAAGTCTGTCACTGTCATTTGCATTGCACAACATAATCTAAGACAAACCAATATCCGTTTGTTGTTGTAAAATTTTAAATCTCCTATTTTGTTAGCATTTTCCACCGCATTTTCCCAGGCCAGCAAGGCCACACAATTATCTTAAGCTACGAAGTAAGCAAAAGTGATAAGAATGACACAGGCGACCACTGAGACTGGCTAAGATTACTAGTGTCTTGAGAGGAACATGGAGGCTGTGGAGGCTCACAAGAAGCCTTTTCTTTTTCTTTTTAATTGGAAGAGAAAAACAAACAAAAAATACCTCAGGGGAAGAAATTCTCAGCAGCATGTGTGATGCACTTAGGTGCCTCCAAGGCCCTTTTACTTCAGCAACTCAATTATGCTGCTTCATATAAATATGAATAAGCCTACAAAATGAAGTAAGCAAGTCAGGTCTGTGGGCTTGATCAGAAGTTCCCTGCACTTTGGTTCATTCTAAGAAACTAACAGGCACAGAGGTAGAAAATTACTGCTCTGACCAGATTAGGCTCCTCATGACCTCACACACCACAGTGGATAACAACACACACACTTGATTTGGGGCCAGCTGTCAGTCTCACAAAAATATTAACTCCAGGAAGTCACATAGAATGAAACCAAATAAGAAATCAGGTGAAAGACTTCACAAATCATTTCACAGCAATCAATAGTACTTTTATGTCTAAAAAGTATCAAGTAAATGCCAGTGGTGGACTCAGGCATTCCAGGAGGTATTGGAGAGGAGAGTTTACTCCACACAGACTGAAGATTGAGGTCTCTTACAAAGTGTCTCACAATAAGCAAGCACAGGAATCTTTTCAACTTGTGCAATCACTTTTATTATAAGTCCTTCAAAGTATTCTACCCTATTGGAGTCAAACGTGTAGGCTGGCAGGTGCGGACTGGCAAGGTCACAATCCTCCCTGCAGGGAGATGCCAACTAGAAGCCGTGGCAAGACAGCTAATTAGTCGCACACACTGTGGACACTGGCAGACTCCTGCCCAGGAACCGCCAGAGCTGAGCAGTGGTGGGGCCGGGCAGGAAGGAAGACTGGGGCCTTCCCAAGGGGGAGGGGACAGCCAGCCCACTGCAAGCCCACTGACCCACCCTATTCTTCACTTTCCTTGTTTAAGTTTCAGTCAAAGCCATAATCTCCTGGTGAAAGTGTGCCAGAGGAGAGGTCCCAGGAGGGCTGATAGCCAGCCTCAACCCACCCCATCCTCTTACCAGGTTCCTCATTCTGCCACAGGAAAGAATTCAAGACCAGAGTCACAGTAGACAGCGAGAACAAGTTTAATGTAACAGATGAGAAATACAGCCTCCTCAGAGAGAGTGAGGCATGCTCCCGAGACTGAGCAGGGCCCACACCAAGTCTAACACAAAAGTAAGAAATACACATTCTCAGGCAAAGGCAGCCTGGCTGTAGATTGAACAGCATCCTGCCGAAGGCAGTTCCATACAAAAAGAAAGAAATAGACACCTCAGACAAAGTGCAGGCTGGCTCTAGAGAGTGAGTAACAGTCCTGCCTCCCACTGGGATTCAGCTTTCATAGGTTTGCTATCTAATACATATTCATGTTATCTACTGCATATTCAGCTAAGGGGTAGTTCCCTGTTATGTAACATAGTCATGCACATGCTCAGCTGGTCTCCTTTAGACCGTGCTTATTGGTCAAATTCCAACACATGGAATATATATTTGAATATATTTGGTGATCTCTAGCACCCCTGGTGGAATGTCATTTAAGGGATAAACTCCTTTTTATTGAGCATTCTCTGCCAGTGAGATGGCCCCTGTAGTCTCCATCTCCACGTGCTGGTGCAGAAAATGGGTACCACAGACCACTGCAGCTCAGGACTCAGGGACAGGCTTGAATCCTAGGGGAGTGGCCTGAAACCTAACTCCAGGGGAACAGAGCACCTCCTATCTCAAAAGTCTAATGACTTTCCACATTTAGATGAACTTCACCCTCACCTGCAACCAGAGTGATATTCAAAATACTTGAAAGATGCCACCAGGGCACCAAAGCATCTGAGAAGCAGACCATTGTCAGCAGCCATGCCCGCACCCTCCACAGCCCTGCAGGCCCTGAGTCGCACCTAGACTCCGTTCATTCACTTATGTGGAACACAGTCTGCCCCTGCAGGTTGGCTTCCACTTTGCTATTTTTTCCTATTTTTCATTTTTTATCTCTTCTCTTTTCATTAGATCAGTCAGCTTATTTTACTGCTCAGTTTTTCCACTCCTTCTTTCTTTGAATTCAGGACAAGTCAGTTATAGAGGCAGGTGATGCACAAAGAGAAAATGCTGGGGGACTCCTTAGCCACATTTTGAGGCCAGACAGGCCTCTTGTGTCCGTGGACCCTGAGACAGAGGCAGGAGGCTAAGATGAGAGCAGGGATGGTGAGCTGCGGTCCGCTGGCATAGCAAAGCGACAAAAGGGGATCACAGGACCCGTGGCAAGCACGTAGACCAAAATCTGATGGTAAAACATCTACCAGGTGCTTCTCTGGCAATGACCCAAAAGTTTGATGACACTCTGTATTGGGGAGGCTGTGGGGAAGAGCGCTGTTCCACAGCTGGGAGGATGCAAATTGGCACAGTCCCAAGGAAGGCAATTTCACATTATCTAGCAAAACTGTCAGCGCACGTACCCTTTCCCTCAGCAACTTCATTTCTGTGAAATTATCGTACTCATATACACATACGAGAGATTATGTACTTAGATGATTATGCATTACAGCATTCTTTGCACAGCAAAACATTAGAAACAACCCAAATAACTATCAGTACAGAATGGATTAAATAGCTTAGCATACATGCACACAATGGAGTACCACACAGCAGGTAGAGAGAGGAAGGAGGGAGGGGAGGAAAGACAGAAAGATGAGGTGATCCATGTACTTTCTGGAAAAGTCTCCAAGGTAAGAACACGGTACAGATCCTGACATATGATAAGCTCCCTTTGAATACAAAGGGGCTAGAGGCATGTGGCCATGGAAACGAGCCCCTGGCAGTCCTGCTATCAGAAAGCACTTGATGAGAGCTCGGGCCCCCACTGTCTGAATCCCCTGCGCACTCAGGCTCTGTTTCCCCCAGGATACCGCAGACTATGACTGAGCAGGGTGGGGGTACCAGGACCACCCTGTTCCTACAGAATAGAGGCTTCCTCTCATGGGCAGCTTTGGTTCAAGGACTCCCCACTAGCCAGGTCAAAACTTTCTTGGAGCTGTGCCATAGCCTGAGACTCTGCCTCCTCAATCCCCTTCCTCCTTCTTCGTAGTCGCCGGGGTCAGACCTGTCTCAGAGTCTGCAGGCCCCTGCTTCTCAGAGACCCTAACTGACAGCTGGGAGGAGACATACATATTTATATTTGTATATGCGTAAAGACATTCCAGAAAGAGGAGGTTGGCGGGTCACCTGTCTGCGGGGTGGTAAGGCGCGTACGGGGTAAAGGGTTGGGAGGGAGACTGTCCACTATTCATACATACCCACCCACACGTGACTGCAGAACCTACTCAAAGAATGAAATAAAAATGTTAAATGCACCTAGTGAGGACGGGGAGAGGAGGGAGCACAGAGCTGGGGTGCTGAGAGGAGCTCCCGGCTCACTCCCGGTCACCCCAGACCCCACCCTGTGCTCGCAGCAGCTCACACAGACGCCTCGGGTCCCCAGAGCCTGCACTCCCTGTGACAAACGTCACTCGTCCACTCAGTAGAAGACAGCTCGGTTATCCTCCTTCCCTGCTGTTGTGCAGAAGAGCGACGCAGCAGAGGACGTGCTGCCGGGGCTGCGGGTGCTGCCGTGGCTGCCGGTGCTGCGGGTGCTGCCGGAGCTGCGGGTGCTGCCGGGGCTGTGGGTGCTGCCGGGGCTGCCGGGGCTGCGGGTGCTGCCGGTGCTGCGGGGCTGCGGGTGCTGCGGGGCTGCGGGTGCTGCGAGAGCTGCGGGGCTGCCGGGGCTGCGGGGCTGCCGGGGCTGCCGGTGCTGCGGGGCTGCCGGGGCTGCGGGTGCTGCGGGGCTGCGGGTGCTGCGAGAGCTGCGGGGCTGCCGGGGCTGCGGGGCTGCCGGGGCTGCCGGTGCTGCGGGGCTGCCGGGGCTGCGGGTGCTGCCGGGGCTGCCGGTGCTGCGGGGCTGCCGGTGCCGCTGATCTCAGAACGGTTCGCGAGAGCCCGGAAGACCCGCCAGCTCCGCGCTCCGGGCGGCGCTGCTGCTCCACATGAGGCTCGCGGGGCCTCCGTTCTCTGAATTTCTCCAGGAACCTTTGAGAGGGAGAGTTGAGAAAGCCGCGTTGATTTGGTCACAGGTAGAGGTTTAAGATTTTCTCGTTATTTTGTTTTCATTGTTTCCTTAAGCCAGTAAGCTTCCTCAGCAGATAAACATTCGCAGAAGCTCCGAGATGAACTAACTTCTGTAACAGACACTCATTTCTGGGGCCAAACAGACCGTGGTTTCTTCCAACTGTGCAACCGAAAGCCCCTGCAGCTGCAGACCCGTGTCCTGGCCTCTCCAGTCGGTTCCTCAGCTGCAAATGGGGAGAACACGGTGCACATGACGGGGGACGGGCTGGCACGGAACGGGAATTTAACAAATAATAGTAATACCTTCTCCTTTCCTGTAGAGCCTTCAGAAAATGTTAAAATAACACTTTTATGTTTTTTGGTCAAAACCAATAATCAATGTAAAAACATCATTCTGGGGTGGCCCATGCTCTCTTACCGTTTGCAAAGAGCATCTGCCAGGCTGAGCTACATTTGGGCCATGCTTGAGTACTTGGGGCCACGTTCTTTTGTGTCCCCTAGACCCAGCCAAAAGCAAAGGCCATTTTGCTCTTCCCTGTTGTCCCTGTACAATTATAACCCAGTTCTCTGCTTTGCCACCCAAGACCTATTCCTCAGGGCAATGCATCGACCAAGTCTGTTTCCGGGTACAGATCGTCGTCGTCGTCATTGTTTCCGTGGGCACAGGTTTCTCACCCTGGAAAAGACCGCCCGCTTTTTCCTTCCTCATTCACTCCCGCGATCTGCCTCCGAGGCACCAGGCACCGTGGAGTTGGAATCTCCTAAAATTTGGGTGGAGTTTTGTCTTCCTGCAAGAAATGACTCCCAGAGGTGGAAAATAACATACGGAAAGCCGAGATTTAAAGATCACTCTGTCAGCAAGGACTTGCTGCAGTGTCGCCCGATGCCTGCGGCCCCCTTAGGGGACGTGCCAGCTGCCCCAGAAGCTCCCCTGGGGCGGTGGGGCCAGGGTTTCGGGCAGCCTGGACTGCGCGTGGGCCAGGTCGGCGGGGCGCGGAGAGGAAGGGGAGAGGGCTGCCAGCCCGAGCGCACGCCGCCTCTCGGTGCTGCGCGACAGTGACGCGTGGCGTCCCTGTGTAACGTGCTCTGTTCGGCTTCCATTTCAGCGATCGTGCAACGGACGACAGCAGTCCAGAGCCCACCGCTGGGGGTCTCACGGCCTGTCCCAGGAGCTCCCGGGCGTCACTCCGGATACACCGAAGAGCGGAGCTCCAGCGCTCCACGGGGCATTTTCAAAACCCAAGTGGAAAAAGCAAAAAATGTTTGCAAAGAAAACTGTTTCCTCAAGGAATGTAAGTCTTCCAATAGTCATTTGGAAAACACACTCCAATTGGTGCTTTTCTCCCCCTAGGAGCTAGAAAAAATGAATTAGTGTTAACATTGTGTCTGGTGGTAGACAAAGAGCAGAAACTGGTTTGTTTTCATTTCCTACTAAATATCATATGAGTAGTTAATGCTGACTTGCTTTTTACGTTTACAAAATACATTGCCTTTTTAAAAGAAAACAGCCAGAAGATATTTAAACACCCTTAGATTCTCCTATTATGATCAATAATTTAACTTTGCCTCTTATACTGAAAGAGTATTAAACAGGAGTAGTATCTGATCAGTATTTGAGCAGCCATAGTATTCTATGGCTCCGCCAAATTAAATAAAACAAATTTACAAACACAGTGTTCCCAAATCAAATGTAATTTCTTTATATAAAATATAGAATACACCCATAAATGCATGAGTGCTCGTTGCATTGATGCAATGTTTTGCACCATAAAAGATCCTCATGGAAGAGATGAGAGGGTTAGCAGAGGTTGGGGTCCTGCCCCATTTTCTTCAGGCAGAGGTGGTTTCAATAGAATATTGATGGAGACAAGCAAAGGTCTAAAGGACCAGAAAACTGCAAGCCCTGGAAAGAGGTGAGAGAGCTCTGGAACTGTGTTGCTTGGAGTAAAGAAATCAAGACACAAAAAGCAGATGGGAGAAAACCAGTGGACTTTGAATTGGGGACAGCCAGACATGCACAGGTGCAGACCACTATCCAGGTGCTGTAAGCCAAAGACACTTCCCCCCCTGAGGCATTTGGGTTACTGACGCCACTTAACAGAGGGTCACATGAAGCTTCAGTGCAGTGAGTTTTGTTTCTTCTCATCATCACTTAATGTATTCTACAAGCAATGCCTAGTGGGAACAACAAGGCATAGCAATGCAATATGATTCTCAAATTGTACTCGGCACTGAGAAGGGCAGAGTCAAGAAGGCAATAACTCATGTCAACTTCTATTGTAATCTGGGTTGCAGGGGGGGTGATGTGTCCGGCCTCTTGCTTGTGTTGTTGTTATCCACTGCTACCCAAGAGAGGAGTGACCCAAGGACGTCATCATCCAGAGTGTGGCTGTGGGCAGCTGCTAGCCTCTCTGGGATGGTTTTCTCAACTGTCAAACAGGGATAGTACCAGCGCCCACATCACAGAGCTGTGAGGATTCAATGAGTTAATAATACATGCAGAGTGCTTAGCACAATAAGTCTCACGCCACCTTCAATAAAGAATGGGGCTACACACCACCTGTAGTCCCCACCACCAAACGAATTTAGCAGCAAATGAATTCACAGTAACAATGGTTGACTGATGGCCTGTTGAAGGTGGGCCCTACTATTCTAATTCAGGACCCTCACACAGATGTACAGGACTGACAGCTGCAGATCGGCAATGCACGTCTACTGAGCTGGCTTCAAAACTGCCTCTTTCTAGGAAGCATCAGAATTGCTTTCAGCATTTTTTTTTTTCTTTTCTTTATCAGTTTTACCATCAAAAGCATTTGAGACTGAAAATACTTACCAATTCTGATGACATGTAATGGACTCATAAGATGGGGTATCTCCCCAGACAGTCTCCATAGGTGGTTCATGCTGGACACAGGCCTTGGGCCCTGTATTAATCAAATTTCTCCAGAGAAACAGAACCAACAGAGATAAACGTGTGTGTGTGTGTGTGTGTGTGTGTGTGTGTGTGTGTGTGTGTGTGCAGAGAGAGAGAGAGAGAGAGAGAGAGATTTATTATAAGGAATTGGCTCACATAATTATGGAGGCTGAGAAGTCGCAAGACCTATACCAGCAAGGTAGAGTCTGAGAGCTGGCAGACTTGAGGCCAAGGATCAGCCAGTGTTTCAATGCTAGTCTGAAGGCAGGAAAAGATCAATGTTTCAGTTCAGGCAGGTGGGAAGAGCTCCCCCTTACTCCTCAGGGAGGGTCAGCTATGGTGTTCTATGGGGCTTTCAACAGATGGGATGGGGCCCACCCACACTAGGGAAGGCAACCTGCTTTTCTCAGTCTACTGATTCAGATGTTAATCTCACCTAAAAACACCTTCACAGACACCCCTATAATAATATTTAACCAAATATCTGGGCACCCTGAGGCCCAGTCAAAGTGATACATCAAAATTTAACCTCACAGGCCCCATCCTCTCCCTGCAAGGCTTCCCCAGCATTTGCGGACACCTGAGGAAATGCTGCAGATGCAGACTTCCTAGCACCTGATCAGGGGGACAAGGTGACCGGTCATCCTGGTTTTCCCAGTAGTGAGGGGCATTCCTGGAATTCAGACTTTCAGTTTTGAAAACCTGCACATGTCTCAGCCTAACAAAGATAGCTTGGCCATGCTAGGCAGAACCCTGTCAGCAACTGCAGGGCCAATGCATTCCCTCCCTAGTCATCTAGCTACTAACTCATGAACGTCCCCCTTAATACTTGACCTCTGACCCTAGTCCTTCATAAGGGAATTAGTTCCTTTCCAGGAAAGCCTGAGTGTAAGGCAGTGACGAGTTCCCTTGGGCTTTGGATCAAAAGCTGTGCTCTTGGATTTGCACTTCCCAGCTGCCCCACAGCATGAGGGCCGACTTCTCCATGCTCAGGAGGAGGGGAATTAGCACCACCTCTGGAGCGGAAAAGAAGCTAAAGGATTTGTGGCCATATCTTTAGAACCACCACAATGGCAAAGGCGGATGGGACACATATCACAAAATTGCCTGTGTCCAGCCAGTAACACCACCTTCTGTAGACTGAATCAGTAAAACTTCCACACACTCTCAGCAGAACAGATTTCTCAAAGTCATTCAATCATAATCTAACTGGCCTGCTCTGCTTGCGGGAAAACTGGTGCTTTCACTGCCACAATTCAACACCAACCTAGAGACACCTCGAAAAATATTAGAAGTGTGCAGAAATACCATTCCTGGGAGTTCCACCCTTGAAACAGAAGTAATTATACGTATTCCAGGTAGATTGACAGCTTTGCCATGATCTCAGAAGCAGTAGGGGAAGGCAGTGACCCAGGAAGACCAGCAATGAAAAAGAAAGGACCTGAACGTCTCTTCAGTCCCCTGAACCCAAGTGCCACCTCCGGATGGAAGAAGGGAGCTTGTGTGCTCTCCTGTTCCCACACGTGCATCTCATTTCCTTTGCGTCTCTCATTCTAGGCACCACGGTGCTCATGCTACTCTGTCGCACACGCAACTGCGTGCACAAAGAGGACGGGAGGCAAGGGGAGAGGGCAAATGGTAATATTCATTATTATCTCTGGGCTCAAAATTCTGCTAAAGATGTTTCTCACAAAGTGGTTAAAATGAGGGCCTGTAAGTTGTCTCATTTAAATTATTGCACCATTATATTTATTTTGTGTCTTATTAAGAATGCAGTTTTCTTAAAGCTAGTGTGGCATGTTTTTATTCTGTAGTCTATTTTGCAACTGATATATCTATAAATTCTCTTTTAGGTGGCTGAGTGATTTTTACCTCGGATCTCCAGCAAGTACAGCAAAGAAGAAAACGTTCTGAAGAATCCGTCAAGTTTTCTGTGAAGTCAAGTCCGAGTGACATCCGTGTCTAAACCTCGGGCGGGAGAGATGAAGTACACCGTCAGCCCGAATGAGAACATCAGCAACACTGCAGGAAATAATTCAGACTGTCCTCCTGTGGTTTTGCCAGAAGAGATATTTTTCACAATATCCATGGCTGGAGTTTTGGAGAATCTAATCATCCTTTTGGCTGTGATCAGGAATAAGAGTCTCCGGTCACCCATGTACCTTTTCATTTGCAGTTTGGCTGTTTCTGACATGCTGGGCAGCCTGTACAAGATCCTGGAGAACGTCCTGATCAAGCTCAGAGACATGGGTTACGTCAAGCCTCGTGGCAGTTTCGAAACCACCGCCGATGACATCATCGACTGCATGTTTGTCCTCTCTCTGCTTGGCTCCATCTTCAGCCTCTCCGCTATCGCTGCCGACCGCTATGTCACCATCTTCCACGCCCTGCAGTACCACAGCATCATGACCTTGCACCGCACCGTCCTCATCCTGGCCGTCATCTGGACGATCTGCACAGGCAGCGGCGTGGCCATGGTGGTCTTCTCCCACCACGTGCCCACAGTGGTTGCCTTTGCATCACTGTTCCCGCTGATGCTGGTGTTCATCCTGTGCCTCTACGTGCACATGTTCCTGCTGGCCCGGTCCCATGCCAGGAAGATCTCGGTCCTCCCCAGAGCCAACATGAAGGGCGCTGTCACGCTGACCATCCTGCTTGGGGTCTTTATCTTCTGTTGGGCTCCCTTTGTCCTTCATGTCCTCTTAATGACCTTCTGCCCAAATAACCCTTACTGTGCTTGCTACATGTCACTCTTCCAGGTGAATGGCATGTTGATCATGTGCAATGCAGTCATTGACCCCTTTATCTATGCCTTCCGGAGCGCAGAGCTCAGAGAGACATTCAAAAAGATGATCTCCCGCAACAGGTACCAGTAGAATTATTCATCTGTGACTTTAGGATCCATGGGGATAATACTGCCAAGTAACAGAATAACACAACATTCCAACAAATTCTAATGCTCCTGAGTGTTCTTCCTTCCCTAATGGGAATGAGGACGATCCCACTAACCGTTTATACTAGCTTGGTTCTGTGTGCAACTTGTATAACTTTATAACTAGAGAGATAAGATGATGTACTAAAAAGAAGGATGGAACACAAAGTACACACAGCAGTACAAATCCAAGGGCTTTGAGTGAAGGCAAAAACCTGCTCTCCTGTAGATATACAGCAAGCCTGTCCCAGGAGGGCTTTCCAGGCTGGAGGCCACTACAGCTGATTTCTGGAAATTAAAATACCTGGGCAAGTGACTCAGGGCAGAAGCTGTAGGGTCTTTGTAAGCCCCAGGTGCTAATAAATTGCTGCCACTGAATTCACCTATCTGCCAGTGCCATGCGGAGTCCATGCCTTCCCTGCTTCTCCCCTGCCGGCCTGCCTGATGTGTTGCAAGCCATGTCAAATCTTTCTGGAAGCAGGCAGAGCAGAAATTATACATACCAAATAACCAGCTTTGAGGTTCCAAACATAAATGAACCTGCTCTGTTAGTCTTTGCTTACTCAGTAATCCACTGACCTTAAAATCCTTTCTTGGTTAAGCCTCCTTATGCTTTAAGAGAGTAAATTTCAAAGGAGGAAATAAAAATTTAATCAGTTTTGCTCCTATGTGGGAATACATAAGAGCCAGAGGAAAATCATGACCATTTGAATAACCAACCTTTCTGCATTTATCCAAATGCAGAAGTAAAGAAAAAGAGGCCCAATATTTATGTTGTGGAATGAGTAGAGTGTGTGTGCGTTCCCCATGCTTTTGGACAATGGGGAAAAAGAAAACCAAAACAACACTTTAATAGGCAATGGTGCTATTACTAGAGACCCAAGCCAAAGACCTGATGAAAATAATTACCGCTTTCCACAGATGAGTCGGAAAGGCAGGTCCAATCACTGGAAAATTTCCTCCTACCATCAACTGCAGAAAACATGCCCAATATTAAAAAGCGGCATCCCAAATAGGAATAAAGGAAATATAATTTGTAAGTCCATCCATTTTTAATAGCTAAAGATAAAGCTTAAAGAAAAAGCCCTTGCTAAGCTGGAGAGTAACTTGAGGGGAGAGAAGGCAGAGAGGCCTAGCAGGGGAGCCCAGTCTGCCGGCGCAGGAGCCTGGCTGCTGGGGCTGAGTGCGCAGGACATGTCTTCTGCCGTCAGTAGGTCTGCTGAGAGGGGAAGACAGCCACAAGCAGGGCTGAAGTTAGGTCTGGGAAAGGCAGGAGTTTAAGAAGCAAAGAAGAAAGCTCAGAGTTGAGGGACAGTTACAGCTTGTTCCCATGCAGCCTGTGGCACAGATTGAGACGAAGCCCACAGTGGGCCCCTTGTCCTTTGTTCTCTAGAAATCCTGATTGGATCCTTCTCCCACCAAATGGACTACATCACTGCAATGACAGCCTGAACTTAGTAATATACAAGATACTTCATGAAAGTTTACTTCTTATAAAATCTAAAGCATAAGCCTACAGCTAAATTTTTAAAAGTGTTATTTCTGCCATTGAAAGGACAATGTATAGCACCTGTTTCCATGATTAAATTGAGTAGTCTCAATAAAGTGTAACTTTCTTTGGTGCTGTACTTTCTGTGATATCATAGAGGCAGTTGGTGCGATTTAACCCCCGTCATAAATGGTCCCCAACCACTCTGCCTATAGAAGTCCACCTTTGCGAACAACTTCGTCATCTCCTGACACCTCCCAAGTTCACACAGGGCACATCTGACTGTTGTCAGAGCAAAATCACCGAGACATTCTCTCCACCTCTCACTGCATTCCATTCGTTGTGTTTAATCTAAGAAAATCAAGAAGGCTAGTCTAACAGTGTGCAAAACAAAAATACAGGCTGAGTGTTAATCCAGAGACATGTTCAGTTCTATGTCTTCAGCTACATTCCCATCAGAGCAAGGTCTTTAACACTCACCATTACTTAAAAACTATGGTTTCCCACCTCTAGCTTCACGTACAACTCACGATGAAAGCATCAACTGCATGTGTTTGTGTGAGGAAGATCAATAAGGCTCAAACTTTTCCCATAATGACTCTTTCAATTCTTTTATCAAATTATCAAATTTTTAAACTGCTTTTCAGGTGCCAAAGTATGTGTTTGGTTTTATTGATGATCAGACAGCTGAGCATGTTTGATAGAGGATGTGTCAGAACAGCCGACATGAAGTCCTTTTGGTGCAGGAGCGTGCTCATTGTGAGCCCTCCCCCCTAGTCATAAACAGGTACGAGCACATCCATGGGCTAGGACCCACTGAGAAACAGAGCAAATCAGTGAAGGAATCCAGAAAAATGGTTGGGGTGATGTTTCCTGGGCTGCGGGGAGATATCTAGCAGTAATAACAGCAGTAATTGCAGTTGCTATGATAATAGTACCTGTTATTGCACAGTTGCTACAAGCCAGTATTAGTGTAGGAGCTTTGCAGGTGCAAATCTTCACTACGACTCTAAGGGTATGTACTGTTATTATCCTCGTGCTTTTAGATGAATAAGCTGAGGTGCAGAGATATTAAGTACCTCTATGGCTGGCAGACTCTAGGTGGCCTTTGTGATTCCCACCTCCTGCTGTTCACATCTTTGTGTAATTCCTGACCCTTGAGTGTGGGTGGGACTGTGACTTGCTTCTAACACAAAGAATATGACAAATGTGATGGGATGTCACTCGCATGATTATTTTACATTGTATAAAACCCCGTCTTGTTAGCAGACTTGTTAGAGAGACTCTGCTTTCTGGCTTGATGAAATAGTGGATATGCTGGGGAAGCCCATGTGACAAGGAATTGTGGGGGTCCCCTAGGAACTGCAGTCAGCCTCTAGATGTTACCAGGCTAGGTTCTTTGACTCCAAGTGCAATAGAAATTAACATAGGGTCAATCAGTCCCCACAGGCTGGGCTTTGTAAGAGCTTGTGCCTGGACACAAGAGGAAGGGTCCTTCCGCTGGCTCCCCAAGGGGGAGGTCGGAGAGTATCTTAAAGGGGCTTGAGTGGGAGTGGGGTGATATCTGAGCATGCAGAGGTGGGGGTTTCTTGGAGTTTGCACACCTGGAGGTCATGCGTCTTCAGGCATCACATATCTCATCAGCATGTTAAATCTTCACCCCTGGGCATGATTTCAGTATTATAATGAGGGGGAAAGATAGTGAAAGGTCAGCACTGGGGTCCATCTTGGCACAGGCCAGTTTCATCCAGTTCCCACAGCTGGACCTTCTCCTTTGGGTTAATATCTTGCTCCTGCATTCTTGAAAGATACCGTTGAAGAGATAGATGGCTTAGCCTCCCCCTTGTCTGGGTATGATTTGGATTCCTGTGGTTGGGAAACTATTTCTCTCAGCCCTTTGTAATCAGGGGTGAGAGGGGCCCGAGCCCAGTCGCTATTCTCTCTCGTGGGGATTGAGAGCAGCCATAAGTTCATGTGCAAGAAAATGAAGCTCTCAGTCTTGAATGCTGCTGACAACCATATTAGGCCTCATGGCCACTTAACATCAGCACAGCCATGTTAAGCAACTTTCCACCCTCTGCCCCCTCACCTTTCCCTTTTCTGCTCCAGGAGCTGGTCAGTGAGATTCCTCTCCCGGGAAGTGGCAAATGTGACCATTATCATCAAAGGAACATCTTGTGGGCTGTGGTAGCAGGCATTCGGGCTGGGCTGGGAGGGATGTTTATACTGATAAATGTATATAGTGGCAACACGAATCAGAAGCATATGCTCTACCTGACCAGATGTTATCGGACCACAAGAGCTGTGTCACCTTCCATACCATTGATTTCAAAATTGCCCATTAGTCTGCCAGAGCCCTCTTTCAAAGTCTTATAAAATCTCTGCTTTCCTTTGTTCAGGGGAGCTGATCTGACTCAGTGTCCCCTCCACACTGGTGGAATAAAGCTTCTTGGCTGAAACAGCTCCAGGCTTGGGTCTCTCTCTTTTTCATCTTTCCAAACGTAACATTTATTGGTCCCCAACATGGGGCGAGGTAGCTGGCTCCCAGCCATGCCGGCCACCATGAGCCCAGCTCTCTCTCTCAGATCTCTCATGGCAACTGCAGGCTGTTGGCTGAGGCTACACCTCGCTACAGTCTAAAGGACCCTGAGTTGCTCGCCCCGGTAGTCAGCACCCAACTGGGTGGAGATCTCTCTTTCTCTTCTGCTCTACTTCCCGTATCCTGTCCTGAGATACGAGCCAGCTGCTTTTCACCACCACATGCCATTGCAATTCCCGCATCCAGCATCAGCCACTGACCTCTGCTTAGGTGAGTGAATTCTTGTTTCCCTGTCACATGGGACCCCATTCACAGACAGTCCGGGACTGTCCTCAAAACCCCAGCACCACAGCAGTGGCTCCCCTCTCAGCCACACTGGTGGTTAGGCACCTCTACACTTAGGGACACCTCGTGTCATTGGTTTGCCTCTCACTCTCAGATCCTCACTGATTTCCGGGGACTCCTGGTCTTTGCTGAGGATATCAAGGATCTGAACTTCTCTCACCCCCCAAATTTACATTTCACCTCATGGGTAATCAAGTCTCTTGTACTCTGCAAGACACTCCTTTGGGGTTCCTTCTCCATAACCTGAAGACTCTTGACCTTTCACCTGATATTTGCCCAAAATGACTTATTTTCTTCGGCAACACTGCCTGGCCACAAAACAAATTGGATAATGAATGCCAGTGGCTGGAGAATGGCACTCTCAATTTCCAAATTCTCTGCAACTTAGAAAGCTTCCTCAGTCATAATGGCAGATGGTCTAAAGTCCCCTATGCCCAAGCCTTGTCAGACTCCTGGTCTTCTCTCTCTATGGAATCTGGTTGAACAACAATAACTAATCATCTAATGTTTGTCTCTTTTTCCAAAAATTGATTAGAATGAAAAGGATTTGTATGACTAGTCTTTGGTACAGAAACTCTGGTTTTGTTCGAATATGTTTTATTTTAGGCCCCATTTCTCTCTGTGGATTTTTGCTTCTCCCCAAAGAAATTATTTGTTGACTGAAACCTTTTTCTTAAACCTCTATGTGCTTCTCTCATAAGCATTTCCACCAAAGACTGTAGGTCCTCATGAGAAATGCAGCCATGGTGCTCCAACCAGAGCTCCTTTTGGGTCTGTTGCCTTTCTCTTGAAACCCCAAAAGTCAAATGGCTTTGGCTCTATTTGTTCATTGGTTCAGCCCTTAGCTCAGTAACTCATTTGAAAAACAAAAACTAGACTAAAAGTGACCTGCCTAACTAGATGATCTCAAATATAATTTTCTGGCATCCAGCTGGTTATTTTGAACAGACTTCTAAATTTTCTTCTAGGCTCACCTTTGTGTTTCTTCATAAAATCCTGTGGTAGAGTTCTATGATTTTATTTGATCTTGGCATCCATTTTTTAAAAAACTTTCTCTGTGTCCCCTGACTCACAAATACCTTGAAAAGACTTGAGTTCTTTGTTTTACAATGTAGATTTGTTACCTTGCTTTCTTTAAAACAGGGCAAGGCCTTTCAGATAAGCTTTGACATTTACAAACACAATTTAAGTCCAACTGTCCTTTTAAACAAGTGATTTTTTTATTTTATCTGTCTCATTGTTAACATTTTAAACAAAACATGTAAGATTCTTATTCGTTTCTGGTTTTTTATGTCTGCATATATACATATGTAAGCTGTATGTTATGTCTGCATGTTCACATCTATATATGTGTTTGTATTATCTACATGGTATCAAATTGGCTTATAAATAATGCACTCTCATTGAGTAGATAAACATAAATACTTCTGAAGTTCACCTGACTTTAGTTTTTAAAACTTGTTGATAAAATAGTTGTATTCAGAATTTGATTTAAACCTTTTGCCTAAATTTGTCTTTTGGTCAAAACATTTTGTTGTATGTTTGGTACTTGCTTAATTTGTTTAAGAACTAAAAGCTGTAAATAAACAAAAAACAAAAAATTGGCTTCTGGGCTTTCCCCACAGCCGTGCACATGTCCTGTTGTCAGCTTACCTTTCATTTTAGGCCTCTGAATCTTGGGACTAAATAGAGGGCCATGGTGAGGTCAAAGGACATAATGTGTCCACAGCACATGGGCCACCAGCTGCAGGACAAAACCCAATACATCTCCTTGTAATCTCAGCTCTGCCTCCCAGCCATGCTGAGAGAGACAATATCCTTAGACATTATCATTGTGAATACTGCCCTCTGCCCTCCACATAGCCCTGAATGCCTCACGGGTACTTGGAACCCAGGATGGCTAGCAAGAGGGGGCCTAAGTCCAATATCTCAAAGGCCCTAATTAATATTGGTTGATAAGGGTGTAGCTTAATATAAGCAAATTAAACAAATGTGAATGGGTTAAATGCTTATAAATGACATCATCATAGTTTCAAAAATTCTTCTCAGTAACTTGAAATCTTGAAGTCATGTTATATTGGTAAAATACTGAAATGTTAGTTATTATATAAGTTTATGTTTATATATTTTGGTGTTTTGCTTTTATACAAAGAAAACTAAATATATTTGAAAATGTTAAAATGAAAAACACGTCTCATCAGAAATTAGAAATGTTTTTTTCTACAAATGTTAATATAAAACTATTCAAAATTGCTTGCTTCCTAGGTTTGTCACTGGAAATTGGGGCTAATTAGAGTCAATTATAGTTAATACACATAATTCAAACTGCTAGGTGTAAACTTTTTTTTACAGAATATTTAAGAAAAGTAAAATATATTTTTGGTAAATGTTACTAAAAACATGAAAATGTTATATGGTTTTTGTTAAAAGAAAATTTTGTCTGGTTTAAAAGTAAAGGTTTTATAAGAGCTTGTAAAAAGTTTAATCTTGTGTGGTCAAAACTAACTGAGATTAGATTTGTTCATAAGTTTTTATTAAAATTAACTGTAATATTGACAGTACACTGGTACAAAACATAAAATTTGGTTTCCTTCTTAAAATTTTAATGTAACAATAACAGATAATAAAAGATTTATGTTTACTTTTTGAGCAAACTACAAAAAGTAAACAATAAATAGGAGATATTTTCCATAATTCATGGAGACTCAAGATTGCTGCCTCCTAATCTGAACCTTTGCTAGGGACCTTTGAGAACTGCTTAATACACCAGGTTTTTGGCTGGGAAGCCATAAATATCTCTTTGTTAGAAATGGCTGAGGCTCAAACTGGGCCTTGTATGCTCTGCTCTGACAAATGAACCCCCACTTACTAGATCCTAAGGTTCCTGAATATATAAAAAGTGTTTTTTTAAATTATCAGCATACACCTTTGCCTGAGTTTACTAAACAAAGAGGATTGCATTTGTCTTTGCTAGAGGCTTGGTGAACCCATCCAAAAACAGAAAGATCATTCTATATATAATTTTTAGTCAAATGAGGCCAATTTAACATTGACAGAGAAGAAACAAGTATGTAAAAAGGAGGTGATTTAAGGAAGGCTATGGATGTGGGGATATGGCTATGGTTGGAGGGGCTAGAGAGAAAGAAAAGTAAGAAAGCACCTGGTCCAGTGTATTTTTGTCCTAGAGCAAAACAACTGGCTATTTAGGAAGTAGGAAGTACAGGACAAAATCAGAAAGTCTGAGTAAGTCATGTAATGGTTTGTAAAGGTACATTTATGAAAGGAATTAGAAAAATTGGCTAAAAATTTTTTAAATTATGGATAAGTTTTTCTAAAAATTAAGCATTAATATACAAAGTACTCTGATGCAAGGTTGGAGTTCGCTCTCCTATGTTGGAACAATCAGATTTCTTGAAAGCACTTAACTGCTCTTAACAGAAAATTGTAAGAGTTTTTTTTTTTTTTAAATCTTTTAGATAACTGGCCTAGGAGACTTATTCGAAATTTTATGAAGACAATTTCTTGTGCTCTCTGCCTTGAAATTCTTTGTCACTTTGATTTTATTTTATAGTGATTTGTGATCTTATTTAAGTAAGTGTTTTAAGCATTTGTTATTTGACAAGCTTTCCAAAACCAAATTCTGAAAATTCAAATTTCTGACTTGAACTAACTTTGAAAGTTTTCCTAGGGCCCTGGAGCTTCTTAAAGGATATACATATATAGAAGAGATGTATCAAAACCAATTGGCTTATTTGATAAATTAGACTATATGGGAAGCATTGTCAAAACAAGAAGTAATGTTTGACCTTCTTTTTTTATACCAAGATGTTATTAATATGTGCTGCAATATTATGTAAAGTTCTTAGAAATCTATGTCTTGATATAAATGCTAACAATCATAATCTTGGTTCAATTATAATTTTAAAGTCTTATGTCCTAAACTAACAGACACAGGTTCCTGACAACTTTCAGTTCACACCATTGGACTGAATTTCCAAAATTCTAATAAAAAAAACTAATGGGTTTATAAAATTACTAACCAAGGTCAAAAGAACAAAAGTTAATTACACAAAACTGAATTAACTGATAAAAATTATGGGTTTTTACAATTTCTTTATTTTGAAACATTGTTGGTTCTTTTCAATAATTAAAACATTTGCTTTTCTCTTTGCTTGATCATCCAGGATTTTAAAACTATTCATGAGTGTTCTTATGTTGTGGCAATATAGTTATTTGCATAAGTTCAATAAGGATCTGTTCTTCTCGTAACAGGACACAATTGGAAACACTATTTATTTTACCAAGGCTTTGATTGGAATGTCATGTTTTCAGATATGACCAAACTGCCCTGCCACCACCTGCCCCTGCCACTGGGCTTCCATCCCTCCCCAATACCTTCTCCTCCTTTAACCCACTCTCATGGACTGCCACCTTCCCTTTCACCTAAAATCTCAAAACAGCCAAACAACTCCCACCTCCTTTCCCCTATTCTTCCCCTTTGGGAGGTGACAGGAGCTGAGGGCATTGTTAGGGTCCATGTTCCCTTTTCCTTCAATGATATGGCTCAAATAGAGAAGAGATTAGGATCCTATACTACAGATCCTTCTCAATGTATAAAAGAATTTCAATATCTCATTCAATCCTGTGATCTCACTTGGCAGGACACTTATGTTATCCTCTCTTCCACTTTAAATATGGAGGAGTAGGAGCAAGTCTGGACTGCAGCCCAAGCCCATGCAGACACCATGCACACCCAGGACCTGACTCAGTACCCTCTGCGTCCCACAGCTGTCCCACAAACTGACCCAAATTGGGACTATCAATTAGAATCCCCACATAGAAGAAGGAGAGATTAAATGCTCTCAAGTCTCACAGAAGGGATGAAAAATGCTTCTTTAAAAGCAGTCAATAGTCACAAAATCAAGAAAGTTACTCAGGAACCAAATGAAAACCCTGCAGTTTTTATGTCTTGCCTCACTGATGCTGTAATATAATATACCAACTTTAACCCCAAAACAGAGAGGAGGAATCTAAAACCCCCAGACTAAACCATAACTAAATCAAATACCAGTTACTGGTTACTGCTATTTGGGGAAATCAGAAACCATGAACACTTCAAGACAATGCTCAGTATAAGCCTCCCATTGCTTCCCCAGGTAACTGCTTCAAATGCAGTTAACCAGGACACTGGTAAAGCACCTGCTCAAGCCCAAGGCCCCCATTTGGACCTTGTCCATAATGCCATAAAACAGGACATTAGAAAGTGGGCTTCAGTGAAAGGATCCCTGATCCCTCTCTGGCCACCTCCAAATAACCTGTACAGCCCAGTTTGGAGCTGCCTGACCTACTGGGAATAGCCACTGAAAACTGTGACTAACAGAGCCCCAATTTCTTTCCAAAGTAACTGACTGCACTTCAACCATGTGTGGCAAAGTCCAAGCAAGCACACTCAAGAACAGTGGAGGTTGTGGCAAAAAGCAATTGGGAGGAGAATGACCATAGATGAAATCTATTTTAAAAGGATTTTATTAAACATGCACCTAATTTTAAAGGCCAAAATGTTACCTGTAACAAAATACCCCACTCCTGGTACCAATTTTTTGTATTAGCTCATTTCCTGTTGCTATAACAGAATACCTGAGACTGGGTAATTCGTAAAGAAAATGAAATTTATTGCTTACAGTTTCTGAGGCTGGGAAGTCCAAAGTCTATCTGGTGGTGGCAACAGTGACCCAGGGATCTCACATTGCAAGATAGTAGAAGCAGAGAGAGCATAGAGAGAGAGAGACAGACTCTCCTTTTCTTCTAAAGCCCCCAGAACCACACACTTGACCACTATTTTTAATCCATTCACTACTGCACGGTCCTACACTCCAGTCATCTCTTCAAGGCTCCACCTTTCAATTACCATAATAGGATTTCCCACCATCTTAACAGCCACAGTGGGGACTAAGTTTCTAACACATAAAACTTGGGGGACACAACTCAAGCTTCAATGAGTTTTGGGGGGACATAATTCAATTCACTACATTCTAGCCCTCGCCCCCCCAAATTCATGTCCTTTTCACATGCAAATACATTCATTTCATCCCCAAAGTCTTGTTTCAACTCAAAAGTCCACAGTTGAAAGTCCCATCTGTGAAATCAATACAAATTGTCTACTCCCAAGATACAATGGTGGGACAAACACAGGGTACATATTCCCATTCCAAAAGGGAGGAATAGGCCAAAAGAAAGGTATAACAGGTCCCAAACAAGTCTGAAACCCAGCAGGGCAGACATTAAATCTCAAAGCTGGCAAATCATGTACCTTGACTCCTCTCTAGGCCAGCTAGTTTTCTGGGAGATCCCAGGAAGGAGAGAGCAAGTCTCAATCACTCCTTCAAAGGGGCCCAAATTGGATGATTAGTTTTGGAGCAATTCATGCCTCAGGGCATTGTTGGGAGCAATCAGCCAGCAATTGGGGGTGCTTAAGCAGAGTGTGTCCAGGGAAAGTGACAAGCAGCCCTGTCACAGCCAAGCTGCAGCCCAGAAGAACATCAGAGGCAAAGCACGCAGGGCAGGAGGGGGACACACTTCACTAAAATAATCAAATAAACAAGCAAATAACTGTAACAGCCCTGGAAGGGAGAGTAGAGGACCAGTGCCCAGAGCTGCCACAATTTATTATCTAAATTGTCCAGTTCCCAAGAAAAAAATACAAGACATGCAAAGAAACAGAAAGTACCACGCATACACCAGGTGGGGTTGGAGCTGCTGGGTGGGGGGAGCTGGCAACAGAAACTGCCTGTCAGAGCTACCAGATGTCAGATCTGACAGACACAGATGCAAAAGTAGTTACTGTAAATATGTTCAAAAAATTAAAGAAAAGTAAAGAAAGAAGTAAAAGAAAAGAAGTAAAGAAAAATGATTAAAGAAGTAAAGAAAAGAAGTAAAGAAAAATGATTAAAGAAGTAAAGAAAAATGTGACAATCTCACATCAAGTAGAGAGTACCAATGAAGAGATGGAAATCACAAAAGAACCAAATGTAAATTCTAGAGATTAAAGTACAGTAACTGGAGAATTAAAAGAGAATATAGGAGTGATACCACAGAAATGGTGGAGTATCAGGCTCGAAGACTCAGTCCCTCCACTGAGACAAAAAGCAACAGAATAAAATGCTTACACTATAGAATCTAATTAAACACAGCAATGAGGAGTACTTAACAGAAAAGAGGCTTCCAAATTTCAGTGAAAAGCGTGGTGTCATTTGATCATTCATCTGCCATCCCCGTCCCCCAACTTGCCAGCAGCTATGGAAATGGCGGCCACGTTCCCAGCATGACTTGCCGGTGCCGGAGTGGAAATATGGACCTTGTTCTTGAAAACTTGGGGTTGTGTGTTTTTACCTATCTGGCAGTTCCCTAGGGAACCAGCATAGAGGCTGACCTCTGTCTCACCACCCTTGGGATGGAGTGAGGTTCCAAGAGGCATCTAAAGAAAGCATTTAAGGACATAAATACCTGTAGCTACCTGGGGCAAGGAGTGAAGGGCAGGGCGCACAGGAGATAGACCCAGAAGCCTGGGAAGAAAGAGGCTGAGGAGGAAGGTTCTTGGGTGAACAAGGAAATCACATATACTGGGAATCTGCAATGCAATGCCCACGCCCAAGGTTCAGAAAAGACCCGACAGGACCCCAAGCCGGCACATCTGACAGATCTTTGGGTGCTGCACGCCAGGAAATGAAGGCTAAGGAAGAGTTTATGCAGTCTGGCTTACTGTTGAAAGAGTGCCCTAGCTCTGGGCCAATCTGGAAAGACCAGGAATTTAGGGAGACGATAGCTAAAGGATAGAGGGTTTCTTTTTGACGTGACAAAAAGGTTCTAAAATTGACTGAAGCAATGGATGCAAATACCTGTAAGTACACTAAGAACCATTGAATTGTACACATTAAATGGGTGAACTATATGGTGTGCGAATAAATAAAGCTGTTTTTAAAAGACCCTACAAAAAGGCTTCTTACGTTCAATATGTGTTTCTTTTCTTTAAATGGGCCAGCATACAATATATCTGTATGATCCTAAGTAATCTACATTAAGACTCCTCTCCCAAACCAAGCTGGCATAAGTTTTCTCTGCGAAGCCCCATTTCTAATGGTATCAGCTCCATTAATTATGAGTTGTCTGCAGAGCTTCTTGCTTGCTAAATACCAAAATAAAGAACAATGTCATTGGATTATTATGTCTCAAGTAGACAAGTAGCAAGAAAACTTTAATAAAAGAGGTGTACTTTGTACAATTATCATACAAAAGAGTCATGGGCAAATACCATGAGGGTCACAGAATGGGGTCATAACATGGGGTTTACCGGGGGGAAACTTACAAGCTGAGAAGTAGTAGAATGCGCACAAATCCCCCAACCCTCACTGCCCAGGAGCTCAGGCGGGGCCAGGATAGTCTACAGACACTGTGGCCAGAACTCCTCATGGAGAGGGGCCTCGTTTCCATGATGCTCTGCACAGCCACAGCATCAGGACCAGAAAACTCCATGTGACTGTGTACCAGTGGGACCTCCCTCCCAGAAGTGTGCTTGTTAGAAAGGGGCACCTTCTGAGCACAGGGCTGGTGTCTGCCTGCTCCCAGATGGAAGCTCCAAAGTTCTCCACTAGGGCACCAGGAGCAAGGAAGAAATGAGTCTCCAGGGTCATCTAGATTTGTCTCTCATCAAAATGAACCTCTGGGAGCAAATATTCTTTCAAGATTCAGGTAAACCATATCACTTAGGAGAAGATATGACATGACCTAGGCCTACCTTTCCAAATTGTTGACCAGTCACTCCCCCAGTGCAGGTTAAAGAGGAAGCCTGAGAGGATAGTCCAGACACATGCTCCAGTGCTCAGAGTTTTTAATGCAGGGCCCTGGCCCAGCATCTACCGCCACTGCCCCTGGCATCTGGCTGGGCCACACGTGCACTGGGAGGACTCCTTCTGTCAGGGCCCTGGGCACCCTGAGCAGTCAGCAGAGAGGCTCCTTTTTCCTGGACCCCATCCTAGTTTCCACCTGATCTTCTAAGAAAAGAGGACGGAGTTGTGCATGAGAAATGCATCTCTTCTTGCTTGGAAACAGGCTCGGGACTGCCTTTACTGCACAAACTTCCCAGGAGAAGAAAAGTACAGCGTGGTATGTCTAGGTTCTGAAGCCAACCCTCCGACTTAACAGCTCTGATACCTTGGGCAAAGGCTCAGAGCCTCAGTTTCCTTATGTATAAAATGGAGAAGACCCAGAAATTTCCACTTTTGTTTACTCTGAGAGTTAATCCTTTTAGAGCACCTGACACACATTAAACACTCAATAATTGTTGAATATTTCTATTAAAATCCTTAAATAAGGGCCGAAACAGAACACACTCTTCGGGTGGAAACATTTTCCATCCTGCTGGCAAATGACTTTAAAACTCTGTCTCAAGTTTCAGGACCATGTGTCACAGCCCTGGCCTTTATCTGCATCCCCTCCCTATGGAGGAGCAAGGTCAGGGATTGTGAAAGTCTTGCCCTTGCCCTAGAGTGTAGAGTATGACTCGCAACATGCAGACTGTTTTTAAGACAAATTTCATGTGCTGTTTGCTTTAATTTTATTTTTTAAATAGGTAAAGTGTCACAGCTTTAGAAAAAACACTGTGAAAAGTCTTTTACACTGCTGTTTCCCATCCCCACCACAGTTAATAATATTTATTTGTTTCTCATGTGGTCCTTTCCAGACTCTCTTTATGCACATATAAGTAAATGAAGATATACATCCTTAAGGTATCTTTCTTTACACAACAGATATCCTTCACTTTGTTTTTTTCACTTCCCAACACACCTTGGAGCTCTTTCTACACTAGCACATAGAGAACTTCTTTATTCTTTTGTACAGTGGCATGATATCCTCTTGTATAAATGTGCCATAATTTATTTAACCATTCCTCTATTACTGGTTATTTAAACAAATGATTTGAACAAACAGTCCATGGGCATTCCTAAGCATATGAAAAGATGCATGACATTTCTTATGATAAGAAAAATGCTAATTCAAATTATTTTGTGATACTGTTTTTCATCTAACAGCAAACAATCCAAAGATTTGTAAACACACTCTGCTGATGAGACTGCATGAAACTGACCCACTTACATGTTGCTGTGAGAAGGGTAAGTTGAAACAATTGCTAAAAAGCAAAATATGGCATTATTTATAGCTATAAAAATTACCAATGCACGTGCCTTTGGACCTGGCATTCACTTCTGGGAATTCATCCTACAAATGTAATATCACAGAGGTGAAGTAACACGTATAAATGTTTGTTCATGCAGTATAGATGGTAAAGGCAAAAGATTGGAAACAATTCAAGTATTCATCGTGTGTTTTCTGACCCCTAAGTGCCACTTTAGTAAATTCTTACAAACGTTGAGTAAGAGCTGAGAACAAGGGCTCTTTCTATTTCATTTAGCCTTCTGTTAGCAAGTAGCAAACGAGCAGATGTATTGACTGATTTCTCACACTACTATACTTTGGTATAAACACAGATTCAGAGATTAGGACTGAAGTCAAAGTTGGGTATTTGTAGGTCTTGGCACTCAGTACTAGTGCATCTAACACCAAGTCAAAGACCATGAATTACTGAGACTAAATTGGCTTGTTTCCTCTAAGTGGTAATGGCTTTTTAGTGCTGATTGGCTCAAACATCCAAATTTCTCTGTGAGTAGAAGTAACCCAGCTAAGGGTGAGAGAGAGTGCCCCCGGCAGAGGAAAGAGCAAGTGCAAGGGTCTCGCGGTCTCAAGTTTGCCCCACGTGGCCCGAGCAGACATCTCCACAGAGCACAGAGTGGGACACTCAGCCCAGGCGTGTGGAAAACAAGCCCCTGGAGTTCCAGAGGAAAGCTGAACACTTCCACTGAGCTGCATATCATCTCTAAAAAGCTATGCTTTGCTGATTTAAAACTAGGATGGACGATAAGATGGGTATATCATTGGTAGATGCATACTCAAAATACGTAA
The DNA here is from genome assembly GCF_027409185.1 of Cynocephalus volans. NCBI lineage: Eukaryota > Metazoa > Chordata > Mammalia > Dermoptera > Cynocephalidae > Cynocephalus > Cynocephalus volans. The sequence continues at coordinate 107,848,840 of NC_084471.1, read as the reverse complement.
CTAGTAAAAACACACAGAGAAATTATTTTACTCATAAGGGTTCATGATCAAAGGAGTTTGCACACCAGGGGAAAGGGCAGAGAGACAGAGAGACGGAGCCAGACTAGAGCCTGAGCAGCCGTGTGAAAGAAGTTTTATTTCACTTTAAGGGTACTGAGATGTTACTGAAGGATTTTTAGCCAGAAAGTGAGTAGCATAACAAAATGTTCATATTAAAAGCATCTCTGGCTCTTGTGTGGCTCCTGAGTTAACCTGAGGCACGGGACGTCCATACGCTATTTTGTTTCTTTGGGCAAGAGGGGACGATGGTCTGGTTCCCTGTGAAGGGGAGCAGAGCCTGGAGGCGTCAAGCCTGGGGGTGGAATGTGGAAGGCAAGGCAGGCCCCACGTACGACCCCAGACGCACGCGGGCCGTCTGCAGAGCTGGGGAACCGTCGACTTGAGGTGCCCGGCAGACATTCAGCGGGGGTGGCAGACAGGCGGTCGGCACTCAGACTGGCACACAGGAGAGGATGAGCCGAGTGGCAGTGCCCGCAGCCACAGCTGTGCAGCTGCACGTCGAGGCAGGTGAGGCGACAGCTGGGAGACCTGCTCGGGCTGCCCACCCCGTGTTCGGGCTGCTAAGGAGAGATTCTGTCCGTGCGGGAGTGAGCAGAGTCCCCTCCCCTGGGCTCTGTCTTGCGCTTCTCGTGCCCGGAGTCCCCCAGGGGAGCCGCAGAAGCAGCCCTGCGCACTCACAGCTCCAACGCTTCCCTCCCAAGGCCCGGCACCGGGGCTGCAGGCGCTGGCACACGCAGTCTGCTCCTCTGGCACCGGGGCTGCAGGCGCTGGCACACGCAGTCTGTTCCTCTGGCACCGGGGCTGCAGGCGCTGGCACACGCAGTCTGTTCCTGTGGCACCGGGGCTGCAGGCGCTGGCACACGCAGTCTGTTCCTCTGGCACCGGGGCTGCAGGCGCTGGCACACGCAGTCTGCTCCTCTGGCACCGGGGCTGCAGGCGCTGGCACACGCAGTCTGTTCCTCTGGCACCGGGGCTGCAGGAGCTGGCACACGCAGTCTGTTCCTCTGGCACCGGGGCTGCAGGCGCTGGCACACGCAGTCTGTTCCTGTGGCACCGGGGCTGCAGGCGCTGGCACACGCAGTCTGTTCCTCTGGCACCGGGGCTGCAGGCGCTGGCACACGCAGTCTGTTCCTCTGCGGGCCTGCCTCCTCTCTCTCGCGTTCTTTTGGAAAAAAATAAAATAAAATAAAAGATCCTCCTGGTGCTTCAACAAAAAGAAAAGCCCTTGAGAAGGTAAGCGATGAGCAGCCACGTTCCCCAGGGAGCCCTGGCCGGGTTGGGCCGGCGCCGCCGCTGTCTGCACCCGGAGCTCCTGGGGAGGAGACTCGCACCCTGCGCGGCCTCATGGGACCGTCCCATCCATGCCCGAGGGACAGCGGGGACTGTCGTTTTCAACCAGCAGCAACGCAACAACGCAAACCTGTCCTCATCTTCTGGAAGAATTGTGGTGCAGTAGGAAACACGCCGAGCCCTGGCACTGTGTCCTCTGTGGTCATCCCCTCATGTTCGGTTGCTGGGGTGGCGTCCTACGGGGCCGCGAGAAGCAGGGATGGGACGAGGACCTGAGCAGGAGGCCGGGACCCAGACGTCCCGCTGGGTGCAGAACGGTGGGCCTCAGCCGGCAGCTGGAAGCCAGCAGGTCTGGTGATTGCTCAGGTCCCCCCAGTTCTCCAGGTTGTGAGCAATCTTTTCCCAATATTCTTAGGTATAACTACCGTGATTTTGAGTATGAGATGCTGAGAAAGCGAGAGGCGCTGCGTTTTGACGGCTGCGTTGGAAACCAGCGCAGCAGAAGAGGCGACGCTTCCCCACGAGCGTCGAGGCTTCAGTGTCGCGCGCCTGTTGTGTGTCGCCCCGCTGCTGAATTCAAGGAGCGTCTATGTACCTAGAAAACCGACAGGGACATTTTCGTGGCTCTTGGAAACGGTAAGAAAAAAAGGTAACAGAGGCTTTTCCTGGCAGTGCCCGAGGGCCTCCCCAGACTCGGGCTTACGGCGCAGGAACTGTGCAGTCCGTCCCCGCACCGCGGTCCCGGGCGACACGGCGCCTGCCGCAGCCGAGGCTCAGGACCCGACCGCACAAGGCAACCAGCGGGAGGCGAGTCACAGCAGACACCGCTTACGTGCTGCCCTTCACGGTCGAGAATAGCGACGCTGTCCCACCGACCCAAAGGGCTGCTGCGACGTTCTGCACGGTTTTCCAGGGGCCAGCAGCACAAAACCACGAAGACACCCACCGCCTTTGCATCCCTGGCACTAGGCTCAGGACGACTGGACTGGTGAACAGTCCACACGCTGGTCCAGTGGGTGAGCTGGGTGAATTCTATTGAGAACCTCATTCTGACTAAAAAAAAAAATTAAAATAAAAATTAAAAAAAGGCAACAGCTGGAAGGCACAGCTTCAGAAGCAGGTAATTTTCATCTTATCCCTTTTGGTTAAAATGATCTGAACTGAACCTCCAAGGGGTCCGGCTAACATAGTCTAAATAAATCCATTCAAGAAAAGCATCTCTTATTCCTCTTTTCACAAAAATACTCTGGACGTGGTGAAGCTAAACTCGAGGTCTCGGGAAGGATACTTGTACTAATCCACTGACTTAGAGTTTGTACGCACATCATGGATGCAGGAAACATAACTACATGGAAACTATTTGTGTAAATACTGTGGAATATCTCAAATGCAGTGGACCTCCTCAAGCACGGTTTTGTAAAAGTGCCCTCACCGAAGCTGCTCCGCCGGGGCACGGAGTTCCAATGAGTCCAGCGTGTCCACAGCTCCTGCCTTCGTCTTTCACTCCTCCTCAACATTTTATATCTAATGTTTCCTTAATAGAAACGGCACGTTACAAATAATATGCAGATGCACATCTAGCAGGGGTTGTTCTTACACATCAGGCCCCCCCTGTTCAGGACACTGGTGACAATCCTAGCCAGGAGCGTCTGGTACCCCGCTGCTCTGGACCCGCCGCACCTTCCTTTCCGTGCAGCGGCTCCGCCCCAGTCAGACACTCAGTGGGGCAGCCGCACACTGCTCCGCACCGCAGCTGAGCTGTCACGCAGAGATCACGACCCCTCTCTGCTTGCAACTGTTCGGAGTACAGTCTTTAAAGTTCAGAGGCCTCTACCTAGACCACAGCACTTTCTATTCCTACTGCTCATATTATTTCCAATTTTTTTTGCTAAATAACAATTTCATTGCTAAGATGCCAGTGATGATTCCCTTTTAAAGCAATAAACTCTGCCAAATGCTCCTACCAAGGGCCTTCCTTCTACACGTCTAAAACCTACCTCAAAGGAAAAATAGGATGGCATAGGTAATTCAAAGTAGTAAATATCTCTATTTGACTTCGGAATGTGATATGCAATTTTATTCCAACAATAACCTAGTTGCTGCCTTCATGGTTTGGGGCTGAGGCTAATACTGTAGTAAATTAGTTTTAGCCCCTGAGCACAGGTAAGCCCTTTTATCTTTTCTTCCTAACATACATACACTCAGACTCAAGTTAGGTTCTCTCTCTAGGTGTAACTAAATTAAAATTTTTCTTCGGCAAACGATATTTTCTTTGAGCAGAAATATTAAAAATATTAGCAAAAGAGGTGGAATCAAATCTTTCTGACCATCTGGTGTTGACTTCTTTTTCTTTAATATTTTTCTTAATTAAATATTTTAAATATACACAGTATAGGGAATACAAAACTGATGTAGGTACTACCCAGCTTTATCCAATGGTAACATTTCTCTATGTCTGCTTCATGTTTTTTAGGAAATAAAACATTTCATACTGTATTGGACGAGAATGAAGTCATGTGCACAGCACTGCGTGAAGTTATACCAGGCAGCGCAGACTTTTATTCTGCCAGCATTTCTGTATCCATGTGAGCATACATGATATTGTTTTGCATTTTTAACGTTTTATACCAACAGTAACATGCTGAACACATTTTTCTGTAACTTTTTGTTGTGCTCGTGTTCTTGACAGTTATTCATGTTGACACCAGTAGCTCCAGTTTGTTCGTTTTCACTGTCATGTGTTATTCTATTGCATAAATTCATAATTTGTCTGTTCTGCTATTTGGCATTTAGGTTGTCTCTAATTGTTCACTATTATGAGCAAAGCTTCTGAGAACATTCTTGTACATGTCTGCTTTTGAATATGTAAAACAATTTCTCCAGAATATGTTTACAGGGTGTACACACCTCAAATTAACTAGAAAATGCAAAATTATTTGCCAAAATGGTTGCACCAATTCAAAATCCCACCACCAATGTGCGCATGCTCCTGTTGGCCTATTCCCTCCCTGGTTCATGATATATCCTCAGACTTTTGCCAATTTGACTGGTACCCAATGCCTATCCTTAATTACTGATGAGGTTGAGTATGTTTTCATGTTTGTTGACTACTTGTGTTTCATGAAACTTTGCTGATGACATTTATTACCTTTACTGGTTTGTCTTTGGATTCTTTGCAAATATACCTCTTATTCTTTTTTTCTTCTTATTTCTTTGGGTAGAACACTGGTACTGTGGTGAAAAGAAGTAAAGACTGAGGAATCCCTTATGCTTTTCTTAACTTTAAATAGAAATGCTTTTTAAAATTTCCACAATGTGATGTTTATTTTTTGAAAGTTGTCTTTTATCAAATTGAAAATATTCTTTTCCTGTATAGTTGACTAACAGCATTTTTGTCATAAATGAATGTTGAATTTTATTTAATGCTTTTTCAGCATCTATCAGCTGATCAATTTTTTCTCTTTTAATTTATTAATGTGCTATATTATTAATAAATCTTTTGATACTAAACTATCTTTCTAACCTACAAAGGTTGATACGTATTATACTAACTGTAGCCATATTTACAATGCTAAAATATGTGGTTTGACAAAGGATTTATTCTGAATCAAACTTTTATATATTTGAAATTATATATAGTAATATAATTTAATACATATTTCATAAATGACCTTTAATGAGAAATGGGAACAGTAGCAAAAAAAAATGAAATGTAAGATATATGGTTTCCATAAATATCCCTTTTAAAATAGAGGAAAAGAAGGAAAAAGGGAGAAATTGTCCATGTACTATTTAGGCAGCTGTTCCTTTACGTGTATTTAGTGATAAGGTTTTCATCTGTTCTGAACAGTTCCACATTTGTCACACATGCAACAGTTGCAGTTGGAGACTTTCGTACTCAAGGCTGCCAACCTCCTATTGACATTGCCACTGATCATTAAAGAAGTAGCAAATAACTGTTCAATATTTTGCAAAAATGTCCTGAGTATTTAAGATCCAACTGTCATTTTCAAAGCATTGCTGAGGGAACAATCCATTATTCCTTTTTGCAAATATATATATATATATATATGCTCCTTTATTGACACTAATATAGTTTCTATTATAATTGAAATTTTTGATAGCTTGTTACCAATACTTTAAAAGACTCTATCTAAATTCATATATATACCCCCTTACTATGAAATTACGTCTTTCTTCACATTTCCTGATATCTCAAATTCAGACTTTGACTCCGTTCCCTGGAATACTGCTGAAATAGGGAGAGCAGGGGACAGGAGGGCACCATAAAAGATTAGAAGCACCCTCTACAACAGCAAGTGTCTCTTCTTTTGTTTCAGTTATTAATAAAGTTACCTAAAATAATTATTTTTAAAAGTTTTATATTGGTAGAAGCTATACCACATCTTTATGTAACAAATCCTAAGAGCTTATAACCTGTTAAAATTCTTCATTTTATCTGTATCCAATTTTCTGAAGGCTTTGGCAGTGTGGAATTTGTTGAACAAGGATGTGACATTGTATGGACTTTGGCTGTGACCCCTCCCTGTCCTTGCTGAAGAGTGCTGAAACACTTTCTCCTGATCCTCAAACCTGCCTGCCTCTTTGATAAGATTTAACCCCAGAGAGCTGAGACACATGAAATATTGTGCCAGTACAGTAAAGCTAAAGTATTGACTAAATAACCAGGTGAAATGTCTCTAGAAGGAAGCAGGGACTTCCTTTTACAGACAGGGACAATGAGATTTGACAATGATTCAGAATTCAAGTCATTGAATTCAAATCCCAGCTCCATGTCCGGGAATGACGCACCCATGGATAAGGTATGGAACTTTGATGAGATTCTATAACCCCACCAGTTACGTAAGGATCATGATGTGACCTGCCTCACAGGGCTGTTATGAGAAATACACGAGACAGTCCTCACCACAGTGGTAATATGGCAAATGGTAAATGAATGTCACTGTCCATGATTATTATTAGTAGTAGTCATCTTAGTTTATTTTGGATGGTATAATAAAATACCATAGAACGAGTGGTTTATAAACAAAAAAATTTATACTTCACAGCTCTGTAAACTGGAAGTCCAAGGATTGATGGCTGGTGAGGGTGGCTTCCTGGGTCATAGACAGGATTACCTGCTGAGTCCTAACATGGTAGAAGGGGTGAGGGGTATCTCTTTGGCCTCTTTTATAAGGGAAATAGTCCCATTAATGAGGTCTTTGCCCCCATGACCTAATAACCTCCCATACATCCCAACTCCTAACACCATCACCTTAGGGGTAAAGATCTCAGCATGGGAACTGGCGAAACAAAATTAAGGCAACAGCTAATTCACTGTGAGAAGACAACCGGGTATGGCCAACAGTCCACAACACGAACAGCACTTCCTAGTCTACAGCTTCCCCTCCAGACACAGCACACACTCCTCTGCCTAGTCTACAGCGTCATCTCCAGACATCAGAACAAGCACCACTGCCTCTTCTACTGCTTCCTTCCAGATATTGTTACTGTACAGGGCTCTTTTCTGCCCTCCTTCCAGCTTTCTTATTCTCTTAACTATAGATGTGTAGGAATGATTCTAATTACAAAGTCCTTTTCTGAATTCAATAACATCTAGATAGAATTTAGGTCTAAAAATCATACTTCAGGCATCATGTCCAAAGCATTTCTGTCTAACCATGGTAAAGACACATGTCTGGTGCTAGGACATCCGACAGCTTCCTGGGGCTATTTGCATCCTTTGAACATGTCCGTGGCATATCTCCTCTACGGCTCTTTATTTTTAGATTGTGTTGTGTGGTTTTCCTTTGTTTTTCTTTTTAAAAAGAGTCCTAACATGCGCATTGACTGGTGCTCATCAGTTCAGTTTCTGAAGTCAGAATGAGCTGGATCCGTAGCTGAGGGAGTGTGGGGATATTGTTCACACTCTCTGAAGCATGGTTTCTCTTATCTATAAACCTGGGCTAATGACTCCACTCATGTGCAGGTTTGCTATGCCTCAATGAGGATGTAGTGAGGATTTCATGCAATTTTCTGGCTGACGTTTTGGCAAAGGGTGTCTGGGGAGCATGGTGTTTTCAGTACCTTTTCTCTAGACAGCTTTGACACTCCAGGGACTCAGCAGGACAAATATTGCATTTGCTCCCAGCCTCCATGTGAGACCAGGGCAGCTGTGTTTGGAGCCCACCACTCCCTTCCCTGCCTCAAGCCACTCTGCCCCCTAGGGGTGACAGGCCAGTCCTGACTTGTCACATTGGATCCTGGGGACAAACGTGCCTCTAGATAGAATCCTGGTGGAACACTTAACAACGTTTACCTTGAACACACGTTTTCTATCTATCCATGCCTGCAGCACCCTAAATGCAAACACCTGAAATGATCAGACCTGAACAAACTGCTGATAAACAGTTGTGTCTGAAATCTGTATTATAATTTCCACTAGTTGAGAATTTTCTACGTGTCAGGCTCTTTCATATTTTATTTTATTTTATGTCTGAAATGATAGATGATAAACTACATTTATTTTACAGATGAGGAAACTGAAGCTCAAGAACTTTTTCTACCTGTGAGGTCTCCAGGCCGCAGGCAGAGGAGGAGCCTGAACTCAGGACTGACCGTCTGACCAAGCTCTCTTCACCGCAGCGTTTGGAACTCAGGGAGGCCAGATTCCCCTGACTGCTTTTTGGCTCTTTATTTTTCCCCACTTATATTCAAGGAAGCATATTCAATCTTCAGTCTTCTGTGTCATGTTTAAACAACTGTCTTTCAGTGGGAGAAAGGAACTCGCAGAACCAGGTGGCCCCTGAGGGCCATTTCAACTAGAATTTACCTGACTTATTCACTGAATTTCCACATAGTTCACATGAGCTTCCACCACTTTTTAAAAAGTCATGGCGCACTTGGTAGAGTGCTGCGCTGGCAGCGCGGCGACGCTCCCGCCGCGGGTTCGGATCCTATATAGGACTGACCCGTGCACTCACTGGCTGAGTGCCGGTCACAAAAAAACAACAACAACAAAAAAAAAAAGTCAGGGATAATATGAATGAAAGAAAACCACCGGGGATTCAAAATCTTCATTTTAATCAATGTTTTCTATTTCTTTTATCTCAAAGCCTGAAATTGAAGCCCGAGCTGCAGAGCACTGACCACCACCCCACCCGACCGCAGTCCCGGTGTTCCCAGCTGCTTTACCGACGGCTGCAGGAAGCTGAGGATGGTCAGACACAGAAGCTGCGTTTTCCTATCAAACCAATCCTGAAGATTTTACGTCGCCGTAATAACCAGACGACAACACTTTGCTGGCTGGCTGCGGGCTGGGGAGCCTCAGACATCTGGGCAGCACCGGGGCACTCCAGCCTCGGTCCTGGGGGCCTGGTGCTGGCCTTCGTGTGTCCTAACCCGAACCCGTGCCTCGGGATGTCCGAGGGACAGGGCCGAGTGTTCGGCTGCTGGTCCCACTGTGTCCCTGCGCCGACATCCGACACGGCGCTGGCGCGGTCTGCAGTCGTGCTCTCTCCACCCCGGGGTCCTCCCTGAGGGAACTGCCGGCCCACTGCCGCGACCTGCGGGCTCTGGTGTCACCCGAGGACGGGCGGAAGGAGGTTTCCTTGGCTCTTTGATTTCTCCTCTTCTGACCGGGCTGGGGCAGAGATGAGAGGAGCACCTGAGCGACAGACAGCTGTCCGCATCCCCAGGCGCTCCCGCGCCTTCTGCTCCACTAGTCCTCAAGCCTCTCCTCATAGAAGGACCCCCGGAACGTCACCCCCACGCGCCTGGAGCGTGCTCCTCCACACAGGCAGGATGCGCCACGTCCTCAGGAAACAGCTGGGCAGGACAGAACCTGCCGTCCTCACGGGTGGGCTGTCCCCTGGGGGACCAGCACAGCCCCAGAGCCGGCGTCTAGTAAGGAGTGTGCTGAGAGCTTCAGGGCCATGGGGAGCCAGGAAGGAAGAGAAGACCCACGAGCGACGAAAGGAGTGCAGGCTGTGGCGCCACCGGCGCTCTCTGCACCGAGGGCGGTCACACGGCCTGCGGGGGGGCGGCGCGGCGAGGGGGGGTGGGGGGACTGCGGTGAGGCGGCCTGCGGGGGGGGGGGGCGGCGGGGTGTCGGCGCGGCGGGGAGAGGCACGGGGGGGGGCGGGGGGCGGGAGGGCGGCCTGCGGGGAGGCGGCGCGGCAGGGGGATGGGGGGCCTGCGGTGAGGCGGCCGGCGGGGGGGGGGGCGGCGGCCGGCGGGGGGGGGGGGCGGGGAGGCGAGGGGGAGGGGCAGGGGCGGGGCAGGGGCGGCGAGGGGGTTGGGGCGGGGCGGCGAGGGGGTTGGGGCGGGGCGGCGAGGGGGTTGGGGCGGGGCGGTGTTGGGGTGGCGAGGGGGCGGGGCGGCAAGGGGGCGAGGGGCGGGGCGGGGCGGGGCGGCGGGGGGGCGGCGGGGGGGCGGCAAGGGGGCGGGGGCGAGGGGGCGGGGCGGGGAGCGGCGAGAGGGCGGGGCGGCGCGTCGGAGGGCGGCCTGCGGGGGAGGGGGGTGGGGGGCGGCGCGCTTGGCTCCCAGGAAGGTTAGTTTCTGGCAGCAAAGCCGGGCAAAATGCAGATGTAGGGATGAGACACTGCATTTGCCGTGAATTCTACGTCAGAGCTTTAGGAACAAACTCAATTAGGTGAAGAATAAAGAAAATTTTGATTAAACAACTTACATAATGTAAGATAATAGGCATTTTTCTTATTACAAAATTAACAGAAATTCTTGAAAATACAAGAGAAAGTAAAAATCATTCATAATCCCACAATTCAGGGATGTATTCATTAGCACTTCGTTGTGTCCCTGCTTATATATGTAGTAGTTAGGATAGCCTAACTAGTGTAACAAACAATCCCCGGATCTTGGTATGGGCAGGTAATGAAGCTTATGTCTCTCACGCCCAGCCCAGCACTGAAGGGTGCCGTGCAGGACAGACCTCTCTTCCCTGTGGTCATTCAGGACCGCAGGCCCCTGCCATCAGTCAGGTGGCTCCATCACACCCTGGGCTTGGAGTCCTACCCTGATTCCCAACATCTGGCTCTTAAGAAGGGAACAAGTGATTTGGAGAGCTAAGCTTCCAGGTAGTCTGATCACGTTACACTGGCCACGCTAACACATGGCTGCATCTAACTGCAGTGAGGCTAAAAAACAGTATGCCCAGGAAAAAAGGGAACAGGTTTGGTGAGCACCCTAGCTAGTTTGCTGTACAGATACACACACAGGTGTGGAAGTGGCTATGAGTACAGATATGAGTTTGGACAACAGGTATGGAGATGGATGTAAGTGCAGGTGTAGGCGTGGATATGGATATGGACATGGGGACAGGTGAAGATATGGATATGCTTACGGGGAAGAGTATAGGTAGAATTTTTTCATAAAAATTTAATAATGTTCTTTATTCTTTTTTTCATTTAATATATTGTGAATATTTTTCTATCATTAAATGTTTAAGAAAGCAAACATTGTAATAAGTGACTGTACAGAGGATCTCTCTTAAATAGGAAAGACCCTATTCGTGTTGTCTTCAGAGCTTGCTCTTACCTCACCTGCCCAATTTAGGTATCATGATGGTGTTAAAAGATAAATTTAGGCACATTGAAATTTTAAAGACTTTATTTGAGCACAGAGCGGTTCATGAATCAGACAGCACCCCGCTCCACTGGAGGAGGAGAGAGATAAACCTGTATGAGGTGTTTGTGGAAGCAAGACAAAGAATATTTAACTGGTTACAGTGGAGGTCCCTGGTTAGGTGGTTTCTCATTGGTAAAGTCTCTAGGTTAGTTTTACTATTTACTGTGGGCTTAGTTTGCTCACACAGGAACCTAAAACATTGCAGCCATCTCAGTCTAATGGCCTCCCAATTGAATTTTTGTTGTTGTTGTTGTTGTTGTGACCAGTAAGGGGACTGCAACCCTCGGCTTGATGTCACCCACACCAGGCTCAGCCAGTGAGCGCACCGGCCATCCCTATATAGGATCCGAAGCCGCGGCCTCAGCGCCCACAGCGCCGCACTCTCACGAGTGAGCCACGGGGCCGGCGCAATTGAATATTTTTAACAATGCTTCCCCTGTTTGGTCAGCCTCTCATTGATGAGAGACTAGCCTGAACTTGGGTGTAAGCTCTACTCCCTATCACTGTCGTGACTGGGCTGTCTTTGTCTTAGCGTGGAACTCATTAAGTCACAACATCGGGCTCATTAAAGAAATATTCCTCTTGTTCATCTCATTTTTGTTGCTCTAGCCAAGTAAACTTGTTTATTTATAAATTACCCAGTCTCAGGTGTCCTGTTATAGCAACACAAAAATGGACTAATGTAGTTCCCATGACCCAAACTAGCTAAAATCGAATAAACCAAAGAATGAACCAGAATGGGATTCAGCCTGTTTTAACCAAGTGTACTGTGTGTTAATCTTGTATAACTAAATCTCTACAACACCAGAGGTGTTCATCCGGGTAAACCTCCATGAGGATGTGAGAGGTGGTGGCAGGTGGACACTGGAAGCCCCCTTCTCTGTGGAGAGGTTGAGAGCTGTGGATGCTGAAGTCTCCCAGGTCTAACCCCACAGTGCCTCAAATCTCCCTGCTCCTTGGTGACCCAGAGCAGGCAGGCCCAGCACGCAGAATTCTGAGAAGGAGAAAAAGATGAGAGCGTAATGTTTGTTAGGCAAAACTGTAAACTTTTGTCTCCTGGTCCTATTCTCCCAGGCAACAGCTCTGCCCAGTCGCAACCCCCCATGGTGGGGCTCACGGGTGCCTAGGCCCCTGACAGATGTGTCCCTGACACTGTCCTTGGCCCCTGCCTTGACTCTTCCATCCCACTCCCTGCTCCAGCTCAACCCAGGTGAGAAGGAAGGAACCACACCTCACTCTGCTGTGTTGCTCAACGAGTAAGTTCATGTGTCAGGCCTTGGGGGACAGTGCCTCACCCACAAGGGGTGGCACTGATGCAGACACTGCAGAAGACACTGGGGGACGTTCTGTGGTGTCCAAGCATCCATGAGGGGTGGTGCAACCAGGCCAATAAAGGACTTGGGCAGGTGGCCCCTCCTGAGCCACCTGTGCCACCAGCCACAGCTCCCGCCTTGGTGGTGTCTCTTCTGGGGCCCACGTCCTGTCATTCATGTCTGGGGGGGGGCTGTGCTGATGCCCCCCCCCAGAAAAAGGGGTTGGAGTAAGCCCAGCACCACCTTCCACACATAACTGTGTTGAGGAGAGCCTGCTGCTCGTGAGCCATGCCACAGGATAGCAGTCTTGACAGCCATGAGGGACCCCTTTGGATAAAAAGCTCTGAGCTGCCTGAGCCATAATATCAGCTTCTGGAGAATGCTGGGACTTGAGCAGAATTGTACAGCCATCTCTAGCACCTGTTCTTATCAGTCACTCTTTTCTGGAACCTCAGCTCCCACGCCCACCTCTGCCCCACCTCCCCCAATACACACACACTTGCACATACACGCACACACATGCATACACTCACGCACACACATGCACACGTGCACGCATGCACAGCAGTGTGTGGTGTGGTAATGCAGCCCAAGCCCCTATGGAGGAGTGTGGAGTCAAACTGGGCCCAGGTGGAGAGCAGCAGGAAGGAAAAGAAAGCAAAGACACCCAAGGACTTAAAACAAAAACAAATGTGGCAACTTTTTGAAGCCCCTGTAGTGGATTGGGTTATGTCTCCCTAAAACTCCCTGAAACTTGAATTGTGTCCCCCGAAGTTTTATGTAGTAGAAACTTAGCTCCCACTGTGACTGTTAAGAGGGTGGGAAATCCTATTATGGTAATTGAAAGGTGGGGCCTTGAAGAGGTGATTGGACTGTAGGACCGTGCAGTAGTGAATGGAATGAAAATGGTGGTCAGGGGCGTGATTCTGAGGGCTTTAAAAGAAGAGGAAAGTCTGTCTCTCTCTTTCTCTCTCTCTGCTTCCACCATCTTGCAATGTGAGACCCCTGGGTCACTGTCACCACCACTAGATGGACTTTGGACTTCCCAGCCTCAGAAACTGTAAGCAATAAGTTTTGTTTTCTTTGTAAATCACCCAGTCTCAGGTATTCTGTCATAGCAACACAAACGAACTAATACAGCCCCTAAACTTGAATTGAGACAGCTACATATTAGGAGTATAAACTTAAACAAGACTAATCTCTCTAAGCTTCAGTCTCCTCACAGGTAAGTTGGGAGTAATATATTTACCTGTTATTTAAAGTGCAGGATTAAGTGAGACAATACTTTCAGAGTACACAGGACATTGCCATCTGCACTCAAGAAATTTCTGAGCAGCACTCAAGCAATGGGGTCTTGGGAAGAATCTTCACCTGGGGCTGCTTTGACTCATTAACTAGTCAGAGGGTTAGGTGCAAGACAGAACAAAATATTCGAGATAAGCTCAGTGCCACCTGCTGGCAAAAAAGAGTTTGACTGTTAACTTTGAAAGGACCACTGCCGGCTGAACAGGTGAATGGATGTCTCACACTTAGGGGTCCCCAAGATGCTGCCTGTCTGCTCATCTCCTCTGGCCTGGGTTCAGTCTTTGTTTGAATTAACCAACTGCTTTGCTCTCTCTAGTTAGAAGCGAAGGCAAGAAGAGACTGGTCAAGATGCCAGGGTGAGGCAAGGCTCCTTCACCCACTTGACATTGGCAGAGGCCCTTGTCATGGGTGTGGCCAGGTGTTTGTAAGTAGAACTAAAGCTGGAACTAGGCCTGGATTCCAGGAAGTCTCCTGCCTTTCTGCTTTGCACAGAAGACTGATCCTGCTAGCCCAAACCTCCTCCTAAAAATTTGCTTGAAAGGATTCCTCATCCGAGGTAGCAGATTATGTAACTGTCTACCTCCACTTCTTCCTTAAAATCCACAGAAACTGTAAAAAATACATTTAAAAGGAAATGAATTTTTAAAAGTGCTGAGAACAGGATGGGAGATATCAGAGAACCAAAACTCATGATAGATTGACTAAAGGGAGCCTCAGCCCAAAACACACAGAGAGAAACCTGGAAGGGAGACCATCAACATCAGCAGGATTGGAAGCCAGGATGGAAGAAATAAAAAATATATATAAAGTTATTGATGTATGAACTACCTGCAGAACCATGGCACCCTCCACGTGCACCCTCAAGAGTGCCTTCTTAGTGAATGCACCTGGGAGGACACCAGGTAGGAGCTGAGTTCCCAGAGTAACGAGCAGACCTTCAGAGTAAGCTCCCTCTCACTGTAGCTCAGAGGTATGGGGTGCGACCAGCCAATTAACCTGTTTCTACCCTAAACATCCTCCAGGTAAAGTCTGACAACTGATGCCGCCTACTCACAGAGAGCCACCCAATCAGCCTTTCCTCTTCAGGAGAGCTGCAAGGACACTCATGCAAGTAGTCAATCAATGAAACCCACTCCCTCACTTAATGTATGAATGGAAAAATCCAGGTTCACATAGCATTTGAGGAAAATGAGCCGTACAAACAGGAAGGAGAATGGTAAATAGAACAGTTGACTTTGGAGAAAGCATATGATTCAAGTAAGAGGACAGAATTCTGAAAAACCAATTAGGAACCTTCAGAAAAATTGGACAGGATATGGATCCGTGCCTTCAGAAACAGCTCACTATGAAAAGAAGGTGAGGAAAGGATAAATTAAAAAGTCATAGAAATTAAAAATATAATTGTCAAGTTAAAAATGCAATAGAAGAGATGAAAGGGAAAGGACAAAGTTGAAGAAGTTCTTTCAGAATGCAAAGCAAAAAAAGGAAGAAAGTATGAAGAGAAAGATTAAGAGACATAGAGGATCAATCCAGAAGGACCAACAGCAGGCTAACAAGAGTTAAAGAAAGAGATGCAGATAAATGGGAAAAGGAAAAATATCACAATGGTAAGAGGAAACGGTTTCCCAGCACCGGAGACATGCATTTGTGGTGGAAAGCTGATGGTCTGGACTGGCTCCAGCTCTTGCCTGTGGTTTGGCTGTGGGGGCTGGACCTCCAGCAGCCGTCTCGGGCCATGACTTGATCTTAAGAATAACAGGAGCCTGAATTCCTTGCAGCACCCTTGAGCTCCATTTTAGCCTTGAAATGCCTACCTCCAGACTTCTTTTCTGTCAAAGAGAAACAAACATTCATCTCGGGTAGGTCACCATTTGCAGGTTTGCTGTTAAATGCAATGAACCAAGTTCTAACTCTCTGCTGTCCAATATGGTAGTCATCGGCTACATGTGGGTATTTAAATGTAAATATAAATTAACTAAAATTAGATAAAGTTAAAAACACAGGTCCTCAGTCACACTGGCCACATTTTAAATGCTCAGTTGCCACATGTAGCTAGCGGCCACTGTAGCAGACAAAGCAGAGGTGCAACACTCCCGTCATTGTGGAAAACTCCATTGCACAGCACTGCCCTTACCAATACAAGTCCTTACTACAAAGATCCTTAGGTGCTGGAAAAGGACATAAAAACAATCAATTCTCTGAAATACCCAGCAGAACAGGTGCCGTTGTGAGGGATGACTATGGAAATCAAAAAGGACTAAGGGAAGGAAAGGCATTTGACATGCACTTTAAGGCTCAGGTGGATGTAGAGAGGGTGTTCCCTACAGATTGTGCAGCTTGAACAAAATCTAGAAGCAGAAAAGCACAAGTCGTGTTCAGAGCAGCCTAATTTTATTGGTGAATAGGATGTTTGGAAGATGAGCCAGTATTCTGGAGATAAATGAAGGTAAGGTGAGGATTTGGTACTTAATAAGGCAGGCACTGGGGAGTTACCCAGTGGGTGGGCTGACACAGGGAGAAGCTGGAGGTAGTTTAGATACTAACATGAAAATTCAAATTCAGAGGGAACGAGACAGAACCCACTGTGGGCAGAGGGAACCAAGGCATGAGACAGCTCAGTAGTTGATCCTACAGGATTTTACAGTTGAGTCTACAGAGATGTCGAGGGAGGGAAAGGAGTTTAGGATGACTGCAAGGTCTCTGGATGTAGAGACCAGGGAAATTATTTCACAGACAGAGGCACGGTGGGCAGGGGTCTCTGTGAGGCAAAATTTGAGGTGCCTGACGGGCATTTCCTCAAAACGCCAGGCAGACATTAGAAGAAAAGTTGAGATAATGGATTTGCAAATCATTTGCCTAGAGATAAAAGTTAAAATCATGGAAGTTGAAGAGATCACTGAGGAAAAATTTATAAAATAAAGAGGAAAATACCAAAGAAACAGTTCCAGGCAAGCTCCAATGTGGGAGTGGGAGAAATAAAATAGCCAGAGAAAGTAAAAATGTTGGTGGAGAGACGGGGTCAGAAATCAGGATAGGGGGCCGACCCGGTGGCGCACTCGGGAGAGTGCGGTGCTGGGAGCACAGCAGTGCTCCCGCCGTGGGTTCGGATCCTATATAAGGATGGCTGGTGTGCTCACTGGCTGATCGCGGTGTGGCCAGTCACAAAAAGACAAAAAAAAGAAAAAGAAAAGAAAAGAAAAGAAAGAAAAAGAAAAAAGAAATCAGGATAGGGAGTGTTATGGAAGCCAAGGAAAGAATCTTAAGATCCACATAATAGTTTCAAATATTGTAAATGAGGCAAAGAGGGTAGAGATGAGAAAAGGCTTTGGAATTGGTGAGTGGCACTTCGTAGGGTGTGAGGGTGGAAGCCAGACTGTCATGGGTGGAAAGCGAAAGCAGCAGCAGTTTAGTGGTAAAGAGAAGGATGAAAAAAACAGAGAACTAGCTTAAGACACTATCAGTTTATGTTGGGATATCCCTAAAGATGTTTTTATCTGGTCCTGCTTTCATCGCTCACTATTTCCAGTTATGACTTTGCCCCGACTTTGCTAATGTGACCAGGGCACCGGACAGTCCAGTCTCCCTGCTCTGTGCATCAACTCACAGCATCCTATTACACTCTGATTACAAGCACATCACTGCTGAGGACACAGCCAATACAAGAAAGTCACTGTTCCTGTCTTTTCTTTGAAATGAGTGTAAAAGTTCATTTTGTTCTCCAAGTAAGGGTGGTAATGCCAAAAAAAAAAAAAAGCAGAAGAGAGAGTGTAGAATATGGGCCAGGAGAGACACACAGCAAGCTGTGACCTGAAAGATATTGGAAAAGCACAAGAGTTAGCACCCAGTCCAGGGGCCAAAAACTGAACATAATCTTGTTGAACCAACAGAATACAGAAAGATAGTAGCAATTACTGGCAAACTAGGGTCTGAGTCCCTCTTCAGTAGAACCTCCTGGTTAATTGGATATCCAACAGAGAACGCCTCCCTTTGAAATGACGTCCTGTTTTCTCCATCCCTGGTCCCTGGCCCAGCAGCTCCACTTCTCCCCACATGAATGCAAATTTGCTATAAAACTAATTTGTAAGAACAGCTCTTATCAGATCATGCCAGGTACTTGAAATGGGGGGAAAAAAGAAAAACCCTCAATTGCTCCCTAGTTCCTATAAAACAAGTGTAAAATATCTTTTTCTTTTTCTTCTTGGCTTTCAAGGACCACATAATCTCACATCTGCAACTTTCAATACACTTCAGTGATTTTTCCCTCCTGCCCCAACACACACCTTGGCTCACATCAACTGTTTTGCCACTGACAGTATTAACGCTTATTCAAATGCTTTCCCATCCCATGTTCCCCTTTCCTCTGCAACTGTCCAAATCCAACCCATCCTGCAAGGACTTACATAAAAAGTCCTATATTAATCTCCCTTGATTTTACTAGTTCTAATATTTCCTATCTCAAACATTACATGCAACAGTGATTCTGAGTGGGTAAGGAGGAAAGAGCCAAGTATATCCTAATCACCTGGAGGGCTTTTCCAAACTCATCCCCTCTTCCTGCAACTCTGACACATGCCCCACAATCACCCATGCTGCTGAAGGGGAAACGCATCATATGCTGCACAGGTTCATTCTTAATTACAGCATGGGTCCTTCTGCACACATATGACATTGCAAGGGTTCTCGACCTGCGAGCTCCTTGAGGACAAAGACATTGCCCAGCCACACTCCTGGCACCATGCTGGGACCACGATAGGTGCTATTCACCAGTGTCCAGTTCACCTCCTTCCAGGTAAGATTGGATTTCCCAGCCCACTTGATGTTAGACCATGTGACTAATTTGGATGCATGAAATGTGAGTGAACATGGACATTCACACGCATGCCTGTCAGGAAGGGGCTTCCCCATCCACCTGGCCCCAAGTGACTACAACGGGACTCATTGCTCCTTTGTAGCAAGTAACACGACGGGAAAACAAACTTTTGTTTTGTCAAGTCACTGAGACTTGGGAGCTTGCTTGTTTCTAGAGGATAAACTTGGTTCTCGAAGTGGGGACCTCGGAATAACTGCACCTGGGAGCTTGTTAAAAATGGAAAATCTCAGCTCCCACTCCAGGCCCACCAAATCTATCTCTGCATCTCAACAAGCTTTCCTCATGTTTTGTGTGGCTATTAAAATATGAGAAGCACTGGCCTCGACGATCCTGACTAGCATAGAATAGTTACTTAAAAGTGGCTGAATCAATACTAAAATGGGTCCACAGATAGCAAGGAAGACTGACAGTCTATGGTCTGTGGTGCAAGAAAGCAAGCTCGAATGACAGATAATATATACAGTGACACAGGGAAAGGTTGAAAAACAGCTGTGTGCGACACATTTAATGAGATACTACCAGAAAGAGATGTGCCAAGGAGAAAATTAACTGCAGCAGAAACAGAAGGGATTCAAGACAGTGGCACAGGAATGTGGGTGCACTTGGTGCCACTAAACCAAACACAACTGTTATGATGGCAAATTTTAGCGCAATTTCTAAAATAAATAAATAAATGTAATTCTTTGGTGAGATGTTTGACTCCATCTTTAGAAAACAAAAAAGGGATTCGAGAAAATTCAGTCAGGGACTTCAGAGTGGGAAGAGACAGCTCTTCTCAACCCAAAAAGTAAAGGATAAAAATGAAGGAAGGTGAGTAACACAGATCAACTAAAACTCAGGTCTGGCACTAGAATCAAATCAGGGGATGCTGTCACCATTATTACTAAATCCTGCACGTGGATGAAGGAAGCCGTGTCAGAGTGAAATCCAACAAGGACGTGTTACAAGGACCCAGTGACTCCTTCCCATTGGACAAAGTGGCTCTGGGAGAAGACACCAAAGGCATGATGCTCCCTCAGCACCTGGCAGATGCCACGCACATGCAAGTAGGAAGAAAGAAGGGAGGCATCACAGGCACAGAAGAGAATCAGCACACAGCAAGCCTAAGTGACAGGTCTAGATCTGCACTGTTCAGTACGGCCACCGTCAGCTGCATGACCGCAGTGAGCACTTGAGACATGACGCTCAGTGTCCCCACTCTTTCTGTTCTCCAAAGGAAGTGTCTGTTTGACCCCTGCTCCACCGTCGTGTATGGGCTTGGACAGAAGGGACCAGATTCACACCCCTTTGCATCCATCAGTGAGGATTGGTTACAGGCATGGGAGACTATCATTTTACGTATTGTATAGTCTGTGCCTCAGAGGCTTACAATTAAGTATGCATAGTATCTTGAATTGTGAATGTTTTCATGTATCTTGAAATATTTATGTCTTTAAATAATTCATGTCCCATATGCTTTTTGATGGCAGAGATTCTCTAATGGCCACCACTTGTAGCCCCATACTGAGCACCTAACAGATGACAACCCCAAAATACTTACTTGTTTACTAAGACACAGACTTTTGAACAGTATATAAAGTCAGGTGTGCAATTTCATTTTATTTGTAGGAGACAGATCATGTTGAACTAAGAAATGGCTATTCAATGGACAATAAATGCTGTCAAGAAAACTTCATTATAATTCGCCAATAAATGTATCTTTCTTACTTGGCAGTAGCTGGTGACAAATTGGCAGAAAGACGAGAAACACTCTGAATATTACACATCAGAATGGTCACCTCAAATGGGTGGTCTGGCTCTTCTATTTTATTAACCATTTCTTTGAGCACATATTTTTACACCAAATAAAGTTCCTACAGAAACAGAAAGTTAATATATGATACTGCACAATTATAATGTTTGACAGTTATATGTGTTGGGGAGAGACTTTGTGTAGGGTGCCCATGTTTGGCTCGTTCACAGGTATTTACTGAGTCACTACATACATGTATTCCTTCCAAATAAAGACACAACTGAATACTTAAGTTATTTCTGCACTATTTATATAGAGACCAAAAGACACTTGAGCGTTTGTTTGAAGGCCTTTATATAAAAGGTCAGACCTTATAGAAAGTCATGAAGCACCAGAGCTGAGAATTAGCCTCATGAGAACTGAGTTCCCAGATGGAGTCCATGTAAACCACAAGAGTGGAAGTTTTATCCTACCCATAGGATTGGAACTGTAGTAACCTCACTTAGTACTTGGTGCTGTTAGGCAGAAGATTCAACACACATTTGCTTAGCAACAATAACAAGCATTTCTTGAGTGTCTACTCTGTCCCAGCACCTGCTGCAGGCCACAGGGACACAGATATAAGCAGGCAGACGAGAACCGCATAGACGCCTGTGAGGCATCCATAGCAATCACATTCAGATCCCACTCACAGATACACATGTGAGTTTTCAGTGAGAAGGAGCAGGAAACTTTGAAAGGGCTATCTGCCCCTTCAAAACTCAGTTGCCGAAAATCTAATTTGCCATCTTGAAGGATTAGGATGTCTTGCACACTTTCCTGCTCATGGTGGCACCATGTTTCTCTGGAGTCTGTGCTCCTCAGGGGTCGTGTTTAGAAGCTATTTATGTGACTACACCTAGGCTTTGACAGGAAGAGTCCCTCTTCTATATCAATAGCATACTGTTGTGTGACCCTAATGGTCCACTTCTTTGTGTCCTTTTTTTCCTCCATTGGGAGCTGTCTAGATGTGAATGTACAAAACAAAAAAGAAAATATTCATACCAAAAAGTTATTAAAGGAATGGAATATGAGAACTGTAAGGACCCAAGCACTGGGACACCAAGGCCCAGAGGCCACATGGCACCTCTGGGGCAAAGCAGACCTCTTGGCCACTGCTCTGGCCACTGGCCCCTGTGTCCTCCCCTAGTATGTATCCCATCTGCATTATTTATTTAAAATAAAATGTAAATATTTATGGTGCTTTACAAATTAACAGGAAGTTCCCACATTTCCTCATGCAGGTCCCCTGCCATCCTGTGAAGTCAGTGCTGATGTGGAACCCAAAATGAGATGGTCGAGGCCACACAGCCCAACGGAGTCAAGCCTGGAGTCAGGTTTTCTCACTCCATTCTAGGTCAGAAGGGATGGGGTTCCCTGGGTAATAGCCTGTGCCCTGCATTTCACTGTCTGCTGGAGTCAGACTGAGATGCTGCAAACTGTGCAGTGACAGGGCTTCAGACCTCAAGACACATCCAGTATGAGAAGGCCAAGGACAACTTGGCTATGCAATGTACGACATGCAGCATGAAGGCATCTTGAGCCGTGGACACTCACCCAGAAACCATGGATCGAGTTAGAAGAAGACAGTGAGAAAGAGTCACAGAGATTTTCACATTAGCAAGGTTGTAGCATAAAGTTTTATGTCTGGATAAGTGCAAAACCAT
Organism: Cynocephalus volans; assembly: GCF_027409185.1. Lineage (NCBI taxonomy): Eukaryota > Metazoa > Chordata > Mammalia > Dermoptera > Cynocephalidae > Cynocephalus > Cynocephalus volans. The sequence goes on along the minus strand of NC_084471.1, from coordinate 107,826,919 downwards.
GATAGAAATATAATTAAGAAAATCCCATTCTCCGACAAGTATGAACACAATTCGTAAAACCACAGTTCAGGAAAGGAGAGCCGTGGAGACACCTCATAACAAATGGACAGGATATTTTCAATGGAAAGTATCTGACCACTTGGTTCTTCCCTGAAAAGCACGCACAACTCGTGGGCGCATTAAGCACAGTACAGACCTGCTTCTAGGGAGAAAAAGCAACCATACCTGATACAGATACTGTTTTCTTCCAATCATGCCAGTTCTTCATCGTGCTTAGACTTGCACTCAGGATGTTGTACATTCCCTGGGTACACACTGGATATGTACATGGGACATATCCATGGGACCCCAGAAATGCGGGAATAGCAGAAAGAGTAGGATGAAAAGGGATAGTAAGAAATTGTCACAGAACCTTCTCCAAATGGTTAAGCAGCATGTGCCTGTTTGACACAACAAACCCCACAGGAAAAAAGGAGTATACCTTACGCCCAAGCGTGAGCTGGTAAAGACACAAAGGGAGCATGCGGCTGTGACTGCCCCTGCCTGCAGCTGACTTTGTCATAGCTAAATAGACAAAGGCGAAGATAGCCTCTGAGAGGTGCCATGAGCCATCCTGCCATAGGGAACAGCATGGAAGCCTGAGAGTGAGGCCCCTTGTTCAGCAGGCTGCAGGAGGGTCTCATATGTGCAGCACCGTCCCATGGGAAGTTCTTGTGTGTTCACCTTTGGTTGCTTGACAAGGCTTCCCAGAATTAAACAGCCTCACTTTTGGCTTAGTGTGGCTTTGGGGGACTCCAAGGGCCCTGGAGTTTCTCAAAGCCATGCTAACCTGTCCTTCGTAGGATTCCAAGGGCCCTGGGGTTTCTCGAGGGACATGTTAATAATACATCAAAATTAATTAGTTTATTTAAAAAGGCATTGTCAGTACTAAAGGCGTTTTTGATGCATGTCCCCAGTATGGGTTGGCTCCATTTAATTTTGTTATTAATCTTCCTTGTTAGTGATGTGTGCATGGACCCATTGTGACTGTGGTCATGCTCTTGTATGTGTGCAATGAAGTTAGTATGTTGGATTTCTATCCACATTCCCTCAGGGACACGGTGGGTCCGAGTGCAGTAATGTTTATAACTAATTGATCACCAACCAGTTACAGATTTCTTTGTTTCTCGCCACTCCCATAGTTTCACTTGATTTACCAAGAACATGTTCTTTCCTTAGTAATAATAAGAATGATATAGTGTGTTTTTGTTAGCTTGAGTAGGATCATTTAATTTTTCACTTTGTTCCTTGTACTGTTCCAAGAGTCAATTGACAAGGAAATAGAAAGTTTTACTATAAAGATAAATAGGTAAAATAGTAGAGATATACAAAAAGGTTTTGATATTAATAGATTTTGTCTAGATTAGTTTAAAGTGTAATTGCTTTTAATAGTAGTACAAAATATAATAGATCATAATTAATTTTCATTATATAAAATCACATTACAGATATTGTGATTTTGGTTAAGAATTAAAATAATTAATATAAAACATTAAATTGTTAAATATAAGTATAAGTAAGATTTAATAGGAATTTAGAATATAAGTTTATGTGTAAGTTTAAAAGGTTAAGAATTGTGATTCAGACCCAAAGTCTGACGTTTTAATGCCAAGCATGATGCTGTTGTATAGTTTCCTGGCCACAAGCCAGAGGAATTATTGATGCATAAGAGGGTGCTTTTGTCACAGCATGAGTGCTTTGGAACATTTTGATTTTTCTTTTTCTATAGAGATGAAATGATAAATGTTTTGAATAAAAGATAAATCATCATGTAAAAGGTAAAGTAAAAAATATAAATAAAGCAAGATTTTTGTGGTTGTTGTCCACACTTGCCCTAGACATCTGTGGTCCGTCTCTTTCTTTCCTCGCTGATGCCACCTCACCTGGTTCAGGTCCAACGAATCCTGCGGAGCTGATCTCCAGAAGAGAGGACATCTCTGAGCCTAATCACTGTGGGGGCACACATGTCAGCAAATAGTCTCTTTCAAGGTCATCCACATTTCTTGGCTGCAGAAGGGTCAATCACACATCAGAGGGTCAATCACAGAGTTACACATGATAAGCACAAGGTACATATTGAAGTGGGACATGAAGCAAGAGCAGTAGAGGTTCTGAGGGCACAACATCATCAGCATGAGATGGAGGAAGAAAGGAGCCCAACACAGGATCAAGACGCCCAGCAGCATGGCGAGGGTGACAGCCCCCCACGTGCTGTTACTCTGCCGCATGGCGCTGTACCCGGGCAGAACTGCCATCCGCCTGACATGGGTCCGTGCCAGGAGGAACATGTGTGTATGCAGAGACAGCGCGAGGAACAGCATAGTGAGGAACATGGAGATGTAAGTGGATTCATAGTTAATAATGAAAACAATGCCACAGCCTGTGCAAAACACCCAGATGCACACCATGATCACCCCAGAGTGCCTGGCCATCATTATGTGGTGGTAGCACAGGGCACAGAAGATGGTGACATACCTATCCACTGCAAAGGCCAGCAGACTGCACATCGAGGCGACGACAGAAATGCAGATCATGGAGCCAAACACGTTGTCAATGTGATGCACAAAAGCGTCTGCCATCACCAGGTGCTTGTTACTTATTAAGTATATGGTGACAGTCACCCAGGCATTGGACATGCTCACCAACATGTCAGCCACCGCTCAGCTGCACACGAAGTACACAGGAGAATGCAAGCTCTTGCTGTTCATGATGGCACCTATGACCAGGATGTTCTCCAAGAGGCTGATGAAACCCAGAGTCAGAAACACCTCCGTGGCAATGCCCATGTCTTCACGTGGTGAAGACTTGTTTTTGACATTCGGTCCTGAAAGGTTGCCATGTGTGGCATTCAGGTTGAGGTCCAAGAAATGCAGGTAAAATGAGGAATTCATTGCTTTAGATAAATGCCTACTCTTCCTGGCAGCAAATCTAATGTAAAACAGTTTTTTAATTCACAATCCAGAGAAGTTAACAGTCTACCAAAGAAATGCAACAGCACACAAAAAGCAAGCACAGCCTAAGAAAGGGAGGGCTGAACACAACACGTCTGAGGAATGGCTTGACCTGCCCCATCTGATACGTGCTCCTGATGCCGGGAATCCTCTCCCTCCCACGTGCAGGCTCCAAGTTTTCACCCTCTCCAGTTCCTCCTTTCAGCTGCTATTCTTTAATGTACCTTTGAATAGAGTGACATTCATCTCTATGTGCCCAGGACAGCTTCACTTTTTATGCCTTTTGTCCTAGCACCTGAGTTGACTCTCAAAAGTGTCCCCAATTCATGACCTACAGAATCCTGGCTAGTCTCCCAGTTTTCACATTCCTAAGGCTACATTTGCTTCAACTGAGCTCAGATTTCTGAAAACTATACGGACCCATGTTTTCTGAAGAGACGCAGGTAGGGGCAACCTTAATGTTTGCTATGACTGCAACCACAGTGGTCTGTCACCTTGTGCATAATCACATATAAATTAGTCACTCCCTTTAATTTGTAAGCTAAGTTGCATGTACATGTGAAAATTGAGGAAAGCAGCATGACATTTTCCCTTAATAAATCTTTCCCCCTGACTTCTGCATTATCTGAAATGGCATGAAGTCTGATTAATAGACAGTTTTATAAGTTCCGCATGAGCAAAGTATGAAGAAACAGGCGATTTAAATCTAGTAAGTTCAAGAGCAAGACACTTCACTCGTTTGTCCTCACAATTTCTCCATGATTTATATTCCAAAATCCCCTTGCCCTCCAGACTCATGGCACCTGGGGAGAGAGAACTTCTGTCCTCATCTTCACCATTAATACCAATCATCAGAAGCATTTGCTGAAGTGCAATCACTTGCTATGTATTTATGTCCAGTTCTATCTCAGAGATGTCAACAAGTTATGTGATTATTTAAGAAAAGCATGGACGAGCTGGCTGTCACCTCCCTCCACATGCAGGGTCAGCATGGTTTTGCATTCGTTTCCAGGCGATTTCTAGGAACTAGCGTGTGGCTGTTTACCGGGGCTCTCCTGGGCCCGGCCTGGGCTCCCGTGTCCACGGCTGTGCCGGGCCTCCCCGGCGGCCTCCCCGAGCTGCACGGGCGCTGCAGCCACCGCCCCACCTTCATGCTGCAACCCTGCCCAAGCCGCGCCGCCTCTGCCACCCCCTGCTCACGTCCCATGACTTAAACTCCTCCTCAAGAACTGCCTCTGCTGTGCCCGGTCTGTAAATAAAACGTGCTTTTGCTACTAAAGCAAAAAAGGAAAAGAGCGTATACTCTGGCCAAGAGTCTGGCTTTTGACACTACTTTCTGGACCTCTCATTTCTCTGATACCTAAAACACTGACCTTCGACCCACGAAGGATCTTTATTTTACAAGTGATGGGCAGATACGTAAGTGGCCCAGGGCAATGCATGGGGCGGCTTGACTACTGGGCTTTCTTTGGGCTCGATCAGACCACCTTTCCAACAAATGCAAGCACAATATGGGTGGTCTTACACCACAGGGAGGCCTAGTGCCATGCTGAGAGCCACAGGACAGAACTCTGTGAAGACAGTCTTATGCTGAGAACAGATTCAAGCATTCCCCTATTTGTTCCTCATATTCAAGGTCGGCAAAAGGTCCTGGTTTCCTAACAGTTGCTCAAAGTGGAGACTTCTAATAAATGTGGTTGCCTGGGCCGCGTGGCCGGCTGCCTCACACTGGCTGCGGTTGCGCATTTCTAAGCTCCGTGTGTAAGTGCTGTAGTGAGTGCTGAGCATGAATTTCCTCTCTTAATATTTACAAAAACCCTAGGAGGTGGGTACTATTATCATTCCCATCTCACAAAGGAGGTTATTCAGCAAACCCACGTTCCCAAGGCTGAAAGCGGCAGAGCTGGGACTTGCACCTGGCAGCCTGGCTGGAAAGCCAGCTCTTCACCTGGCACAACACTGCTGTTCCAAGGAGCCCTGGTGGCCAGCAGGCATTATTCTAAAATGCTGCTGGATTTGATTACAGTTTTCTTGCTTTTATACTCGTTATTAGATTTTGTTATTTAGGTTACCCTCACTTTGGTTTTAAAAAATGAAGGAGAGATTTCAATTATCTTTCTATTCTGAAACAGTTTCAGTAGAGTAGGAATTATCTGTTTCTCTCAGGAAAACAACTGAAGCAAGGTCAACAGAGCTACGAGAACATAGGCTAAGCTCTTGAAGTGTCCCTGTCATTGGATACTTTCTGTCTCCCAAATAGTGTCCTAATAACTTTACTTTTCACACACGGTAACATGGCTTTCTATTAGCCACTGAATTCCACATGAACTGCTCCTCTCCCAGTGAAAGGCCGGAGTAACCATGCAACAAACCCAGCCGTTTATTTTGTTTTATGTCTTGAGCAGTGACAACAGAGATGACCCTCAGTTCAAGTGCATGGAGAAAATACGTGGAGTCATCATGTCTGTGAAGGCTCCTGAGGGTGAAATCCACTTGGTCATCTCATGTCACGGGCTGGGTTCTCTGAGACGCACTCTGAGAGGAGTTCACTGTGCAGGATGTTATGTAGAAGCCCCCTGGGGATCAGACCTGCCGAGAGTGGGGCTGGGGGTGGGAAGGGAGCGGGAGAAGCAGAGCTGCCAGGCAGGCCAGCAGGCTCAGCCCTTGCACCCTGCCTGGCTTGGTCACCAGAAGCAAGCTGCCCCGGGGAAGATGTGAGGTCTGCCAGGACATGGCGAAGACCGACCCCAAGAGAGCCGAAGCTGGAGGAGGCTGCTGGCCACCCCTGCAGCTGGGCAGCAAGTCCTCTCTTGAAGGGGGTCTGGGTGGCACATCTCTTTATCTACTGCTCACGACATCAGCAAACTCTTATTTCATGTCATCTCTGTGCCAAAACCCATGTTAAACACCACTGAGGGTCAGGCCGAGAGGACTGTGAGTCCTTAGCAGAGGCAAAACTTACCTGGGTGAGACACTGAGAGGGCAAGACACGATTACAAAAAGTTAAATTTTAGTTATTTTAAAACTGCAGGGATTACAGAATACGTTCGTGTATTACCTTATTTGATCCAGGATAGCTGGGAGGTGTTAACGTTGTTGCCATTTTCACAGATGCAGACTGCTGAGGCTCAGCAAAGCTGAGTGGAGTTTCTGACACCACTTGGGTGATAAGCAGTGACACCAGCTGTTGAACCCAGATCTTCCCTTCCCAAAGCCCACGCTTATGTAGACACACCCACCACGACCCATGAACATTAGACAAGAGTCCTAAATGTGCACCAAGTTTCCGATCTTACTTATGAAAAGAGAGGGACTGGAAGAGCAGGGGAAGCCCGGCGGGGTCCCAGGCCCAGTGGGAGGCTGTCAGGTTCGCAGCATCAGACCCGGGTGTCCAGACAACACAAAGCATGGCCCCGAACCAGGAGGTGCTGCAGGGCGAGACCCTCGCCACACCAGCTCCCGCGCCCCCTCAGGTGGCAAAGGGAGCAATCGGAGTCTGGGGACTTGCTATGCGGATTTGGGGACTGTTGAGCCAGGTGACCGTGCTAGTTGTTGGGCTCTTTTACCTGCCGGTAATCCTGCCGACTGGGCCTATTGTGGAGCTAGGGCTGGGCCTGGAGCTCACAGGCAGGTCTCTGAGCTAGGTAACCGGACAAAGCGGCCCTTGGAGCCTTGGATGAAGTAGGAAGAGTCTTTATTCAGCACACAACACTATGGGCTAAGCAGGGCACAGAGAAACTCAGAAACTCAACTGCTACCAGCAAAGTCCAAAGAAAAACTGAAACTGAGCAGCTGCCAGCAGAGTAAACATGCTCTATTGTTAGAAGTGCGCTCTCTGCACCACCCTGCTTCACAAGCTGCAGAACACACAAAAGCAGTTAACTAGAAAGATACGTGGGTGCACATGCGCACTATCTCCACCCACACACGACTTGTTTACAAGGAATGTGCTGCTTGACCCCCAGCCAGACCTGAGCCGAGGGAGCCTTACTAAATTATTCTATTTTCCCCACAGGGGCTTTTCAATTTTTTATTTTGTTTTTCATTTGTTTCATGTTTTGATTTTTTGGTTTTGGTTTTGGGGGTTTTGTTTGTTTGTTTTTGGTTTGTTTGTTTGTTTGTTTGTTTGACCACCAGAAAGACACGATCTCTGTAATGTCATGACACATCCAGCTGTGTAGGTTGAGATTCTCGAAGTCCTTGGGGAGGGTTATTTTTAAAAGCCCATGTACCTCTCATCTGTGAACAGAATTCAGTAAGCATCGTCTGTACTTAGTATAAAGCTAAGAATGTTGGAGAGAAAACTGAAGAGAGAGAGTCCTGTTCTAGAAGGACAAAAATCCTAACAAATAACTTTAACTTCCTGTGTTCCTTTAAAGGGCATAATATTGCCACTAGAGGAACACTCTGTGATTCCTCAGCCCAACAGTTGGATAATCATTGGGAAATCACCCACATCTGGCCAGGAAGTTCTCTTTGCCAGCATTTAAATTTTTCCTTATACTTCTTCTGCTTACCTTGACGATTTTTATATGAGACCAAGAGCCTGGCTTTTGGCAATATACCAGTTGTTACTTCAGGTTTCCCAACAAAATTGCTTTTTATAATGTGATATTCTTTCTACCCCAAGTTCTTTCCTCCCCTCCGTCTCCTTTGTCTGATAAACTCCTATTCATTCTTTAGATCTAGGCCAGCACCTCCTGCTGGGAGTCTTCTGAGGATGTCCCCATCTGCCTGAGTGGCCGCCCCCTTCCACTCAAGGGTCCTAGCTCTTGTCTCACTGTGTGTAATCATTTGTCAGTCTGAAACCGTCACCAGCAGATGGTGAGCCCTTGCTGGGCAGAGGACTCCCATGGCCCCGGTGACCACATGGGCCTGATGCTTTAAATACGGTGGACTCAGTATGGTGTTCACAGTCCTTCAGCCACAAGGACCAGATCAAAGGTGGACACATGTCCTAATCTGGGCAAGTGAGATGAAAGCAGACAGTTTTTAGAAACTACTCAGAAGGAGTTTTGTCTTTGGTGGCAGCTACTGCAGAGGTGTGCTGTCTCCCCCACCACTCCTGGCTAAAGCTCTATGTGGCCCTAGTTGCTGCCAACTGCCACATCCACCCAGGACAGCCAGCCTTAGCTTGTGCCAACCCACCAGGCCCAGTGCTTCTGCAAGCCTGACATTTTCTGGAGTTTTCTGTGGAGTATACTAACATTTATAAAGCAAATGTATTTCACAGGGCCTAGCTTCCAAAGCCCTGTAGTTTCAGGTATAAAATTACGTATAGAAACGTTGAGCTTGCAAAGGACATGGAACTTTCCCCCAAGCTAAAGTCTCTGTTGTGCGTGAAGAATTGTAACACAGCAAAACTGCTGGCTGAAGGACAGATGCCCTTGATGCAGATTAACCTACTGATTGATATGTTAAGAAAGTTACTTGATTGTTCTGTAAACATACTGGGAAAATTGCTGTAGGGAAGGAAGGTGTTTGCTAAGAACAAGCATTTGTTGGTGGGTGGACTTAACTTTTTACTAATTACAGTATGGAATGTCACTTTGTCGTTTCACTGATGTTACCAGCCTCTATTGTTAAACTATACTTAGCCATAACTCCACCTATATTCCTTTTCTGTAACTTTCCTGCTTGGATAATAAATACGGGGAGAAAACTCTCCTTTGGTGGTTAATTTCCTGAGGAGGAATGCCTCTCTCAAGGGTTCCAGGAAATTAACCCCTTTGGGGTTTCTCACTGCTCAGAAGAAATGGGCTTTGAGTAATCCTTTCCATCTCCATCACCATGGGGGAGAGGTGACACTTTTCAATTACCTGAGTTAATATGTTCACGTTATCACTTAAACAAGTGTAGTTTGATTTTCTTATGCTTACAGCTAAGAGGATCCTACTGTCCCAAATTCCACACATTCTTGTTTCTCTTGATTATCCTATTGAACCAGCCTCTAAGAACATCCAGATTCTTACATACCATCACACAGATGTCACTGTTTGGCATTTCATAGAAAATAGAAATACACTGAGTGGTTCACCAGTAGAACGGTAGAAACTGTTTTATGAAAGAACCTCTTCCACACATCAAGAAGACTTTGGGATTTCATCTAGCTCGTTTCCTTTCAATTAAACCAACAGGCCCACTGGTCAATGCAGACTCTCTTCCATTGTCATGAACTTCCAGAAAGTCCATTTCTACACCTGCAGTCAGGGACACACTCTGCATTTTTGACAATATTCTCTGAGCATTTAACAATGCTTCAATGCTCAAGTTGAAGAGCTCTCCCTGAGTTCTCATTTTATCTAGTGACAACATAGTAAGGATGCCAATTTGAATTTACTATGAACATTTAGATCCAGTGCCACTTTTCATTCTGTCACTAGACAGTCTTTCCCCAAATTTATCAACACATTTTAATCAACATATGGGTCTTCCTTATTACAAAATTCCAGGCTGCAAAAAATAATGTCACAAGATATTGGGAAAAAATACATGCCACGTACTTGACTAGGAGCCAGTTACTTCTCCCTAGACCACTTAAAAATTGGTCCCCCCAAAACAAGTGAGAAAACGAGCAGGTGATACCTGCAGTTCTCTCTGCTTGTTCACTAGCTTATAGGGCCCCCAAATGGCCACCCAAGCCCAAGCTTGAATGGCCTGCTGTCTCCAGGATCCACAACCAAACAACTGCTAGTCCATTAGTCAGCCATTGCCTCAATAATGCCATGTACAGAATTATCCTGTAAAAATACAAAACTAACCTCAAGGAATTTTCATGCTCAATTCAACTGCAAGTGAGATGGGCCATGCTAGACTCTGGGCCCAAGCCTTCAGCCTGAAGGTTGTTCAGGTCTGCTCAGGCCCTGCTGCAGTGGCCATAAGGAGCAACTCTGTACTTCACTCTGGGTTTTCAGATGAAGGGACAGTGGTGACCTGGGCCATATTCTTCTGTCAGACCCCCAGAGCACAAGAGCCAAGTCGAGCAATGCAACATACCTGATGGAGTTTGGATGTGTTGTCTCCCCAAAACTCATGTGGAAATTTGATCCCCAATGTGGCAGTGTTGGAAACTGATTGAGTCATGGGGGCAGATCCCTCATGGATGAATTAATGCTCTCCCTGGGGGAGGGGGGAGTAATGAGTGAGTTCTTGCTTGACTAGTTCCCATGAGAGCTGGTTGTTTAAAAGACCCTGGCACCTCCTCTCTCTCTCTCTTGCTTCCTCTCACCATGTGATCTGCTTGTACCTGCTGGCTGCCTGCCACTTTCCACCATGAGTAGAAGCAGCCTGAGGCCCTTGTCAGATGCAGCTGTCCCAGAATCATAAGCCAAATAAACCACTGTTCTTTATAAATTACCCAGTCCCAGATATTTCTGATATAGCAACACAGATGGACTAATACAATACCTGAGGCCTGTGATTGGGACCCACCTACTACCATTTCGCCAAAGCAAGAGGCAAGGCCAGCCCAGCGTCAAGGGCCAGTGAAGGACTCCAGCCACACAGGGAGGGAAACAGGGTTGGCCTCTGTGCACAGGCTGTCAGGAGAGGCCTGCTTGGCCCTGGCACTCACAATCCTGGCAGGGTGCTCAGCCTTGGCCAGGTAGGGTCTTCACATTGCTTAGCTTGGCAACAGGGACCCACATCTTCTGCTAGGGCTTCCAACTCTGAAAAGAAGATGTGTGTGTGGCAGCGGCCAGAAAGTGCTCCTTCTGAACTTTGACCCCTGGCATCTGGGTGGATGTAAAGGTTCTGCTGGCCTTTGAGAGCCACGCAGTGACAAGGGTAAGAATGGCGTCAGGTGTAGCTTGAATGGCCTGCTGTCTCCAGGATCCATTTCAAGAAGAGATTTAAAAGAACAGTCAAAAAAACTACAATTGTAAAAAATATGTTTTATTTCAAAGGAACCAATGATTTGAGGAATAAATATAAGACAAATTAAATAGGATTTCACATCTAGTTTTCTTTCTTCCCAGTCTGGATTTTTAGGTGTGGAGAGGAGGTAAATGATGAGAAAGAAAAAAAGATCAGTCACTCAGGATATATTTCTTATAAATATTTACAGTGGGTCGTAAAGTCTTCAGTGTAATGACAGTCACAGTGAGTACTTGTAGCTCCCTGCTAATAAATTAGACATGACTGTGTGGAGTAATGGAGAATGTATTTCATCAGTCTCCACAGCAGGTGATCATTGATATTAGGGTTTTAACTATTGCTGTTTGCTTTTACTTATTTCGTATTTTTGGGAACTCTGTAATTATAAATGTGAACAGTTTTAGCTCTTTCACAGTCGCTATTGTGAAGCAGCGTGGAACTAACGGTCATGTGCCACTCCAGGTCCTCTGTGGACGTGCCCTCCACTCTTGTTCGAACCCTTACTGGAAAAAAATTGTTAAACTCTTAGCTTTTATCTCCCTGCCACCATGCACCATGAACTAAGTGCTGTACTGAATCTAAACTAAGTAGAGACACCAGAAACAGAAGAATTTCACGGTCCTTCCATTTACTTCTCGCATTTCCTTATTATCACGTGTAATCTAATGAACACATGCAATAGATACTGGTCTTTAAAAACTTACATATCCATGAAAATCCACTAATGTGAAGAGGCTTGCCACGTATGTTGTTAATTAGTTTTTACGAATGCTTCCCAGTCCTCCAGAGAGCCTGCAGCTGCACACAGATGAGGTATGGAAGGAGCATCTACTCAAAATTACCTCTGCAAAAATCAAGCACTGTCTCACTTAAAATAAAATCTGTCTATTTCTTGTCTAAATTGTGCTACTATCCAACTGAACGTGTTTCCTAGCAATAAGAATGAAATTCCATTTAAAAAATACTCAATAACAGAACCAATGTAAATCCACTCTCAAAAACTAAGGTAAGCAATTCATATTTACGTTACTGCTAGAATGTGAGCAGACCCTCTTACCCCCTTGTAAGACTTTATCTAGGGAAATATGCAAATGAGGGACAAAGCTGTAATCATAAAAATGTTCATTGCAAAATTATTCATAATCGCAAAAAAAAGCAACAATAAGATAATGACAAATTAAATCATTATGCATCCACTGAGAGGAATATTGCCCAGTCATTAAAAATTATGAAAAGCATTAGTCAGGTTACAAATGTTTATGATATAATAAGATGCAAATGGACATTATGATTGTAATCATGTTAGAATATTTATGCATTTGGACAAAGACTAGTGAGAAATTAACAAAAATAAAAATGAATTAGGGTACTGGGCTCAGAGGTCATTAGTTTTTCCCTATTTTCCCAAACTTTGAACTTATTAATTTTATAATGCCTGATCTGCAGCATAATGAAGTTTGACATCAGTCGGTGCAAAGTTCCAGGATGACCCTGCCCCCTCTAAGACTGGACAAGGTATTCAAAATGCTTAATGGTACACTCATATGATGGAATGCTATGCGGGAAGTTTTCTAATGTTTTAGAAAAGTATATAATGGCAGGGAAAAATATTGGTGGCATATGGCTACATATATTACTCCAATTGTGTTTAGGTAGAAAGATGATCAATAGGCAGATATGACTGTTAGAATTTATACCAAAATTATTACCCCTGGTTGGTACAATTACAAATGAGTTTTAATTTCTTCTGTGCACTTTTCTGTAATTTCTAGACCTTCTCCAATGAATATATTTTATATTGTAATTATAAACTATAAAGGTTACTTTTAAACATAAAAAGCTGCATCTCTAGAGATCTATGTGACTAATATTAAATAAAAACCATGGGAGGCCATTGTTTTGGACTAAGTTCCTGCACTAGGTCCCAAAAGACCAGAGTGAAAACCAAAACGGAGCCAGCTTGCCGAGCTCCAGTCACGGGCTGCGGTCTGGCCTTCCGAGAAGCAGCGAGAGAGACAAACAGCCAATTTTGCTGAACAGGCCAGTTTAAATCTTCAACAGGTATAATAATGAAGTCTCCTCTGCTTTAATCCTTACACAAAAGAGATAGCCTGAAGTCACCTGAAGTCACTTAGAAATGACCAATCCATGTTTTGTTCTTTGTTTCTGCTCTCTTCAGCCTTTTCTGTCTATAAAGCCAACCCCCTCAGCTCAGCTCATTGGAACACTTATTCTATTGTATGGAATGACATCTTGCCTGATCCTAGAATCTCAATAAAGCCAATTGAGATCTTTAACTAAATTTGTCGTAATTTTGTCCTTTGACGGTCTTCACGGGCTTTGTCTTGTCTAGTCTTTTTGGTGGTGTTTAAAAAAGGCTGTGAGAATGAGATGGAAATCAAATCCAACAATCCCATTAGCTTTGGGATAGGAATCTTCCACAGCAGCATCTCACTTTGCCCTTATAGGGCTTTTTGGGGATTCCTCCCCTCTTCCTTCCTTACAGATTGTGGATTATGTTCGTGCATCCATCCCCCTCCCCACCACACACCACACACCACAGAGGAATCCTACCCTACCTCACATACCCAGCTGCAAGAATGGGCCTAACTGCTTTAGCTAATTCTAGTCAATAACATGGGAGGGGGATCTGCTGAAGGGCTTCAGGAAATGGCTTTTTTCTCAGAGAGTTACAAAGAGTCCTCTTCTCCTTTAGGGGTCATTATGTGTGCATTAAACTCCAGGGACTGCTGAATCCAGCTTCTTGATGGGACAGTCTGTGACAGCAGAGAGCTGGAAATAATCTGGAAATTTGATTTGCCTCTGAAACAATCAGTGCAGGCCCATTTTATCACCAAAACACTCAGCATAGGAGAGAATTCGTTTCTTATTCTTAAGCTACTCTGAGTCAGGGTGCAGTGGGCTTCATCCTTAATGGCACAGCTCTGTTCTCAAGTTGTTGATGGTGCTGTGCTCATCGGATGCTTGAGATAGTGCAAAGAGGCTGCCACTCTGAATGACAACAGGGCCCTGCAAAAGCCCACGGGCAGAGCTGACTCACACCAGAACAGGTCAGCTGTTAGTTCTGCTCGGTGCTCCAAGTGCCCACTTACCTACAAAACTAGGATAGCATTTGTTGCAGATATCTTGAGGCACTTGTCACCAAGAATCCCAGAAATCTGTTCCAACATCTAGAATCTCCTGGAGTCTCTGAAATACAAGACTGTTACCAGGTGGCAGTTCCAGGTACTTTGTCTACCCACGAAAGAAAAATCTTTCACAGGACCATTGAAAGGAAAGGAAAAGAAGGACAGAGAAATTGAACATAATAGGGCTTTATTACAAGCAAAGGTACACACAGAAATAGTGCTTGGACATCTCTGCACAAGAGAAATGCACGCACCCCCAGAATCTTAGGAGGAGGATTTGTGTGTTGTTCTGGGAGGGGAGCATTTCCAAATCTTAACTAAGGGGAGGAATATTTGGCCATGGGCGGGGGGAATCTAAAGTAACTAAGGCCTTATAGGCCAATGAGAGGTTGCATCAGCCTCTTGTCATGTGTCCCTGAGTTACTGAAGTTTCTGGTCTCCCTCTCAACTTTGATCCAGTCTGAATATTTCTGAGCAGCCTCCCTGGGGCACGTCCCCACTCTGTCCTGCTCAAGACCACTGCAAAGGAAGAGCTGTCTGAGTACAGTGCTCAGCATGGCTCATGGCACTCCTAGATCCAATCCCATATGATGGGTTAAATTAAGTTTGGCCTAAAGGTTTCTTCAGACATAGTGAGCTGTAACTTAACTTGATATGCAAACAGACTGCAACCACTCTTGCAACAATATCTGAATCTCAGCCAATCACAGTCAGCCAAGTGTTCAAACCTTGTTCAAACGAGGCAAATGCTCAGCTGTTCCCAATCCAGCTGTTTCTGAACCTCACTTTCATTTTCCGTAAATTGCTTTTCTTTTTCTGTCTATAATAGCTGACCATGCAGCAGCCCTGGAGTTGCTCTGATATTCTGGTTCTGATAGCTGCCTGATTCATGAATTGTTTTTTGCTCAGTTAAATTCTGTTCAGTTTAACTTATCTAAAGTTTTTCTTTTTAACAGATGGGATCTGAAGTAGAGCTTCCAGCAACCTCCAGCATCTGGGGATTGTGGGTAAGTTCTCTCTTGGATTCTAAAGCTCCACAGATTTGTGTTGTGAGCCATCCAAGTTTTGTCTGAGAAAATGTTTATCTGGACTGGGTTAAAAAGTCACAACAGAAACTGGACTGGGCCCAGGATTTGAATGGATCCAGTAACAAACTGGATTGGATTCAGTTAGAGGCCGCAGATATCTGGCAATAAAGAGTGATTACTGCAAGGGGTACAAACTCTGGCTTTCAGAAACTCACAGCGATCTTGTGCTCTATCTTCTTTTAAGAAAGTAGTATAAGGGATTCATTTTCAGAAAAGACTTACCTGAGGGTGTTTTAATCGATTCAGTTCCAGTTCAAAAGTTGTTTGACTGGTCCAGCCCATTCCCAGAGGGTCTCTGAACAGACAGAGCTCTCCTTGAGATGGTAATTAGTTACTAGCCCCCATTGTTTTCTTCATTGCCTGGTGTTTCTCCCTTCACAGGGCTTAAGCAGGCCTTTTTCATGGGCTTGTCCTGAGTCCCCAGACAAAGGAATTCCTTGCAAGGAGGTAATAAATTTTAGCTGTCATTCAGGAAAATTGTGTACCCGGTAGCACTCAGCCAATGAGGAAGTGGGGGGAGGGACTTGCATACTAGGGAATAAATTACTTGCCACATGCTTTTTCCGTGTGCCTGCCCTTCGGACACTCAAAACTTATAAGGCCATAATTAAAGTCTCGCTTTGCTGAACCTCATGTCTCTGTGTCCATCCTTTGGTGTTGGACAGGTGACGGCATTTCTCACACTCTTCGTTTCTTTTTCTTGCTCACTTAGGTAGGGAGAAAAATTTTGACTAAGTTGATCAAGGAGATCTGAGTCAAAACCCAGATTTCACATAAAAATGGGATCCTTAACTTCTGAAGAACTGAGTAATCCACTTTTCATCTACACCTGCCCTTATGTGCGTAAGTATTAGGCCCCAGAAGCTGCAAATGCCTACAAATATGGCAAAATCTTACTAAAGATTATTTAAAACTATGGTGAGGCATTCCAAATGAACAACAGTGCACTTGAAAATGAGGCTTCTGAACTGGACTTATCCAAGGATGGCTACTGATGTGTAGACTTTCTAAAAAGATCTCAAAAAAGTATTGCCGCTTTTAAAAGGCTCTTTACAAAAGGCAAATAAGATGCTTAGCAAACTAAATGATAAGAAAAATGGAATCTTCTGACCTTGAGGCTTGGCTGCTATCTCGCCCTGAAGGCGAAAAGAAAGTTGGGTGAAGGCCCGTGGGTAAAGTGTGCTGCTGCTTTTCAGAGCCTTCCGTGCTGAGTCCAGGCATAGAGAAGGCTTTCTTTGCCCTTTCATTCATCCATCCTTAACTCGGCAATTTTAGCTAAGAAACAGAAGCTAAGTTAAAAAGACTGCCTGTTGGACTAAATCAGCCTCCAAAAAACACCTTTCTGTCGTTTACCTGGCTATTTTGAAACAGTGTTGAAAAAGAAATTTCCATCTATAGGGGAAATTCCCATTTTTAGGGTGTCTGCTTCCCTGAACCAGGAAGAGGGAGAACCGAGTCACTAGAAACTCTACTGTGGAAAAGGCATTGGTTTAGATTTACGTTACAAGTCCTTGTTTAAGGAGCTTTTCGGCCATCCTGTCTTGCTGGGTGTTCACTTACACCCTCCTTCCCTTTTTTGGGCAAATGTGATTTATGATGGCATTTAGGCCTGAAGTCTCAGCTCTGTGCTTTTCATATGTAAATTTTCTCCCTTGTATCACCTAAGCCATTCCTTTGGAAATGAAAATGTAGGGTAAAAAAATTTAGATGGTCATT
Organism: Cynocephalus volans; assembly: GCF_027409185.1. Classification (NCBI taxonomy): domain Eukaryota; kingdom Metazoa; phylum Chordata; class Mammalia; order Dermoptera; family Cynocephalidae; genus Cynocephalus; species Cynocephalus volans. The sequence continues at coordinate 107,810,101 of NC_084471.1, read as the reverse complement.
AAAAATGGGATAAGTAAAGCAGACAGTGATGGGGTTAGAACAAAGACTAAATCTGCCAAAGGTTAGATAGGACAGAGGGACCCCTGCTGGTCCCCCAACATTGCAGGCCCCCACGCCAGTCTGCTCTATTTACCCCAGTTTGGAGAAATTTAAAAAGTCAGAAGGCAAAAATTATAATGAGGAAACTAGTGAACAATCACTTAGGGTGAAATTAGACAAGGTCAATCAATAGAGAGGGTCCCTTGACTTAACACCTTGTTATGGGATAAAAGTTTATTCATGAACTTGTCACAGTTTCAAAATTCTTTTTCAGTAACTTTAAAACTTGAAGTTGTGCTAAATTAAGTAATAGACACTCGTTAAATGTCTGAGTCATTTCTAAGTAAGTTAAAAGACTGAAATATTAACTGCTAAACATAGGATTAGTGTATATATTTCAACATCTTGTTTTTACATGGTATAGCAAACCTGAATATATTTAAATCTATTAATAACCATGGAAAAATTCTGTTATGATTAAACATGTATCTAAAAATTATGAAATGGTTCTCATCTACAAAATGCTGATATAAAATAGCTCAAGTGAGTTCCGGTCAAGATGGTGGAACAGCCAGTCCCCAGAGTCACTCTCTCCAACAAATCAACCAATTTACAACTATAAAAATATAACATCAGCCAAGCTGGGGCTGTTAGAGCTCAGTGGAAGAGGAGGAGGACCTACGGGGTTCACGAAGGGGGAGAAACCACAATGAGAGAATGAAAAAGCTGCTCGGAGCATTTTGGGCTGTGGCTGCTTTAAGGATGGAACTGCTGAGCACATGAAGCAGAAGCCAGCAGGAGCCAGCAGAAGCTGCAGCTGTGCCCTTCGGATGGAGTTGCTTGGAGGTGGCAGGGGAGAAGAGGGCCTTGGTGGTCCCCAGGATAGCAAGACCACTAATAGGGTTCCTGTGGACCCAGGCAGGAACAAGGACCCAGAACAGTTGAAAAAGGGGAGCCATTCAGAGGCCGGTGAGTCATTGCAAGGGACAAGGGCAGGGCCCATCCCATGGGAAGTGTTTCAAGTACGGGCGGTGGGGGAGACAGGCCCACTGGGAGAACACTGGGACACAGCAAGGACAGCCAATCCTTGCCCCCATCAGCACAGGAGCACTCAGAGGGGACTGGTCAGGAATGCAGAATTACATGGGGTGTAGTTTGATGAAAAAACTCAGGCCCAGATCAGAGTTTCTACACAACCCAGGTGCACTGGGTCTCTGGAGAGCCGGAAGTACCTATAAGGTCAACCATTAAACACTGAGCTGCACAAAAAGCCTTCCCTAGGGAAACAGCAGCAAAGCAGGAATTTAGCTCACCCACACAGTTCAAGTACTGGTTACCACAGGAAGTTCCCTCTTTTGAGAAGCAAGCAAAGGACAAAAAATTAGTTCCATCACCGGCACACCACCAGTGCCTCCAGACCCTCCAGGGAACCTGTGGCTTCGAGCCAGGGACTGGAACCCACTCCCATATCCAGGCACACAGCCAGCATCTTGGACAGCCCTGCCCAGGGACCCGGGGCATGAAGCCAGGGACCAGAACCCTGCCCACAACCAGGCACACCGCCAGCACCTAGGAGCATGCCAAAAACATCACCTCCATGTGGATGGCCCATCACAGCCACCACAGTAAGCACAGATGCCACAAAAGTGGCTGGATGTCACAACCACCACGCAGATGGTCTGCCAGTCACTGGAGTGCAGTGACACAAGGAGAGTCACCAGCAGAGACCAAAGAAAAGAAGAGGACGTCTCTCTCACAAAGCCCATTCCAGAGTGACAGAAGAAGCATCTGTTCTATGATAATATTGGGGGACCTGATCACACCACTCCACATTGGACAGATCATCTAGGCAACAAATGAAGAGTAACCATTACTCTTTCAGAAGGAGAGAAGAAATCTAGGGTAATTAGAGGGGGGAGGGGGGAGGGAGAGAGGGACAGGGAGAGAATGGACAAGGGGCACAAAGAATAAGTACAATTTGTAACAATATACATATTAGTAATATTGATTTGATCAACATATGTCAACATTGAATCCCAAAAATATGTATAATCAATTATGATTCAATAATAAAAAAAGAAATTACAAAAAGAGAAACAAATATTTTCTTTTCTCTTTCTTGTCTTTCCTTTTTTCTTTTTGGCAGCTGAGCAGTACAGGCACTACAGTGACCCGAACCCACGGCCTTTGTGTTATAAGGCTGTGCTCTAACCAACTGAGCTAATGGGCAAGCCCCCAAGAGAACCAAATATAAATTCTGTATTTAAAAGTACAATAACTGAAATTAAAAATTCACTAAAGGAGTTCAACAGTCGATTTAAGCTGATGTAAAGAGAATCAGAAAACTTGAAAACAGGCTAGTTGAGATTATCCAGTCTGGTAAAATAACATATAAATAAAGAAGAAAATAAAAAGATAAACAGAAATTAACCAAAGATGGAGAATAAAGAGAGCTTCAAAGATCTGTGGGACACCATCAAATATACCAATATAGGCACAATGGGAAAGAAGAAAAGAGGAGAAAGAAAGAGCAGAAAGAATATTTGAAAAAATAGTGGCTGAACAAATTCACAAATCTGATGACCTAATGTTAATCTAGATATTGAAAAAGCTCAACAAACTCCAAATAGGATAAACTCAGTAAGATTTACACCTATGGGCCGGCCAGTCAGCTCACTTGTTTAGAGCATGGTGCTGATAACACCAAGGTCAAGGGTTCAGAGCCCTATACTAGCCAGCTGCCAAAACAACAACAACAAAAAAAAAACATTCAAACTTAGAAATATTAAAGTCAAAGTGTTGAAAGACAAAAGAAAAGGAGACTCTTGAAAGCGGTAAGGGAAAAGTGATTCATCATTTGCAATGGATCTTCACAAGATTAACAATGGATTGCTCATCAGAAGCCATGGAGTCCAGAAGGCAGTGGAATGACATATTCAAAACGCTGAGTATAAAAGACTGTCAACAAATACTTCTCTACCCAGCAGAACTATTCTTCAAAAACAAAGGAGAAATTAAGACATTCCTAGGAAAACAAAAAATAAGTGAATTCATTACTAGCAGACCTACTCTATAAAAAACACCAAAGGGATTCCTTCAGGCTGAAATGAAAGGGCACGAGTAATTCAAATCCAAACGAAGGAAGATAGGGAGGTAGGAGGGAGGGATGGGTGGAGAAGGGAAGGAAAGAAGGATGGATTACTAAAAGTAATTCAAATCCACGTGAAAAAATAGAGAGTACTGGTGAAGGTAACTACATAGGTAAATACAAAATGCAGCACAAATGCATTTTTCTTGTAAATATTTCCCCCTTCTCTATGTTTTAAAAGACAACCTGCACAGTTGGAAAAAGTATTTGCAATTCATTTATCTGATAAGTATCTACTATCTAAAACACATAAAGACTCTTGCAATGCTACAAGAAGACAAATAATCCAACTGAAAAATGGGCAAAGGATTTGAATAGAAATATCTCTAAAAAAGATATACGAGTGGACAATAGGCACCTGAAAAAATGCTCAATATCATCAGTCATCAAGGAATTGCAAGCCAGAACCACCACTTCACACCCACTAGGATGACTACAAACAAGCAAACAAAAAAAGTGAAATAAGAGTTGGTGAGGATGTGGATAAACTAAAACTTTCACACATTGCTAGTGGGAATGTAAAATGGTGCAGCCACTTGAAAAGCAGTTTTACAGTCACTCAAAAGTTAAACATGGGGCTGGTGGCCAGATAGCTCACTTGGGAGAGCATGATGCTTGCTGATAACACCAAGGTCAAGGGTTCAGATACCCTTACAGGCCAGCTCCCCCCCCCCCCAAAAAAAGTTAAACATAGAGTTACCATATGACCCAGCAATTCAACTCCTAGTACAGAATCAAAAGAAATGAAAACATATGTCCACACTTGCATACAAATATTCATAGAAGCATAATTCATAATAGCTAAAATGTGGAAATAACCCAACTGTTCTTCAACTGATGAATGGGTAAATAAAATGTGACATATCCATACAAGGAAATATTATTTGACAATAAAAAGAAATGAAGTACAAATCTCTTCAACAAATGATGTTGGAAAAACTGAATATTCACATGCAAAAAATAAAGTTGGACCCTTACCTTACCTCTTATACAAAGATTAATTTAAAATGGATTAAAGACTTAAACACAAGACCTGAAACTGCAGAACTCCTTGAAGAAAACAGGGGAAAAGCTTCAAGACATTGACTTTGGCAATGGATTTTTCTGGATACAACACCAAAAGCACAGGCAACAAAAGCAAAAATAGACAAATGGGACTACATCGAACTTAAAAAAATTCTGAACAGCAAAGGAAACAATCAACAGAATGAAAAGGCAACTTACAGACTGGGAGATAAAAATGGATTAAAGACCTAAACACAAGACCTGAAACTACAGAACTCCTTGAAGAAAACAGGGGAAAAGCTTCAAGACATTGACTTTGGCAATGGAGTTTTTTGGATACAACACCAAAAGCACAGGCAACAAAAGCAAAAATAGACAAATGGGACTATATCGAACTTAAAAAAATTCTGAACAGCAAAGGAAACAATCAACAGAATGAAAAGGCAACTTACAGACTGGGAGAAAATATTTGCAAACATATATCTGATATATTGTTAATATCCAAAATGTATAAAGAACTACAATAGTAACAACAACAACAATAAAACAAACAAGCTGATTAAAAAATGGGCAAAAGACTTCAGCAGACGTTTCTCCAAAGAAGACACACAAATGGCCAATGAGCACAAGAAAAAAAGCTCAACATCCCTGATCATCAGGGAAATACAAATCAAAACTATAATGAGATATCATCTCACAACTGTTAGGATGGCTAATACCAAAATGTTGAAAGACAACAAGTGTTGGTGAGGATGTAGAGAAATTGGAACCCTTGTGCATTGCTGGTAGGAATGTACAATGGTGTAGCCAGTATAGAAAGCAGTACGGAGATTCTTCAAAAAATTAAAAATAGAACTACCATATGATTCAGAAACCCCACTACTGGGTATATATTTAAAAGAATTGAAAAATAGAATCTTAAAGAAATATTAGCACACCCATGTTCATTGCAGCATATTCATAATACCCAAGATGTAGAAACAACGTGTGTCTATTAATGGGTGAATGGATAGAAAAAAATGTGGTATATACATGCAATGGAATATTATTCAGCCTTAAAAAAGAAGGAAATCCTTTCATGTGTCCCTGAGGACATTGTGCTAAGTGAAATAAGCCAGTCACAAAAAGATTAATACTGCATGATTCCACTTATGTGAGGTATCAAAAGTAGTCACATACTTAGAAACAAAGTGAAAGGACCAGCCCGTGGCTCACTCGGGAGAGCGTGGTGCTGACAACACCAAGTCAAGAGATAAGATCCCCTTACCGGTCATCTTTAAAAAAAAAAGAAAAGAAAGAAACAAAGTGGACTGGTGGTTGCCAGGGCCTGGGAGAATGATAAGGGGGTGTTGTTCAATGAGTGTAGAGTTTTTGTCTTTGTTTTGCAGGATGAAAAAGGATCTGTTGTGCAATCATCTAAATATAGATAACACTTAAAAATAATTAAGAAGGTAAATTTGATGCTATATATTTTTTACCACAATTGAAAATAATAATAAAAGGAATGAAGTATTGATACTACAACATGAACAAAACTTGAAAACATTAGGCTAAGTGAAAAAAGCCAGACCCCCCCTCCCAAAAAAAGACTACATATTATACGATTTTGTTTGAGTAAATGTCCAGAATAAAAAAATCTGCACAGACAGAAAGTACATGAGTGTTCGCACAGGGCTGGGGCACTGAACGGAAGTGGGAAGGGATTGCTAACGAGGGTGGGTTTTCTCTCTGGAGTTATGCAAGTGCCCTGAAATGTACTGTAGTAAAGACTGCTCAAGTCTGTATGCACAGACTCAACCAAAAACCATTGAATTTTATACTTTAAATGGGTGAATTGTATGATATGTGAGTTACATCTCAATAAAGCTGTTATAAAAAAGAGAGAATTTGAGTGGCTGTACTAATATCAGTCAAAACAATATTTAAGAAAAAAATTGTTACTGGAGACAAAGGACATTTTACAATGATAAAGGTTTTAGTGTTAATCTAACAGAATGGCATAATAATTATAACACATGCACACTAACAACAGAGCCCCCAAATACACATAGCTACACTGACAGAAATGAAGAGGTAAATCAGCTGCTCAACAATAACAGTCTGAGACTCCCATACTTTGATTTCAATAATGAATAGGACAATTATAGTCTTCCAGGTGCACATGAAACATTTTCCAGGACAGACCATATGTCATGACATAAAACAAGCCTCAGTAAAATTGAAAAGGATTTCAATTATACAAAGTATATGGCCCAACTACAATGGAATGAAATTAGATATTGGTAACAGAAGAATATTTGGAAAATTCACAAACATGTGGAAATTAAATGACATACTCTTAAATAGGCAATAAGTACAAGAACAAATCAAAAGGGATACCAGAAAATACTTTTAAATGAATGAAAACAAAAACACCACACACCAAAGTTTATGGGATGCAGCAAAAGCAGTGCTCAGAATAAGAAAAGTTATAGCTATAAATGCCTGCATTAAAAAAGAAAGATCTCTAACATCAACGTCATGGGTTCAAATCCCTGTACCAGTGACCAAAAACCTAAATAAAATAAAATAAAAAAGAAAGATCTCAAATCAATAATCTAACTTTACACCTTAAAGAGCTAGAAAAAAAGAAGAGCAAACAAAACCCAAAGCAAGGCAAAAAAAAGGAAATAATAAAGTAATAAAAAAGGCTAGAATGAAAATAAATGAACTAGAGAATAGAAAAACTTGTAACAAAAAAAGTCAACAAAATAATAGCAAACAAAATTCGGCAGGTTTTTTTTTTTTTTAACAGAATTATACACTATTACCAAGAGGTGTTTATTCCAAAATGCAAGGGTTCAAAATATGAAAATCAATGTAATGCACCATATTAATACGACAAGGGAAAAAATTCAAATGACCATCTCAACAGATGCAGAAAAACCATTTGACAAAATTTAACATCCTTTCATGATTAAAAAAAATACACTTAACAAATAGAAATAAGAGGGAATGTCCTCAAACTCATTAAGGACACATGTATTAGTCCGTTTTGTGTTGCTATAACAGAAATACCTGAGACTGGGTAATTTATAAAGAAGAGAGGTTTATTTGGCTTCTGATTCTGGGACAGCTGCATCTGGCATGGTCCTCAGGCTGCTTCTACTCATGGTGGAAAGTGGCAGCAGCCGGTGGGTACAAGCAGATCACATGGAGAGGAAGCAAGAGAGAGAGAAGAAGGTGCCAGGGTCCTTGTAAGCAACGAGCTCTCGCGGGAACTAACAGAGCGAGAACTCACTCACTTCCCCTCCTCCCCCAGGGAGAGCACTAATCCATTCATGAGGGATCCGCCCCCATGACTCAATCAGTTTCCAACACTGCCACACTGGAGACCAAATTTCCACATGAGTTTTGGCGGAGACAACACGTCCAAACTCTATCAACACCTATGAAGTACACATAGCTAACATCATATTTGATGAAAGACTGAGTGCTTTCCCCCAAAGATCAGAAACAAGACAAGAATGTCCACTCTTCCCATGTCTATTCAAAACTGTGCTGGAGGTTCTAGCAAAGACAATTAGGCAAGTGAAAGAAACAAAAGGCATCTACATTGGAAAGGAAGAAGCAACTCTATCTCTGTCTACAGATAACACGATCTTGTGTATGGAAAATCCTAAAGAATTCACTAAAAAGCTATTAGAGTCAAAATATAAGTTCAGCAAAATTGCAGGATGTAAGATAATATACAAAAATCAATTGAATTTCTATACACTAGAATTGAGTAATTGAAAATTGAATTAAGAAAACAATTCCATTCACAATAAAATAAAAAAGAATAAAATACTTAGGAACAAATTTAACAAAAAATGCAAAACTCATACACTGATTACTACAAAATATTGTTGAAAGCCATCCATGTGCAAGTCGTAGAACATGGAATATTAAGACAGCAATCCTCTTCAAATTGATCTGCAGACTCAGCGCAAGTCCTCTTAAAATCCCAGCCAGTCACAAAAGGCCACACAGTGTATAACTCCGATTACATGAAATGTCCAGCATAGGCAAATCCATAGAGAAAAAAGGTTGATTAGTGGTTGCCAGGTGCTGGGGGGAGGGGGTCAGGGAGAGTTGCTGGTGGGAATAGAGTTCCCTCTTGGGGTGATGAAAATGTTCTAAAATTGGTGTTCATGGTTGCACAACTCTGTGAACACACTGAAAAACACTGCACTGTAAACTTTAAAGGGGTGAATTCATAGTATGTAAATTATACTTCAAAAAAATCTGTTGTACAAAAGAATGACATGTGAAAACTTTTCAATTTAATATTAGCTGCTAACTACCAAAGAGAGAATGGAATAAACATTATTGAAAATCCACTGTATGTTGTTAACTTGGTCTATGCAGAGAGAAATAAGAATAGATGATGGATGGAAGGACAGATGGATGGATGGATAGAAGGTAGGTAGGTAGGTAGGTAGGTAGATTCTCATTTACTGCTTACATCAGTTCAATTCTGTATGCATTATTAGCTCTATTCTATAAGGGAGAAGTTAAATCTCAAAGAAATAAGGAAGTTGACCAAGGTAACAGCTAGTAAGAGGTGAGGCAGCATTCTTAACCAGTCTCCTTGATTCTGATACACATGCTTCCCCTACCACATATTTTTATATCTAACATGTTAATAAATTTCTTCTCTTGATCCAGTATGTCTTAAGGCTGATATTGCCCTCTCCACCACATACCATCTGCTCAAAAGAAATTTCCTAACACCAGTTTGTTAACAAAATATGAAAGAAGCACAGGAAAGTATCTACTTCATGCAGATCACACAAGGATAATTGGTTCCCAGTGTTTGTCACACCCCATAATGTTTGAAATCTTGGCATATAGATCTATGACAGTGGAGATAGTTTTATTTTGCAAAAGAACAAAAACAAAGTATTTAAATGGTTATATTCTTCCTAGATTTCAAAGCACTCTTTCATTAATCTTTTTTTTTTATTATTATACAATCTCATGAGATTGTTAAAATATTATTATGATTTCACAGTAAAAAATATATGGTTAAGGAATTGGCATGCTTTAGTTACTTTAATTACCAAAGGGCACAGAGGTTGTAAGTGAAGAATCAGAACTCATGTCCACGTTGGGCAAATTTTTATTTTCTCCAATAAACAGACATAAATATGCCTTGAAGGAAGCAGGAATCTGAAGCTACAAGTTGAGAGTCAGGCCCAGAGACGTGAATACCAGCGAGACATGCACTCAGTGGGTGCTGTTTCTCTGAGGGATGTACTTCACAGGTACATAATAAGGTATATTGCATTTAGGTGCAATGCACAGAGTACACAAACTCTCCCAGTCCCTCCCACTTCATGATGATTATGAATGGGAATGACGTTGCTCTAGTCTATGGGTAACCTTGAAGCCTAATTCTTTTTTTTTTTTTTTTTTTTTGTAGCTGGCCAGTATGGGGATTCCAACCCGTGACCTTGGGGCTGTAAGGCTGAGCTCTAATCAATTGCGCTAACCATCCGGCCCAAAGCCTGCCTAATTTTTTAACAGATTAATCACTTGCAGGCTTCTGTGCTTCAGCCATTGTTAGTTACTAAGCACTTTCAAGTACCACCCAGACATGGCTTTTCCTTCCAGCCAAAACAGGGACCAGATTTGCTCTTCTTCCTGAAATAGCTAAAATAAGGTAAAACATATAAAACAATGATTTTCAAGACTTTGGACATCTGGCGATGAAGAACAAAGAATCTTGAGAATTGAGAAAAAAATAAGGTGAGTCCTATGATTGCCCCAGGTCACTGCCAAAAGAGAGTTCCCAAGCTGTTGCTCAGAGTCAGGGGACACAGACAGCCTCCCTGAGCTGAGGGCCGGAGGAAGGAGTGTGGAGTCAGGCAGCTAATCAAGCTAGTCAGCCAGCCAGAAGTCAGGCAGAGCTAGCAGTCAGAGCAGCTAGGGTTTTCCAGGCAGAGTACCAGAGAGCAGACTGCTGCACAGACAGAGAACTCTGGTATCTGCAGAGGAATCCCCTTGATCTGCAGCTGAGATATGTTCATGTGACAGGAAATGACTCGATGGCAGGTAAAGAACCTTAAAAGCAAGGCATGAAAGATCAACCTTTCCTAAGCAACTTAACCAAGTGCAAGCACACAGCTCAAAATATTTCAGATATAAATAGGAATACAAAAATATCTAGCACCCAACAAAGTAAAATTCACAATGTCTGGCATTAAAGAATTATGAGGCATGCAATGAAGTAGGAAAAAAATCAATAGAAACTGATCCAGAAATGACACAGTTCATAGAATTAGTAGCCAAAGATATTAAAACAGTTATTATAACCATAATCCTTATGTTCAGAAGCTAGAGGCCAAAGCAAACACCTTAAGTGGAGACTTGGAAGGGGTGTGTGTGTGTGTGTTTGTGTGTGACACAGAGAGAGACAGAGAGAGAGAGAGAGAGAGAGAGAGAGAGAGAAGAAAACTGAACTTCTGGAGATGAGAACTAAAATGACTAAAAATGAGAAATATACTGGATGAAATTAATGGCAGATTAGACATCATGGAAGAAAAGATTAGTGAACTTGAAGACATGGCTATAGAAACTATTCAAAATGGAACACAGGGAAAAGACTGAAAACAAACAAACAACATCATTGAGCTGTAGGACAACGCCAAACCATCTAATATATGTATACCCCGAGTCCCCAAAAGAGAAGAGAAAGTGGGGAGACTGAAAAACTAATTGAAGAAATAATGGACAAAAATTTTCTAAATTTGATAAGATAATAAACTCACACATCCAAGATGGACAATGAACTTAAAGCACAAGGAACATGAAGAAAAACTATAATCAAATCACTTAGAACTAGTGACAAAGAACACACACATACATATATGTACCTGAAAAACACCCACATAATGAAAGGCCTTCAACAACTGCCAGGGATTGTTCACGATAATCTAATTAATTGTGTTGAAACATCAGAGAATTTAATAACTGAAAAAACTTTAGTAGCCTGCAAACTGCTAATTTAGTGGATCTGTATTTTTAACAGATTAGATAATCCCTGTCTAAATTAAATCCTGTAAAGGAAAACCTTCTCTTTTATTTGCCAGGGCATGAAAAATTAGAGCAGTGTTTTTCAAATTTTAGTTTATACGGAGACCTACTATAATACATTTTGGCTCAATGTTGTCAAGAATGAGGCCTAGGAAGTATTTCAGTATTTTTTTTTTTTTTGTCTTTTTCGTGAACGGCACTCAGCCAGTGAGTGCACCGGCCATTCCTATATAGGATCAGAACCCGCGGCGGGAGCGTCGCCGTGCTCCCAGCGCCGCACTCTCCCGAGTGGGCCACGGGCTCGGCCCTTCAGTATTTTTTTTTTTGAGAGAGCATTTATTGATCAAAATTAGAGAACCTCTACACTGAGGAGTATTTACAAGCAGAGGTTGTAAGGTGCCCACATGTATAGCTATGCAGTACATCAACTATTCTAATTGACACAGTAGCCAGAATGGAAGACCCTTAAACATTGCAGCCAGGCTTATAATATTGTATTTGCAGCCTTAGCTGGTGAATGAATGAACAAACAAATGAATGAATGAATAAAAAGTTGCACTGTGTGTATACATCCTGAGATACATGCCCATTTTCCAGTACATGGGACCTTGGAGTAAATTCACCCGGCTAGGGGCAGGGTTGAGCAGGAAGGGACAAACTGCAGTCTGGAAGATACAGAGATTCTCTTCCCATCTCCCAGACTCTTGGGATCCTTCAAAAGCTCAGGTCTGGGGAGTTGACTCTTCTCCCCTCTTTCCAAGGCTGAGGTAAAGCTGAGGGTAGGGTAAAACAGGGATCGACAAGCTTCTGAGGAATCTGGCTCCAGGCCAAAAACCTCTGTGTGATTTTTGAGGCGCAGCCTCAGGCATTTACAGAGGCCTTTTACCTGCAAGCCTCTCAGGGGCGCTGCCCTCCCAAGCCAGCCTGGGGCGCTACTGGGCATGGTAGCCTCTGAAGGAAGCCGAGCAAGACAGCAGGTCCCTCAGAGCCATGCCATCTGTACCTTTGCATTGTTAGCCCTGGTGGCTTCGTCCCTAGGTCTCTGTTTGAGGCCTTCGACAGAGGCCTTCCTCAGGTGCCTCAGGACAGGAAGCCTTGAAAACACCTTTCCCCACTTCACCTCAGTACCCAGGACTTTTCCACTCCCCAAGGAATGACATGAAAGCGCCTTTCTCCTCACCCCCACCGCCACGCCAAGGTCCCTAATTCTTTGGGATTCTTTTGTTTGAGGTGCCCCCTACACCTGTGCTGATCCACCTGACGTTCTTCCTGCGTGCCGTGCCATGGGAAAAATGGAACGGGGCAGCCGCACTTTCTCCAGTTTTAGGCTCTTGCTTATATTATTGCAGCGAGTGATTAAAGGCTTAACTCTATCATCTTTGGCTTGTTGCTTTAATTGGCTACTCCAACACCTGGCAGCCTAGCTCTCTATTCCAGCTCATCTGAGCTCCTGATAGTTCCCAAGAGCTAAATAATAATACAGTTAACCCTTCAACAGCATGAGTTTGAACTCCACAGGTCCACTCACACGCAGATTTTTTCCAATAAACATACGTACAGTTCTGTAAATGTATTTTCTCTTCCTTATGATTTTCTTAATAACATTTTCTTTTCTGTAGCTTACTTTATTGTAACAATGCAGTTTATAATATATATAACACAGAAAATATTTGTTAATTGACAATTTATTTTATTGGTAAGGCTTCCAGTCAACAGTACAGAATCAGTAGTTAAGTTTTGGGGGAGTCAAAAGTCAAACACAAATTTTCGACTGTGCAGGGGTTTGGCACCCCTAACCCCATGTTGTTCAGGAGTAAACTGTACTGACATTGCAGGAAAATTGAAAAGTGTAAGCCCCATATTCTGTAATTCAGCCTTGGCTAATATCTGTAGCAGAAGCCTGAGGAAATAAGGCTTCATTAGTAATTTCACACTGTGAAGTTTGGGGCTAATAAGACTCTCAGGCCCAAAGCTTTCCTACTTGTACACCAGAAGGTAACGTGTGTTTTAATAAAGCTCTCTTGTATTTGTGAATTTGCTTATTTAAAAAGTCTCATAAGTGTCTAAAATTAAATCAAGTTTACATAAGTATTTATTATTTTTTCCTTTAATACACTGCTGAATTTGGTTTGCTGATATTCTGTTCATAACGTTCACCTCTCTATTAACAGACTATTGGACTGTAGTTTCCTTTTTCTTTATTTTAGGATAATTTAAACAATATGGGAATTGGCTGGTGCCCTACCGTCCCCACCCTTCTTGACGGCCTGCCTGCCTGCGAGATTTGGGGTATGACTACCCAGCCCCACATGGGCATAAACCAATTTCTTGCAATGAATCTGTTAATGTAGATCTCCCACTGGTCCTGTCTGTGCTTGGCCCTAAGGGGAGCCACTTGGCCAGCGGCAGAGGCCGTGCTCCTGTGCTCCACGCTCTGGGCTCCGTGCTTCTCTGTGCTCCGCGCTCCAGGCTCCAGGCTCTGGGCTCCAGTCTCTGTGTTCCTGGCTCCAGACACCGGGCTCTGGGCTCTGGGCTCTGGACTCCATGCTCCATGCTCTGGGTTCACTGCTCTGGGCTCCAGGCTCTGGGCTCCAGGCTCCATGTTCCTGGCTCTGGACTCTGCACTCTGTGCTCCGGGCTCCAGGCTCTGGGATCCGGGATCCGTGTTCCTGACTCCAGACTCTGTGCTCCATGCTCTGTGCTTCGGAGTCCTGGCTCCGGGCTCTGTGCTCCTAGCTCCATGCTCTGTACTCCCGGCTCCGAACTCCGTGCTTCGTGCTCTGAGCACCAGGCTCCATGCTCCGGGCTCCATGCTCCTGGCTCTGGGCTCCGGGCTCTGTGCTCTGGGTTCAGTGCTCCGGGCTCTGGGCTCCAAGATCCTGGCTCCGTACTCTGGGCTCTGGGCTCCAGACTCCATGATCTGTGCTACGTGCTCCAGGCTCTGTGCTTTGGGCTCCATGCTCCGTGCTCCAGGCTCCAGGCTCCATACTCTGGGCTCCATGCTCCAGGCTCTGGGCTCCGGGCTCCGGACTCTGGGCTCCATGCTCCATGTTCCTGGCTCCAGGATCTGTGCTCTGTGCTCCAGGCTCCATGCTTTGTGCTTCTTCATGCTCTGTGCTCTGAGCTCCAAGCTCCATGCTCCATGCTCCAGGCACTGTGCTCTGTGTTCCACACTCTGGGCTCCGTGCTCGGGCTCCATGTTCCTGGCTCTGGACTCCAGGCTCTGGGCTCTGCTCCAGGTTCAGTGCTCCATACTCCGGGCTCCGTGCTCCGGGGTCTGGGCTATTGGCTTTGTGCTCCATGCTCCAGGCATCTTTGCTGCATGCTCTGGGCCCCAGACTCTGTGCTCCCAGCTCAGGGCTCCAGACACCGTGCTCCACACTCTGGGCTCCATGCTCCATCCTCCCAGCTCGGGGCTTCATGCTTTGGTCTCCGGGCTCTGTGCTCCAGGCTCTGGGCTCGGTACTCTGGGTTCAGTGCTCCATGCTCCTGGCTCTGGGCTCCATGCTCCCAGCTACATACTCTGTGCTCCGGGCTCCGGGCTCTGTGATCCGGGCTCTGGGCTCTGTGATCCATGCTCCGTGGTCCATGCTGCATGCTGCGTGCTCCGTGATCCAGACTCCAGGCTCCAGGCTCCGGGCTCCAGGCTCTGTGCTCCAGGCTCCACAATTGTGCTCCAGGCTCCATGCTCTGTGCTCCGGGCTCTGGGCTCTGTGTTCCCGGCTCCAGGGTCTGGGCTCCGGGCTCCATGCTCCGTGCTCTGTGCTGCATGCTCCGTGCTCCAGAATCCATACTCTGGGCTCCGGGCTCTGTACTCTGGGCTCAGTGCTCCGTGCTGCATGCTCTGTGCTCCATGCTCCAGGATCAGTACTCCATGCTCTGTGCTCTGCGCTCAGTGCTCCGGGGTCCATGTTGCATGCTCCGTGCTCTGGACTGTGTGCTCTGGGCTCCTTTCACCCTACTCCAGGCTCTGGGCTCAATGTTCGTGGCTCCAGACTCCATGCTCCATGCTCCATGCTCTGTGCTCCTGGCTCCGGGCTCCAGGCTCCCAGCTCCATGCTCTGTGCTCCGGCCTCCAGACTATGTGCTTCTGGCTCCGGTCTCCTGGTTTAACTGGATTAAACTTTTTTAAACCAGATAAAACCGGATTGAACCAGTTTAAACTGGTTTAAACCGGATAATACCAGATTGAACCGGTTTAAACTGGTTTAAACCAAATAAAAACGGAATGAACCGGTTTAAACTGGATTAAAACGGATAATACCGGATTGAACCGTTTTAAACTGGATAAAATGGGATTTAACTGGTTTAAACCGGAAAAAAACAGATAAAACCGGATTGAACTGGTTTAAACCAGATAAAAATGGATTGAACCAGTTTAAACTGGTTTACACTGGATTAAACTGGATTGAACCGGTTTAAACCGGTTTAAACCGGATAAAACCGGAGTAAACCAGTTTAAACAGATTTAAACTGGAATAAACCGGAGTGAACCGGTTTAAACTGGATTAAACAGGATAAAACCGGATTAAACCGGTTTAAACCGGATGAAACTGGATTAAACTGGTTTAAACCACATAAAACCGGATTGAACCGGTATAAACTGGATAAAACCGGATTGAACCGGTTTAAACCAGAAAAAACAGGTTTAAACAGGAAAAAACCGGATAAAAAACCGGATTGAACCGATTTAAACTAGATAAAACGGGTTCAAACTGGAAAAAACTGATTAAAACCTGATTGAACCAGTTTAAACTGGATTAAACTGGATAAAACCGGATTGAACCGGTTTAAATCAGATAAAACCGGTTTGAACAGGTTTAACCTGGATAAAACCAGATTGAACCGGTTTATACTGGTATAAACCAGATAAAACCGGATTGAACCGGTTTAAACCGGATAAAACCAGATTGAACCGGTTTAAACTGGATAAAAACGGTTTAAATGGGAAAAAAACAGACAAAACCGGATTGAACCTGTTTAAACCGGATAAAACAGATTTAAACAGGATAAAACCGGATAAAACCGGATTGAACCGGTTTAAAACCGGATTGAACCAGTTTAAACTGAATAAAACTGGATAAGACTGGATTGAACCGATTTAAACTAGATAAAACGGGTTCAAACCGGAAAAAAATGATTAAAACCTGATTGAACCAGTTTAAAATGGATTAAACCAAATAAAACAGGATAAAACTGGATTAAACGGGTTTAAACTGTAAAAAATCGGATAAAACTGGATTGAACCAATTTAAACCAGATAAAACCACTTTAAACCACAAGAAACCGGATAATACCTGATTGAACCAGTTTAAACTGGTTTAAACTGGAAAAAACTGGATAAAACTGGTTTAAACCGGAAAAAAATCGGATAAAACTGGATTGAACCTGTTTAAACCGGTTTAAACTGGATAAAACCGGATTGAACCTGTTTAAACCGGATTGAACCGGTTTAAAATGGATAAAACCGGTAAAAGCGGATTGAACCAGTTTAAAATGGTTTAAACCAGATAAAACCAAATTGAGCCAGTTTAAACTGGTTTAAATGGGATACAACTGGTTTGCACCGGTTGAAACAGGATCAAACTGGTTTAAACCGGTTTAAACTGGATAAAACTGGTTTTTTCCTGTTCAAACCAGTTTAAACGATTAAACCTGATAAAAACGGATTGAACCGTTTTAAACCGGATAAAACCGGATTAAACCAGTTTAAACTGGATAAAACTGGATTGAACCGGTTTAAACCGGATAAAACCTTATTGAACCAGTTTAAACTGGAAAAAACCGGATAAAACCGGATTGAACCAGTTTAAACCAGTTTAAAATGGATAAAATCGGATTGAACCGTTTTACACCGGTTTAAACCGGATAAAACCGGATTGAACCAGTTTAAACCGGATTAAACTGGATTGAACCAGCTTAAACTGTTTTAAACCGGATTAAACAAGTTTGAACCAGCTAGAACCTGTTTAAACCGTTTTACAACCGGATAAAACCAGATTAAAATGAATTAAACCGGATTGAACTATCTTAAACTGGTTTATACCGTATTAAACCGGTTTGTACTGGCTTAAACCAGCTTAAACCGGTTTGAACCAGTTTAAGCCGGATTAAACTGGATTGAACCGGCTTAAACTGTTTTAAACCGAATTAAACCAGTTTGAACCGGCTAGAACCGGTTTAAACCGGTTTAAAACTGGATAAAACTGGATTAAACCGGATTGAACTGATTTAAACAGGATAAAACTGGATTAAACCGGATTAAACTAGTTTAAACTGGATACATCTGGATTAGACCAGATTGATTTTGTTTAAACCATTTTAAACTGGATTAAAACAGACAGAACCAGCCTAAACTGGTTTAAACCGTTTTAAACTAGATTAAACTGGACAGAACCAGCCTAAACCAGTTTAAACCGGATTAAACCGGATTAAACCAGTTTGAAACAAATTAAACCGGCTTGAACCAGCTTAAACCGTCTTAAACCAGATTAAACCGGTTTGAACCGGCCTAATCCGGTTTAAACTGGATTAAACCAGATTGAACCGGCTTAAACAGGTTTAAAATGGATTAAATCAGACTAAACCTGTCTAAGCTGTCTTAAACCTGATTAAACTGGATTAAAACGGATTAAACTGGATTGAACTGGTTTAAACCGGTTTAAAACTGGATAAAACTGTATTAAACCGGATTAAGCCAAATGAAACTGGATTAAACCAGATTAAATCGCATGGAACTGGCTTAAACCGGTTTAAACTGGATTTAACTGGTTTGAACTGGCTTGAACCGGCTTAAACCGGATTGAACCTTATTAAAGCAGATTAAACTGGATTGAACCAGTATAAACCGGATTATACCGGATTGAATCGGCTTAAACTGGTTTAAACCGGATTAAATCTGCTTGAACCTATTTGAACTGGTTTATACCAGATTAAACCGGTTTGAACCGGCTTGAACAGGCTTAAACCGGATTACACTAGATTGAACCAGCTTAAACTGGTTTAAACCGGATTAAACCGGATTAAACTGGAATGAACTGGATTAAACTGGATTGAACCGAGAAAGCTCGTGAGGAATTTCTGCTCTATTTTTTGACCTCAGTGAGGCACATGCACAATGTAGTTTCTCATCTCAACTGTTTCTTCACTGTCAAGATTTCTTTTGGTGTGAAAAATCAAGGTGTCAGTAGCAAAAGAAAATGTTTTGCTTTTGCTCCCCTCTGTATGCTTCAACATTTTCAAGTGAAATTCATGTCACGCAGGGAGATGGGGATTGCCACCAACTGGAATGTGGGTCACCTCCCAGCTGTTGTGGGTCACCTCCCAGCTGTGTGGTGATGTGTCTGGGGCCAAGCTCTGCTCATTTGGGAGCAGAGCTGCTGCTTTTCCAGATTTTCCAAGCCAGAAACAAGCACTGTTCACTTTAATAATGTTAAGTTTAAACCGACTTCATTTTTTGGTGTCTAAATTGTTGATTACATACCCCAGCAAGACAGAAGCATGTGAAAACAGTCCATTTACACTCCCCTTCTCCCAGATGGTCACATGCGCATATCTGCAGAGCTGAAGGCACTGTGCAAAGCACAGTGCATTATATGTGGCCAATTACCATGTGTTCTTCTCACTGAACACTTCCAGGTTTGCATCAAGTAAAAGTTGCCTCAACTTTCATTTAAGTAGATAAAAGCTGCAAAAACCCGTACTGATTTCCTAAATTTACTTCTCTAAGTCCCAAAAGCTAAGACTATAACTACGTTAGTGTTCATGTATAACAAACAAATACTAAATAGTTTACACCTTTATACAAATTTATCTGTAGCTTGTGCAGGTCCAATTGGACCTGGCAGACATCTACAGAACATTTCATGCAACAACTAGAGAATACACATTTTTTCTCATCAGCACATGGAACATTCTCCAGGACAGACCACATGTTAGGTCACATAACAGGTTTCAGCAAATTTTTCAAAACTGACATGATTCCTAGTATCTTTTCTGACCACAATTGAGTAAAACTGGAAATCAATTACAAGCGAATTTCTGGATACTACTCCAGTGCATGAAAACTAAACAACAGACTCCTGAATGACCTATGGGTCCAAGAAGAAATTAAAAAGAAAATCAAAAACGTTCTTGAAACTAATGAAAAAAGATGCATCCTACCAAAACCTGTGGGATACTGTAAAAGCAATACTGACAAGGCAATATATTGCAATAAATGCTCACATCAAAAGAATGGAGAAACTTCTTCACGTAAATGACCTAACTGTACACCTCAAAGAACCAGAACAACAACAATGCAATCATAAAAGTACTAGAGAGAAAGAAATAATTACCATCATGGCAGAGTTAAATGAAATGGAGACCCCAAAAACGATACAAAGGATCAGCGAAACACAAAGTTGTTTTTTGAGAAGATAAATAAAATAGACAAACCATTAGGTTTGCCCACTCTCACCACACTCATTCAACATAGTATTGAAAGCCCTAAACAGAGCAATCAAGCAAGACAAAGAAATAAAGGGCATTCAGATTGGGAAGGACAAAGTCAACTTGTCCCTGTTTGCAGATGACATGATCTTATAGATAGAAAACCTAAAGACTACCAGAATGCCCTTACGGCTGACCAACAATTTTAATAATTTTGCAGGGTACAAAATCAACACCCACAGATTAGGAGCATTTTTATACTCCGATAATGAACTAGCAGAAAAAGAAATCAAGAAAGCAAGCCCATTTACAATAGTCACCCCCAAGATAAAATACCTAGGAACCAATTGAACCAAGGAGGTTAATGCAGATCTCTACAATGAGAACTACAAAACACTACTGAAAGAAATTAAAGAGCACCCAAAGATAGTGGAATGACATACCAGGCTCTGGTATGGGAAGAAATAACATCGTGAAAATGTCCTTTCTATCCAAAGCAATCTACAAATTCAACCCAATCTCCATCAAAATATCAAGAACTTTCTTCACAGAAATAGAAAAAGCAGTGCTAACATTCATATGGAATACGAAAAGATCCTGAATAGCCAAAGCAATTTTGAGCTTAAAAGAACCCAAAAAACAGAAAAGCTAGAGGCATAACACTACCCAATTTCAAATTATATTACAAGCCTCAAAAAAGCATGGTAATGGCATAGAAACAGACACTCAGATCAATGGAACAGGATAGAAAACCCAGGAATAATCAATTTGCATACTTACAGCCAACCGATTTTTGACAAAGCCAACCAGAACATACGTTGTGGAAAAAACAGCCTCTTCAGGAAATAAACGGTGCCCGCAAAATTGGACAATCCACATGCAGAAGAATGAAACTGGACCAGCATCTCACCATATGCCAAAATCGACTCGAAATGGATTAAAGACCAGAATATAAGACCCCAAACCATTACATGACTGAAGGAAAACAGAGGGGAAACACTCCAGGAAGTAGGTGGGGGCAAAGGTTTTATGAATAAGACCCGAAAACCCACAAGCAACAATATGAAAACTTAACAAGTGAGCTAATGTCAAACTAAGAAGCTTCTGCAGAGCAAAGGAAACAATCAACAGAGCAGAAAGGCAACCTAAAAAATCGGAGAAAATATGTGTAAACTATACGTCTGCCAAGGGCTTAATATCCAGAACATACAAAGAACTCAAACAGCTGTAAAGTATGAAAACAAGTAATCCGATTTAAAACTGGGCAAACGAGATGAATAGACATTTTTCAAAGACATACAAATGGCCAACGGTACATGAAAAAATGCTCAGCATCACTAGTCATCAGAGAAATGCAAATCAAAACCACAGTGAGATATCATGTCAACCCAGTTAGACTGGCCATTGTTAAAAAGACCATTAATAAGAAATGCTACTTAGGATATGGGGAAAGGAGAACTCTTCTCCAATGTTGGTGGGACTGTAAATTAGCACAGCCACTATGGAAAACAGTAAAGAAGTTTCCTCAAATACAGATAGTACTACCATATGATCCAGCAGTTCCACTACTGGGTATATATCCAAAGAAATGGAAATCATATGGAAGGGACACCTGCACTCCCATGTTCACTGCAGCTCTACTTACAATAGCCAAAATATAGAACCAACCTCAGTGCCCTTCGACAGATGACGGGATAAGAAAAATGTGATACATGTACACCATGGAATAATACTCAGCGATAAAGAAAAAGAATGAAATTCTGCCATCGGTAACAACCTGGATGAGTCTGGAGAAAATTATGTTGTGTGAAATAAGCCAGATAAGGAAAGATAAATATCACATGCTCTCACTTATAACTAGGTAGAAAGAAAGAAAGGAAGGAAGGAAGGAAGGAAGGAAAGAAGGAAGGAAGGAAGGAAGGAAGGAAGGAAGGAAGGAAGGAAGGAAGGAAGGAAGGAAGGAAGGAAGGAAGGAACCAAAGGACCACAACAGTTCCTTGAACTTTCAGAAGGAGAGAAGAAACCAACGGTTACTAGAGATGGGGGGATGGATGGAGGG
Organism: Cynocephalus volans; assembly: GCF_027409185.1. NCBI lineage: Eukaryota > Metazoa > Chordata > Mammalia > Dermoptera > Cynocephalidae > Cynocephalus > Cynocephalus volans. The sequence continues at coordinate 107,788,361 of NC_084471.1, read as the reverse complement.
AGGGAGTTGGGGGCGTGATGGGTCAGGCAAAGGGCATAAAGAAAAATCATGATTTGTAATAATGAATATGCTAATAAATATTTTAAAAGTAAGACACTTTAAAACACAAAAAGAATGCCATTATTGACATTCCAGAAAATTCCAGCTATGTGGATAACATTAAAAACCAGCTGTCAAGCTAAATCCTTTATCAGTACAAATTTTGATATTTCTTCAAATTGGGAGGAGAATGTTGGTGTAGATGTACAGTGTCTGGTTACTCCCAGCCTCATCTATTTGTCACTGACGACCCTGGGACAGATGGGGAAAAAAACGGCTTATGCAACTTTTAAAATACAGACACGCCCTCCACCACCAACTTTCAATTTCTACAAAACGTCCTTGGGTTCTAGTATTCTTGCACATGTTTGTTCTCTTACAGGAAATTTGCTCCTTAGGATTTCACTGCAATGTGCTTCTGGATCCCATGCCATGATTTATCTCTGAGGACCCCTGTTCCCCTGGATCCATTTCACCCTGTGTCTGGCCACCTGTGTGGCACACACACATAGGAGCAGGGGGACAAGGCTTTGAGATGGGGAACATGCACAAGCAATTATCTGGGTTTAGGTCTGCAGGTTATTAAGGTTTTCCATTTCAACTTCCACAGCTAGAATGAAAGTGTAGAAATCTGTTTTCTAGTTAAAATCTGTTCACATCTCAAGTGTTTTAAGTTACTTAACAAGCCTTTCTTTGGTAGTCCGAAATACCGGGAAGTGTGCCTGTAAATATAGACACCAGAAAATTCCATTTCAAAATTGTCTTAAACCAGGAATACTTTAGAAAAAACTTTTCAGCCCACTTCATGCCTTGAGTAATGGTGGGTAAACAGTGGAAACCAAGAGAGGCAACATGGAAGCAAACAGATATAAAAGCACAAGGGAGACATCATGCTCTTGGGGAGAACTAAAATGCAAATTGTGTCTGTAAACGAAAGAAATTATACAGAAATCCCAGAAAAACAATTGACTAAAAATCAGACGAACAATCCCATGTTCATCGCATCACCTTGAGAACACGAAGGATACTTTTGTACAGGCAGCACACCTCCTTAAAGCAGCAGCAGAGAGCTTCATGCACAGCAAGGCCCAGTTCACTGAGCAGCTGGACCTGTGCCCACACCCAGAGGGCAGCACCAGCCACGTGGGTGCAGAGGAGGTTGTCCCGGTCACCTCCACAAGCGGCAGCAACGCTCGGCTCTACACCACAGGACTTCTGACAATGGACACAGTCGCACAGACTGCAAGTGGACCCCACATCAGCCTCAAGACCTCCACCACCCGAAAACATCTCCACAGCCAGCCAGGGAGGCAAAGGAAGGGTCTTCATGGCGTGCACAGTTACAATGAATCTGTCTTCATGCTGCCCCTTCCCACTGTACCCGTCGGGACCCAGAGGATGTGCCCTGCTACCACAAAGCCGAAGAGATGATTGATGGGGGCAGAGCGGAAGAGGCACATTGAATTTGGATCATTTTACCCATGACCCTTCTCTCCTCCCAACCCTCTTTGGGAAAGATGACATTTCTGGGGAAACAGAAGGTGATCAGAAGCAAGTAGCTCAAATGTATGTCCCTTGTAAATTTCGGATATCCATCAATTTCAATTTTGAGATATAGAGAAGTGCTGGGAAGGTTAATTGGCCCTATCAGTGTCAGTGAAGAGCTGATGGAAGAAGTGCGAAAGGCCAAAGGAGAAAACCCATGAGTAGAGAAATTAGCCTTCGGCTAATCTTATCTTCTCTGCTTCCATATATCCCTGTCCGTCCTCAAAAGTTGAGTGAGGTAGGAGATGATAAGATTGAGATTAGGGCAAATTATTTCCCCATCTTTTCCTTTCACCAATGCACAGTCTCCTCAACCCCCACACTTGGAGTCTCAGGGTCAGCTCTCCAATACTGGTCAACACAGAGGAAAACCAACGGAACCAAAACGAATCCACCGAATTATCTCTGCTGTGCTTATTTATACCTTCCTGGGTTTTCTTTCCTTTACTGTTAAGTGCCTATAATCAACTTCAATCATTTTAGCAGAGTACTAAAGAGTGACTGCTCCCAACCCATTCAGATAGGTGATGCTTATGTTTACATCTGCTTATCAGCTCTGTCAAAGTGCTGTTTCGTGGAGGTGCTGTAATTTGATGAACACATGAGACATGCTATTTGCTAGCAAGAAATTCTCAGCTCAAACAAGCTAAGGTGTATGGAGATTCATTATAACACAGTAATTGGTTAACTCAGTTTACTTGGGACTCCATTTCTTAGGTCTTGGGCTGTTTACATAACCAAAAGGAGTTACTTTGTGTGTGTGTGTGTGTGTGTGTGTGTGTGTGTGTGTGTGTGTGTGTGTGTGTGTGTGTCTGTGTGTCTGTGTGTCTGTGTGTGTCTATGTCTGTGCGCATGTGTGTGTGTGTATACCACACTTGATCTAGCACCTACCTGCACAAGTACCCCCCTGCCAAGTGATGTGTTTAAAGGCCAAAAAAAAGGAAAACACAGAACACATTTATAATCCTGAAAATCTACGGCTACTTTAACTTTTTGCTGCTTTATTTTAAAGGCAAAAAAATGTACTATGAGCAGCATAAATAAGAACTGATTTGAGCATAGTTTTATAGTAGATAAAATGTACCTGATGGATCTAATTCAAATTTCTAAAATCTAACTGTGCCGCATTAGTCTGAGATACAAGATCTAAAGCTGCATGATCTAATCTGGGAATTCATGGATCTGTTTGAAATACCTTCATTTGATTAATTTGAAATGGAGGCCAGGGTATGACCTCTAATAGTCTGATCTTTAATAACCGCTCAAGAGATGAGCCAGGAAGTCAGTCACGCTTAGAATTCTATGCACTTTCCTCTAGTGAGCACACCCTGTGGTTCCACGTGTGCAAGCACACCCCTCGCTCACTGCGGGATCTACAGAGCAGCTGTACATGCCCTTCAAAACTCAAATGCGTGTTATGTGGGTGTGCGGTATAGGGGTAGGACATGAAAAAACTCCCACCTGTCCAGTCCAAGAGAAATTTAACTCCTGAGAAGCACACCTTAGTTGAACATCAGATGCAACACTAATTTGCAGAGGTTCCCACAACATAGGAACAAAAGGGCTGATGTTATGTGTTGATAGCAGATCATGTGTGAAAACTAATGTTTTATACGGGGCTGTAAGAAGACTAACTGAGGTCTGGAAAATGAGGAATTTTAAATGCTGGACAGTCTCTATACTCAGATTCCGCTGAAGACAATGCAAATACTTATAAGAGCCTGATAATAAAAACAGATTAAAAATCTTAATCATCAAGGTGAAGCATTTAGTAATGAGGTTTGTACAGCTTTTCAGAAAACACTGACTGGAAGTCCCAACCAGCTAGAGATAGACCAGTGTCAGGAGGCATCATGGGCATTAGCTTCCAGCACTGATGGTGCAGCCAGTGTCGATGATAAGATTTAAAACACAACTGCAACCCCCAGTCCTGGACAGGCTCAGGAAGCGGCTATCTGGAAAGAGTGGGAGGGGTCGAGGAGGCCAGCCCCCAGGTGATACATACGTTTGCACAACAGTGACGGCGAGCCACTGGAAGTCTTTTCCAGCTGTTCTGCACTGTAATTGTGGTCACTTGCTCAGGACAGCATGCTGCTTTCACAAGTTGTCTCCTTCCTGAGGGATTTGCTCCTAGAAAAAGCCACCACCGCCTTCTTCACTGTGCCTTCTTTTTTTTTTTTTTTTTTCCTGGAGTTTGTCTCTTCTGCAGAGAAGAGCTTTTAACACCTCCCCGGATCGTCAGTAAAACCCCAAGCATTAAGAAGGCCAGAAAGTACACGTCCACTTCATTTCACTGAAAAAGAAAGGTCATGATCCTATCTCTTCTTGGGTCATCCACCCTGAGTCTGCCCACCACATTTGCTCAGCAGCAGTCTGGCTACCCTTGCACATCCAGCAAACCCTTAGCACTCCTTCCTCTTATTCAGGATTCCAACTTTTTGAGCGACAAGAAGATCCCTGACACAGAGGGATCCTTGCTGAGGTATGAGAGCAGTGACACAGGATGCAAGAAGAGCACAAATGATGTTTCTTTATTCTCTACCAAGTCCAGGGCACGCTTGGTGCTGCCATTCTCCTCCTGGGTGCAGCAGCAAACGCTTCTTCGTCAGTTCTATGATCCAACACTGCCAACCTTAAAAATTAAGTCACCTCAAAGTTACATAAGTATTTGAAAATACTCAAGAAAACTCTCCAAACACTGCTGGTTACACTTTGCTTGTCATAAATGTAACATGAATCTGAGCCCCAGGACAGGCCAGAGACAAGAACCTGTGATTTCCAGCCAGGCCTGAATTCTCCCCAAATTCCACAGAGTACCAAAACAGGACAATCTTGGCAGGAGCCAAGGGCAGCCTCCTCTACCCTGAAGCAGGCCATGCCTGGAGTCCTTGGCATGAACCGAGGGCAGCATCTCCTGCCTGGAAGCAGTCATGAAGCACACCGAAACACCACTTCCATGTGGGTGGCCACTGTTGCTTTGCCTCCCACAGATCTGTCCCCCCTTTTCCCCTGGGTGATGGAGCCACCAAAGATTACTCAAAGCCCATCTCTTTTGAGCAGTGAGAAGCCCCAGAAAGGGGTTAATATTCCAGGACCCTCAAGCACAAGGCATCCTTCCACTTAGGAAATAAACCACGAATAGGGGTTCTCTTCCTGCATTTATTCTCCAGACCAAGAAGTTACAGGAAGAGACATAGGTGGGGTTTTGCTAAATTCAGTTTTACAAGTTTTACAATAGAAGCTGGTAACATTCAGTCAAAACAAGTCAGATGACATTCTGTTAGGCAATTAAGTGATCCACTAACAAAGCCTTGATTTACCCAAAATTCCTTTTCCCTCTAGCAGTTTTTGGTAACTTTACATATCAATTAGTAACTTGTCTGTCTTAGAACCAGAAGCCTTGCTGTGTTATGATTCTTATCCTGCAACAGATACTCAATGCCCTGGGGGAAATTTCCTGTCCTTGGAAGGTCAATATTTGAAACTGCAAGGCTTTGGAAAACCAGGCCCTGTGAGGTACATTTGCTTTATGAATCCTCTACAGGCCACCACAGTCACCACCACAGCCATGGCTGCTGCAAGAGCAGCTCAAGACCACCACAGTAGCACAGCTCTCATGCAGGCAGCCCACCAGACACTTGACTGCTTTGACACAAGGAAAGCCACCAGTGGAGTCTGGAGAAAGAAGAGTACATCCCTCTCTTCAAAGCCCACTCCAGAGTAATAGAAGAAGGAACTATTCTCTACCAGATGACCGGACATCAACATAGAGACACTAGAAATAACAAAATCCAAGAAAATGACACCACCAAAATAATACAGTAATTCTTAAATACCAGATCCTATAGATAACAAGAAACCCTTGCAAGGACTGAAAGGGAATTCCAAGCAACCATCTTAAAGGAACTCACTGAGATAAGAGAAGACTCAGACAACAAAATAAAATGAGAAAAAATCTGTGATATAAGAGAGGAAATTTATAAAGGGATTAATACCTTACAAAAGAATGACCAGAATTCATGGAACTAAAAGATTCACTCAACAAAATAACACAACGAATAGCCTTAAGGAGCAGGGTAGAACAAGCAGAAGAAATAATTTCTGATCTTGAAGATAGACTTTTCAAAATTACCCGGGCAAACAAACAAGCAAAAAAAAAAAAAAAAAGATAAGAAAAAAAGAAAAAAAAATGAGAAGTAAAGAAAATTTTTAAAAATGAGGAAAATCTAAGAGACCTAGCAGGCAACCTTAAGCACACAAAAATTCAAATCAAGGGTGTTCGAGAAGAGGAGGAGAAATGAAAAGGCATGGAAAACCTATCCAGTGAAATAATATTGGTAAACGTCCCAGGAACAGGGAGAGACATGGACCTTCAGGCCCGGGAAGCTCAAAGACCCCACACAGATTCACCCTAATAATCCTCTCCAAGACACACAATAGCCAAACTGGCAAAGCTCAAAAACAAAGAGAATATTTTAAATGAAACAAGAGAAAAGCATCACGTCACCTATAAGACAGCCCTTATCAGACTAACAGCAGACTTTTCAACGGTAACTCTGCAGGCCAGAAGGAAGTGGGATGACACATTGAAAATACTAAAAGAAAGAAACTGCCAGCCAAGAATACCATACCCAGCAATGCTATCTCTCAGAATTGAGAGAAAAATCGTGTATTTTCTAGACAAAAATTGTGGGAGTTTACCACCACATCACCAGCCCTGTGAGAAATCCTCAAGGGAGTCCTACACCAGCAATCCAAAAAATGGTAATCGCTCATCTTACCACCTATAGTTCTGTTCAAACTGTTTTTTTCAAAATTCACTTTTAGTAGGTGGCGTGTTTCTAGGAATTTCTTCATTTCATCTAGATGATCTAATTTGTTGACCAACAATTATTCATAGTCTTCTCTTATAACCCTTTGGATTTCTGTAAATTTGGTTGTAACGACCCTTCTTTCACTTCTGATTTTAGTTATTTGAGTCTTCTCTCTTTTTTCTTTGTCCATCTAGATCACGGTTTGCCAATTTTGTGGATTTCATCAAAGTACCAACGTTTAGTTTCATTGATTTTTCCCACATTTTTTCTATTGTCTGTTTCTTTTACCTATGCTCTCATTTTTATTATTTACATTCTTTGCTAGGTCTGGGCTTAGTTTGCTCTTCATTTTCTAGTTTCCTAAGGTGCAAAGATAACTGTTGATTTGGGATCTTTCTTTTATACTGATATATGCATTTGTATTAAATATTCTCTTTTAGCAAAAATTAAAATAAAAAATAAGTAAATAAACAAAAACAGGTAAACTATGGAGACAGTAAAAAGATCAGAGGTTACAAGAGGTTATGGAGGAGGAATGGATGAGTGGGCAGGGCAGAGAGGATTTCCGGGCAATGAAAGTCTGCAACGGTACCATGGTAGATATGTATCATTAAACATCTGTCCAAACCCACAGAATACACAAAAATGTGTGAACTCTAATGTCAACTATGATCTTTGGATAATAATGATTTGTAAATCTGTTTCATTAACTGTAACAAATGTACCACTTTGTTGGGCAATTTTGACAGGCTATATATGTGTGGGTCAGGGATATACATGGGAAATCTCTCTACTTCCTGCTCAATTTAGCTGTGAACCTGGAACTGCTCTAAATGAAGAATATAGCCCTGTCCAGAGCTCACCTCCTTCCCAACTGCCCTGTGTGCCTACTTTCTATACAAACTCCATCGGATGCTACCAACTTTTTTGTCAAGACTGCTACCAGTGTCCTGAAGTCTTATGTTCTCCATGCAGCAGCGAGTTGCCTGCCTTTGCTTTACTGCATTTACGTGACTGAATTTCAGCTAATGGGTAATGAAAAAAAATAGGTGGAAAAGGTGGAAGACAAAGGCAAAGGTGATATTATCTGCAGTACATCTGACCTGCCATCCCTTCCATTCTACAAATAAATTTTTTTTAAAAAAAAAAACCAAGTCGTGGGGTGGGGGAAACACTTTCATACAAATTTTGCTCCAATTGTTCAAACTGCTGGTCTTAGCTTACCTGAACGCTATACTGTGGAAGATGGAGCTTTTCTGGCTTCATCTTGATCTTTTCCTTAGATTTTGGCTTCTGTTCTTTGCCTGAACTTAGACATTTCATAGTAGCTGCAGCAAGTTTAAGAATACTGTCTTTGCTGCAGTAAGACAGATCAGGCTGCACCACACTGGAGTGCCCAGGGCTGGTACACCTGGAGGTGCCTGGATCCTCTACCACCTGCAGAGCAAAACAGGGAGCTTCAGACAGCATGCTTGCCAATTTTAGCATTAAAGTGCTGAGTAAAATCACTATGTATAGTACCAAGCTCATTGTTTTTAATGAAGATACCAACAGTATTTTTAATATGAATAAAATCTTATCTTTATTTATTCAGACTACATGAATGTATTTCCCTGAGGCACGGCATTCACATTTTAACTGTCCTTCACACCATCTGTGGTGGACAGAACTCTAAGGTGACCCTCAGGACTCCTGCCCCTGGTACATAAGCTCCGTATGATTCCCTCCCCCTTGAGTGTGAGCCAGGTCCATGGACATGATGAGATTTCATATCCACAATGAGGTTCTGCTATAGGGCCAATGTGCAGAGATGTAATCAAGGCCCCAAATGAGACAACCAGAAAGGGCCTGACTTCATCAGGCAAAAACCCTTAAAAGAAACTAGCCTTTCCCAAAGAGAAGAGACTCCATTGCTGATTGTGAAATAAGCTGCCCTGTTCTGAGAGGGCCAACCAAGGTTAGGATCTGAATAAGTCTGCCAGATAATATACAGGACACACAACTAAATCTGAATTTCAGAACAACAAAAAGTATTATATAAATATGCCACAAAAATTGCATCAGACATACTTATATGCTGAACAACGTGAAGGCTTCTGGGTTTCTGGAAGGGGATCTTACCCCTGCTGAGCCTCTGATGAGTGACTGCAGTCCTATTAAGACCCTGAGCAGAGGGCCCAGCTAAGCCATGCTCAGGCTTGAGAACTACAGAAACTGAGACCATAAATATGTGTTGTTCTAAGCTAAGTTTGTGGCAGTGTGTTATACAGTATCCGAAACTTAATACAGCACAAGAAGTACACTTGGTTGCTTCTGTTTTGATGGTGAAGACTAAATACATGTGAACGCATCCCTCAAGTGTACTTAAGTGAAAACTTATATCTCAAATTAAATAATTAACATAGTTATTTTCCCTCCTATTAATTCTTCTTAATGACTGTGATATTAACAGGAACATCATATTTCTATTTAGTCCCTCTTAATACTTTCATGGCACACTTATTCAAATGGCTCAGTCCTTGCACATTTCCACCTTGCAGCTAAGACAGTGCAAGAGTGTTCATGAGGCAGAGATACTTTGAGACATAGCAACCTCAAAGTTTCCTGTTCGGTTGGCCCCTGTTAGAGGACAAGCTGCCAGGGTAGGGGTGGGCCAGGGACTCAGAAAGACCTAGGGTGAAACATGCTTTGGAATGGAGATTATGACAGCACGTGACAGCTCTCCTCAACATCAGAATACGATGAAGAGTCACAGCCCCAGAAGAGCATAAAAAACAGGTGGAAAGGAGAATCAAGGAAAGAGCTGCAAGGCAGAGAAATGATACACTGAGCACAAGAATTGTGAGGGTCGGACTGATGCAGGCGTCTCCACCACTCAGGGTTTCTCATACTGAGATGGCACCTGAGATGGCACAAGAAAGCAAGAGGCAGCTCGAGACGGTATGTGTGGGGGAACAGGAAGGCACATGCACTTCAGCAATTGAAAAACAGCATTGCTGATACACAGAAAATATATAAGTAGCATCAAGAACATGGAAATAAAAGTGAATTGTTAAGAATTAAGTCCACAACAGCAAATGAGGTAGGTAGAAATGCTTGTCCAGATGGTGTGGGCAGGAGATGGGAGCAGAGCTCAGGAGGCCCCACCCCAGAAGCACCACCCGTCTTGGTAGAAATTAGCTAATTCCAAGACAGAAACTTTCCTAGCCTTGATATTTCTACCAATAGCAAGTCTGGAATCCATAAGGTCAACCCCCTAATATTTACCTCGATAGGCAAAATACTCATGGCTGGTAAAGCTTGAGTTTTTTCTTTCTGCAGCTTTCTCAATTTTCCTCTTTATCCCTCGTTCTTCACTAGATTTTTGCTCCACTGTTCCTATACTTCTAAAATCTGTGTCATCAGCATCTCCAGGTCTAAATTTAGTTTCCTGATGATCTGCAGTTTCCGTATCAGTCTCATCCTGCACTTGCAGAACGGTGCAGTTTGGGCAGATAGAACCTTCCCTGCTCCTTTCCAAAAGCCTTCCTTGAGCCTGAGAAGTGCCCCCACAATCGCCACGAAACCATCCTTCGCATCAGTCACAGCAAATCATAAATCCAAAATCATAAAATAGCGATATTAGGAATGGGACGTGAGGGACAAACACTAACTTTTAAACAAATTAAGAAGTCAAATTGGTTTTAATATTCTATTACTTACAAAATGCAAATATACAGAAAAGTACAGAGAATAGAACAAAGAACACATATGCCCTTCTCTTGATTTTACTAACATTCATCTAAATTTGTTTATCTTTTTTTGGCTGGCGTGAACTATAGGCTTTCAAGGCATTGTACCCTAACTACTTCAGCATACATCTGCTCAAAACAGCAGTGATGCCTTTGTCCCACCAACAAGCCAATAGAGATTCCTTAACACCAAAGTCTAGCGAAGATTCTGAGCTGCCCCCCATGTCCACACTTGGGTTCAACCAGTCTGCACCTGGCCCTCTGCTGTCTCCCAAGGAACAGTCTAGGGGAGCAATCTCTGACAGATTCCTGAGACCATGTGTGGTCTACTCAGCAACCACTGGTTGCACATGGCTGGGTGGGGGGCAGGGAACTTTTCACCTCCTCCCACGCTCACCACTTGAGTGTAAACAGCCATGTGTCCAGTGGCTACCACACGGGAGGGGTAGCTCTAGGCAGACCTTTTTTGATAATGATGTGTTCACCATTTTTGAATGAACAAAGTATTCATCCAGCCTAGCTTTGTAACACTGAAAATCAAAACAAATATAGACACTATTTTCATCACCTGGATTTCTTTTAAAGCTGGAGCAGCCAATCCCTGTCCTCCCATGACCTACCTGTTTTTACGAGGCTGGAGACACATGCGGTCCGGGGTGTTGGGGTCGTGCACCTCACATTCAGGCTTAGGCTTGCCTGAGTCCTTGCTCTCTTCATCTTTAACCTGCTGAGCTGCTGTCTTCTCCACCTTACTCTCTTTGTCATCATTCACTGCCTGGGACACAACCCTCTGGACAGTCTCAGGCTTTTGCTTACTGGGAAGAGCATTCTCGACAGTAGGGCCTGCCTCAACATGCACAGTTTCTGTGGGATTCGCCTCCCGACGCTTCTTCCTTAGGTGATTCTGGAAGCCTTTCAGGGGCCTGTCAGGTGGCTCTTGCTCTTGCTTTCTCTGAAGGTCATTCTGAAGCTCCTTCAAAGTCAGGCCATCACTAATGTAAGAACCCAAATGCCCCAAGGGATCACACCCTGATCACATAAGCCCTTCTCAGCCGCACCCCATCATGGCGCTGGTTGCCCTTCTCTTCCGCATTCTCCTTCCCGCTGGCGCGAATCGCACGCCAATCAGCTCCCCCCCAAGCCCCGTGTGGTACGCTAAATAGGGATTGTATTTTAAACCAATCAGCTTTCCCGTAAAGCCCTATATATATGTGTGTGTGCTGCCTAATAAACGAGCTCTCTCCGGTGGATCGTCAATTGGTGTCGACTTGTCCTTTCAACTGTCACTGTCAGAGGTGTCCTCTTTGCCCTCTCCTCCTGTGGCCTTTCCAAAAGAGGCAGGTCACTCCTGTACACTCATGGAACCAGAGTGGGGGCCACTTTTCATCTCAGAGGTATTTCCTACGCTCCCTTCCAAGGTGGTTGCAACATCTGTGACTGGACAATATGTGGGCTCACTGGAATCCTCAGCGGAGACAGGATCATTCTGTCTTACTTGGTGCTGAGCTGCTGTAAGGAATTCCTCCACCCACTTGGTGCGCTGTGGCTGCCTTCCACTGCATCCCAGGGCCAGGCTGTGCTGCCGTGGGGGCTGCAGCTCTAGCGACCCTGCCTCCACATCTCCCGCACCCTCTCGCTTAGCAACAGTGGTTCTTCCAAATCCCCGGGTTTGGCTGAAGTCTTTGCTTGTGGGTTTGATAGTCTCAGGTGCCTCCTCACTGCTCGGGTCATCTTTATCTTCCATACCTAATGAGAAAATGTCAGCACATCATGATCAGCAAGCCACTGAGTGAAAAGATCACACAACCTCAACCACGCACAAGAGGGAGCACAACCTGCCTACATGTAAGTCACTGAGTGAAAAGATCACACAACCTCAACCACGCACAAGAGGGAGCACAACCTGCCTACATGTAAATAAAAACAGGATGAAACGGAACCATCTTCTACCTACAAGACGTGGAGCAGTGCACAAACAAGTCCTGTTGACCAGTGTTTCATGAAGTGTGGCACATGAGACGATTTCAAGGGACTCATTAAGGTAACTTTAGTTAGTTACGTATCTAATGTTTAGTAGGAAAAAACAGTCAGCAAGTCAAATGCGTCCTACTGCCATTTACCTGCTTAGGACAAGGCTTTACAAAACATGGAGCAGGGAACATAGGAAGTAAGCACCAGCATGAGTGGGGTAAGGACACGATCACAAGGGCGAGGTTGACAACCCGCAAGGAGTCTGGCCATGTCCACCCTGGGCTCTGGAGCCCTAGGCTGCCGACCACCCTGCTGGAGACCACATGGAGGGGAAGGGCCCAGCTGAGCCCAGCTTTCAGCCACCGCCACTCAGGCCCAGGAGGGACACCACCGTGGACCCTCCACTGCAGCCCTGACTCTAGCTAAGTTCTCCGTGACCCTCCTGGATGCCAAGTGGGAGGAGGACCACCCGGATTCCACAAGGCTCTGTGATGGTGGCAAACACAAAGGAGGTCTTCCCATGCCAGCTGGGGACCCCAAGCAAGTCACACTGAGCTGCTCTCATCCAGGAGGCAACGCTGACCTCAAAAGGTTGTGGGTCTTAAATGTGAGAAATAACATGAAATGCAGAGACCTGCTCTTTATAAATATATACAGCAGAGCAGTTATTATATTATAATATTGTTATTATTACAATAGAATCATTTACTAAATTATAATTACAATCATATACTAAATTATAATCGCTTACTCATTCTCTATAAATTTTACTTTTTGGAAAACATTTTTTCTGCTTCCACAAATCATCAAATTTGCAGCAAATTTGATAGACATCTTGAAAGTGGGTCGTTCCAATTTTCATACAACACTTTGAATTTCTACTAAAGACACAGCCTGAGGGACCTTCACCAGCAAGGCATGTGGATTCAGTCCCCCCACCGCTGCAACCTGCCTCCGTGGGGATGGCTTTCTGCAGGAAAAATAAAGGAACACTGTGAATCAAATGTGTTTGTTTGTTTTAGTTTTTTGGGTGTCTGGCCGATTAGGGGATCCAAAACCTTGACTTTGGTGTTAGTACCTGAATCTAATTCTTAAAAATAATTAAACACAACTAAAAACTTTAGGCTAAAGTTTAGAATATTTCAAATAAACCCGAATGGTACATTAAATCACTTTCTTTACCCATATTGCCACTCTAGAAATGCTAAATACAAACATTAAGATAAAACTTAATTGCTACTGTTTAACACTATTGGTACTTTACCTGCCCAACACTGAAAACTTGGATAATTTTTCTCTTGGAATCAGAAATACAACAAAAAACCTGGCTGGTGAAATCTTTGGTCCAAGTAGACAACCAGGCCTCACATCACTGTTGTCAGTCACTGTTCACAAGTGACAGGATTCATGTTCTCAACAACTCAAATATCTAGAGACTACTCCCATGAAGTAAGTTCTGAAAAGAAAACTAAAAAACAGGAAATTATACCTCTTAAATACCTGTAACTAAAACCACGTCAGTAGTTTTAAAATAAAAAGTCACCAAAATTTGAGTGATCTTATATTTGACTGTACATTATGTCACCCAGGGACTTAGAATAAAAAAAGCATACAACACCCTCTCCTTTAAGGATGTTTACACAGAAAAGCAGATATTATCACAACCCTCTGAGAGAAGGTTCTAGGGACAGCCCAGGAAAAAGAGGCCAGTCCTGGACTCACCCAGGGGAGGCTGGGAGAGGTGCAGGAGACAAGGGCTCAGAGATCAGCCATCAGGCATCAGCTTCTTTCCAGGTATGAGTCTGCTCTTGAGATGAACCCAGCTCATTAAAACCCAACACAGAGCAGAGAAATGTAAACAAAATGTGAAAAGGCTGCACAAAATTATATATGAATTTAATTATTCAAGAATTCTTAATATTGTAGCTATTTTATCATTTTAATTAAAACCTAAGAAAAGTTCTAGAAGACCAGTTTATGATTGCAGAACACCAACATTCCACAGTTCACCCACGTGTACTTAAAAAACATTTCTCCTTGTAGATCCTCTCAATAGCCACATCCTAAACACTCAATTGAGAGGCCTTTATTTCTAGCTAATACCTGAATATCTATCCTTTTCTAGCACAACTGCCCCACAGAACGCCTTCCTGAGCAGTGCTTACCACCTCCTACTTCCTTCTCACCTGCTCCAGCTGCATCCTCTAACTCTGGTCTCCCTGGTGACCTCAGAACAGAGGGAAACATTCCACCTCATCCTTTTAAAGAGATGGTGAACATTTAGACATCAGAGTTCACCAATTAGTCCAATGACATCATCATGGTCACATAATCTCTTTGATGAAGTAAATCTACCCTTAAAATGGTTGCTTCAAGAATTCAGAAACTACTTGGAAATACATTTTTATATTTCACAATACTGAACATTTATAAAAGCAAATAAATTGATATGTTCTCAGGAATGAAAAACCGTTTTTAAAAATTCAATTTATTGGTTAATCTGAAAAATAAACATGTTTCTGGATTTGATTGGAGTTCTGAATAATAAATCAGAAAAAATGTAGTTATTTCAGTGAAGTAGAATGAGATGAAGGACGTACTTAGAATAGCACAGATCATTTTAAACATGCAAAATTGATTTTTTATAATTTCTTCAACATAAAAAACGGAATATGAAATTTCAGTTGGCTTGTGAAATATAAAAACATATGTATATCAAGGCAAAAGTTTTTTAAAAACTTGTTAAATATCCAGCACAACTCAGAATTACTATATTCCTCTACCCACTACCCAGCACATTACAGGGGCAATGTGGTCAATCACATCATATTAATAAAAAAAATTTTTTCCAGAAAGGAAGAGAAAGGTGGGTATCTCTGAAAGTGGGAAAGTAAACAAACTGTAGGGTAACACTGAATGTGCTGAACTTAAAGTTACCTTTCTAAGCACACATTTTTTTCTCAGCTGAAATCTCCATTTCCTACTAACTACAACAAGTAAGGATAATGCTATGAAATCTTAGGTTAAAATATATATATATATATATATATATATATTGTGCATGTGTGTGCGTGTGTATATGTATATGTACATATATGTATGTGCATATATATGCCAACATTTCTCAATAGGTCTGTTAACAACAAAGCCTGCAGCAAAAAGGCTGAAAAGTGACAATTTGAGAATAGGACATGTGGCTGCCCTTCACACTTCAGCTCTCAAACTTTTCTCAGGGCTCCTTTATACTCTTAAAAGTTGAGGACCCCAGAGAGCTTTTGTTTCTGTGGAATACAAGGGGTCTTCAAAACGCTGATGGAAAGATTGCCATTATCTTTTAATTCTATTTTTCCGTGAACTGTTTAAAACACTCTCGCACATTCATTGATACTCCCAAAATTTTAAATATTAAAAAATAAATCCATTATACATGCACACTTTTTAAATTAAAAAATAATGTTATCTCTAAGATAATTAGAGCCAGAGTGGCATTGTTTTATATTTTTGCAAATCTCTGCCTTAATGGAAGACAGTGGGACTTCATGTCTCCTGCAGTCACTCCACATATTCCGTGGGTGAAAAAATGAGAGAAAATCCTGTCTCATACAGATGTCATTAAGAATGGAGGAGGGGCCGGCCCATGGCTCACTCAGGAGAGTGTGGTGCTGGTAACACCAAGGCCATAGGTTCAGATCCCATATAGGGATGACTGGTTAGCTCATTGGGAGAGCATGGTGCTGACAACACCAAGTCAAGGGTTAAGATCCCCTTACCGGTCATCCTTTTTTAAAAAAAGGAAGATCATTTTACAATATTTTCACATAATTATGGACATTTTTTGATACTCTAACAAATCTTAACAAGTAGTAGTTTCATAAAATTTTGCTGCAACATGGAATCTGAAACCATATGAATGAACTTTTCATGCTTTCTTAAACTAAAACCCACTGGTCTGTTTCACACTTTAAACATATCTTTTACTCGTGTGTGTTGGTCATCTGGAAACACTGGTTCCTTGAGTTTCCAGCAAAGATGCCAAATGTCAACACATTTCATTAGATGACATTAAAAAAATACATTTGTTAATGTCACTTCCATCCTCCTCGGAAGTCTTTAATTACTGGGAAACCATCAAGGTCATGATGGCAGATAGAAATTTTCCAGAATTCTAATTTTTGCATGAAAGCTTGAATTGTATACTTAGCAGCAAATACTGTCCATTGCTTTCCTTGAGACTCGCATCATTCATTTTGGGGAAAAGGCTTACCAAATAGAGTTGGGAAAGTGCCATCTGTCTGCTGTCATGCCCAGGAGGCCTGGCTTCCCTGAGATGTAGCTGAGCAGCTCAGGACTCAGCCAGTCCCACCAGAGTCTTTGTGGAAATGCCACCCCCGGATGCAGCAGATGTCCTGTATGCTTGTACCTTCATCACAGGAACAGGTGAAAAGACATCTATCTGAGGGTTGAGACTTACTAAAATTTATATTTACTGCTTCATCAAGGATGTCCAGAAGGGAAACTGGCATATTTTAACCACCCAGTGCGTGGAAGGGAAGAGCGTGATGCATCTGTGCTCTGATCTGCCTCTGCACCACAGTGCACTTGTCAGCTCACAGTGCCCAGCTGCTGCTGTGCAGCTAGTTTTGGCCTCTCAGTCCCAGAAAGGGTTTTGGGAACACCCAGAAGTCCTTGGAACACACTTGGAGAGGCTTTGTAACATGCCATTTCCACTAGTTTGAGAATACCTCGGATATGTGCAAAGGAGTGGTACATACCCACGCTTTGGGTATCAGAAGAAACTTTAAACACTTTTTTCCACAAGAGTGTCCTACGACAACCTCTAGATTTTCCCTTTAGATGTCCCAACTCACCAAAATGTTAAGCTGCCAGAATTGAATTTCTTAAAAACTAAAGAGAAAGAAAAGCCTCCCAAAATGTTGTTACTTAAAAAAAAAAAAAAAACTCTAAGTATTAGAATACATGACTTTATAACCATTATCAATATTAATGCTCAACTTTTAATACTCAAAAACCTGCTTGAAGTAAATAATTGAAGCATACTCATTTAAAGACTTGTAGTTCCACAAACTCTCCTTTCTCATCAATAAGAATGTGTGTAATCATCATGGACAGCAAAGGTTCTCAAATGGTGGTCAAGGGTCATCCAGAGGGCCCCACTTTTTCAGGAGGTCCCCAGGATCAAAGCTATTTTCACAACACTAGAGTTTTATCTGCCTTTGTGCCCCTCTCAGGAGTATATAACAGAGTTTTCTAGAAGCTAAATGATGGTGGTGTTAGCTTGAATGTGGCAGCAGATCTGAGAATCCAGCTCTTGCCAGGTAAGCCAAGGAGATCTGTAAAAATTTTTAAAACAATGCCACATTTTTCATTAAATGGTGTTAGTTTGGGGACACAGTTTCCAGAAAATGTCATTTGGGTTATTATGTAAGGGATTATTATTTTAAATAAAGGTATTTAAAAATGAATAAGTAAAAACTCTGTCTCATTTTTAATCCTAAATGGGGTGAATATCAACAAATATAACCTAAATAAATTAAACCCCAAGTTCTCAGAAGTTTCTAGGGGTAAATTTAGGAATTTTTAAAAGTAATTTTTAAACTTTAAGACCAAAATTAAAATGAAATCCCTCCCCTCACTGCCATGAAGAGAGTTAGACAACACGTGAGTGAAAAGAGCAAAACAGCCCTCATGGCGGCCACTTTTCTACACACCCTGCCACGTGCACACATCCGTGCTCACCAGCACATGGTAATGTGGGATGTGCAGACAGTGTCCCCTTTTGGTGTTTTTGCTTTTTTTTTACATATAGCATACATTTTTATCTTTACAACCTAAACACACTAAAGCTACCTTCATTTTGGAAAAAAAAATTGTTTTTTTCATAAACGTATATTAAATACCACTTAAATGTCTTCATTAGCACATGAAAAAAACAGAGCACTAAGTTTGATACTCTGAGAGAAATATCTACTTTACAAATCACACGCAAGATAATCACCTACTGATTATGTTTCATAGTCAAGGCTACGGAATTCTTATTAAAATATGTACAATTACCTATTCACCTTCATATAACAACTTATGCCCTAAATTAAGTTTGACTCATAACCTACATCTCATATCAACTTTTGGCACAAGGACGCCATTTCTTTCTTTTCCTTTTCTCTTTTTTTTTTTTGTGACCAGTAAAGGGATCGCAGCCCTCACCTTACTGTCACCTGCCCCGTGCTCAGCAATTATTCTCCATGTCTCCCACCAAACCTCTCCCTAGCCTACCTTCCCGTCTCCACCCCAGGCAACCCTAGATGTGTTCTCTCTCTCTGCAAGTCCCATGTACCATTCTATTCTTTTTGTTAGCTCCCACTTATGAGTGAGGACATGCAGCATTTTTCCCTGTGTGCCTGTCTTATTTCACTTAATATAATTTTTTCCAAGCTCATCAATTTTGTTGTGAATGGTAGAATATCTATCCATTTTATCGCTGAGTGCTCTTATGTTGTTTATGTATACCGCATTTTCCTTATCCATCTGTTCCTGTTGAACATTTCGGTGAGTTCCATTTCTTGGCTGTTGTAAGTATAGCTGCATTGAATATGGAAGTACATGTATCTGAGCAACATGATGCCTTGCATTCCATTGTGTATATACTCAGATGTGGAATTTCTGGATCCTATGGTAGATCTATCTGTAATTGTTGGATAAACCTCTAAAATTGCTTTCTGTAGAAGCTGTACTTACAGTCCCACGACAGGGTAGAAGAGGACTCATTTCTCCACATCCTCCCCAGCATTTTATATTCTGTCTTTTTTATTACAACTCATTTAACTGAAGTGAGATGATATCTCATAAGGTTTTACTTTGCATTTCCCAGATGATTAGTGATGATGAGCATTGCTTGAAGTACCTGTTGATCATTTGTATGTATTCCTTCGAAAAACGTTTCAGCTCCTTTGCTGATTTTTTAATCAGGTTATTTGTTTTTATGTAGGGTGTACTAGTTTGAGTTTCTTGTATATTCTAGATGTAAATACCTTATCAGAGGTATAGTTTGCAAATTGTTTCTCCCATTTTGTAGGTTGTTTTTTGATTCTGTTGATTGTTTCCTTTGCTGTGCAGAAGTTTCTTAGGTAGAATCCCATTAATTTACATTTTTTTTTTTTGATGCTTGTGCTTTCAGGGTCTTATTCATAAAGTGGTTGCCCACTCCTACCTCTTGAAAGGTTTGCCCTGTTTTCTTTTAGTAGTTGATGGAGTTTTGATGTATTGTCCTCTCAGAAATCATGTGGAAACTTGATCCCCAATGTGGCAGTATTCGGGGCTGTTTGAGTCATGGGGGGTGGATTCCTCATGAATAGATTAATGTATTGAGTTCTCCCTTTATTACTTCCAGGGAGAGCTGGTTTTTTGAAATAGACCCTGCCACCTCCTGTCTCTCTCGCTCTCTTGCTTCCTCTCACCATGTGATCTGCTTCTATGTGCTGGCTGCCTGCTACTTTCCACCATGAGTAGTAGCAGCCTGAGGCTGGACCAGATGCAGCTGTCCCAGAATTGTAAGCCAAACAAACCTCTGTTTTTCATAAATTACCCAATCTCAGGTATTCTTTTATAACAACACAAAATGGACTAATATAGTAGATATATATATTTAAGACAGGTATTTAAGTCCTTAATTTTGAGTTGATTTTGGTATGTGGCAAGAGTTATAGGTTTGGTTTCTTTCATTTACATGTGGATGTCCAGTTTTCCCTGCACCATTTATTGAAGAAGCACTATTTTCCCTAATGTATGTTTTTAGTGCCTTTGTCAAAGATCAGTTGACTGTATTCATGTGGGTTGATTTCTGGGTTCTCCATTCTGTTCCATTGGTCCAAATGTCTACTTTTATGCCAGTGCTGTGCTGTTCTGGCTACTGTGGATTGGTGTTGTAATTTGAAGTCAGGTAATGTTATGCTTTTGGCTTTATAATTTATTTATTAAGCTCATGATTCTTTTGGCTATTCGGGATTTTATATTGTTTAATACGACTTAGGGTTTGTTGTTGGGTTTTTTTGTTTGTTTGTTTGTTTTTCCTATTTCTGTGAAGAATGTCACTGATATTTTGATGGGGATTGCACTGAATCTGAAGATCACTTTGGGTAGTATGGACATTTTTGCTATGTTGATTCTTCCCATCTAAGCATGGAATGACCTTCCACAACTTTGTGTCATCTTTAATTTCTTTCACTAGTCATTTGTGGTTATTTTTCTAGAGATCTTTTACCTCAGTGAAATTGATTCCTTGATTCAAAGGTGAACCATATGCTGTGGGCTCTTCCCCCGAGGAGCTCACGCTCTGGTGTGCGAGATAAGACAAGTACAAAAGTAACCGCAATTCCAGGAGGAAGGTGATAAGTCCCAAGAGATCTACACAGTGCTACAAAGGCACCCAGAGTGACCGCTCGTCTGCGCCTAGCAGAAACCTGGTAGAATTCCTGGGCGAGGCAGTGCTGAGCAGGGTCTTGAAGGCCCAGCTGATAGAGGAGTGTTGCAGAAGACATGTCCCAGCCCAGCCCAGTGTGAAAAGAGTGGGGAGACATCTGGCTAGGGAGGCGGAGACTCAACAGAAACCACACACCCTGTGGGGCCACCACTGCATGATCCAGCAGCCTGGGCCAGAGCACACGGAACAGGGAGAAGTCCTGCACAGGAAGTGGAAGCTGAGCAGAGACCAAACACCCTGTGGTACTGCCCTGTGATCCAGCAGCTCAGCAGAGTCCAAGCTGACCAGAAAGGTGGCTCCCCGGAGAGGCCCAAGACCTGAGGCAACCACACACACAAGGCACTAGAGGCCAACTGAGCAGTCACGGAGGTAGCCATACCAAATTGCCAACCACAGCACATCTTAGTTAGTCAATATTGTCAAAACAGTAGACTGTGAAACCACCTGCCACAATGAATGAACATCAAAAAAAAGATACCAGAAATACAAAAAATCAAGAAAGTACACCACCAAAAGTTAATAAATCTAAAACTCTAGATCCTATAGAACAAGAAGCCCTTGAAATGACTGACAAGGAATTTCGAGTGATAATTCTAAGGAAACTGAATGAGATGCAAGAAAACTCAGCTAGACATCATGATGAAATGAGGAAAAGCATACAGGACCTGAAAGAGGAAATGTACAAGGAAATCAATGTCCTGGAAAAAAATGTAGCAGAACTTGCCGAACTGAAGAAGCTATTTAGCAAAATAAAAAACACAATGGAGAGTTTAACCAGCAGGCTTGTCGAAGTTGAAGAGAGAACCTCTGAACTTGAAGATGGGCTGTTTGAAATAACAAAAGCAGACAAAAAAAAGAAAGAAAAAAGAATCAAAGATATTGAAGAAAATCTGAGAGAGATATCAGACAACCTTAAGCGCTCAAATATCCGTGTCATGGGTATTCCAGAAGGGGAGGAAAACGGAGATTGCATTGAAAACATATTCAACAAAATAGTGGCAGAAAACTTCCCAGGTATAGGAAAAATCACTGATCTTCAGATCCAGGAAGCTCAACGATCTCCAAACATATTCAACCCAAAAAGGCCTTCTCCAAGATAAGTTATAATCAAATTGCAAAACTCAGAGACAAAGAGAGAATCTTAAAATCTGCAAGAGAAAAGTGTCAAATCACCTATAAGGGAGCCCCAATCAGGCTAACATCAGACTTTTCATCACAAACCCTAAAAGCTAGAAAGGAAAAATAACTACCACTGCCATAAAAACCCAAGAAAAATCAAAACCCACTAGTATAATAAAAATGGCATTCATGAAGAGAAAACAAGCAAACAAAAACGCTATCTACAACCTAAGAAACCAACAAACACAGAAACCAAACAGTAAATCAGAAAGCAAGGAACAAAAGACACCTAAGACAACCAAACAACCAATAAAATGCTAGGAATAAATCAACACCTTTCAATAACAACTCTTAATGTAAAAGGCCTAAATTCCCCAATCAAAAGACACAGACTTGCTGACTGGATCAAAAAGGAGAACCCAACTATATGCTGCCTCCAAGAGACGCACCTCACCCATAAAGACTCACATAGACTAAGAGTGAAAGGATGGGAAAAGATTTACCATGCAAACAGAAAGGAAAAATGAGCTGGAGTAGCTATTCTTATATCTGACAAAATAGGCTTTAAACAAAAACCATAAAAAGAGACAATGAGGGACACTACTTAATGATAAAAGGACTGATCCAACAAGAAGAAATAACAATCATAAATATCTATGCACCCAATGTTGGAGCAGCCAGATTTATAAAACAAACTCTATTAGACCTAAAGAAGGAAATAGCAGGGGACCTGAACACCCCACTGTCTATATTAGACAGATCATCTAGGCAAAGAATCAGTAGAGAAACAAAAGATCTAAACAAGACTCTAGACCAATTGGACTTGGCAGATATCTACAGAACATTCCATCCAACAACCTCAGAATATTCATTCTTCTCATCAGCACATGGATCATTCTCCAGGATAGATCACATATTAGGTCACAAATAAAGTCTCAACAAATTCAAAAAAATTGGAATTATCTCATGTATTTTCTCAGACCACAATGGACTAAAACTGGAAATTAATAACAAATGAAACTCTGGAAACTATACAAACACATGGAAATTAAAAAGCATTCTACTTAATGACATATGGGTCCAAGAAGAAATCAAGCAGGAAATCAAAAAATTTATTGAAACTAATGAAAACAATGATACATCATACCAAAACCTGTGGGATACTGCAAAAGCAGTATTCCAGGGGAAATTTATTGCATTAAATGCTCACCTCAGAAGAATGGAAAGATGACAAGTGAACAACCTAACACTACACCTTAAAGAACTAGAAAAACAAGAACAATCTAACCTAAATTTAGCAGATGGAAAGAAATCATTAAGATCAGAGCAGA
The DNA here is from genome assembly GCF_027409185.1 of Cynocephalus volans. NCBI lineage: Eukaryota > Metazoa > Chordata > Mammalia > Dermoptera > Cynocephalidae > Cynocephalus > Cynocephalus volans. Next base: position 107,765,314 of record NC_084471.1, on the reverse strand, counting down.
AATTAATGAAATTGAAACCCAAAAAACAATACAAAAGATCAATGAATCAAAAAGTTGGTTTTTTGAAAAGATAAATAAAATTGACAAACCATTAGCATGGCTAACAAAAAAAAAGATGAGAGAATATTCAAATAACAAAAATTAGAAATGAAAAAGGCAATATTACAACTGATTCATCTGAAATACAAGGAATCATTCGAGACTACTATGAACAACTATACGCCATCAAGTTTGAAAATCTGGAAGAAATGGATAAATTTCTGGACACACACAAGCTCCCAAAACTGAACCATGAAGACATAGAAAATTTGAACAGACCAAGAACAATAAAGGAGATTGAAGCTGTTATCAGAAGGCTCCCAGCAAAGAAAAGCCCAGGACCAGATGGATTCACAGCAGAATTTTACCAAACATTCAAAGAGAAATTGACACTGATTCTTTACAAACTATTCCAAAAGATTGAAACAGACGCAAATCTCCCAAACTCATTCTATGAAGCAAACATCATCCTGATACCAAAACCAGGTAAAGATATACCCAAAAAAGAAAACTACAGGCTGATATCCTTGATGAATATAGATGCAAAAATCCTCAATAAAATACTAGCAAACAGAATACAGCAACACATTTGTAAAATTATTCACCACGATCAAGTAGGATTCATCTCAGGGATGCAAGGTTGGTTCAACATACGCAAATCAGTAAATGTGATACACCATATTAATAAAGTCAAACACAAGGACCATATGATCATCTCTATAGATGCTGAAAAAGCATTTGATAAAGTTCAGCACTCATTCATGACAAAGACCCTCTATAAGTTAGGTACAGAGGGAAATTATCTCAACTTAATTAAAGCCATATATGACAAACCCACTGCCAATATCATCCTGAATGGGGATAAGCTGAAAGCTTTTCTGTTAAGAACAGGAACTAGACAAGGATGCCCACTCTCACCACTCCTATTCAACATAGTGTTGGAAGTACTAGCCAGAGCAATCAGAGAAGAGAAGGAAATAAAGGGCATCCAGATTGGAAAAGATGAAGTCAAACTGTCCCTGTTTGCAGATGACATGATCCTATATATCGAACAGCCTAAAACCTCTACAAAAAAAACTCTTGGAATTGAAAAATGATTTCAGCACAGTAGCAGGATACAAAATCAACACACAAAAATCAGTAGCATTTCTTTTCTCCAATAGTGAACATGCAGAAAGGGAAATCAAGAAAGCCTGCCCATTTACAATAGCCACCAAAAAAATAAAATACTTAGGAATTGAGTTAACCAAGGAGGTGAAAAATCTTTTTAAGGAAAACTACAAACCACTGCTGAGAGAAATTAGAGAGGATACAAGAAGATGGAAAGATATCCCATGCTCTTGGGTTGGAAGAATCAACATAGTGAAAATGTCCATACTACCCAAAATCATATGCAAACTCAGTGCAATCCCCATCAAAATTCCAAAGACATTTTTCTCAGAAATGGAAAGAACTATCCAGACATTTATATGGAATCATAAAAGACCACGTGTAGCCAAAGCAATGCTGAGCAAAAAAAAATAAAGCTGGAGGTATAACACTACCCAACTTTAAGCTATACTACAAAGCTATAATAACCAAAACAGTATGGAACTGGCATAAAAACAGACACATGATCAATGGAATAGAATAGAGAATCCAGAAATCAACCCACACACTTACTGCCATCTGATCTTGGACAAAGGCACCAAGCCCATTCACTGGGGAAGGGACTGCCTCTTCAGCAAATGATGCTGGGATAACTGGATATCCATATGCAGGAGAATGAAACTAGACCCATACCTCTCACCATATACTAAAATCACCTCAAAATGGATTAAGGATTTTAATATACATCCTGAAACAATAAAACTTCTTAAAGAAAACATAGGAGAAACACTTCAGGAAATAGGACTGGACACAGTCTTCATGAATACGACGTCAAAAGCACAGGCAACCAAAGGAAAAATAAACAAATGGGATTATATCAAACTAAAAAGCTTCTGCACAGCAAAAGAAACAATTAACAGAGTTAAAAGACAACCAACAGAGTGGGAGAAAATATTTGCAAAATATACATCTGACAAAGGATTAATATCCAGAATATATAAGGAACTCAAACAACTTTACAAGAAAAAAACAAGCAACCCAATTAAAAAATGGGCAAAATAGCTAAGTAGGCATTTCTCTAAGGAAGATATACAAATGGCCAACAGACATATGAAAAAATGCTCAACATTACTCAGCATCTGGGAAATGCAAATTAAAACCACACTGAGATACCATCTAACCCCAGTTAGGATGGCTAAAATCCAAAAGACTCTGAACGATAAATGCTGGCGAGGTTGCAGAGAAAAAGGAACTTTCATACATTGTTGGTGGGACTGCAAAGTGGTGCAGCCTCTATGTAAAATGGTATGGAGGTTCCTCAAACAATTGCAGATAGATCTACCATATGACCCAGCTATCCCTCTGCTGAGAATATACCCAGAGGAATGGAAATCATCAAGTCGAAGGTATACCTGTTCCCCAATGTTCATCGCAGCACTCTTTACAATAGCCAAGAGTTGGAACCAGCCCAAATGCCCATCATCAGATGAGTGGATACGGAAAATGTGGTACATCTACACAATGGAATACTACTCAGCTATAAAAACGAATGAAATACTGCCATTTGCAACAACATGGATGGACCTTGAGAGAATTATATTAAGTGAAATGAGTCAGGCACAGAAAGAGAAATACCACATGTTCTCATTGGTGGGAGCTAAAAATTAATATATAAATTCACACACACACACACACACAAAAACAACTGGGGGGGAAGAAGATATAACAACCACAATTACTTGAATTTGATACGACAAGCAAACAGAAAGGACATTGTTGTGGGGGAGGGAGGAGAGGGAGGAGGGCGGGAGGTTTTGGTAAGTGGCTACAATAATCAACCACAATGTATATCGACAAAATAAATTTTTTAAAAAAATAAATAAATAAAAATAAAAATAGGTAATACATTACACTAATGTAATATATATTATATAATTACATAATCACATGTGTATATTACATTTACATATGTAACTATGTAATATTATTCAATGTATTATCTGCATAGTAAAGAATTTAAAGTAAAAAAAAAATTGATTCCTTGCTATTTTATTTTTTGGGTGGCTATTGGGAATGGGCTTGCTTTGATTTAGTTTTCTGTTAGTTCGTTATTAGAGAATAAAAATGCTACTGAGTTTTCGGTATTGATTTTGTATCCTGCCACATCACTGAAATTGTTAATCAGCTTCAAGTGTTTTTTGGTAAGGAATTAGGTTTTTCTGTATATAGGATCATGTCATCTGCAAACAGGGACAATTTGACTTCAAAGTTTCCAATTTGGTTGCCCTTTCTTTCTTTCTCTTGCTTGATTGCCCTGGTTAGTAATTCCAATATTCTGCTAAATAGGAATGGTGAGAGGGGGCATCCTTTTCTTGTCCCTGTTTTGTTTTTAAGGGAAAATGTTTCAGCTTTTCCCTGTTCAGAATGATATTAGTTCCAGTGGATTTTTTGTATATATATTACTTTTGGGTGGTAGGATTGTTCTATTGAATATTTTCTTCTATATGTAACTTACCGAGAGACTTTACCATGAAGGGATGTTGAATTTTGTCAAATGTTTTTTCTGTGTCTATTGATACAGTCTAACAGTTTTTGTCCTTGTTTTTGTCGATGTGGCTTATCACATTTATTGACTTGTGTATGTTGAACCATCCTTGTCTCCCTGCGATGAATCCTACTGGATCATGATATATAATTTTCTTTGATGCATTGCTGTATTCTGATTGATAGTAATTTGTGGAGAATTTTTGAGGCTATGTTCTTCAGAGATATTGGCCTGTTATTTTCTTTTTGTCGTTGTTGTATCGTTGTCTGGTTTTGGTATCAAAGTGATGCTGGAGTCATAGAATGAGGTTTTGAGAATAGCCTCCATTTCAGTTTTTGGAATAGTCTGAAGAGAATTGGTGTTATTTCCTTTTTAAAGGTTTACTGGACTTCATTAGTAAAGCCATCTGGTCCTGGGCTTTTCTTTGTTGAGAGACTGCTGATCACTGCTTCAATTTTGTTGCTTGTTATTGGACTGTTCAGGTTGTCTATGTTTTCTTGGTTCAGTCTTGGTCACTTGTATGTGTCCCGAAATGTATCCATTTCATAGTCTCTAATGATTCTTTGTATTTCTTTGGTATGATTTGTAATATCTTCTTCATTTCTCATTTTTGGTGAGCCGTTTCTTCTTTTTTTTTAATTAGTCTAGCTAAAACTTTGTCTATTTTGTTTAAATCTTTCCAAAAATCCAATCTTTTGTTTCATTTTGGGTCTCTAAGTAAGTTCTTCTCTGATCTTATATTTATTTTCGTCTGCTAACTTTGGGATTGGATCATTCTTGTTTTTCTAGTTCTTTGAGTGTCTACTCAGTGTCACTTTGAGTGTCTACTGAGTGTTAGGTTATTTGAAGTCTTTCTGTTCTGATATAAGCATTTATTGTGACACACTTCTCTGTCAATAGTGCCTTTTCAGTATCCCACAGGTTTGGTATGATGTTTCTTTATTTTTATTGGTTCCAAGTCAATTTTTGATTTCCTGTTTAATTTCTTGTACCCATATGTTTGGGAGCATGTTGTTTAGTTTCCACATATAATTTTCAGAGTTTCACTTATTATTTATTTCTAATGTTAATCTGTTGTTGTCTGGGAAGATACTTCCAATATTTCAATTTTTAAAAAATTATTGAGATTTGATTTGTGACTGAACATGTGGTCTATCCTGGAGGATGTTCGAGGTGCTGGTGAGAAGAATGTATATTCTGTGGTTGTTGGATAAAATGTTCTGCAGATATCTGCCAAATCCAATTGGTCTAAAGTGTGGTTTAAATCCTGAATTGCTCCATTGATTTTTTTTTTTTTTTTTTTTTTGCCTAGATGATCCGATCAATATTGACAGAGGGTGGTTCGAGCCTTCCACCATTCTGGTATTTGGGTTTATCACTTTCTTTAGATCTAATAGTGCTTGCTTTATATATCTGGGTGCTCTGATGTTGGGTACATATCTATTTATGACTTTTATGTCTTGCTGGATATATCCCTATATCTGGTTGTGTGGTGTGAATTCTCACAATTTTTGTTTGCCTGGGAAATATAGTATTTCTTCCTCTTTTCTAGAAGATCACCTTGGTGGGTATAAGTATTCTTGGTGGCAATTTTTTTTTCTTTTAGTATTTTTAATAATGTCATTCCATTTTCTTCTGGCCTTTAGCTTTTCTGATGAGAAGCCTGATGTTAGTCTGATGGGCGTTCCCTTATAGGTGACTTGATGCTTTTCTCTTGATGCTTTTAAAATTCTCTCTCTGTTTTTGAGCTGTGCCAATTTGAACATAATGTGTCTCACGGAGGACCTTTTTGGATTGAATCTGCTTGGGGATCTTTGAGCCTCCTGGGTCTGAAGGTATGACTTTCCCTATACCTGGGAAGTTTTTCACTACCATTTCATTGAATGTGTTTTTAATGCCTTTTCCTTTTTCCTTTCCTTCGGGAACATCTATGATGCAGACGTTCGTGCACTTCAAGTTGTCTGGTAGCCCTCTTAGATTTTTATTCATTTTTTAAATTCTTTTTTTCTTTTTTTGCCCACCTGGGTTATTTCGAGAAGACCGTCTTCCTTTTTTCTGCTTGTTCTAGCTCACTGTATAAACTCGCAGTTTTGTTTTTTCTTTCATCAAATGAACCTTTCGGTTCCATGAACCCAGCTAAATCCTTTTTTAGGACATTAATCTCTTTATATGTTTTCTCCTCCAGATCCTGGATACCTTTTCTCATTTTGGTGTGTTGTCTAATCGAGTCTTCTTGTAGCTCATTGAGTTGCCTGAAGATTGTTGCTCAGAATCCCTTTTCAGTCATTTCAAGGGTTTCCTGTTCTATAGGGTCTGGCACTTGAGAATTACTATATTCCTTTTTCAGTGTCATATTTCCTTTTGTTTCTTTGGTTTTTTACATATGTTTAGTCTCTCACCTTGATTTCTGGGCATCTGATAGATCACTTGCTGCTTTTATTACTCTGGAGTCCAGAGTGGACTTTGAGGAGAAAGACACCCTCTTCCTTTTCCAGGCTCCTCTGGTGACTCTCCTTGTGTCGATGCACTTGAATACGTGGTGGGCCTCCTGAACGATGATCATGGCTGATCTGCGGTGGCAAGCCACCTTTACGGAGGTGGAAGATGTGGCTGCTGTTGTGGTCCATGTGCACGGAAGTGGTATGTGTCCTCTCTGTCCCTGTGGCAAAGGTCTTCTTGCCTTCTGTGAGGGCAGGGGTTGATTGGGGTTGGGCATTTCCCTGCTTTGGGCCTCCCTGTCATGGCACCTATGCTTTTCCTGCTTCCTGCATGGGTGGGGGTGGGGTTCTTCCCTTCATCTGGAGTGTGGTCAGTTATTTGTTTGTTTTTACAAATTTCAATGTACACATCTCAACCCTGACTTCAGAGGCTTTGTCTATCCTGGGGTCCCAGGATCTCCTTTCAAATGTATGACATCCATTCTGTTAATATTCACAGGTGCTGTCCTGCTGTCTTTGCCTGCACATCTGCAGGGACACTCAACGATTCACTCATTCCATGGGTGATAGATGAATCATTTACCAGCTGCTGGAGTGTCCTGAATCATCCATGCAGATTTCCCAATACCTGCAGGTAACAGAGGCTGTGGTGCAGCCACCTGGGCCTCCCATAACAGAGCATACGAAGCTGTGGCAAAAGGATTAAGAATGTTTTCGTATTTTGTTTACACACAATTTTTCTGATTTATCATGATTGATGCCTCTATACTTACCACTTGTATGTACGTGCATGCATAATATGGAAATGTTATTTGATTAATTCTGTGTTGCCGATTTATTCTTAATTTATTTCTATTACTCTTATCAGTTTTGAAATCTGCTCTGAGCATTCCTTTAAGGTCATCTTGCATACTGGCATGTACGTTACTTTGAGATAAATTCTAGGACATATTAACTAGGATTAAACCCATGCTCTATCGTTTACTGGATATTTGACAAAACATTTCCATAAAAAAAGCAAGATTTATGCATTTGCTCTCAGATTATTTTTGTGGTTTTAGGCATTAACATTTTTTTTAAAAACTGCTAGAATGACATCCTGTGTATAGTCAGTGTTCAAAGAGAAGTGTTGTTGCTATTGTTACTATTATATTGAAGCCTGCATATCACATGCAATCCATTCAATTCAAAGTCATCTGTGAATCCTTTCCTCAGTATTCTACCTCAGTGCTACTCAAAAGTGTGGCATTTGGACTAAAGGCATTGGTATCACTTGAACTTGTTAGAAATGCTGACACTCAGTCCCAGCCCCAGACCTCTTTAAATCAGAATTTGCATTCTAACAAGATTTCCAGTTCATTGTTGCGCACGTGAAATTTTGAGAAGTATGCTTCTTATTCACCATGACTTTTTCTTCTAAGAAATATGCACAACTTATTCTAGATGATATAAATACGAAACTCCAAAATATATATTCCTATACCGATGTTTTGATTTTATGTTTTATATCCCATGAAACCACAGTGTCTACACTGGTTAAGTAAATTTTACATCATTATTTTTGCACAGAGTTAGAACGTACATTAGAGAATATTACGATGTTGACAAGTATCTTATTGGATAATTCAGGTCACTCCTATGAGTCAGAACATGTTTTCCTAACTCTGTAATTTTGCCTTGGGTCAAATGAAGAACTCTGCCCATGGTCACATGGTCGTTGTGTTATTTGTTTATTTACTTTCATTTCAGGGACTGTCAATGTTTGGAGATGCGGCTGTAGAATTATCTCCAGAGAAATGGGAATGCCTGGACCCTGCTCAGTGGAATTTTGTACAGAGATGTGATGTTAGAGAACTACAGAAACCTGGTCTCCCTGGGTGAAGATAACTCCCATTCGGAATTCCCTATACACGCCAAGGTTTTCATTTCCTTTCTGTGTAGAATGTCTCTTGAGAGATTGTGCTTTTCATATATGCATTTTAGATTCCTGTTTTCAAGAAAAACAAAGTTGGGGTTTGTTTGTGGAAAAGAAAGCCTTCACGATATTTCATCTTGACATCAGTCTTCCCCTTTTTGAGGTGATCTTTATCCTTCACTCTAATTTAGTAACAATTCTAGAAATTCAGTGGCATACAGTATTGTTGCCCACACCTTAAAATGCATTTCCCCATTTAGTATTTGATTTAGTAGTAATTGGAAGTGGAGGTCAAGATCCACAAATTTGAAATGCTTTCAAAATATTCTAATGGGTGTGCCACGAAAGTATTTTGGGATACAGTATCTTACAATCTGTTTCAAAGTGTTCCCTGTTCTCTGCTGAGCACAGAATTAGATGGATTAAAAAATTCTCCTCAAGAGTCATGTGACTTTTCCTAATAAAACAGGTCTTCCTGTCTTTAAGCCGGATCTGGTCATCTTTTTGGAACAAAGGAAAGAATCCAGGAATATACAGAGAAAAATTGACTGTAGCCAAACACCCAGGTAGGTGAGAATACATGAGCAGATAACACAGGTCAGGCAAGGTCCAAAGGTCAAAGAAGAAACCATACCTTAAAGCGTGAATTGGGAAGATCTGCTCCAGTGAATATTATTTTGGGGAAGCTTAGGTTTATTTCTCTTCTTCTCATCAGAGGTACATCTTCTATTTAGTGCTCTTACATTTTCTGGTTAATTTCCTTCCCCTTCAGTTATCTTCTTTCAAATTGATAGTGAGGGCCAAAGCTTTCTTTGTGGTCTCACAATCTTGACTGCTCTTCTATTGATTATGCAGACAGACCTGGGTAAATCTGAGCCTATGTCTGAGGACCTCTACGTTAAGTCATTTTAAGTTCTTTTTTGTCACATGGCAGAAGTGTGTGACAGGTGTGGTGAACATATTGGGATTTGGTGCAAAAATCCTAGTAACAGTGTCGACAGATGTCGCATATTTCCAATCCTATGAAGGTTTCAAAGGCAGTTCTACAGAAATTCAGACTCAGTAATTTCATCTTAGCACAAAGCATCTCCCTAAATAGAGGAAAATCTAACCCTATATTTCACCTCAATGTTTTCTTTTTCTCTAGCCTAAACTAAGAGAAATTTAAACAAACTCTGCCACTGTGAAGTAATTTAGTGTATTTCTTACTATAGATAATTCTTAACTAGTCTCCATGGGAGCTTAGAACATTGGCTAACATATAGTAAAGTTCTGATTGTTGCCTTATATCTTATTGGTGTATAATTTTGTCTGATTTAGTATGAAGCTTACTGAGAATGTGTCCTTTGTTCTTTCTTGTTTGCCTTTCTCCTCCCTTTCTTCTTCCTTTCCCCACCTTTCTTTGTGACATGTGCATTTTTTTCTGCAAATATATATTGTATATATTTAAGGTGTACATCGTGATGATTTGATGTAAGTATACGTTGTGTAACAATCAGCATAATCATGTTAACTAACACATCATCTCACACAGTTACCATATTTTTTTGTGGTGAAAACACGATGTGCTTTCTTAAAAAATCCCAAGTGTACAATACATAGTTAACTAGAGTCACAACATCTACATTAGATCCCCCAAATTTATCTTGTAACTGAAAGTTTATACCCTTTGATCCACATCTTTCCATTTCACTACCCCTACCTGTTAGCACCCACCATTCTGTTTTAACTCTTACCTTGTTTTTTTTTTTTTAGATTTTACATGTAACATATCAAAGTATTTGTACTTTTTGGCTTATTTCAAATACCATAATGTCCATCAGGTTCATCCATGTCACAAGTGAGAGGATGACCTTTTTCTTTATGGTTGAATAATATGTATAAAGGTACTTGAAAAAGTTAATGGCAAGAGTCAGATTATTTTCATTCTGTTTTTCCAAGACCTTCTTGATGTATCCTCGTATATACCCCATATTATTTATCCATTCTTCCATCAATGGACCTTTAGGTTGTTTTTACATCTTGGCTATTATGAATAATGTGCTGTGAACAAGGGGGTACAGATATTTCTTTGACATACTGATTTTATTTTCTTTGTGTATATGCCCAGATGTGGAATTAAATGATTGGAAGGCAGTTCAATTTTTAATTTTTTGAGAAGCCTCTATATTGTTTTCATATTGACTGGATCAATTTACATCCCTACCAGTGGTGTAGGAGGGTTTCTTTTTCCACACCCTCAACAACATTTGTTATCTTGACTTTATGATAAAAGCTATCTTAAGGGTGTGAGGCAATATCTCACTGTGGTTTGATTTGCATTTCCCTGATGGTTAGTGATGCCAAGCAGAACCTTTTCATAAACCTGTTTGCTACTTTTACATCTTCTTTAGAGAAATATATATTTAGGCCCTTTACATATTTTTTAATTAGATTTACCCCTCATGCCTTCTGTGATGTTATGATGTAGCAAGAAGGCCCTTTCAGCATGTCAGCACTGTGCTCTTGATCTTTCCAGCCTCTTGAATCATAAGTCAGAAATAACTTCTACTCTTTGTAAGTTACCCAGTCTGTGGTACTGTTAAAGCAGCAGAAAATGACAAAGAGTGGCTTAATTGATTTTTTAAAAAATGACATCCAAAAATACAGAGCTTACAAGAGTCTCATTTTAGATATAAGAACACACAGACACTAAAAGAGACAAAGAAAAAAATTCATAAAAAATATAACCAAAGGAATACAAGAGTAGTCATACTTAGATAAAATAGCCTTCCAGGAAAAATCTGTCACAAGAGTCAAATAAGATCACTACATGATAACAAAGTGGTAAATTTGTCAAGAGGATATAGCAATAAATACACACACACACACACACACACAGCCTAAATATATAAAGAAAAATATTTATAGAACTGTAGAAATAGACAGAAATACAGTAATAATAGGGAACTTCAAAACCTGAATTAAAACAATAGATCATTCAGACAGAAAACCAAGGAAACAATGTACTTGTATAACTCGATAGACCAAATGAGCATTAAAGACATATACAGAACATTTTATCCAAAGTATCAGAACACACGTTTCTGAAGCACACATGAAACATTCTTTAGACATCCTACAGGACAGATAATATGTTCGGCAAAAACCAACACAAAACAAAAAACAAATCTTAACAAATTTAAAAATAATTCATATATATCAAGGTTTTTTTTTATACCACAATGGCATAAAACTGGAACTCAAAACTACTCCAGATATGCTTCTGAACAGCCAATTGATTAAAGAAAAATCAAAAGGTATCTTCAAACAAAAATAAAAACAAACCAAACTTATGAGATGAAGAAAAACACTTTTAAGATAAAAGTTCTAGTGAATAATTTCTATGTTAATAAAAAAAGGATCTGAAATAGACAAGCTAAGTTTAACACCCAAGGAAATTTGCTGTGGATTCTATGTCCCAACCCAAACTCATTGAAGTTTAAAGTGTGTCCCTCAAAGTTCCAGGTGTTGAAAACTTGACCCCCCTGTAACTGCTGAGGGTAGAAAATCCTATTACGGTAATTCAAAGATGGGGCCTTGAAGTGGTGATTAGATTGTAGAACGATGTCATAGCGAATGGATTAATAATGGTGGTCAGGTCTGAGGTTCTGACAGCTTTAAAAGGAAAGCACATGAGAGTCTCTCTCTGCTCTGCCATTTTCTGCCCTGTGAGACCCCTACATTGCTGTAAAGCCACCGCCAAAGAATACCTTCACTAGAGGTGTCCCCTGGACTTTGGAGTTCCCTGCCTCCAAAACTATAAGCAATAGATTTTATTTTCTTACAAATTACCTAGTTCTGTGTATTTTGTTGTAAGTAACAGAAACAGAGTAATAGAGCATTGGTACCAAGAATGGGGTGTTGCTTATAATGGATACTCAAAAAATGTGGAAGCAGCTTTGAAAATGGGTAATGGGCAAAAGGCTGGAAAAATCTGAAGGTGCAGGCTAGAAATAGTGTAGATGCTGGTGTGAGTTTAAAAGACAAGAAAACCAGGGAAAGTGTGGAATATTTTAGAGACTGGTTAAACGGTGGTGACCAGAATGCTTATGGAATTTTGTCCTGTAAAGACCATTCTGAGGAGGTCTCAATCATACTAAGAAGTTTATTGGAAACTAGGGCAAAGATCGCCCTTGTGATGAACTTGCAAGAAACATGGCTGCATTCTGTCCATGCCTACAAGTTTTACGGCATTTGGAACTTAAAGTTGCTGACCCTGGGTTCTTGATGGAAGAAATTTCTAAGGAAGCTGCATGGCTACTTGTAACCATCTATGCTGAGTTATAGCAGTAAAGGCATGAAGAAAAGCCAGAATTTATAATTCAAAAGAAAGCATATGACAAATAATTTGAATACTTTCAGCCCAGCCACAAAAGTAAGTGTGTAGCCCAGGGGCCCTTTGCTAAGGAGAGGAATACAGAAAAGTGTGAACAAGAGAAGGGAAAAAAGATCCTGAAGGCATTTCAGGGTCTCTCTTTTCCATTACAGGCCCAGAGGCCTAAGGAGACAGAATGGTCTTGGGGAACAGGCCTGAGGTGCCCACGGCAGGCTCACTGCCCAGGGCCACCTCAGGATGCTGCTCCCCACAGCAGCAGCTCAGCTGCTTTGGCTACTTCAGCTGTGGTTGAATTGGTCCCAGGTGTGGGTGGACCCACAGCTTTAGAAAATACAAGCCGGAAGCCTTGAAGGCATCCATGCAGTGTTAAGTCTGCTGGCAGAGCAATGGAGGCTCCCAAGGTGGAGGCACTCTCATTTCAAAGGACATAAAGAAGCCTGGTGACCCAGGAAGACATCTGTCAAGGGGCAAAGTCACCACACTCAGCCTTCACTAGAGCAATGCTGAGTGGAAATGTGTGGTTGGAGTTGCAGAAGAGAAACCCCATCAGCTCCGTGCCTACTGGAGCTGTGGGAGCAGGACCGCAATGGAGACCCCAGAACTGTGAAGCTACCAGTGAGCAAAGCCAGCCTTAGAGAGCTGAAGCATGGCCTTTAGACCAGTAAAGCCATAGTAGTGGAGCTGCCTGAGGACCTGGAGACCCAACCCCTGCACAGCATGCAGAGGACATCAAACATGCAGCCAAGGCACAGGATTCAACAGCTGTGAGACTTAGCACCTGCCCTTCTGGGATTCTGACTTATTTGGGACCTGTATCAGTCTGTTTTGTGCTGCTATAACAGAATATCTAAGACTGAATAATCCATAAGGAAGAGAGATTTATTTGGCTTATGATTCTGGGACAGCATCTGGCACAGGCCTGAGGCTCCTTCTACTCATGGCGGAAAGTGGCAGGTAGCTGGCGGGTACAAGCAGATCACATGGTGAGAGGAAGCAAGAGACAGGAAGTAGGTTCCAGAGTCCTATAAACAACCAGCTCTAGTGGGAACTAATAGAGCAAGAACTCACTCATTACTCCCTCCACCTAAGGAGAGCATGAATCCATTCCTGAAGGATCTACCCCATGACTCAATCACTTTCCAACACTGCCACATTGGGAATCAAATTTCCATGAGTGTTAGAGGGGACAACACATCCAAACTCCATCAGGACCTGCTGCACCTTTCTTTTGGCCTATTTCTCCTTTTTTGAACAGGAATATGTACCCTATGCTTGTCCCACCACTGAATCTTGGAAGGAGATAACTTGTTTTGGTTTCACAGATGGGATTTTGAACTTGGGTCTTTTGAGTGGAAACAAGTGAAGACTTTGGGGATGAAATAAATATATTCGTATGGGTAAAGAACATGAGTTTTGGGGGACCAGGAGTGGAATGCTGTGGATTGAATGTCCAACCCCAAACTCACTGATGCTTAAGCTGTGTCCCCCAAAGTTCCAAATGTTGAAAATTTGGTCCCCACTGTAATTGTGGAGGGTGGGAGATCCTAGTGTGGTAATTGAAAGGTGGACCTTGAAGAGATGATTAGATTATAGGACCATCTGGTAGTGAGTGGATTAATAACGGTGGTCAGGAGTATGGTCCTGAGGGCTTCAAAAGGAGAGCACATGAGCGTCTCTCTCTGCTCCACCATTTTCTTCCATGTTGAGACTCCTGCATGGTGATAAAGCCATCACCAAAGAAGAACCTCACTAGATGTGTTCAATGGACTTTGGACTTCCCAGCTTCCAAAAACTGTAAGCAATAAATTTTGTTTTCTTACAAATTACCCAGTTTTATGTATTTTCTTTTAAGCAAAAGAAATGCACTACTACAAACTGGAAAATAAACTATTAAATAATGCCACTGTTAGCATGGTGAATGAAAGAACATTGTAGTTTAAAGGGATAAAATAGAAACTCAAAAGAGAACACAAAACATCAAACTGAGAATTGAGTTTTTTTTTTTTAAGGCAACAAAATTGTCAAGATTTTACTAGGTTAAGCAAGGTTAAGAAAAGAGAGAGAGCTCAAAAAAATATAAATTAAAGAGGAGACACTACAAGTGATATGTTTTAGTACATTTTGTGTTGCTATAACAGAAATACCTGAGACTGAGTAATTTATAAAGAAGAGAGGTTTATTTGGCTTACGATTCTGGAACAGCTGCATCGGACATGGGCCTCAGGCTGCTTCTACTCATGGCAGAAAGTGGCAGGCAGCCGGCGGGTACAAACAGATCACATGGCGAGAAGAAGCAAGACAGAGGAAGCAAGAGAGAGAGAGAGAAGGTGCCAGGGTCTTTTTAAGCAACGAGCTCTCGCAGAACTAATAGAGTGAGAACTCACTCACTAATCCTCCCTCCCCCAGGGAGAGCATGAATCCATTCATGAGGGATCTGCCCCCTTAGCTCAATCAGTTTCCAACACTGTCACACTGAAGCTCAAATTTCCACCTGAGTTTTGGATGGGACAACACATCCAAACTCCATCATGATACCACAAAAATACAAAGGATTATAAAGGACCACTATGAACAACTGTATGCCAAATATGAGATAACTGAGAAAAAAATAGGTAAATTTTTAAAAATGGAAAACCTACCAAAATTAAATCATAAAAAATTGGAAAATCTGAACAGACCAATTATTAGTAAGAAGATGAAGCGATAATCAAAAATCTCTAAACAAAGAAATGCCCAAGGAAGGATGACTTTGTGGGTAAATTCTACCAAGAATCTAAAGAAGAAATAATGCTAATCCTTTCCAAACTCAGTATTTTCCCATTAAAATTTAATCAACTTCTTTTGGTTCAATATTATAAACATTATATTGGAAATTTTTAATATTTTAATGCTAAATTTGAATTATGGCTTCGAATCAATTTTTTCTTTTCCCAAAATACCATTGAGGAAAATAGTCATTGACTTTTTTCTCTTCATCAAGGCTTATTTTCATCTAAATTTTGTACTTCTGTTTGGTTGGTATAAATATTCTAAAAATCAAGCTGTAGTGTAAATCATGTTTTTTTCTCCAAAAAAATCACAAATGAAAAATAAGTTGGACCATATAATTTTAAGACTTTTGTTCCTCAAAATTTATAAAATGCTTCAGCAAATGTGCAACAGTTAATGTATAAGGATTTCTATAAAGCATTATTTGCAATAAGGAAACTTGAAAAATCAAATATTGTAAAGGAGTGAAGAGATGTTTAAGACAAATGTAAATAACCAAGATAATTAAAGAGCAGATTGTAATCATACATTTTATTTATATGAGCAAGGAAGCACTTGTAAATTTATGTGTGTGTGTGTATATATATATATATATATATATATATACACATACAAATCTTGACTTTTTCTTTAAAACTACAGCTAGGAAAATTATGGAAAGTATTAATGTAATATTTGTTCCATAACTGAAAAGTTCTGAATTATTCTGAAAAATAGAAAACTGGTAGGGTCAATGTGATAGGAAGACTGCAGGTAAACTTAGAATAGTTGATGTAGCAAGAACTTCAATATCATTAAAGGTAGAGTGAAATTAAGAAAAGCCACGAAGACCACACTGTAGCTAAACACACAGAAGCTGCAAACCATCTGTCTAAACGCATTAAGTATGCATTCTCTAAGAAAACAATATCTACAAACATTCAAACAAAAGGATTAACAGTTAAATATTCAGGATTATAACCATTTAATTATTTATAAGTTGTTTAAGCTAATAGTTGAGACTTATCATTCAATCTGAATGACATACTGTGCTATCTTACTACAGGTTGAAAATAACCATATGCAAAATATTTATCTTTTATAACCTTAGAGGCAAAATCCAAAGAATCTAGGAAAATTTAGGGCTAGCAATTAATGGGAAAGAAGAACATGCTTGCAAGACTACCGAAGTAAACATTATTGAATTAGGAGGTACTGACATGAATAAAACTAATCCAATTTTATTTTATGATTCCCAGGGAAAATCAATTACAAACCTATAGTGTGATGTCCATGGTGAAGATCAAAATAACATCTATGGAGGGTAATAGGAAAACAAGTCTGACATTTTGAACTCTGGATGAGAATCAGTTTGGGGTAACTACTTTTCCAGTCCCCTTACTTATTCTCATGATTTTAAAAAAGAGAGAGAACTACATAGTGATTTTACACAGGGAGCTGTGCAAGGTCATGCAAGTTTAAATCTATTTCAGCTCTATGTGCAGACTGGGAAAGGGATAGCAGTGAATCTGCTCTTTAGCTGAAAATATGCTAAATCATTAAAAATAAGGTGCAATGTAGCAATACAGTATCAAGAAAGAAAACTTTGTGCAATACTTACTTACGAATTGACTGAAGCTAAAATAAGAACTGTAACAAATATAGTACCATGATAATTTATTTAGATTTGTCTTAGTATTTTAGATTAGTTTTAAGGAAGGTTTACATTGATTTCAATCGAATGAACAAGTGGACAGTATTTTCTAACTACTAGAAAATATGAAATGTTATATCATATTAAAATTATATATATATATATAATTGTTATAATAGACATTATATATGTGAAAGTAATTCATAAGCAATGCTTAAATTGGATGAATGCTTTCAGTACTTCTATGTTTCAACCCCCCTTAGTGTACTACTTACTATATTTGAAAATGGAATCAATATTCAAGAAAAAAAAGGAATCGTCCTTTAATTTGTTTCTTTATGAGGGTTGGAAATGTACAGGTAATGCCATGTTAGCATAAGAAATATAATATATAAATATTCTGTGTCATTATTATGATAGGCTTTTCAGCCAATGGCTGATAAACCATCCTTGCAGTTTCATCCTAAATGAATTGGGTAATGGAGGCAATGTCATCTTTCTAGGTTACATTTATTTCTCATCACTTGAAAAAGCAATCGATTTATAGCATTTGATCATCCCTTCTCCCTTTTAAATAAACAAACACTGCTGCTAGTACTGTTCTGATTTCAGAACCTAATTAAATAACTTTTTTTCTCTTAATCTTAATAAGTGTTTGTCTAAAAGCGTGTTCTGAATTTGGATTCTAGATTCTTTCATTATGACTTTCGTTTCTTCTCTTCCATTGATGAATTATTCTTAATGACTAAGTTCTGAGAACTGTTAAAGACTGGTTTCTATGTTCCCCTCCTTTAATTCTCAGATATGGGGATGTCATAGTCATAGGGTTTTCTTTACAAAATCGCCACAGTGTGAAAAGCAAGTCTATAGCAAATAAATGGGTGTGTGTGTCTGCACACCTGTCACAAAGTTAAATAAACTTTGACCCAGTGGTCACAGTTCTTGGAATTTATACTAGGAATTTTTTAAAAAATAAATGTATTAAGATGTTTATAATAGTGGAAATGGTAAGTAAAACATTGTAACATAAATATGTTACGCATTTAGCTCAATATGGGAAATTAAGTCGTTCGTGGTTATTTATCTGAAAGAATATTACGGTGTTTCCAGTTTCTGTCAAGAAATTAACAAAGGTGCCTGGAGCCCAACCACAAATTAAACATGGAAAAATTATAGAGGCATACACAGGGTAGTAAAAGTAGTGACAACAACTTAAAGATTGAGAAAACATTTCCTAGGGAGATAAAAGGCTATTTTAAACTGGTATAAGAGTGGGTTACGGTATGGAAGTATGCCTGGTATAGAGGGCAGCTTGAAGCAACATGAGAAAGTAAATTATTAGTAGGATATTAGTAAATGGGACCACAGTGAAGGGTAAAGGTGACATGCTGGGCTCAGAAGTTTATTAAAGCAGGTGATGAATGACAAATTAGTGGATACAAATTTCCATACCTTCCATAAAAAGCATGCTGGAAATTTGATTTGGGTTCTTCTAAATCTATAAATTAATTTGAGGAGAATTCACTTCTTAACAATATTGAGGATACCAACCCATTGGCTTGCTATAAATATGTATTTAGGTCCTCTTCAATTTTTGTCACCAATATTTTGAAATATTCAATGTAGAGGTTTACATATTTTTGCTATATTTATTACTAAGTAATTATGTTTTTAATGATATTTTAAATAGTGTTGCTCTATTTTAAAATTTCACTCTCTAATTGCTTCTGCTATTATATGGAAAAAATTGATTTTTGTACACCGACCTCTTATCTACGGGCCTTGTCCACTTCACTTATTATCTATAATATTTTATAGATTCCTTTGAGTTTTCTGTTTGCATCAACATCTCATCTCAAAGACAGTTTAATTTTTGTTTCTATTACTTATGCATTTTATTTCTATTTCTTCTTCTATTGGCCTGGCAAAAACCATTCAATGTTGAATAGGAGTTAGGAAAGTGATTTCCTTGTCTTATTTCTCCAATGCAAAGGGATGTTAATATTTTTCTCTTATTATTCTAAAATTTTAATAGACACCCTTTAAATTATATTGAATTTTGAACTCTAAAACAATCATTTATTCCCAGGGATAAAAGCACTTAGCCGTGATATACTTATTGCTATTTTTATACATTTCCAGATTTGAATTGGCAATACGTTAACCATATTTTTCTTTTTATGTTAATTAGAGATAATGATCAGGATTTTATTATTATGTGATATTTTCAGGTTTTATTGTTAGATTTTTATCTCAGAAAGCAAATAGGAAAATGTTCTCTCTCCCTCTAATTTCTGAAAAATTTTCAATAATTTTAGTGTTAGTTATTTTATAAACATTTACTAGAATTTAACAGTAAAGTCATCTGGGACTGAAGATTCTTTATACGAGGAAGTTTGAAATGACAGATTTAATTTCTTTAATTGATATGGAATTATTCAGGTTTTACATTTCTGTATGTGTCAATTTTGCTGTTATTTTTTTAAAATTTGTTCATTTTATTTATCATATTTATCAAATAAAGTTTCTCGTAGTATCCTCTTCTTGTTTTTAAAATTTTTAGGCCTGTAATAATCTCCTATCTTCAATTATCTTCTTAGTAATTTTTATTTTCCCTCCTCTTTTTGATAATTCTTGCTTGAATCTATTCAAAGCAGGAAAATTTGTTTTTTTTTTTTTTTTTTTTTTAAAAGATGACCGGTAAGGGGATCTTAACCCTTGACTTGGTGTTGTCAGCACCACGCTCAGCCAGTGAGCGAACCGGCCATCCGTATATGGGATCCGAACCCGGGGCCTTGGTGTTATCAGCACCGCACTCTCCCGAGTGAGCCACGGGCCGGCCCCAAAGCAGGAAAATTTGATTTGTTCTAATGTTCCCTCATGTAAATCCATTTCATATTTTATTTATTACTGTTACTATAATATTCTACCCATTACTTTATTTGAATGTAGTTTGCCAAACTTTTTCTAGCTATCTTGTGTTATACTTAAAATGATTCACTTGTAAACAGTCCATACTTGAGCTTCTTTTTATAGACTGACAATCTATTTTTTAAAATTTTATTTTATGTATTTATTTTTGTTTTTTTATTTCAACTTCTCAATGTATATTGCAGTTGATTTTCATGACCCTTTACCCATTCCTCTTCCCTACTCCCTCTCTCCTCTCCCTGCCCCTCATCGTATTTGTTCACTTGACTTAAATAGTTCAAGGAATTTTTGTGGTCATTCCATCTTCTTCCCCCCCACCACACCCGTTATTTGTTTGTGTTTATTTATTTATTTTTAGCTCCCACAAATAAGTGAGAACATGTGGTATTTCTCTTTCTGTGCCTGACTTATTTCACTTAATATAATTCTCTCTAAGTCCATCCATGTCATTGCAAATGGCAGTATTTCATTCTTCTTTAAAGCAGAGAAGTATTCCATTGTGTAGATGTACCACAGTTTCCGTATCCACTCATCTGATGATGGACATTTGGGCTGGTCCCAACTCTTGTCTATTGTAAATAGTGCTGCAATAAGCATGGGAGTACAGGTATCCCTTTGGCATGATGATTTCCATTCTTCTGGGTACATGCCCAGCAGTGGAATCTCTGAGTCATATGGTAGATGTATCTGTAATGGTCTGAGGAACCTCCATACCATTTTCCATAAAGATTGCACCATTTTGCAGTCCCATCAACAGTGTATGAGAGCTCCTTTTTCTCCACAAACTCCCCAGCATTTATCATTCTCAGTCTTTTGGATATTAGCCATTCTAACTGGAATGAGATGGTATCTCAGTGTGGTTTTGATTTGCATTTCCTGAAGCTGAGTGATGTCGAGCATTTTTTCATGTGTCTGTTGGCCATTTGTAATCTTCCTTTGAGAAATGCCTATTCAGCTCCTTTGCCCATTTTTTAATTGGGTTACTTTTTTTTTTTTTGCTATAAAGTTGTTTGAGTTCCTTGTATATTCTGGATATTAATCCTTTGTCAGCTGTATACTTTGCAAATATTTTCTCCCACTCTGTTGGTTGTTTTCTCTGTTAATTCACTCTGTTAATTGTTTCTTTTGCTGTGCAGAAACTTT
The DNA here is from genome assembly GCF_027409185.1 of Cynocephalus volans. Lineage (NCBI taxonomy): Eukaryota > Metazoa > Chordata > Mammalia > Dermoptera > Cynocephalidae > Cynocephalus > Cynocephalus volans. The sequence continues at coordinate 107,744,434 of NC_084471.1, read as the reverse complement.
TTAGTTTGATATATCCCATTTGTATATTTTTCCTTTGGTTACCTGTGCTTTTGGGGTCATATTCATGAAGTCTGACCCAATCCTACTTCCTGGAGTGTTTCCCCTATGTTTTCTTTAAGGACTTTTATTGTTTCAGGTTGTGTATTTAATTCTTTAATCCACTTTGAGTTGATTTTGGTGTACGGTGAGAGGTACGGGTCTAGTTTCATTCTCTTACATATGAATATCCAGTTTTCCTAGCACCATTTGCTGAAGAGGCAGTCTCTTCCCCAGTGTGTAGACTTGGTGCCTTTGTCAAAGCTAAGATGACTGTAGGTGTATGGATTGATTTCTGGGTTCTCTATTCTATTCCATTGATCCGTGTGTCTGTTTTTATGCCATTACCATGCTGTCTGGGTTATTATAGCTTTGTAGTATAGTTTAAAGTCAGCTAGTGTTATACCTCCAGTTTTATTTTATTTATTTATTTATTTATTGCTCAGGATTTCTTTGGCTATGCATGGTCTTTTGTTATTCCATATAAAAATTAGTATAGTTTTTTCCATTTCTGAGAAAAATATCATTGTAAGTTTGATGTGGATTGAAATGAATCTGTAGATCACTTTGGATAGTATGGACATTTTCACAATGTTGATTCTTCCAATCCAAGAGCATGGGATATCTTTCCATTGTCTTGTGTCCTCTTTAATTTCTCTCAATAGTAGTTTTTAGCTCTAATCATAGAGATTTTTCACAACCTTGATTAACTTTATTCCTAAGTATTTTATTATTTTGGTGGCTATTGTAAATGGGCAAGCTTTCTTGATTTCTTTTTCTGCATGTTCACTGATGGAGTAGAGAAATGCTACTGATTTTTTGTGTGTTGATTTTGTATTCTGAAGCTTTGCTAGAATCATTTATCAACTCTAAGAGTTTTTTTGTAGAGGCTATAGGCTGTTCAATATGTAGGGTCATATCATCTACAAACAGAAACAGCTTGACTTCATCTTTTCCAGTCTGGATGCTCTTTATTTCCTGCTCTTCTCTGATGGCTCTGGTTAGTACTTCCAACACTATGTTGAATAGGAGTGGTGAGAGTGAGCATCCTTGTCTAGTCCCTGTTTGGCAGTGGGCTTATCATGTATGGCTTTAATTGTGTTGAGATACTTTCCTTCTATACCCAACTTGTAGAAAGCCTTTATCATGAATGAATGTTGAATTTTGTCAAGTGCTTTTTCACCATCCTTAGAGATGATCATATGGTTTTTGTCTTTGATTTTATTGATGTGGTGTATCACATTTATTGATTTGGGTATGTTGAACCAACCTTGCATCCCGGGATGAATCTCACTTGATCATAAGTTTTAAGTAATTTGATATCCTCTTTTAAGAAGTGCCTGTTTGAGTCTCTTGCCCATTTTCCTATTAGAATACCTATCTTTTTCTTATGGAGTTTTAAGTTATTTGTTTATTTTTGGTTAAGTCCTTTGTTGAATATATGTATTGTAAATAACTGTGTCTTGCCTTTTCATCCTCTTAATGGTGTCATTTAATAAGAAAAAAAGTTATTTATTTTATAGCAAAATACATTGATCTTTTTCTTTTGTTTTGGGTTTTTTAATTATTATTATTTCTTAGAATTTAATGTACTTGCAAATTCAAACAAATGTTTCAAAATGTTACCCGTAGTTACATCTAAATTTTCTACATGTTCTTAATTTTCTAAAATAAGTGCAAATTACTTTAACAAACTTACAGGGGAGTTTACCACACATTTAATTAGTGCTTAATATGTGCCTGGCACATTTTTTTTCTTTATTTTTTAATTGATGAATAATAATTGTATAAATTTATGGGATACAATGTGATGTTTTATATATTATGGACTGATCAAATCAGGCTAATTAACACATCCATCACCTCACATACTTATCATTTCTTTGTAGTGAGAACATTTCAAATTCACTCTTTTAGCCATTTAAAAATACACAGTAAATTATTAACTATAATCACCATCTGTGCAATAGATCACCAGAACTTTATTCTTCCTGTCCAACTGGAACTTTGTACCCTCTGGCTAATATCACCCCTTTCCCTATCCCCTCATCGCCCAACCCCCAGCTTCTGGTAACCACCATTCTACTCTCTACTTTTATGAGCGCAACCTTTTTACATTCCACATATGAGTGAGGTCATGCAGCATTTGTTTTCTCTGTGCCTAGTTTATTTCACTTAGCATAATGTCCTCTAGATTCAAGCATATTGTTGCAAATAACAGAATTTCCTTCTTTTTTAAAGTTGGATAGTATTGTATTGTGTATATACACCACATTTTCTTTATCCATTTGCCTGTTGATGGCACTTAGTTTTTTTCCATATCTTGGCTATTGTAATAATGCTGCAGTAAACATGGGAGTACAGACATCATTCAACATACTGATTTCCATTCCTTTGGATATATACCCAGAAATGGAATTGCTGGATCATATGGTAATTCTATTTTTAATTTTTTGTGGAATCTTCATACTGTTTTTCATAATATCTATACTACTTTACATTCCCACTAACAGTGCACAAGAATTCCCTTTTCTCCACATCCTTGCCGACAGTTGTTTTATCTTTTGTCTTTTTGATAATAGTTATTCTAGCAGGTGTGAGGTGATATCTCATTGTGGTTTTAATTTGCATTTCCCTGAGGACTAGTGATGTTGAGCATTTTTTCACATATCTGTTGGTCTTTTGTGTGCCTTTGTTTGAGAAATGTCTATTCAGGTCCTTTGCCCATTTTTTAATAGGGTTATTTATTTTCTGGTTATTGAGCAGTTTGAGTTCCTTATGTATTTTGGATATGAGCCCCTTATATAATAATCAATTCAAAATGCACCCAAGACTTAAATGTAAGATCTGAAACTGCAAAACTACTAGAAGAAAATATAGTAGAAACTTCACAACATTGGTCTGGGCAACGATTTCATGGATATGACCCTAAAAGCACAAGCAACAAAAGAAAAAATAGGCAAATGGGATTGAATCAAACAGAAAAGTTCCAAGACAGCAAAGAAAACAATTAACAGAGTAAAGAGACAACACACAGATTGGGAGACAATATTTACAGAGCTTCTTCTTTTTTGTTTCTGTTTTTTGTGACCTATTTTTAAATCTTTACCTCCTTTGAGGTCATAAAGATATTCTCCCATATTATCTACATATGGATTCTCAATACATCTGGAATTGATTTTCATATATGGTGTGAGGTAGGCATCAAATTTTATTTCTTCCATAGAGATATGCAGTTATACTTACAGCATTTATTGAAAAGACTGCTCTATCTCTTCTTGGCCTTTTGGTTAAGGTCAAGTGTAGAAAAGACGGCTCTACAGAAACACCTTTATCACAAATCAAGTTCCATGGATTTTGGGGTCTATTTATGGGCTCTCTATAGAGTTTTACTGTTATATTACCTACCCTATGCCAATGCCACATTGTCTTCCTGATGATAAGATGTTATCGTAAGACCTTATGATAAGGCTTGGTACCTAGTGGAGAAAGTCTTTCCATTATTTCCTCCAAGGACATCTTTACTATCCTTGCTCCTTTGAATTTCCTGATATATTTTAGAATACATTTGTCAAGTTTCTTGAAAAACAACATGCAATGATTTGTTTATTGGTGCTGCATTAAATGTATACATCAATTTTAGGAGAGTGGACATTTATACAATATTAACTCTTTCAATCTATAAATAAAACATCCAGAAAACCAATCACACTATCTCTGATCCCAGAAACCTCCATGCAGGAATGAGATAGCAGTAAATTTCAATCTGGGAAGCATAGTTCTACACAAAAAAGTCTATAGGCAAGGTCATAAAGAGTTCGAGTTTATACTGAAATTTCATGAGCTCCATATGTTTAGGATACCAAACCTAAGTATTGGGGGTAGAACAGAATTAAGAGCATCAACATTAATAATGAACACATAAAAGAATGTATTATGGACCAGTACTTTACATGTATTAACTCATTTAATACTCACAAAATTCCACGGCATTTTATCCCCAGTTTTACAGAAAAGAAAATTGAGGCACAGAGGAGTTATATAACTTGCCTGGGTCACACAGCTAATAAATGACAAAGCTCAGATTCAAACCTGCACATTATGGCTTTAGAGCCCTCATTTTTGGTGGCTGGCCAGCACAGGAATCCACCCCCCCCCCCTTTTTTTTAAAAGATGACTGGTAAGGGGATCTTAACCCTTGACTTGGTATTGTCAGCACCACGCTCGAACTGGTCATCCCTATATAGGAATCCGAACCCATGGCCTTGGTGTTATCAGCACCACACTCTCCCAAGTGAGCCATGGGCCAGGCCTAGGAATCCAAACCCTTGACACTGGTGTTATAACACCATGCTCTAACCAGCTGAGCTGACCAGCCAGCCTTAGATCTCTCATTTTTTAACCATTACACTAAACTGCCTCTCTCTAGATAAAAAGTTGCCAAATATGGAGGAGTTGAGCTAAAGCCACAGATCTGCAACTGCCTGTGCCACTCAGAGTATAATAAAGGGATTTAAATTTCACCCAAGCAGACCAAAAGTGGGATCCACAGAAATCTTTAAATCCTAGCTCTCAGCAGATTCCAAATCTGACTAGACCTCCTCTCATTTGAGGATGATTAAAAAGGAAAATTCTGGTATCTGTTGATAAATCCTGAAAAATTATGACCCTAATGAGGTAGAAAACTTCCCTGTCCCCTTCACTCTCTTTGTTCCTCCTCATCCTCATCTCTGGTAATGAAGGTGTCTTTCATTTAAAAAAAAAAAAATTTAGCCTATGAGATGCAATCAACAATAACCAGAGAGACATTTGTTTGTCTTGTAGGTGTTCTACTCTGAAAAAATGTGAGGAACTAGTGTGAATGATTTTCCCTGACAGTGGCCTTCACCTCCAACAAAAAGGAGAGTAGATCTTGTTAATCTGAGCACAAAGAAAAGAGCAAGATGAAGCCTTAACAATGAGAAGGGGAGAAAAGGAAACAAAAGGATGAGTGAAAGAAGGCCAAGAAACAGGGACTTCTGTCACACATCCAAGGAAGACTGTAGATGCAAAGGCAACCTTATAGAAAAGTGAATTGGTTTGCTCTATTCCCTGCATTTCACAAGTGCTCATGATCAACTGTAAGAAGTCTGGATACTTTCTGGCAGTGAACTGTGTTTGTGTGGCTTTCCAAATGTGACAAGGCAGTTAATGACTGGTTAGACTTTGCCAAGTTTGTAAATTGCCTTGTCAAAGCACTCAATAGAGAATACCAAAGAACATTCTACCAATCCCATCCAAACTATTAGCAGAATAAAGATACTGAAACCTTGGGCCGACCCCGTGGTGCACTCGGGAGAGTGCAGCGCTGGAAGCGCAGCGACGCTCCCACCGCGGGTTCGGATCCTATATAGGAATGGCCGGTGCGCTCACTGGCTGAGTACCAGTCACAAAAAAGACAAAAAATAAATAAATAAATAAATATACTGAAACCTAGAAGAGAGTAGTTTCAAGAATCCAATTAGAAATCCAGAACTATTCTTTACTATATGAATTTACTGGAATGATTCCCACAGGAATGTTTCCCATAAGAAATAGTGGAGGAGGAAGCCCGTGGAACTTCTCACAGCACTCAGCATATTTTTTTTTTTTAAAGATGACCGGTAAGGGGATCTTAACCCTTGACTTGGTGTTGTCAGTTCCACACTCTCCCAAGTGAGCTGACCAGCCATCCCTATATAGGGATCCGAACCCGTGGCCTTGGTGTTATCAGCACCACACTCTCCCAAGTGAGCCACGGGCCAGCCCCTACAACATACATTTTTAAAAGAAAGTTGTATGCCTCAAGAAGAAGGAAGGAAGGTCCATGAAGGGTAAGATGATAGGTTGACAGCTTGGATGAGCAATGTGACAAGTGATACACCTGCACCAAAATGGCACCAGGTACCAAAAGCTCAAGATTTTTTTAAGGGAGTGTAAAAAAAGTACCAAGTGAGAAGTAAGAGGTAAAAAGATATGAACTGTGTTTTATAGAAATGGAGTGTTTTAGTCACTGGAATACAAGTTAATTGTAAAGAATTTAGAAAGCTCTACCCTAAGAGTAGTTAATTGGACTAAAGTGAGGAAGTTTGGGAGAGGCAGGAGTAAGGAATTTAACCTGTAGCCTTTTGGAATCTATATGGATTTGGACCCAAATCCATTTCCTGATGCCCGAGGACTTCTGAATTTTTTTCTAGTGAGATTTCCAGGGAGAAACCACCCTGGCCCTCATGTTACCATGAGGTACCATTTTAGCCACCTTTAATGAAGAGGCCAGCACCTCACCTTACAATTCTTCAATTACTTCTGTCTCACCTACCAAGAGGGTCTCAGATCCTCGATACTGCTTCAGCCACTCTTTATTCCCTAATTCTTCATAGCTTTGGTTTTCTCCTCTTGTATATGCAAAATAACTGTAGCCACAAGGAGAATTCATGGCGGAGTCCTCAGCCCTCTCACCCAACCTGACTAAGCCCAGCAGAGCCTGGCCTGGTGAAGCTCTCGTTACCCAGCAGTTTCTCCACCTTCCAGTATAACATTTCCCATCCTATCACAAAACAGAAATTTTTTCCATTCCCTATCGGTGGTCAGGAACTTGGCTTGCTTCCTTAGCAGTGCCTGGGGAAGCATGCTTTAGAGTTATCCTCCTAAGTACAGTGGTTCACAAGCAGAGTTACTCCAACAGGTAGGACGAGAAGAAAGCAGAAGGTCTCAAGTAACTTATTCTACAGTCGTCTCTGGTATTAAAACTCCATGCTCTGAATGACAAAAATTACCTATCCTGGAGTAAATGGTGGTGACCCTGGAGTCTCTAAACAAGGTTATATGGATGATAAAAGAGGTGGACATGACAAGGCAGTGTGTCTAGGTACTGCAGGTCTGATTACAGTAAGTGCTGTCATGTAGACACTGTCAGCAGCAGCGAAGTGAGCATCAGTAAGCCTCATCCCCACACATGTCCGGCACTAATGCAGGAATTGATGGGAAGCCCCCAACAATAATCTCAGCTACCTGGAGCTCACCTAGAAGCCCACTGCAAATGCTAAGACTGCCATTGGCCATGCATCCACTCACAACTTGCAGAAGAGACTAATGGCTCTGCCTTCTCTTCCATCTTCCAAATATATGTGCTTCTCATTAGTGCATCTAAACCAGAACCTTGCTGGGATGAGAATCTGTGAAATGTGGCTTCCCGGTTTCTAGCCTCTGCAGAGCAGAGGAGTGATTTTAAGGTCAGAGATTATATTAAGTACCAATAGGCAATATCCAATGCAGTCCACCCCCTGGAAATTCAGCATCTACACACTCCTCTGCATATTTAAACTTCCAAACTATAACATCAACATCACGCCTCCACCTAATAGGATAGAACTATCCTTCCTCGAATAAAGACATGTTCAGTCTTCCCAGAGAGCAAAACACAGAATCTCATCAATCACTTTATCCATCTTTGGGGGATGTTAGTTACTTTTTTATTACAGTCAAATTTTCACCTCACTATCATCAGCACTGGTTACATATGAAAGTATGGAGAAAGAAGAGAGGGAAAAGTGATTAATTTAAACACATATCTACATTACAAATGAAAGAGGAAAGGATGCATAGCTCATTTCTGTAATTGTTCACAAGACTAAAGATATTTTTAACTTCTCTTCCACTATGCATTCATGGTTCCTTTGCCCCCACCCAGCACCTCAGCTGCGTTTGAATATTTGGTAGGGAGGTCAAATCTTCATTTCTGAAGGCCCTGAGCCCTAAGACGTCTTATCAATATTGTATTATTATAGTCTTTTATTAATCTTTGGCACTGTTTGTGGAAGTACTGAGAGGTGTCTCAAAGAAACCTCTGGTTCAAGACGTGTTTCTCCTTTCCCAATTGTCTAGCAATGAACCCATCTCCTTTGATAATCAGGATCAATTACTTCAGCCAGTTCAGTAAGCCCTTTCTTCACCTATACAGTTTCCTATTGCTGCTGTAACAAATTACCACAAACGTAGTGGCTAAAAATAACACAAATTTATTATTTTACAGTTCTGGAGGTCAGAAGTCTAAAATGGGTCTGGCAGGGTGAAAACTAAGGTGTTGTGGGGCTGGTTCCTCCTGGCTGCTCTGTGGGAAAACCTATTTCCCTGCCTTTTCCAGCTTCTGGAGGCCACCTGCATTCTCCAGCTCAAGGCTCTCCAGCCAGTAATGGTATCGCTCTGACCTCTGCTTCCATTGTCATCTCTGACTCTCCTGCATCCCTCTTCATTTAAAATGACCCCTGTAGACTACGTTTGGCCCACCCAGACCCAGGATAATCTCCCCATCTCAAAATCCTTCACTTAATCACATCTGCGATGTCCCATTTGTTCTGCAGAAAACATATTCACAGGTTCTGGGAGTTAGAATGTGAACATCTCAGGGAGGGGAGCATTATCCTACCTATCACATGGCCTTTTGTTTAACAGCACGAACAGCCCAAAATGACCAGGTGGTGGCTTCAACTTCCAGTGCAATGGAGCCACAGTTGTGTACTCTGGCAGAAATATTCTTCCCTTGTGAACTAAGACCTCTAAGTCAAAGATTCCAAAGTTGCAGGAATAAGAAGCACAAATTTTGTGTGTGGATAATAGACAACAATGAAGGGAGCCACTTCCACCTCCATTTTTCTGTTCCTACACCTATGTTTTCTGGCTATGGGAGAAAAAACATCATCTTATATTCGTCATTGATTCTGCCCATAGACCACATGGTATCTATACTAGGATAGAACTAGTCCCTCAAATGGTTGTCATTCAGCTGATGCCATAATTGAGTTTTCAACAGACAATTTCATAATTCTATCAGACCAGCTACTTCTGAGTGATGAAATGATACATGGTAAGACTGGTGACTGTTACGGGAATGAACACATTGCCTGATTTCTGTGCTGTACGGGTTCTCAGTGTAGAAGCAGTACTGCATAGAATACCACCACAGTGAATAAGAATTCAGTAAGTCCAAGAATGACGGTGCCAGCAGAAGTGTTATGAACACAGAAGACAAACCCATATCCAGAGTAAGTGACTATGCCAGTGAGGAAAATAATCATATTCCTATCCATGATGAAAGAGATTTAATGTAATTAGCCTGCTACCGGGTGGGTGGTCAGTCCTGGAAGGCATGGTGTAATACTGAGAATGAGGCCTTGGACTCTGCAATTGCCAGGTTTGGTACTTACCAAAAATGTACCAGATCAGTCTTGATGAGGAAAAGTCCAATTGCTGATCCATTTATAATCTCTGTTCTTGCCACTATGGCCACTTTGTACATGAGTCCAATGAGCAGCACTAAAGTAGCCTGGGAAAGCAGTTGTTTGGCATTCACAAAGAAGGTCACCTTGTCAAGATGATTTTTGAGCACCACCTCTACAATAGATGAAATCTGGTGAGCATTCACACAGATCACAGATATCTCCACACTTGTGCCCTTGCAAAAGGTTGATCTACATACCTCTTCTCCAATTCATTGTTGCCAATCCTTCCACCTTGTATTTTCTAAGTCTCTGAACATCTAGCCAAACCATTCGCCACTACTCATGAAGCAGTTTAGATCCATAGCTTCTGGCTCTCTCTCATTCCAGGCAAAGCGGACAACTGCACTGCTCAAAGTTTGCCCATTAAGAAGATATTTCCTCCTCACTGCCTTTCAGGATCACCCTTAACGGATTCTATAGTGCTGTGGTCATCTAGTTTCAGGTGGTACCAGCAGATCTTCAGGACCATCTGTAAATCAGACCTAAATAATTTTTTCCCAGTCCGTTGGTCATAGAAAGTTTCCTGTGAAGCCTAGGTGTGGATTAAAGGAGAGGTGGCAATGTAATAGAATGATATAGGGGGGAAATATGTTTCTGAAAGTAATAGCTAACACTTTGAAAATGTATTAGGGAGAGAACTATTCCTTGTGATATGTAATAATTCGTCTAATCTTAACGACAAACCTAGGAAATAGGGTTTTTATTAACATTTCTATTCTGCAAAGAGGAAAACCAAGTTAAGTAACTCAGATCACCCATCTAGCAAATTTAGTATTGTGAAGATGGACAGTCTGACTCCTGAGTCTATGCTCTTAACTCGAGGTCCTTAGCAATCTTGGGTTGATGGAGGAGAAAGCAGAAGGTAATAATGGAGATGGCAGCAAATCTGTTGGGTGCTATTAAGGTCCTTTGGCGCCATCTGCTGTTGATCTAAGGTAGGCAGCACCAAATAGTTTGGACTCCTGTAGTCAATTTTTTCTTCCTCTTACTGGGCCACATGGATATGTTTTCTTCTGCTCCTGTTGGATCATTTATTCAAACAAAGAGACTGAGATTACTTTTTGCATTTAAACTTAAAAAATGGTGCCTTGAACTGGATGATTAAACTCAGGAGTGAAAGGCAGTGGATGATTCCAAAATGAGCCCAAGTGTGGGCCAAAAGAGATGTGTTAGTAAACGCCTCCAATTAACCTTAGTTATTACTACAAATTATGTGGACTACAAAGTTACCCAAGAACACAACTGGGTAAAATTTTGAGATGCCATATGTCTCTGATAAATTTGGATTATCAACAGTAATTGTACTGCTAATTGATGCTAGCTTCAATATAATTTCTAAAATCCCAAAATAACTTTAGAACTTTGGATTAATGTGATACTGGAATAATTAGTTATCAGCCTATATTTACCTAAAAATTTCTAAAGAAGTTAAATTCAACACCTATTCATGTTTTTTAATGTAACATTCATGATTTTAAAAAAACAAACAACAAAAGACTCTTACCAAATAAAGGAAACAGAAGCTTCTGTAAACTGATGAACTGTTTTTACCAAAAGATTACAGCAAAAGTCATTCTTACTGGTGAAAAATTAGAAGCACTGAATGTACAAGCAAGAGCAAACTGTTTAATTTTATGCTGGAGGTTCGAGGTAGTACAGTATGATAAGATAAAGACATAATAGTTATTACGACTGATGAGAATGAAATAAAAAGGACATTGTTTTTATATGGTACAATTATCTATGATTACAGAAAATCCAAAAGAATTTATTGCCAGATTAATTAAACCTACTGAATTTGTAAGAGAATTTGGCAATTGGATGTATCATTATGCAAAATATATTTTCCCTACACCATGGGCCATGGCTGAGTTCTGTTCCAATACTCTCCTTCTTCCCAGTCTGTGCAAATAAAAGTAGGACAAAAGGTGCAGCACCCGAGGTGTTGGGAAAATATAGGAAAATGGTCAGGGGCCCTCAGATGTTCATAATTTTGCTGAGCATTTGCTGTAAATATGCACGTGCGCCCAGGTGTTCCTTGGTTATTGTCCAATGTAATTGTGCATGTGTGCCCAGGTGTCCTGGGTTATGGACTTAAGTGTAAAGGATGGGTGGCTCTGATCCACAGTGCCCCCCACCCCTGGGACGCCCCCGGGGGAGCCATGGGGAGGCTGCTACTGCTGCTGGAGGCTGTTACTGCAAGCTGTTGCTACCAGGGTCCCTGGGACCCTCCGAGAGGCCGCCGCCACTGCCAGACCTGTAAGCTGCTGGACCTGTAAGCTGCTGCTGCCGTTGCTAAGGACTGAGCTCGTGTCATCTGCCAATGGCTCCCAGGATCTTTCTCCAATTACCTAGCATGGACCTGCGTGTGAGGGGTCTGGTGACCCAGTCTGTACAATGGGTTTGAAGGGTCTAAGCCCTAGCCCTGACAATACAAATAGAAACTTAGTATAACTAAAATAACGAAACATTTTCGCTTTAGTTATGATTTGCCTTAGTCAACAACTGTCGTAATTGTGTAGCTTTTCACCAGGTACCAGAAAGCAGTTCATTCAGATGTCCGTGGCATCTGCAGCACCAGTGGTGGGCACGGGAGTCAGCAATTAGTCATACCCAACGTGGTCTCTCCACCATTACTGTCTCATTACACTCCTCCCTTCTGACACCCGGCTTCAGGGTCCTCTCACTAACTCCTCGCAAGCTCTGTTGCCAAGCTGCATAGTTTTAATCTCCAAAACACACACCCCAACCCCTGCAGAAATCCCTCTCCAGGAGCTGTGTTCTCTCTTCCACACCAAGAGCAGTTGGGCAGGGTTTCTGGCTCATTGCATGGCTTTGTTCTGAAGGAGAGTGTGCCCTTAAGTGTGCTCTGCTTTAGTGGAGCCCTCCAGCAACTACTCATCCTTTCTATACCTTTGCCTCAGGGCACTTTCCCTTGAGCGAGGATGGTACAGTGACCAAGAATTTAAAGTTATCTTCTCCAATTAGGGGAGAATCAAAATATTATCTCCACACATGGGTCAGCTCCTTGGGCATTTCTGGGCTCCTCAACCCACATTTTCGGTATGCATTCAGTGCATTCAACAGGCACTGATTAAACCTCTAAACATCATGCACAGTTGTGAGAAGTCAGAGGTAGGAGAGGGCATGTCATGTCTAAGAAGAACATCAGTTTCAGTAATGAGGAGTTCAGGGTGGAAGAAATAAAAACCAAGAAGCTATCACAGTAACCGAGAAAGATGATGAGCCGATGAACAAAAGTAATAAAGGCACAGAGACCAGAGAAGCTTTGTGAGCTCTATCAAAGCAGACCCTCCAGAACTGGGTGATTAAAGGAGTATTACAGGAGCATAAGGAGGAGTCCAGGTCCATGCACTGTTTTCGACTCACAGGTTTGTGAAATGAGATTTTTGGAAGGAAATTCGTGTCTTGAATTTGAGTTTAAAGTGCCTGGGAACATCCAAGTGGAGGGAAAAGAATATATTAAGTGTATCGTGTATCAAAAGCCTGGGCTGGAGATCTAGGTTGGGCTGTCATCAGCATTTAAATAGTAGTTATAGCCACAGGTGTGGATGAGGCCACCAAGGGATCCTGTAAAGCAAGGAAAGCAGGACAAGAGCCCTGAGGAACATGAACATTTAAGGAGCAGATAGAGACACATAATGGAGACTGAGAAGTAGAACCTTAGGAGAGAAGAAAGCACAGAAGCAGGGGAGGTTTACAGGAGAGCAGTCAACAATGCAGGCCTCTGACTACAGCCACGCAGACTGTGCACTGTGCAGCACCACAGAGTATTCATGTGGGCTAAGTTAATGCCCACCCCCAAAAATAACGCTGTGCACAACCTGCACAACGAGGTGAGGGAGAGCTGCCTCGGGATCAAATGCCACAGTTAGCTCAAGTAAGAGCAGAAATAAATGTGTTATATGTGGAGTCATTGGTGACCTCAGCAAGGCGGTTTCAGTGGGGTGGTGAGTGCAGGAAACAGTACAGTCGGGGCAGATGTGAATGGAAGGGCCTTGAGTGGAGGCAGCGAGCACGGCCCACTGCTTGAAGAAGCTTGGCTGAGAGGGAGAGGGGGCTGGGGATGGGGAGGGTTCAGGCCTGCCACCACTCCCACCCGCCTCGTTCACTACGCTCCAGCCTCATTCTTCACGTTGAAATGCACAGAGCTCTTCTGGCCCCAGATCAGGGCCCTCACATTTGCCCCCAGGACCTGGAGTGCTCCCCCACCAGGACTCCCCATAGCAGCTCCTCCCAGTGATGCAGACCACCGCATGAAAAAGGCCTTTCCTGACCATCCTAATGTTGCTCTCACAAGCTCTCCTCTTTACTCTCTAGGGTATCATGCCATTTTGATTTCTTCATGGCACCTATAACTGAAATTTTTTTTACTTATTTGTGTATTATGTCCCTTCCCCAACTAATATGTACACCATGACAGTAGGGACCTTGTCTGCCTTGTGAATTGTACCCCTGGTTCCTGGAACAGTACTTGGAATATGGTGGAGCTCAATAAATATTGGCTGAATTTGATTTGGGTTCAAAAGATGCACCTAGCACTAACCACGCAAGAAAAGCATCGTCTCGGACACTGTCATGCTACCAAAAGCAGGTGAAACAGATAAACCTGGGGACTTGGCCTAAACCAGGTGTTAGCTCAAGTCTTAAGGCATTTACTCAGCCAGACTTTTTTCTTCTTATGTCTACACAGTGTGGAAGCACTGCCTCAGCCTGCCCAGCCCACCCCCAGGCCTGTGGCTTTGCTCCACACCCTTTCAGAGTCCAGGACACCAGCTGCCCCGTTATCACCCAGGTGACCACAGATGCCACCGCTGCCTCCCGCCCTCCTCCCCCATGCTGTTTACTTTAATTTTCTTTTCTATAGAAGTATCACACATACACTAAGAAAACTTGGAAATTACAGAGAAGTATGACAAAGCAAGGGAAAAATCACTCAATCTTCACTTTCAGCATGTTGAGTTATTTCCTTATTCTCTTTTCAATACATTTCTTTCTTGATAATCTATAAATAATGTGCTAACTTTTTATTCTCATTAGCATTTATTGTCATTGGAAATTGTTCCATAAATATAATTAAACAGCTATATATTTCACTGTCTGGATAATTTACTGAATCAGTTCTCTTTTAGAAATTTTTTTCCCTTTCTAATGTGGCCATGAACATTTATCTTCAAATATAAATATTTGTTTATATTTTTTAATTTTTCCTCAAGATAGATACACATCTTGATAAGGCTCTTGATACAGTTCCTGACAAAACCAGGCAGAGCAAGACGAAAACCTTTAGAAGCCCTAAGCATTGAAAAATTATCAGAATCCTCCCATGTTATTCATAATACAAAACCACCTGACAATTATATGGCACTGCATATTTTCCTTCGTAGTAGTAACACAAGTGTAAAACTTCATGGTTATTAAACATCTGTCTCTCCTGCAAAACCAGAAGCTCCATGAACACAGGGACATTATCCATCTCATCCAGAGTATGTAGCAATAGTAGGTGCTCAGTAATTACTAGACACATGGACGGGAAACCAATACATCAATGAGAAGTTGAGAGATAGAGAAGAAAAAAAATGCTGAACACCTATCCTCCAAACACCAACCCACCTCCCACCACCCCAACTTCACAACAGGCAGCAGAATTCATACCCACATCAGTTCAATTTATTCTTCACACAAATATTTTACAGTTTCATTTTTAAATCATTTACACATATTCATACAAAGAAAAATAAATTTCAGGATGGAATCTTGGGACCATGTAGTTTAAAAAAAAAAAAAACACTCTGATCATTAGCTACTAAAGACAAGGCAAGAGGCTTAGCTGTCATCTCTGGGGGTTAGTGTATCTCCCCACACAGGGGACAGTGAAGAATCCAAGCTGCTCCCTCACCTTCCTGCAATCTTCACCTTGTGGAGGTAATACAGGGAAAGGGGTTTCTCAACACTGTCCCCTAGAAACATTTTGAGAAGTACAGCAAAGGCTTATGGTAACACTGAACCCCCTCTTTGCTAGGAATTTGGCAAGATTGCAACTTCTGAATCAATTTTCTAGAATAGTTAGCTCAATTCCTAGCCTCAGGCCTTTCTAAGAGGGGGGGGACTACTGAACTTGCCACACCCCTCATCCCACTTGCTTTGTGCTCCCACCAAAGGCCCGAATTCAGAGCCCTTGATCTGATCCATCTAGTCCCGCCAGGCTCACTTCACAAATGAGCCTTCCTCCTACCCGACCCCCAACACTCTCTCAAGCAACTGACCCTGGCAGCCCCTGAGGACCCCTATGATAATGATACCAGCACTAGTGAATCAGCATCGTATGCACAGGGAATCTGAGCCCACAGCCAGGAGGGGTCCAAGAATGACAGCATTGTGAGCACCTTACTAAAATTCAGTTCTGCTGAGCCAAACCAACGTTTCAAACAGGCCAACTCCTAACACATACCACCCCAGGGACAGTCGTCATGAGAGCTGCACAGTAGAAAAACCTCCTTTTAAACATAGCTACCCGAGGAAGCTGGACTATTACCAATTCCTAGTAAAAGTGGGGGAAAGGACAGACATTACATATGTGGTAGACCCTATCAGAAACGGCAGCTGATAACAACAGTTACCCTACGTTGTTAGGTCCTACCCAAGAAGCAGCACCAAGAAAGGGCATGATGAGCAGAGATCTGTAACTGGATGTACAAGCCCTTGAATTACCAGGGACTCAGACAGCACAGCTCATTTTCCTACAATTATGTAGGATCTAGAACACAGACCACCCACCCCTACAATGAGGGAGCTCCCGAAAGGCTGTACCGCTTATGGTCATCAGCCCACCCCCTTGGTAGGTCCACCTGGGGAGAGGGAGTCACATCCTGAGTGGGGACCCCTCGGGCAGACACTCACAAGTGCATCGCATCCCACTGTCACTGGGGCAGGCCAAACATAGCTAGGAGGGTGGACAGATCCCGGGCGTCAGCTGCCCCATAGGCATCACTCTGGCCTAACATAGACAACGCCAAGCGCAGGGTGCTCCAGATGTTCTCCGACATGGCACCCCCTTCGCCCTGAGGGCCCCGGCTTTTCCTCTGCATGTTCAGGGCCTCCAGAAAGTGCTCCACAGCCTCCCTGTAGGGAAGAGGAGGGATGAGGGCTGGTGAGAACGCAGTGGAAGGAGGCAGGCTGGCCAGCATGGGCGGAGGGAAGCTGGGGCTTCTTAGTCAGGGGACGGGTCAGGGAATGAGCAGCTGGGGCTAGGGGCACACAGGAAAAGTTGATTCAGTCATTACTCAACAGACACTCTCACCGGTGAGCCCCAAGGTTGATGCAGCTGATGCCCAAGTTATAGCGGGACCGGATGTAGCCAGGCTGTAGCTCCAGGGCCCTGCGGTACGCAGCTACGGCTTCCTCACTCTGGTTTCCATTGGCCAGGGTGGCCCCTAGCTTGTTCCACAGCAGATAGTCCTGGAATAGGGATAGAGAAGGGTTGAGAACATGAGCGAGGCTCATACCAAATTCTGCCCACTCCTCCCCCTGCTTCACTGTTCAGCTAGGATGTGTCAGTACCCCGCTCCGTTCTCAACAGTTCACTGCGCGGCTACAATGTAACCCCTCTCACCCTATGCAGACTCCCCTTTGTCCAGATGACCCTGTACTCCCCCGCTTCTTTTCCCAATCCTCCTAAGGCAGTCGGTGCATGGGACGCTAGAATAAAACAGCCCATGATTCTAAAAGTCCAAACAAACGATTCTTCAGTAAGGTACAGAGTCATGTCCCACTTCCACTCCTCGCCTGAGGCTCACATTGGGATGAACACTGAGGGCAGCTGTGAAACAGTCCACGGCCTTATCATACTCCCCACTCAGGTTGAAAAGGACTCCCAAGCCACACTGCACATCAGGGTCAATGGATGTAGGGTCCAGGCGCACAGCGGCCAGGAAGAGCTCTTTCACTTCAAGAAACAGGGAACTGGAAAAGAATAACATTTAAAAAGTAGGTATACGGATATGTCTATATCCCTACCCACCAAATAATTCCTTAACTAGTCAATCATATCCCCAAGATTTATCAATCTATCAGCCATCCCTCCTAAATTCCAATTTAGAAATCTGGTTTTATGTTTCATTCCCAGCAGGGCACTGTAGAATGCAGACCTCCTTCAAGTTGATCCTGAGTTTCCCATCCACTTTTAGACCTGTGTGTCTCAATCTACCCATACTTCCAAAATCAAGGTCACCCTCTTACTGGGACTCAGGTTACTAATCCGCATCCCAGGAACCCCTCACACTCACTCAGACAACAGAGATCCCAGGATACGCTTGCTGGGACCTAGTCCTGCCCCACCAGCCCCTTCTTCACCAGGTGCCACCAGATGGGCATAGGCTGGTGTGTAGCGCAGCCAGTCTCGCAGGGTTTCACAGGCCTGTCGTTGCAGGGACTCATTCGTGAAGCTTACAGCCAGAGCCATCAGTGCTGTCCGATTATCTGGCTTTAGCTCCAGACACCTGTTTGGACAGGGATGGGCAAACTTGGTATTTGCAATGACACTGGCACTCATCAGTACCCTGGAATCCAAGCCAAGCTCTGAAATGCAGAGTCATGACGGCCTCACCTGCCTAACCTCCTCAGATTGAGATACAGAGGAATCCTCTGACACATGAGTTAATAATAAAGTTACAGATCTGAGAAGGGGAAAGTTTTAGCAGCCAAGGAACCAACCAGGGTCCAACAAATATAATCCAAAGCTTACGAAGGATTAGAACCAGTTATCTCCAACTCATTCCAAACCTCAGAGTTTCATCATTAGAAAACACTCTTGTTTGGTGACCAGAAAAAAAGACAAGGATCTGGATCTGGGCTCCTATCATTCTAAAGGTTATTTGTGGAGCCCTGGAACCATCTCACCCCCACCTTTCAGCGTACTCACCTCCGCAGTGCACTGATGGCTAACAGTTCTTGTTCATTCTCTGCCTGGGTGGTACCCAGATACTGCCAAGCCTGGAGGGAAGTTGACAGATTCCATCACCCCAGTATTCACCTTTCCACCCTCTCTCCTCTGGCTCCCAGTCATCACCTCTCTCTCAACCCCCGATCCTAGGCCATCACCCAGGCCCAAAGCCATCTGCACTATTCTCTTTGGGGCCTCCCTCAAAACTGGAAGAAGCAGTCTCTAATCTGAAATCAGAATAATGAGTCACTCACTTCCATGTGCTTAGGATCCTGCTGCACAGCCGCCTCAAAAAGCAGCACAGCATTGGGCAGGTCCCCTTCCTGAAGTCGCCGTAGCCCTTCTTCGAAAGGCTGAGGGTGATCACGCAAGGGGTTCTCTTCCTCAAACTGGTACCCCTACAAGGAAGGGAAGCACGTGAGAAATCATCTAAGAGGGATTTCAGTCAGAGCAGCAGGCAAGGTAGGATGACATTCTAGAGAGAGATAGAGAAGCTGAAGGCCTCCAAACAGGTATCAGAATTAAATGCTGGCAAAAATCTCCACATTATAAAGCCTATCTATGACTACAGTGAAATCATTCGGTATCAGGCTCATGCTGCCATCTCCTGCTCACAATAACCGGAAAGCTAGGCAAGTCGACAAACTCACCCATGCAGGGAATAAGCTTATTTTAGGAAGTCTTCATAGGCCTGCATTTCCACATCCTTGACTTCTCACCACTGGACAGAACACATTTCATAACAGGACCTCCTTACAGTAATGAGGTAAACATTCCATAGCTAATCAAAGTGCATTTCTTGTTATACTTCAATAAGTTGATGATGTATAAAGGAAATGCAATTTGGAGTCGGAGGCCCTGCGATTCAAATGCAACTCTCACCTAGCTCATAGGGTCGTTGCGTGCATTGACTGGTAACATATGTTCAAGCACTTTGAAAATTTTAATTTATTCTTCTATTTCATTCTTAATAATTATGAATATTAATCTTTATCTGATAGTAAGTGAAAGCTGGATCCCAAAATCCAGGTGGCCAGAGAATACTTCTGAAAGACACTGTTCTAGCTGAGGATTTCTCATTTGAGAAGAGTTATGATGCAATCTGCAAAACCTCGTCAACTGGCATTGTATATTAAGCAGAGAAATAATAAGGTAAGACAGAATTCACTAGTAAGCCGTATGACTTACCAGTGACTAGAAAATAAAATGACTAGGAAATAAAATGTTGCTTTTGAGGAGTAAATACTTATCACAAAACAATATACCAGAATGAAAACAAGACGCAAAATACCAGGCAGGTCCTTTCTAAATATGTAGTTAAGGACAAATTAGAATGAAACTGTGTATCATAAAGACATGAGGCACTTTATCATTATTTTGTGAAACTAATGAAGAATCAGGAATATTTAAATCCTATCAGCAAAGTTCTAAACCATGATAAATCATCAGAAGCAAATTATGTGTCACAAATGAAAATTAAATAATTACAATGGGGGTTTAAAAAGTGATACACTGTAGGAGATAGATTTGAGATAAATGTATAAAAAGTATATTCATGTTGAAATAGGTATGTTCTTAAAAAAAGAAAAGAAAATAGGTATGTTCTTGTTACATCTCTATACAGTATAAAAACCCAAAAGGCAATTTTCTCAAAACATTCCCAACCTGACTTCCAAAGCAGAGCTACTTCATCTGTGCTCTTAATGTAGCATGTGCAAAACTCCTTCATAGGTGACATGTCACTGTATTTGTTGTGGTTTGACAAGGGCAGTCTTATAAACCATTACATCCCAAGAATAAAGCACACACTCAACTAGAGGAAAGCAGGGGCAAGGGAAATAATTCAGACTTCTTTTCATGGAAAGGGGCTCAAGAAAATAACTACTTGAAAGTGAGTACCCTTAAATTGGGGATTAAGGGAAAGATAATAAAGAAGGAAATTCTGAAACCTGAAAAACTAGGCATTCTTACCTTATCATAGGAAGCAGACGTGAGGTCATCGTAGTCAGAAAGCCAGGGGTGAGCCTCAGCATCCCGCTTTGCCATCTCTTCCAACTCTGCCTGCAACTTGTCCCAGAAATCGACATCAGACTGTAAGGAAGGGAAGGCAGATAGAAAAAGGAGATCCATCACGACCACCCCACCCCACCCCCAGCTCCACTGGGACGGATTACCTAAGGCAGTAGTTTTTGAATTTCAATGTGTTTGAGAATCATCTGAAGAGCTTTTTTAAAATGTGGATTCCCAGAGCCTACCCCCATATTCTGGTTCAGTAGTCTGGGGCAAAGCTCAGCAATCTGCATTTTTTAAAGGTACCCACCCAACCCCAAGGAATTCTGACAGATGGTCCAGGACCGCACACACACTCTCTGTAAGGGAATGTTTTCTCTTGGGGTGTCCGCTCCTGCACTATCTGCTCTCACCTCTATAGCTGACTTGGCTCGTTCAAATTCCATATCAAGGGCAGATGTGTTTACTGGTCTTGTGAACTGGTCAACCCAGGCATCTGATGTACCCTGTGACAAAGAAGAATGGTCAGTACTATCACCACCAACTTTCTACCCACTAAACACGACCAACCTGGACACTTCTGAGAAGAACATTCTCAGAATTTCTTTCCCACCCACTGAGGACCTGGATGCTATCAAGACAAGCTGGCAATAAAATCTCTTCCCCATCTGGGACTACCAAACACTGAACCCAAGGTCTAGGGCACCAACTGGCTCTGAAGTGGGACTGAGAAGTGACAATGTCCTACCTGCTGCTGTATAAACTCTGCTGCCCACTGTTCTGCCTGAGCTCGGCCCGACCCTGCACCGGACTCCAAGGACACCTGCCCCTCGCCAATCTGCCGCACGAATTTCAGGAACTGGGGCACAGAGACACACATAGGCCACTTGGGAGAGGACTTCCAGGTGTGCACTCTCAACCATGCCCAAGAGGACCCTGTACTTGCCCCTCCCCCGACCATCTCTACCTACAGAGAGGATATGATAAAGACCCTGAAAGAAGGGAGAGAGCAGAAAGAAAGGGATTTCTGGCTCTAGAGATTTAAGAAGACACCAGAAAAGAGAAAGGTTAGTAGGTGAGGAAATTAGGAAATTTTGGAAGAAAGAGATAGGATCCTAAGTTTCTCTTCTCCAACAGAAGGAACAGACCTAGGATCTCTTCTCCTTCTTTAAACTAAAGTGGGGTAAGAGAAGCAAGACTCTTGCCTTCCAAGACCAGCTCTGCTGGGCAAAGCAGCAGGAGATGTGGCTCACCTCAGAGCTGGCCAATTTGGGGTCATCCACCTTGGCCACAAAGTCACTCGCCGTATGCTGCAGATCCTCCTCAGGATGATATTCATCATTCCTGGAACAGGTAAGAACAAACTAATTTTACACATTACTCTGCCACCACCTTCGCCATGCTGTTCCCCACTCTCAGCCCATGGCAATTACAGTTCCTACGGGAGAAAAGAGAGGGTGATATACTCCACTCTCTTGTTGAGGACCTACAAGTTCTAATTTACATTAATAAGGACATTTGGACAGGAGTGGGGAAGTATTAACTATCCTTTTACCTCTCTCCTTCCCAAACACATCTCTGCAGAGAGAAGGAATAGACAGCAGCAGGCTCAAAATTAAAAAGGGAACAGGGTATATAAAGGAAATTTCTAAATTCTGGTAGAATAGATACAAACCTTGACTATATTTGAAACATTAATTCATACGGGATAAAACAAGTGGAAACCTTAAAAAATAAAGTAGAAAAAGAGGGGACTGCAAGTTGGTTTAAGAATGTGGATGGAGGAGGTTGGGGGAGGCTGGGAAAACTTCCAATACTCCTTTCACAGGGATCTAGAAAGAAGTAGCCAGACGCACCAGCGATCAGTGGTGGCTGTTCCCTCAGGCTCTCCGAGCCACAGCTTCTCCTCCGACTGTTCCAGATATTCCTCAGCCCAGCGGGCAGGGGACACAGACAAGGGGTCTGCAAGGAGCAGAGAGTTAGAGAAATCATACAGGGTTTGGTGTGGGATCAGGGGAAGGGAAAGTAATACACATATACTCAACTGATCCTCTTAACCAATCCAAAGCAGACAAAACTCTGTTGACTCCTTCAGAGACCCCTAGTCAAAAGAAAACACTACTAAATTTCCAACATTTCTTCCATATGCAACCCACTCTCAAGAAGCCTGAGGTGGAACTTTACCAAGAGTTGAGAACAGGTGACAAATAAGGAAGCTCAGGAAAGGATTAAGAACCAAACTCCTGCTTGAAGTATGAAAGACTCCGACAACAAACAGCGAGCACTAGGGCATCCACCTTTCTCAAAAGTACTGCAGGGAACTAGTAAGGCTAAGGGAGAACAGAAGAGCTCCTGCTCCTTAACCAAATCTCTGGTCTGTTCACCTGCTACCCAGAGTTCACACTGTCCCAACAAAAGGAGCCCACTTCACCTTAATATGTCTACCAGGAGAGCCTAAGAGGCAGAATGCTGGGCTAGAATTAAAGATACATGGGTCCACTCTTCCCACTGGATGTTTGTTTTTTTAATTGTGCTCTAACACACAAACATGAAAGTACATAACATATACCAAACTTAAGTGTATTTAAGCTCAATTAATTCCTAGATATGAAGACACTCATATAACCACCACCCAGATCAAGATACAGAACGTTTAAAGTTCCCTCACAGGCTGCCTCATGCCTCCACCCACCAGAGGTAAATACTGACTTTTGTCATTTTTGATTATTTAAGAGCAGGTATGTTTTTAAGTTGAATTCTAGAAACTGTCTTAGAAGCTCTAGTGGCAAAGGGCACTGCTGCAACAACAGAACAAACATATCAAGGCAAAAAATTGAATGAGGGTGTTGAACTGTTTCTCAACCTGCAGGACTTTACCCTCCACTATCCTGGGGCCAGGAAAAAAAAAAAAGCAATGAGGCAGATTAGAGTCCCTAGAGAATGAGCAAACGCAGAGAAGGCACGAGCCGGCAGTGCTCTTTCCTTCTGCTCTGCACGCATGTCTTCACAAACCAAATACCAAAATGGTCACCCAGTTTTTGTCCCTACTTTGAAGATCTGACTGTTGTTGCTTTTAACAGTGAAAATGCAGATTTATTCCCTCAGTACAATGTATAACAAAACTTTCTACTTCATATTAACTAAGACTTTGCCTGAATAATTTCAACAAAGTGATCTCAAAATCTGAGAATGTAATGTCAAAATCTGACAAAACAAAGGATCAAGATTCTCTGAATATACCTAATTATAAATAATAAGCAATGTATAACTAATATAATAAAAAATATTGTTGACACTATATTTTGGTCATGGACTCTATCTCTTAATTTCAGGAGCACTCAACAATGACATCCAGATTCTGCTCCCTAGTTCTCACAGGCAACATTTCTCTTTGCTTTGCCTCAACGACACTGTTGGCTCAAGTATGGAAACAGAAAAGGAGATGCTTAATACTTAAATAGACTTCAGAATACTTCCCAGTTCCTGAGTCTCATTCTGTTGAAAAATAACTAGTACCTCCTCTTTACTCTCCAGTCACTCCTTATTCTTGACTAGAGTGTTTTGCAAAAGCCTATTCTGGCCACAAATACTCCTCAACTTACAGAGAACAAGGGCTCCTCAAATTCACAGGAACATTTCCACGAAATACTCCTCTCAAGGACAAGAGGTAACAGAAAAAATACAAAGCACCTGGACTTTACAACAGACATGAGGCAGATTAGGAAAAAAAAAAAAAAATGCTAAGAAAAGTCATCCTCCATAGCCATAATTTGGCATTTCGCTATATTAGCCACAAGACTCAGATTTTTCTGGCATTAGGAACCTGCTCCAACAAAGGAGTCCAATAACTAAAAGAACCAAAAGAATAACACTTGACCTTCACAATCTTTTTTGAGAAATTCCTACAGGAAATCACATCCATTTGGTTACATTTGCAATTGAAGCAACTAAGGCCAAAGGAGGAGAAGGGACTGTCCTAGGTCACATAGATTAGAGAATTAGAACCAATGGTCTAGATACCAAATATCCAATTCAGAGTGTTCACCTCATAAAATTTCTCATTGTGTATTCATTCCATCTGGACACATCTACCCCAAGCTCAAAAATCAAAACTCAGAACTTCCCACCCTTACCCGTGAAAGTTTCTGTTTGCTGAGTAGCACTGTGGAAAAGAATGTAGGTTCTAGAGTCAGCCTATCTGTATTCAAATCCCAGCTCCATCACTTTGTCACTCTGCATCTTCAGACAAGTTACTTAACCCTCTGAGTTTCCATTTCCTTATCTATAAAGCACAGTTAATAACAGCTACCTCAAAGGGCTGCGGTGGAGACAACAAATGTTAGCTATTATCACTACTGTTTGCTCATGGCAAACCCATACCAAAAGCAGAAAACATCCTGATGAGACCGTTATTCCTCTGATTCACAGCCTTTTCCTCCGCCATCCAGGGTGGATCTGTTGCCAATCACCTTCTGCTACTGCTGTCCACTGCTTTTCCTATGCAGGTTTATCTCTCATGATTATTATGTGAACTTTATATACCATGTCAACTGAGGCTGTCCAAATTCAAGAACGCTGAAAGATGTGTTTTATCTCCAGATCTGAGCAAGCACAAAAAGGAGAATTACTTGGCCCACAAGATTTAGGATGGGGCCAAATAATTTAGGATGCCATCAAGAAATACAGTAGACTAAAAAATGAGATCCATGTGGTGATGGAATAGTTCTGTATCTTGACTGTGGTGGTGCTTATACAAATCTACACATTTGATAAACTGGGTAAAACTACACACACACACACGGGCATGTAAAACTGGTGAACTCTAATAAGTTCTGTGGATTATACCAATCTATTCCCTGATTTTGATATTGTACATAACTAACAGTTATGCAAAATGGTGCCACAGGAAAAACTGGTTGAAGGGTACATAGAACCTTCTTGTACATCTTTTTTTGTACCTTCCAGTGAAACTATAATTATTTCCAAATAGAAAATAAAAATTAAAAAAAATTTGAGCTTCAAGGTTCCTTTTAAACTCGATTCTAGAATCTTAACAATGGGGATTTTAAAATAATAAGAATTTAAAGAGTATAACCTTCTCTCATCTCAAATTCTACTTATCTATAAAGAGTTAACCTATATAATTGATATAACATCACCCACAAATACTATAATAAAAAATGAAAGATAAAAAATGACTTACTAAAAAATCAACTCCCTTTAGCTTTTTCTCCAAAATCTTCATTCATTCATTCAATACCAAAGGGCTACTACATGCAAAGCCATACACTACTGCAACAGGACATTTTTATGAAGACAGACTTCAAACAGCTCAACTTCCCTTCCCAGGTTCCCATGTCCCTGCCTCTGCAAAACGGGTATAGTTCCAAAAGAATGTATAAAATAAAAGAAGAGCTCTCCAAAGAGAATTTAACAGGAGAGACAGATCCAACATGTTTCTCTGAAGTTGTTTTTCATTTACAGGTTAAGGAAAGTTTCACTGGCTGCAAGCAATTCAGGTCATCACGACAAATATCTCATCCATCTCAATGCTCATAGTAGCACTAATATTTTTCCTGAGTTACCAAAAATGACTGATGTCCATACATTGTAAGAGATGTCTCTCTGTGAGAAGTGTCAGCAAGTCTAAGGTGTGTGTGAAAAACCGAATTTCTGTCTGGTGGAGGGTCTTTGCTACAGCTCATATGTAACCAGAGGCAATTAACTTGAGGCAATTCCTCAGAGGAGAGTCTCAATTTTAGTGCAATGGTTTTAAGTATGAACCCTAGAGCCAGACAGACATGAGTTTGAACATCACCTCTCTTTGAATGATTTTGGAAAAGGATTTAACATTTCCAAATCTCAGGTTTCCTCGTATATAAAATGGGGGGAAATACCCACTTTAGAAGTGCTACTGTGAAGATCTAACGAGTTTAAGAATATAAAGTGCTTAGCACTATTAATGAACCCAAAAGCACCTACTGTTCCACCTTAACTCCAACTTCTGATTGGGAAAGAGAGTGAAGATAAAAGAGGCCAATAGGGCCGTCCAGTCAGCTCACCTGGTTAGTGCATGGTGCTGATAACACCAAGGTCAAAGGTTGGGATCCCCTTACTGGTCAGCCACCACATAAAAATTTAAAAAGAGACCAATAGCTTTTATTAAAGGTGAGCAGATTCTGGGGTTTTTCTCTTGTGTGTGGAGGAAGCCCTATCTTTAGGACAATAAAACTGGTGAGGGGAGAAACCAATTAGGTCCCATTAATCATCTCAGAAAAACTCAGCAACTTATAAGCCCTTCCTGAGAGTCTAGAATTGCTGTAATTTTCTCCAACTGTACCTCTTGTTATTCCCGCTTTCTTAAAGAGGAAAAAGGCTAACTTTTGAGGCCAATCAGGAAGAAGAAAGCTGAAGAGACTGCACTTCTGCCATGTCCCTAATCAGACGGGCTTAAAACAGGAAGAATCAATCCACAGGGACGCAGCAAGCAACAGGTGCTCTCAAAGTGGGAAAATTAGACTGAGACCTTGAAGTCTGTAGCCAAGCAAGAAGTACAGCACAACAGTTAAGCCCACAAGGTCTGGAATCATTCAAACCTAGAGTCCAACACCACCACTCACAAAACTGTGTCAATCTTGGGCAAGTTAACTTCTAAGCCTCAATTTTCTTATCTATAAACTAGGACTAAAAAGAGTAACTACCTCTAGAGTTCTTGTGAAGATTAAATACATAATACATTCAAAACACTTAACACAAAACCTAGAACATGACTATTATTGTTTATTTTTATTAATATCATCATAGGATAGTCTTTGCTCACCAAGACCATATACTTCAGGCCCTTGAATTCCACAATCACACTCTCCAAGGCCCCAATTCTGTTCAAAATAACTTAATGCCAGAATCACCAGGTGCTGTGGCAAATATTTCTCTCTTCCTGGGCAACTCTGCCATACATCTCATCTGTACATCCTCTCCACCAAACTACAGTAATGAAGTTCCAGATAACAAAGACGTAGACCTAACTCCTCCTTTTCTCTCTCTCTATCCAAATCTCATCCAGTTGACCTACAAGGAAACCGGTCCAGTGTCCTGATGAGTCAAAGGCCAGAAAAGTCATAAGCAGCTGAAATCACCCTATTTGCTAAGATGAATTAGGGGAACAATATAGAACTCTGTGCCAGAGGAACCATCATAGATTTTCCCATGACAAGCCTCACCTGTAACTTCAGAGATGAATTCTTGGGACCAGTCGGTCTCATTATAATCCTGAGTTACATCCACAGCATCTCCAGCTGCAAGAAACTCCTGGGCCCAATTCTCAGACAAGGCCAAGTCTGCCACACCAGGGGCTTAAAAGAGAGAGAGAGAGAGAACTAAGAAGAAAACACTCTGTTCCTTTTGTCTCCTGTATCTCAGTTCCCCAATGCCACACCATCCAAATATGGCCCTCCCTCTTGGCCCTGCCTGCACAGAAAATAATGACCTCCCCTCCCACCAGACTCTAGACTCACCTCTCTGGGGAGCCTGGCGGAAGTTTGACTGTTCAATCTCCTGCATCTCCGCCAGGAGGTCATCCATCTTGAAGGTCTGAGGGGCACGGGATACAAGTGGTGCATTCTGGTCCTGCAGGAATTCGGCCACCAACTGTCAGAAGAGAGATGGTGAAATGAACCCATGCAGTCAAGAGGCCCCAGTAAGAGACAGGGCCCGCTGGATGGGGATACTGATGTCAGATCCCAGGAAAGGAAACCACAGAAACTGGAGACACATAAAGAAAGAGAAATTTTCTTCCCACAGATTTGAAAACACAAAGTATACATTAAAAAACAAGCAGGCAAATCTCATTTGATCAGGAAAGTCCAAAGATTGAAATATGGCTGAACCTAGTGTAAAGGTAAAAACACAATAGGCAAGAGAAAACAGGATGGAAAAGACACTGGTATATTTACCTCATCTTCAGATGCTACTCCCAAAGGCTTGGAGACCTAAGATAGAAAAGACAGAGAGGCAATATGGTACAGCAGTGAAGACCACAGACACACAAGTCAAACACGGTAGAGTCAAATCCCAGCTCTACCATTTTTAAGACCTGGGGCAAGTCACGAACCTTCTGAGCCTCAGTTTCTTCATCTATAAACTGGTTGCCTTCATCTACATAAAGATGCACAGTGCTTAGTACAGTGTTTAGTAAACATTTATTAAGCAGTAATACTATTAGTTGCAACACAATAGAGAAAGCAGTTATCCCAAGATGTACAAATGGACCCTCCATCTCAGCCCACTACTTGGGCTTTCCACCTCAAGAACACTCTCCAAAGCTGGCCGGTTATCCCACTTGGTTAGGGCCTGGTGCTGACAACACCAAGGTCAAGGGGTTTGGATCCCCACACCGGCCAGTCCCCCAAAAGAACACTCACCGCCTCAGAGGCTGTGGTTCCCGGGGGCCAGGGGCCAGGCCTCAATCCCTCTTGCCGAAGGGCCTTGTCCTGGGTGAAGTGCCCGGCCAACTTCATGAGCGGGTTGGCACCCCCGCATTCGGCCTCCACCAGCTCCCGCATTGCCATGGTGACCGCCAGCTCTCTGATGAACAGAGAATTGAAACTGAGGCCCCGAAGCCAGACCCCTCCACAACTCACAACTCAGCCCGTACCTGGGGGAGGGCGGCAGACGTCTGTCCCGCTCGGGCCAGGTTGCAGACCACTGGCCACCCTCCACCTCGTGCCTTTTGCTGCGACCGCACCTCTGCCAAGAGTCCGAAGGGAGCCGGTACTCTCCTGCCTCAAAGACCACCGCTTTTAGCCGGGGCCTCTCCAGCGGCCTCCACAACTACGGTCTCAAGGGCGGGAGCAGCCAGCAGCCTCCCCCGACAAAAGGATCTGGACCCCAGGGGAATATGCGGGACGCTTCAACAACCGGGCTGGAGGGGGACACTAGCCGGGCAAGAAAGAGTGGAATCGCCGCCTGACCGTAAAGCCAGTCCCCCGCACCCGCGTCTCCAGGTGAGCACCGCGAGGGGCCATTCCCTCCCCCGACAGCACCTGAGCCCCTCCCTCCGCTCGGCCGGTCTCGGCCCATCCCTCCCGCGCTCCCGACCACCCCATCTCCCTCGCCCCAGTTGCCGCTCCAGCCCCGCCCCCGGGACCCGGGAGGCCACCCCAAGGGCGGAAGCAGACCTGGAACGTGTCCTCGCGCCCCCTCGGAGCCCTGCGCTTACTGCAGCGCGCCCCGCCGAACCACCGGCCCGGGCACCAGGTGCGGACTGGCGGGGGAGGGGAGAGGAGGGGGCGGGGCTCAGTCTTAAAGGGGCCGTGACAGCCGCTCTGCTGCCGAGGCTCTGCGGAAGTTGTTTGAAGGGGTAGGGCCTTAAGACTGCGACGCAGCGTGATGGGAGGAGCCGTGGGTCTTAAAGGGGAAAAGCTCCTTAAAGGAGAAGGCTTGGCTCTGGGAGCGTTGAAAAGGGTCACAGACGTTAGGATTTGTTTGATGGAAAGCTCAAAGAAGGATGGAGCTAGGAGGGGCTAACTGCGCTTTGGGGGAAAGCCAAGCGCAGGGGATTCTATGCTCAGCTCATCCTGGCTCTTCTCTGGGGGTACATTGTGACGGGGGGGGGATTCCTTGCCTCTCTGGGCCTCAGTTTCCCCCTCTAAAATGTGGCTGGCTGATCTTCCCAAGCCCAGGTAGGAGAAAGGCCCTAACACGGGAGTTCTGGGGGCCAAATCCGTGGCCCTTTCTAGGCTCCTAGGCCTACCTCCCTTCCATATTGCCCCTAACGGGACAGCGTCACAGTTTCCATAGACATAATCCTGCCCCCCCAGTCCCTCTGCCACCTCTGCGTGATGAGGAAAGTAGTTCTGGATGACGACAAATTCCGGAGACTAAAATAGGGTCCACCGCATCCCGAGACCTGAAGCTGGTAACATATACGGAAGGTGCATACTGATTCAGTCACTCCTCTCCTCTCCTTCCTGCCCCACCACTAGTCAAGGTCATCATGGTGGCCTTATTCCCACAGCTCCAAGCTGGGAACACACAGACATGATGCAAGAAATGCTTTTTAATCACGGAATATGAACCTAAGTCTCAGGCCCTACCATCTGCCAGAGAATTGGATCTGGTATCAATCTTCAAGGTCACTGGAAAACAAACCCTGATATCTCACCTGGCTCCAATACCCAGTGAATCCTGGTGTCAAGAAGAAGGGCAGGAAGGGTTCAGGGTTGCTGGTAGGTGAGCAAGTATGGAGTAGTTCCAGAAAGGCAGAAGTACCATCCCAGCCCAGGGCACAGGAGAGGAGGCAGGTGGACAGCAGGTGGTGCCCTGGGCCAGGCGTGTTTCCTGGCTGTCTTGTAGATTTCAAAGGTGCTAGGCCCAAGGTACCACAGGGGCATGGCTATGTAAATTAATCCCTGGGAAGATAAAGAAGCTGCTGTAACACTTCAGGTGAATAGAATGGCAGGGCAGACCAGAAGATTGACTAACATTTCTCCTTTTCTTTACTTTTTACCATCTTTCAGAGACCCTGATCCCACTACCCGCTTTCTTCTGGAGAACATAAATCCTAGCCCTTGGGTGTCCACTCTTCTCAGGCTGCCATCATGAGGAAAATAACTAGTACCTAATAAACTAAACCACACCAAGGAGGAATGTGCATACTTTAAAAAAGAGGATCCCCAGAAAGAGCAATGTTTAACTGAAAGCATAAGATATGGTGGAATTTCAGAACATCAAGGCAAGCAGAGAGGATTTCCCACTATCACTCAAACCACACCATACACATAAACTTCTGCTCTCCTAGGAGTTTAGCACCTGATTAGCAATATCTCAGTACGTGCCCAGCTCTTTGGAGAACGGTAGTGACAACTGATGTTTATTGAATGCCTACTAAAGTCCAGGCATTGCACTAAACATTTTATGTGCATTAGGGCTTTTAATCTTCATAATGCTCGTATGAAATAGGTGTCACTAGCCCAACTTTACTGATAAGACTTAACCAAAATCAGGCAGTTAGGAAGTCAAAATTTAATCCAAATGTAACTCTAGGTACTTCTCTTTATACAACCCTGCCTCCCAGTCTTGGAGAAGCCTTGCTTTTAAATCCTGGAGAGCCTTGATCTCTTAGACCATAAATTCTTCACAGTCCCAGATGCTGGGAAAGAACTAATAGAGTTACTTGGTGTTTAATATTTAGTTTATTGAAGTTCCAGATTTGAAATCCTATATTTTGTTAATCCGGGTTCAACTTTAAATTCTTATTCTATACATGAAAGTAGTATAATAATTTGTACTTATTCCTTAATTAATGTTTGGTTAATTCAAGCTTAACAGGTTAAATTCCTCCAATTTTTAGACACATATTGCATTGACTTTGTGCTAGGCATTGTTTTAAGCACTTGTCAAATGTAGACTTATTTGATCCTCGTAATAACTATTAATAATAACTATTATAATCCCCATTTTACAGATGAGGAAAGTGAAGCACAGAGAGGTTAAGTGACTTGCCCCAGGTTATACTAATAAATAACAAAGCTGGAATTTGAACCTAAACCAGGGCCATCAAGCTTTGTAAAGGACTAAACAGTACACTTCTTTTGCCTTTTCAGTTCATATGGTCTCTGCCGCCACTATTCAACTCTGCTGTTGTAGCATGAAAGCAGCCATAGCAAATGAGCATGGCTGTGTTCCAATAAAACTTTGTACAGGCACTGAAACTTGAATTTTATGTAATTTTCACTTGTCATGAAATATTAGTCCTCTTTTGATTTTCTTTCAACCATTTAAAAATGTCAAAGCTATTCTTAGCTAGCACACTGTGTAAAAACAGGCAGCAGGCCATCATTTGCTAACCTGAGTCCATGCTCTTAATATTTTAAACTATCTGGCATTTAACATACATATTTTAAAGCATTTTAAATACCTGACAGGGCAATCAACCCTACCAGGCAAAATCTTACTTAACTTTTATTCAACCCTGAAAATGTAATAAATCAGTCTTATAAACATTTATCAAATTCTTGGATAGGTTAAGTTTGCTGGGTTAAATTTGGAACCACAGTACAGGTACTTAAAGGTCAGAGAGGTGAGACCAAGACACAAGGCATAGGGGCTACATATCCCTGTGACAGTGCTGTCTGAGCCACAGATGAACACACTTTTTAAGAGATGAGCTCTATGTATTGTAACTGGATTCCTAATGACATTTCCTTCAACTGATAATGCTATCCAACTCTTTTGAGTTACAATTTTACCTAGTGTTTATCATGTCACTTAGATGCAACTAATCTCTTTCACAACCTTACATGAGTACATGACTCTATTTTGTAAGTTTTCTACATTCCTTTTTGTTGGGGGAGGGATGGAAAATGGGGTACCCCCCACCTGGTTTGATTCTTTAGTTTTTTAATGACATAAGATACAGAGTAATAGAAATTTTCATGCTCTAGAAATGCGAATTAAGGTACAATCTTCACACCAGTACATTTGGAGGGGTTTGCTGGTCATGGTTACCAATTCTCCCTTCCAGCCTCAGTACGTGTCATGGCCTGAGACAATATGGCAAAGGAAGAAAGCTGTATGAGGAATCTTCAGAAAGTTTGTGGACAGATTTGTAATATCTTTTAATTCTAATTTTTCATGAACTTTTTTGTCTTTTCTTCATTTTTATAGCAGTTTCAGTTTTACAGAGAAATTGAGCAGGAAGCACAGACAGTTCCCATACCCTCCTCACACATGCATACACAATTTCCCCTATTTGACATGGTACATTAGTGAGGTACATTAGTTGCAATTATGAATCAATCTTGATATATTGTTATTAACTTAATTTTACAGTAGGGTTCCCTCTTTGTATTGTACAGTTAATGGGTTTTGCCAAGTACATAATGTATGTGTTTGTGGAATATACTATAGAGCATATGTACTTCACAGGGCCTGGTTTTCCAAAGCCTTGCAGTTTCAAATATTGACCTTGTGGAAGACTAGAAATTTTCCTCAGGCTATAAAGTCTCCGGTGTAAGATAAAGATTTGTGGCACAGCAAAGTTGCTGGCCCAAGGACAGACTAGTTATGATTGAAATGTAAAGATACTGGAAAATTGCTGGAGGGAGAAGGAGTGTTTGCTAAGATCAAGCCTGTGTTGATAGGACCACTTAAGTGTCTACTGGAATGTCATCTGGCTTGTTTCACTGAAAGTCACCAGCCTATATTGTTAAACTATAACCCCACCTTTGTTCTCTTCCTGTAACTTCCTTGTCTGGAAAATAAATGCAGGAAGAGAACCCCAATTCATGGTTAATTTTCTGAGGAAGGGATGCCTCTCACTTGACCATTCCTAAGGGAAGTTAACCACTTTGGGGCCCCTCACTGCTCAGAAGAGATGGGCTTTGAGTAATCCTTTGCATCTCCATCACCGAGGGGAAGTCGGGTGACAAATCCATGGGGGTTGAAGCAACAAAGCAACAGGTGTACACCATTACGGTAGAGTTTTGCTGCCCTAAAAACCCTCTGTGCTTCACCTATTCATGCCTCCCCCCCCCCATTCCCTGAAACCCTAGCAATCACCGATTTTGTTTCCCATTACCTCAAACATTTCTGAAGTATGCGTATGTGTGGTGACATGCAGAAAATCTCAAAGTCGGGACCATCTAAATACACCTGAACAAATCTCAATTTGCTTGAAAAGTGCCAGCACTACCCACCTAGGTTTGTGTACAAAGTACCAAACTTCATCCCCTGGCCACCCAGCAGGGAACTCCCCCAGAGAGCAACACGGATTGTGGTGCACACTTTATCTCTGTGTCTTAGTCTGTTCAGGCTGGTATAACAAAATACCTTAGGCTGGGTGGTTTATAAACAACACTTGTTTCTCACAGTTCTGGAGGCGTAGAAGTCCAACATGAAGACACCAGCAAATTTGTGTCTGGTAAGGTCCTTGCTTCCTCATAGACAGCATCTTCTCACTGCAACTTCACATGATGGGATAGGCTAGCTACCTCTTTGGGAACCCTTTCATGAGGACAGAGCCCTCATAACCTGAACACCTCCCAAAGGCACTACCTCCTAACACCATCACATTGGGCATCAGGTTTCAACATCTGAATTATGGGGTGATACAAACATTCAGACCATAGTGCCCTGCAGTTAGCAGAATCTTACCACCTTTAGAAATCCAGGGAAGTTTAAGAATACATCACTCTTGCCAAAATCCAGTCAGAAACCCTTTGATTCTCTCCCCTCTCAAAGAATAGAAAGAAGGAAGAAAAAAAGAAATCAAGGTTTTTGACTTGGGAATTTTTCCCCAAATGAATGGTTTTGCTGCCTTTTCAAGATTTTTCACCAAATACCTGCAGTGTATACAGATAAGCAATGTATGTATGTTTGTTTGGGGGAAGACTTCTGCTTTGGGGAAGATGAAGTTGACATACTTTTCTGTATTCCTCCTATAAATACAACTAAAAACCCTGGACATTATATGTAAAATAAACATAAGAAGACTCTGAAAGGTGGAGAAAAGAAGGCAGACTGGTTAGGGACCACAGGACTTGAGAAAGAGCATGTGACAGTATGTTCCATGGGCTTTCTTTTCACCTCATATATTCCAGACTGGGTGCTAGAGAAGCCAGCCACCCACAAACACCAACATGCACAGACTAAATAAGTTCCAGTGAAAGCCTGCTCTCTCTAGCCAAAGGACCAGGAAAGAGGCAGCCTACCAAGACAGAAATGTCCAGACAATAACAACTCTGCTCCAGCCAAAAACCAAATCAAAATCTGTGGCCCCACCCCCACCCCCAGCCCATCCTGGGGCGGTGTTGGAGAAGGCCAAGCATGGAGCCAGGGCCTTCCTCCCTACATGCCAATTCTAAGACTCCTCAACCCCCTGTAGTGTCAGTAGAGACCATGTGGGGAGCTGGAACTAACACCCCTGCCAAGCCTAGCAATAATGAGAAGCGCCCTCTCCCTTGGGTGTCATTGGAGGCCCAAAGGGGAACCCATACTTCTATCTCCACCTGACAGTAATGAGACAGCATCATCTCTTTCCCCGCCAAACCAGTGTCAAAAAAAAAAAGCCTGTTAAAACAGGAGGCTTAAATAAGATCCAGAGTCCAGAGTCTCACAACATAATGCAAAAATGTTCAGGTTTCAATTTAAAAATGATTCATCATACCAGGAACCAAGAACATCTCAAACTGAATGAAAAAATGTCAACCACTAGATGTCAACACCAAAATGCCAGAGATATTAGAATTATTTTAAGGCAGCCATCATAAAAAGGCTTCAATGAGGAATTATAAGCACACTTGAAACAAAGGAATATACACAGAGCCTCAGCAAAGAAACAGAAGATGTGCAGAAGAACCAAATGGAAATTTTAGAACTGAAAACTACAGTAACCGAAATTAAAAGCTCAGTGAGTGGGCTTAACTGTAGAATGGAGTGAACTGAAAGAACAGTAGAAATTGCCCAATCTGAGCAATATAGAAAAAAGAGACTGGAGGAAAAATGAACAGAGCCTTGGGACCTGTGGGACTACAACAAAAGATCTAAAGTTTGTATCATCTGTTGTAGGAAAACCACCCTGATGGGAGGTGGAATAAGCACATGGACTCCTCCACCTATAGTATCTGAGTCAGAGGATATTACTTAAAGCTGACAAATCAAGTCACAGGCAAAAGTACATCCAGCAGCACAAAGATACATCTTAAGAAAGATAATAGTATTGACTTAAGTTACAGTGGGGAAAAGGAGGCAGGGGAAAGAGGAAGAGATACAAGCTGTCAAGGTTATCACTGCTTGAAGGCCCTGGTGTTTCAATTTGTAGCCTGCAACATTGCCCCCAAGCAAGACTGTTATTCTGTTCCTTAAAAGCCCTGAAACCTGGCATTGACTTGGCCTTCTTATGGATGAAAGACCTTTCAGGCACAGTTTATGGAATAAGGATATAAAGAAACAAAGTATTTTTGTACAGATGTACAATATGTTTGTGTTTTAAGCTACATGTTATTACAAGTCAAAAAGTTAAAAAAAAATTAAAAGTTTATCAAGTTCAAAATAAATAAATAAATAAATACATACATAAATAAAATTTGTATCATCAGAGTGCCAGAAGGAAAGAAAAAGAGGGCAGGACTGAAAAAGTATTCAAAGAAATAATATCTGAAAATTTCCAAATTTGACAAGACATAAACCGACAGATTTAAAAAGTTGAGCAAACCACAAACACGATTAACCCAAAGAAATCCACACTAAGACATATCATAATTAAACTTCTGAAAATTAAAGACAAAGAAAAAAATCTTGAAAGCAGCCAGAGAAAAATGGCACCTAACATAAAGGGGGAAATATTCAGACAACAACAGATTTCTCATTGGAAACTACTGAGGCCAGGAAAAAATGGCAGAATGTTTTTCAAGTGTTCAAAGACAATAAACTATCAATCCAGAATCCTGTATCATTGGGAGTATTAGTTTTCTACTGCTGCTATAAAAAATTACCACAAATGTAGTGGCTTAAAACAGTACAAATTTATTATCTTACAGTTCTGGGTCAGAGTCCAAAATGGTTCTCACTAGGCTAAAATCAGAGATACAGTCAACAGGGGTGTATGTTCCTTCTGCAAGCTCTAGGAGAGATCTACTTCCTAGTCTTTTTCAGCTTCTAGAGGCTACCCGCATTCTTTGGCTCATGGCCCCTTTCTTCATATTCAGCCAGCAACCCCTCTGGTTCTCTCCCTTCTGCCTCCCTTATAAGGACCTTTGTGATTACATTGGTCTCACTTAGATAATGCAGGCTAATCTCCCCATTAAGGTCAGCTGATCAGCAACTTTAATTCCATCTGTAGCCATAATTTCTCTTTGTCATACAACCTAACATTTTCACAGGTTCCAGAGATTAGGACATGAACATCTTTGGGAGGGGCATTATTCTGCACCACACTCTACAAAAATATCCTCAGCAGTGAAGGAAACATCAAGACATTGTCAATGAAGGAAAACTAAGAGGCTCTGTCCCCAGCACACCTACCCTAAATGAAAGGCTAAAGGATGTTTTCTAAGCAGAAAGGAAACAATAAAAGAAGGGACCTTGAAACATTATGAAAGAAGAAAAAACACAGTAAGCAAAAATATGGGTAAATACATACAATGGACTCAAGTTTTCTAAAATAAGTTTGACAGTCGAAGCAAAATTATACCATTGTTTGTATTTTGGAATAAGCATTAGCTAAAGGCATGAACTTGAATCTGAATCACAATTAACCAGCTACTTAGTTATGTTCACTATTCTATGAGTTGCAGTAACTTGGTCCTGACACTCGTCTCATTTTCTTGTCTATAACAAGAGGATAGGGTTCTACAAATTTCTAAAAGTCCTCATCTCTAAAATCCATGATGTTAGGCTGTGACTGTCATGGAGTGAGTAGTGTCCAATGTCCAAAAGCCAGTCTCATTGTCCATTTTAATTCAATAATTCAGCAAGTGTGTGTTAAGCACCTTTGAGCACAAGATCCTATGCTAATTCCCTAATCCCTTATAATTTATACTTGCATTAGGCATTTACCCTGATATTTACATTACCTTAAAGCCTTCCCAGGGCTTAAAATTCTACCACCACCACATCACATACGTATGCTTCCTGCATATAGGAGCCTTCTAAAACAGGCTGCTCCCACCCAACTTCCCAGACCAACTTCTTGTGAGACCTCTACTGTGTTCATTGATTCTAAAAGCATTTCTTTAAGAGAGTGAAAAGACAAGTCACAGACTTGGAGAAGATATTTGCAAAACTCATATGTGATTAAGGACTGTTATCCAAACTATAAAAAGATGTTGACCGGTTAGCTCAGTTGGTTAGAGGTCATGGCTTCCCAGGGCTTAAAAGTCTACCACCACCACATCACATACGTATGCTTCCTGCATATAGGAGCCTTCTAAAACAGGCTGCTCCCACCCAACTTCCCAGACCAACTTCTTGTGAGACCTCTACTGTGTTCATTGATTCTAAAAGCATTTCTTTAAGTGAGTGAAAAGACAAGTCACAGACTTGGAGAAGATATTTGCAAAACTCATATGTGATTAAGGACTGTTATCCAAACTATAAAAAGATGTTGACCAGTTAGCTCAGTTGGTTAGAGGTCATGGGTTTGGATCCCCATACTGGCCAGCCACAAAAAACCAAAAAACAAACATACAAATACATAAAAAGAATTCTTAAAACTCAACAGTAAGACCACAAACAACCCAATTTAAAAATGGGCTGAATAGGCCAAAGAAGATATACAGATGGCAAACCTCAACAAAAAAGATATATAGGTGGCAAATAAGCATACAAAAAATGCTCAACATCATATGTCATTAGGGAATTCAAAGTTAAACCAACAATGAGATACACTACACACCTATTAGAATGTCCAAAATCCAAAACTCTAACAACACCAAACACTGGTTAGGATGTGGATTGACAGAAACGCTCTTTCATTGCTGGTGGAATACAAAATGGTACAGCCACTTTGGAAGACAGTTTGGCAGTTCCTTAACAAAACTAAACATATTCTTGCCATACAATCCAATCATACTCCTTAGTATTTAACCAAATGACTTGAAAACACACATACACAAACCCTGCAAAGCTTTCTTCAGAATTGTCAAAACTTGAAAACCACCAAGATGTCTTTCAGTAGATGAACAGATAAATGCACTGTCATTTATCCCAATGACTCATGGGAGACAAGGGGCAAAAAAAAACTGTGGTCTATCCATCCAATGAAATATTATTCATCACTAAAAAGAGATGAGCTATCAAGCCATGAAAAGACATGGAAGAAACGTAAAAGCATATTACTGAATGAAAGAAGCCAGTTTGTAAAAGCCACATACTGTATGATTCCAACTACATGACATTCTAGAAAAAGAGAACTTATGGGCACAGTAAAAAGATCCGTAGCTGCCAACTGGTGGAGGCTGGGGAGGAAGGAAGAACAGGTGGAGCATAGAGCATTTGTAGGGCAGGGAAACTATTCCGTATGATACTATAATGGTGGATGCATATCATTATATATTTATCAAAACCTGTAGAACATGTAACACCAGGATAAACAGATTTAGGATTGGCTAGTTTGAATAATTTCAGTGGGCTCTAGGGCATGGGAGTGGTTCCTAGTTGTTGGGCCCATTTTTAGGAGCAAACATTATCTGTGAGCCACATGGTGCCTATGGGTGGAGGATGAAGATGGCACCCGCGGGAAGTAGGGGAGGCGTAACCCAAGATAGCTCCAAAAGGTTTTTATTGGTCCTCCAGTATTTCCGCACTTGTGAACCCTGCGTGATCGCTATGCTCAACATGTTAGTACAAAATGCAGGCCTGCGTGATCCTTTAATTGATTGGTTAGTTCATGGAAAGCCCCTACTTGCTAAATTGCAGTGTAATGGCAATAAAGTGGAACTGCCCTGACAGAACCCCTGCCGTGTCTGAGTGTCTCTTTCACGGGGCTGGGTTGGTGGGCAGCAGGCTCACTTTTCCCCGAGATCCTTCGGTCCCAACACCGGGGGTAATCCTGTCAGCTCCTTCTCCTTCTGGGTCTGCGGGAGGACCACAGGTGTGCCCCCACACCTGGTTGTCTGTACCTGGCCCTGGGGAGATTAATTCAGGTAGATAGTGGCTTTAGGTGTGAGAGCTCAACAAAGGAGGTAGTTGAGGGTGTGAGTTCTGAATGTTGGTTTGCTTTGAAAAGCTCTGCTTGCAAGTGAGTTGTCTACTGTCTATAGAAATTGGCTAACACTGATAGGGGCAGTCCCACCAGGGTCAGCAAGGCCCCAGATGTCACAACATCAGAACACAGAAAATAAAAGATATGATTAATACAGGCATTCAATAAATATTTGTGGAAGGAAAAATTCTATTACTCTATTGGACTTTGAATGGTGATAATCATGCTCTGTGTTCAGAGAAATGGAAGACAGAGATCAGATCAAATTTCATTAAATTTTTCCTTGCTTACCTGAAGTGTGCTTACCCACAAAGGGGAAGAGAATTTCAAATAGGATCTAACTAATGTGGACCTGAACCCCTTCCCCCACCCTTAAATATTAACTAACTAGCTTTTTTGCTTCTGTAATTAGCTTGCACAAGGTTTTACAAGCCCCTGTGGGTGGGACTTTCTGGCAAGGGCAGATAAAGGACTCCCCAAACCGCCCAAAGTTCAACCAGTTCCAGGAAGGGCCTAACCACACAAGGGGTGGGCTGTTGGGCAATTCCCCATTTCCTCGTCTGTATACCACCCCACTGAAAGCCACCAATGAATTTAAAAGTCACCTCAGGTGACCAATAAGCTGTATACAACTCATCCTGTTGCCAAAGTCTGCCTACCAAACTGTATAAAAAGTGCTCATGTTAAGAGCTCGGAGCCACTTCTGTCCTGAAGACAGAGTGACCCCAGCATGCTGGAATTAAAAAACCTCTTGCTTGATTGCAGCGATCTCTGTCTCCTGGTCTTTGCAAGATGAGCCTTCCCAACAAGTAAGATTCGTGCTTTTGGGCCAGTCTTACAATTTGGTGCGTTGGCCGGGAAGCGGCTCTCTCTGGGACCAGAGACTAAAGAACGGAGGATCGCTCAAGCAGGTACCACAGTTGTCTGTCTGTCTGCTGTGTCTGTCTTTGTGTCTTTGTTTTCTACTGTAATCTGATTTCGGCTTTTTGGTGGCTCAGGGACGGAGTCGCCGGTCTGTAGTGGTCATAGCGGCGGGTAGACGTACCGGCATGTCGCGGCCACAGGAATCCTGGAGAACGCTCCAGATTCCTCTGTTGGAGATGAACAGGTTTGGCTCCACAGGAGATCTCTAGGAAGGAGACCCGTCCCGAGTTCTCTGATAATCAGGTTGTGGTGCCCGTGGCAGGGGCACGTCAGTGTTTTGGCTTTTGTTTGTCTGGTTGCATGTGTGTTGGGACTGATGACTTTCTGGGGTGACATGGGGCAGACTGTTTCAACCCCTTTAAATCTGACTCTGAAATACTGGAGTGACGTGAAGGCTAGAGCTCATAATCTGTCTGTACAGGTTAAAAAGGATAAATGGGTAACACTCTGTTCTTCGGAGTGGCCGACTTTCCAACTCGGGTGGCCCACCGAAGCCTCTTTCTCTCCACTGCTGATCATGGCAGTAAAGAGAAAAATTTTTGGTCTCAATTCTAAAAGTCACCCAGACCAGGTTCCTTATATCATTGTCTGGGAAGATCTGGTCACAGACCCTCCTCTGTGGGTCCGTCCCTTTGTTTCCCTTGCAGGTCCATCAGCTGTGTTTGCTCTTCAAGGGATGGAAAAGAAGCCAGAAGTCCTACCCTCCACTGATTCAGACTTGCTTCTTCTAGACCCTCCCCCTCCCTATCCCCTTTCTCTCCGACCACAGGCAGTCCACCCGTCAGCTCTGCCAGAGGACCCACAAGGACCCGAGAGAGGGCCTGCTCAAGGGACACGCAGTAAACGAGTGGCCTCTTCAGAGGCAATTCCTATCTTCCCCCTGTGGGCTTATGGCCCTCCTGATTAAGAGGGCAACCAGCCCTTACAGTACTGGCCTTTCTCCTCTTCCGATCTTTACAACTGGAAATCTCAGAATCCCCCTTTCTCTGAAAACCCCCAGGGTCTCACTAACCTTGTAGAATCCCTCCACTTTACTCATCAGCCCACCTGGCATGACTTCCAGCAGCTCCTCCAGGTCCTGTTCACCACTGAGGAAAAACAACGAATCCTCCTGGAGGCTCAAAAGAACGTTCCAGGAGACGATGGGTGACCTACCCTCCTCCCTGATGTCATAGATGCAGGATTCCCGTTGACCAGACCTAACTGGGATTTTAACTCAGCAGAAGGTAGGGAGCACCTGAAGGTCTATCGCCAGGCTCTAATGGCAGGTCTCTGAGGGACAGCAAAACACCCCACCAATTTGACTAAGGTAAGAGAGGTGACCCAGGGGCTCAATGAGTCTCCGTCAGCATTTCTGGAGAGACTCATGGAGGCATTCCATCAGTTTACCCCATATGATCCTAGTAGTGAAGAACACAAAGCTACTGTGACAGTTGCTTTTATTGACCAGTCTAGTAGAGACATCAAAAAGAAACTGCAGAAGCTTGAAGGGTTACAAGATAAGTCATTAAGGGAATTAGTGCAGGTGGCTGTAAAGGTTTATCATAATAGAGAGTCAGAAGAAGAAGGAAGAGAGAAAGCAGAAAGAACAAGAGGCTAAAGAAATAAAGAGAGAAAAGCGCCAAGAAAGAAATCTTCACAAAATTCTGGCCACTGCAGTCAGGGAAACTAGGGAACCTAGTAAGACCATACCAGGCAACAGGAAGGAACCCCCAGCAAAGGATCAGTGTGCGTACTGCAAGGAGAAAGGACACTGGGCTCAAGAATGCGCCAAGAAAAAGAAAAAGCCTCAGGCCCCCAAGGTCTTGGCCCTGCAGGAAGACAGTGATTAGAGGGGATGGGGTTCAGACCCCCTCCCCAAACCCAGGGTAACCCTAACAGTGGAGGGGAAGCCTACTCAGTTCGTGGTAGATACTGGAGCCGAACATTCAGTGTTGCAACAGGCAGGTGGACCCCTTCTCCAAAAGAAGTCGTGGGTAC
Organism: Cynocephalus volans; assembly: GCF_027409185.1. Lineage (NCBI taxonomy): Eukaryota > Metazoa > Chordata > Mammalia > Dermoptera > Cynocephalidae > Cynocephalus > Cynocephalus volans. The sequence goes on along the minus strand of NC_084471.1, from coordinate 107,701,524 downwards.
AAGGGGCTACAGGGAACAGACAGTACCCCTGGACTACCCGAAGAACAGTGGACCTAGGCATGGGCTGGGTATCCCACTCGTTCATTGTCATTCCTGAGTGCCCCTACCCACTACTGGGAAGACACCTCCTCACCAAAATGGGTGCTCAAATTCATTTTGACCCCAAGGGACCTCGGGTGTTAAATTGGCAAGGAAAGCCTCTCCAGGTACTAACTATCAGGCTGAAAGATAAATACCAATTGTTTGAAAAACAAGGGCGGGAGACCAGACAGATGGACTGGTGGTTAGAAAACTACCCCCAGGCATGGGCAGAAACTGCAGGGATAGGGAAGGCTAAGAACTGGCCCCCCATCCACATAGAGCTGAAGGCTCAGGCCAGTCCTATAGCTGTCCGACAATACCCAATGTCCCGAGAGGCAAACAAAGGCATCCAACCCCACATTGCCTGTTTGCTTCAGCTGGGGATCCTACGGAAGTGTCAATCAGCCTGGAACACGCCCTTGCTGCCCGTCCGAAAACCTGGGACTAATGACTACTGGCCGGTCCAAGATCTCTGAGAGGTAAATAAGTGGGTAGCTGACCTCCACTCCACAGCTCCTAACCCCTATAATCTTTTAAGCTCTTTACCCGCAGACAAGACCTGGTACTCGGTACTGGACCTCAAAGATGCCTTCTTCTGTTTACCACTGGCTGTAAAAGGCAAGATTATTTTGCCTTCGAATGGAAAGATCCAGAGACTGGCCTAGCAGGGCAACTCACACGGACCCGCCTGCCTCGAGGATTCAAGAACTCGCCCACCATCTTTGATGAGGCCCTCCACCAGGACTTGGCTATGTTCCGGGCCTCTAACCCCCAGGTAACTCTGTTGCAGTATGTAGATGACCTCTTCCTGGCAGCAGCTGACGAGGAACTGTGCCTGGAAGGAACAAAGCGTCTCCTCACAGAGTTGGGAGAACTGGGCTATCGAGCTTCCGCCAAAAAGGCTCAGATCTGCAAGCGACAGGTCAGTTACCTGGGGTACCTTCTTAAAGACGGGAAAAGATGGTTGTCTGAGGCCAGAAAAGAGACAGTGTTTCACATTCCGCGACCCACTAATCCAAGACAAGTCAGGGAATTTTTAGGTACTGCTGGGTTCTGCCGCCTATGGATACCTGGTTTTGCTGAGATGGCAGCCCCGTTATATCCCCTCATCAAGAATAGTCAGCCCTTCAAGTGAGGAAAGGAAGAACAACAGGCTTTTAACAACATCAAGATGGCCTTAATGTCTGCACTGGCTCTGGGGCTCCCCAAGTAACAAAGCCCTTCCACCTGTATGTGGCAGAAAATAAGGGGGTTGCAAAGGGGGTCCTAACTCAAAAACTGGGGCCCTGGAAAAGGCCTGTAGCATATCTGTCAAAAAAAAAAACTAGACCCAGTAGCCTCGGGGTGGCCAGCTTGTCTAAGGATCACAATGACAATAGCTGTTCTGGTAAAAGATGCTGGCAAGTTGACTATGGGACAGAGTTTGGTAATCTCGGCACCTCATGCTTTAGAGAGTATTGTCCACCAGCACCCCCCTGACTGCTGGCTCACAAATGCTCTCATGACTCACTATCAGACTCTGTTACTGAACTCAGACCGGGTTTCTTTCGCTCCCCCGGCAAGCTTAAATCCAGCCACGCTGCTCCCAGACCCTGACCTTGACCCTCCTATCCGTGACTGCCAACAAGTGCTTGCTGAGGCACATGGATGGCGGAAAGACTTGTCAGATCAGCCTCTGACGGACGCCGAAGCCACCTGGTTTACTGATGGCAGCAGTTTCCTAGAGGAAGGAGTACAAAAGGCAGGAGCCACTATAGTAGATGGCCAGAACCTGATATGGGCACAGGCCTTACCTGCAGGAATGTCCACTCAGAAGGCAGAGCTCATCACCCTCACAAAAGCCCTTGAACTAGGAGAGGGCAAAAGAATCAACATCTACACAGACAGCAGGTATGCCTTTGCCACTGCCCATGTGCATGGTGCTATCTATTAGCAACGGGGTCTGCTGACCTCTGGAGGAAAAGAAATCAAAAACAAGGCAGAGATCGTAGCCCTGTTGGAGGCCCTGCACAGACCGCTAAAAGTGAGTATTATACACTGCCCAGGCCACCAGAAAGGGGATTCCCCCATCGCCAGGGGAAACAACTTGGCCGATTCTGAAGCAAGGGCGGCAGCCCACGGGTCCACGTCTATTCTGTTAGTTAACATCCCTGAGCTAGAAAAGCCCAAGTTTAAATACTCTACTGAGGACATAGCAGTGATCTCAAGGGACTCTAATAACCACTTTGATCAGGAAAAGGAACGTTGGCAGGCAGTGTCAGGCAAGCCCATCTTGCCACACGAACAGGCATGAGCCATGATTCAACAAATGCACCAATGGACTCACCTGGGAGTTAATAAATTAGTCCAGACTGCCCTAAAAATGAAATATCACATCATAGGGCTAAGACAATTGGCAGAACAAATAGTTAAAAATTGTGTACCGTGTCAAAATGTAAATGCTTGTAAAAATACCGTAGGACTTGGCAAGAGACTCAGGGGTGACAGACCAGGAGTATATTGGGAAGTAGACTTTACAGAGATCAAGCCAGGTAAATATGGTTACAAGTATCTCCTAGTTTTTGTAGACACCTTCTCTGGATGGGTGGAAGCATTCCCAACAAAGCAGGAAACTGCCACCGTCGTGGTCAAGAAAATCCTGGAAGAAATCTTCCCATGCTTCAGGGTACCCAAGGTAATCGGGTCTGACAATGGGCCCACCTTCATTGCCAAGGTAAGCCAGGGAGTGGCCAGATACTTAGGGGTCAATTGGAAATTACATTGTATCTACAGACCCCAGAGTTCAGGACAGGTAGAAAGGATGAACAGAACTCTAAAAGAGACCCTGACTAAATTAACCATGGAGACTGGCGTGGACTGGGTGGTGCTCCTTCCCCTGGCCCTGTTTAGAACTAGGAACACCCCCTCCCAGTTCAACCTGACCCCCTTTGAAATTCTCTATGGTACCCCTGCTCCCTTGACTTTACTTGGGGACGCCTTTGAACCCACTTGCCACAGTAACAGTGACTTATATGCCAGGTTAAAAGGACTGCAAGCGGTGCAGAAGGAAGTCTGGACGCAGCTGGCGGCCGCCTATGAGCCTGGGACCCCCGAAGTTTCTCACCAGTTCCAGGTCGGGGACACGGTCCACGTAAGACGACATCGCTCCCAGACCCTGGAGCCCTGCTGGAAGGGACCTTACCTGGTGCTCCTGACAACACCAACGGCCGTAAAAGTAGACGGGTTCTCCACCTGGATCCACGCCTCGCACATAAAGCCTGCACCACCAGAGGACCAAGGATCAAAAGACGCCACCTGGAGAGCCCAAAGTTCCAAGGAACACCCCTTGAAGCTCAAAATTGTTCGGACTGGGGGTTCAGACACCTTAAATATTGTAAGATGAAAATTTTATTTTTTCCCCTTCTGTACCTGACAGTCTTTCCCGGAAGCCTGAGAGCTTCCAGCCCACATACTCCTCGAAAGTTAACTTGGTATGTTATAAATGGAGTAGGGGATAAGATCTGGAACTCATCCAAAGTCACCTCGGGATCATGGTGGCCTGACCTGTTTCCCAATGTGTGCAAATTATCTATGGGATCCCCAGCCGACTGGGATTTAGAAGGATACTTTGATGCTCACAACCCCCCTTCTACCCCCTCCCCACCGGGGCACCTCAGGCTCAATCCATGGGGGGGTTGCTCTACTAGAGATCAGAGAAGTATGCTGAGCGCTCTCACCTTCTAAGTGTGCCCTGGGTTCCACCGTAACAGGGCACTTAACCACAGATGTGGAGGGAAAAGAGATTATTTCTGTAAGAACTGGGGCTGGCTACGAGACCTCGGGGGACACGCATTGGGGTCCCTCATCATCCTGGGACTATATAAAGATAACTGCTAATTATACCCACCAAAAGACAGGGAGCCAAGGAAACCCAAATTGGAAAAATGTCCCTGCCTGCAAGGGATGGTGCCACCCCCTCTGAGTGTCCTTCACGGATTCAGGAAGGAAAATCACTGGATGGGAAACAGGGTTTACGTGGGGGTTAAGGTTCTATAAAGAGCGGTATGATGATGGGCTGTTGTTCACCATCAAACTCAAAGTAGAAACCCAGTATACCGCCATAGGCCCAAATAAATACCTAGTTCCAACGGTCAAACCAAAGACTACCCTAGCACCCCCAGGTGCCCGACCAGAGTCCTCAGTCCCTACTGTAGGGTCGGAGGCTGCAGCACCAAAGAAAATAACTCAGCCCCCTGAGCCTAGGCCTCAAAAACAAGCTGGGTTAGTCCACTTAGTCTCTGAAGCTTTCAAGGTCTTAAATAGTACCAACCCCAATGCTACCTGCTCCTGCTGGCTTTGTTATAATGTTGCACCCCCATATTATGAAGGAATAGCCTTCCGAAGTGAAATTAATACTACAACTGATGTCTCCAACTGTCATTGGCAGCAACGACAGGTCAAACTCATTCTGTCAGGTGTTGCGGGGCAAGGAACATGTGTGGGAAAGATCCCCTCCTCACACAGCCAGCTGTGCAACCAGACTCTTAACTTGACCGAGTGGTCTGGTGACACATATTTATTGACCCCTCTAGAAGGATGGTGAGTCTGTGCTACTGGGGTCACACCCTGTGTTAGATTACAGGCCCTAGAAGAGACCCAGGATTTCTGTGTCTTGGTTCAGTTGTTGCCTCAGCTTGTTTACCATCCCTATGAAGAACTATTATCATACTGGGATGAAAATAACGGAAACTACCGAACCAGAAGGGAGCCCCTAAGTATCACGCTCTCTGTCCTCTTAGGCTTAGGATTGGGAGCAGCTGGGGCAGCGACAGGAGCTTCGGCTCTGGCTATTCAACATCAGAATTACCAAAGTTTACAGGCAGCCATAGATGCTGATATTAAAGAAATAGAAAATTCAACTACTAAATTACAAGAGTCCCTCATCACTCTGTCTGAGGTGGTCCTACAAAATAGAAGGGGACTAGACCTCTTGTTCCTTCAGCAGGGGGAACTCTGCGCTGCACTAAGAGAAGAATGTTGTTTTTACATTGATCACTCAGGGGTAATTAAAGACTCCATGGCCAAAATTAGGGAAGGCCTAGCCAAAAGGAAAAGAGAGAGAGAACAAAATCAGGGATGGTTTGAGTCATGGTTCAACTCCTCTCCATGGCTCACGACCCTCGTGTCTACCCTACTAGGACCACTAGTCATTTTGGTGTTGCTTCTGACTTTCGGTCCCTGCATTTTAAATCGCTTGCTAGCTTTTGTTAGAGAACGTGTTAGTACTGTTCCAATTATGATGTTAAGGCAACAATATCAGGAATTAAACCAACAGGAATCAGTATTTCATGATTGAAATACCCACAAGAGAAAGGGGGGAATGTGGACCTAAACCCCTTCCCCCACCCTTAAATATTAACTGACTAGTTTTTCTGCTTCTGTAATTAGCTTGTACAAGGTTTTACAAGCCCCTGTGGGTGGGACTTTCTGGCAAGGGCAGATAAAGGACTTCCTAAACCGCCCAAAGTTCATCCAGTTCCAGGAAGGGCCTAACCACAACAAGGGGTGGGCTGTTGGGCAATTCCCCAGTTCCTCATCTGTATACCACCCCACTGAAAGCCACCAATGAATTTAAAAGTCACCTCAGGTGACCAATAAGCTGTATACAACTCATCCTGTTGCCAAAGTCTGCCTACCAAACTGTATAAAAAGTGCTCGTGGTAAGAGCTCGGAGCTGCTTCTGTCCTGAAGATGGAACGACCCCAGCATGCTGGAATAAAAAACCTCTTGCTTGATTGCAGCAATATCTGTCTCCTGGTCTTTGCGAGATGAGTCTTCCCAACAAGATTCGCACTTTTGGGCCAGTCTTACACTAACTAGAATGAATTGGAACTCTTTTTTACTGGCTTATACACACTTATTATATTAATAAGCTTCAGTTTGCACCTGAAGCATGTAACTTGATTATTTCACATTGAGCTTTCCGTAAGTAAAAATATTATTTTTATATGAACTACTCAATTCAAAGAAAAAAATCAAATTTTAGATTTATTATTGTTAAACCTAATTGGAGAACATGGTTTTAGTTTGTGGAGCAATGAGCTTGCTGATACAATTCCATTTCCTTAGAACCACTCCCCTAAGGGAGTGTTGGAGTCTGCAGAGCAAACAGAATTGCTGCCACTGTACCCTGAAGCTGAGAAGGGAAGAAAGTTCTCACACTTTTAATAGGTTAGTTCCACCCAATCTAAAAATGTGGGTCAACGGATGTCAGACCCTCACCACAAACCAGATAATTCCTTCTTCCTGTGGGATGCAGAGAGGCCAGGAGTGTCAAGTCTCCTCATGGGAAAATGTGGACAAACATTTTCTATTTTTTTCTTAATCCATTGGCCTTGAGTACCCATTAAGCCTGTTGTCAACTGAGGATGTGACTCTTTCTCTATGGACAGACCTGCTCCCCATCATGTGACTGCTCCCCAATAATATCCACTACTCCTTTATGAATCAGCCTGGAACATGGGTGTACAACTTAGGTTTTTCATTCAGGAAGCCCAGAAATGAAAAAAAAATTGTAGATTCATTAAATTAACTCCAGGGCTTTGCTGTACTCAAGGCTGTCATTCTACTCCATAATTTATTCTCCATCCCACATATGCCCAGCCTCATTACCCAGTATTGCTCATAAGAAGTTATGCAGTCAGATCAAATGAAAGGATAACAACACTCCAATAATATGATGGCAGCCATAAAAAAATAAATTTAAAGAAAAAAGAGCTTCAAATTTCATTCCCTTCGGCAAAAGGACTGGCGGCAAGCACTGAATATAGTTAACTGCAAAACTAACAGTAAAACAAAAGTGGGAATAGGGGTGACAAAAGAATAATATTGAAGTCACACAGCAGGGAAGAGTAGGGGGTTAGGGAGAAATTGGGTTAGGGAGAAATGGACACAAAGAATGAGTACATTTTGCAATAATGAATACGTCAACTATCCTGACTTGATCATCACATATTGTATACATATTCACATGCTTAATATATTTGATTTTTTTCCTCATGCACTTCAATTGCCTGGCAAGGCAGACTTTAAATCCTTATATGCAAAATCTTTCTTACAACTTAAAAAACTCTTGTAAATCTAATTACTTGATTTGCCGTGTTCAGATGTTTGATTTTTCTAAAATGTTCTAATGCTCAAGTTTATAAGCTTGAGCAGTGTCTTATACCCTTCAACTAAAAATCATCAGTCTAAAATCAATGCATATTTCAAGTTGAAAAAAACAAGGCTTAACTCAAATTCTGTCAGACTTTTAAACATATTTTAAACTTAACACTAAGATATTATTATTTACTTCACTGTCTCTACACTAAATTTTACACCTTCTCAGGGTTATAAATCCATTTACCCCACTAAGCAGAGCAGTTTGACCTCCTCAGGAAAAATGAGGATATTAAGTCAAAAGATTAGTGCCTGTTATAGACTGAATGTTTGTGTGCCCCCCAAAAATCCATGTTTAATTCTAATCCCTGATGTGATGGTATTAGGAGGTGGGGCCTTTGGGAGGTAATTAGGTCATGAGGGTGAAGCCCTCATGAATGGGATTAGTGCCCTTATAGGAAGAGACATGAGAGCTTGCCCTCACTCTCTCTGCTCCCCACCATGTGAGGACACAGCAAGAATGCGGCCATCTGTAAACCAGGGAGAGAGCCCCACCAGATACCGGATCTGCTAGTGCCTGGATCTTGGGCTTCCCAGCCTCCAGAATTGAGAGAAATAAATGTTTTTTGTTTAAGCCATCCAATCTATGGCATTTTGTTATAGCAACTTGAGCTGACTAAGACAGTGCCATGAAACAGTTACTTGTCAGATTGAAGAGCAGGCCAGGAGAGTGCAGGGCCACATACTGCCAAGGTAATGCACACAGGTGAACTCCTGGAGCATTCTTCTTGTGGATTCAACTTTGCTAACCACAGGGCCAGGTTTTCAGCTGGACTGTTTCACAGTTCACATCAGCAGGGCATCTTTTGCATCATACCTTATCCCTCCTTAGGTAGACAGACTGCTACTGCACCCCCACCGAGACCTCAGCAAGTTTCCCTCATTTAATAGGTTCTGCATTCCTTTTGTATTTTTCATTTCTTACCAGATTCAATAGCCCTGACAATGGCCTCTCTTTTCTAATCTTCTAATAACAGGTCATCAGACCCACACTCATCTTCTTTTCCCTTCATACCTACCTGGCCTGACCTCTGAGACCTCATACTCTTTTCATATTTGTCTAGTCTGAAATCAAAGACCATAAACCTTTCTTCCAGTGAAATCTCCCTCTTCCTCCATCTTAATAATCCTTTTATTTTTCTTTAAATTTTCACTACTCCTCTTCCAGAAATAAGACCAAATCCTGTGAGGGTACTTCAAAAGTTCATGGAAAAATAGACTGAGAAGATAATACAAATCTTTCTATGAACTTTTTCAAGTACCCCCATATGTTGTTTTGTGGTTGTTTTTAATTAGTTCTTCTCTGATTCCTTCAGCAAACCTGATTCTCAGAGTTACAATGTTCTAGACACGGGCATTTTTAATTGCTTTCTTGAGTCTTTGGGTTTGTTTAATTATCTCTCTATCTTAACAAGAAAATGGTATATAATAAAGGTTTATAATGGTTCATAATAATTCCCACTGCTTTTGATCTCTTCATTGGAAAGAATATATCACCCGTTGTAGCTAAAGCCACAATATGAGTCTCCAAAATTCAACTTCATGGTCAAGATTGTATAATTAGCCAAAGGAGTACAAAGGTTACAGTTCCAGAGCCTCCTTGAGACGGTTTGAGGTAATTCTCTAGAACTTATGGATAAGCCTCATGACCTGAGATATAGGTCCCTCCACATTCTTATCTCTTGATCTCATGATATAGTTCACAATGACAGTAAGAGACTGGCCAGACATGGCCTATTTTAGGCTTACGCAAAGTTCACAAACACGTGTGCTCAAGAATGGAATTTAGCTTCTTTTGAGGTTTGAGGCTCAGACTGAAAACGTGTCTGAAAAACACAGCTGAACAAAAAGTTATTTCATCCACCAGTGCCTTACCCAAAAAGCATTTATATCTGAGATTCTGTCCATTTTGAGGTGAGACCAAAAAAACATGGATTTGGTGAGCTAATCTCTATCTTTGCCTTAAGTGCAGCACTAGGTAACCTTTGCCTGTGTAGATTCAAGGTCAGCACAGAAGTTAGCACCCAAAAGCCTGTGAGATCTTGCTTACTGAGACCGTAGAAGCTCCAGTTTGCTAAAGCCTCCATCTATTAAAAAAAGTAACCCTGTGCCTGTTTAAAACAGCTGGCAACTATAAAAATAGTCACTCTACTCTGGGGACTTTAATAAGGTAATACAGTATATGTATTACATACCTATTTATGTTATTTATGTATCTTCCTCAGACAGGTTGGAGGCAGCACCCTAGAATCAAGCTTCTGTAAGCTGCCAAAGTGAAAAAACCCAGGTGTGTCTGACTCTAAAGCATGTGTTCAAAACCATAACCTCTCACTGCCTGAACTGTGGATGGAAGGAACTTTAGGGACTCTGCCATCCCCAAGACTTCACACTTTTAAAGGCCCCATGGTCACTGGGGCTAAGGATGCTTTTGTCCATCTCCAGATAATTAATGACATTGATAGCTAACACATACGGTGCAGTTTACAGTGTGCCGATTCTGAGTTACTTCAGAAAAGGGTACCTCATGTAAGCCTCACTCAACCCCTTGATGATGAACCAAAGTGGAGAGAAGTTGAGACCACACTGAGCCGTGGGCTGCTGGGATTTGAACACAGGCCGCGCTGCCGGCAAGACCCTGCCTCCATCCCTCCTCCCCACCGCTTGCCCGGCTGCAGGAGCCCTGTGTGCTTTGGGATTTTATCAAAGCAACAAGAAGACACATCCAGAGTAGGTCCCTGAGGGGCAGGGGCATGGGCCCAGGGGTCCGCGAGGGCCCGCTCGGCTTTCAGGGGCAGGTGGCTCGAGCTGCCTCAGTCCACCTTGGGCCCAGTACCCGGGGCTTTGCCCAGTTGTCGTCTGGAAGTTGTGTTGCTTCTCTCTTCACTGCCTTTTGGACTTAGTTTCCCTCTCTGTAGTGCCATGGAGGGATGGGACACTACTCTCCTTTCGGTGACCTAGCAAAAACCCCGAGGTCTTATCCAATGCGCTTTGCCCCGTTAGCCGCCTCCTTCCGGAGAGCCAGCCGCGCGCACGAGGAAGGGCGCCACCGCGACCCGCAGGCCTTCACGGGGAAGGGCGCCACCGCGACCCGCAGGCCTTCACGGGGAAGGGCGCCACCGCGACCCGCAGGCCTTCACGGGGAAGGGAGCGCATCTGACGGGGGGCGGCGAGGGGGCGTTAGAGCGACGGTGAGAACGTCAGAAGTTGGGGTCGGCCTCTGAGACTGGACATGGGGACGGATGCCTCCCTACCCTTGGGGATGAGAGTCCCCTCCAGGAAATACGTAAGGGCTCCTACTCCTTTCCTGACAAAGCCAGCCCTGCCACGTCCCAGAGGTCCTCTTCCCGAAGAGCCCGACGGCGCGGCGCGCAAGGCGGGCGGTGACAGCGACACCGTGCAGGTGGACACGCCGCTGCCCGCCCCTCTCTCCACACCCGCCCCTCCTCCTGCCCCTCCGCTCCCCTCCCGAGACAGGGCGCGCCGGGCACCTCCGCAGGACGCGGCGGGGTGAGGACAGCTTCCCAGGAAGGCGGAGTTCAGGAAGGCTGCCGCCACCGTGCACGGAGGAGCCCGACACACACTCGCCCTCAGTCCGTGCTTATGGACACTCCCGGGAGACACCCCAGGGTCTCGACACACAGTGCAGAGAAGCTCCAAGCTGTGATAGGTCCGGGGGACCTAGGGGATGCACTTTGAGGAGCCCCCCAGGTGGAGTTAAAATGTGAAGGGAGCATGAGCTCTCACGCAGCTCCTAGAAGACTGGGAGCAGACTTGTGGATCTTGACCTACCCCAACAAATCCTCGCTGGTGGGGCTGCTGGGTGGAGGTCGCAGAATAGTTGCTGACTGGTGCCTCAGCCTGAAAGCTGCAAGGGGCAATCCGGACTCCCAAAGTAGGCAGAGCCACGTGCTGCAAACCACGAATGTGTTTGCATCCACCTGCCCTGATGGCGAAAGGTGAGTTTTCAGGTCTCTAGTCTGGTAACAGAAAGGACACACTTTGCTCTTGAACTGGTGGTTAATGTACTGGCCTCTACTGCATCTCCTTTTCCCAGGGGCATAGCTTGTCATTATGCGCCTTACCAGAAGCTAATTAATTTTCACTGCAGAGAGTGGACTTGAGAGGAAAACAGCCTTTCATTGCAGAAGGCAAGATTTGAGTGAGGCCAAGGGAAAAGTGTATGCTGTTTCAAATTAAATTGGGAATAGGTGAACTGGAAACCCTGCCCAGGGCCTGACATCCTGAGGCTTTGCCAGCTTCTGTGAGGGAAGTCAGGGAACATCTTTCCAGGACATCTTGAGCAACTAAGTAAAGACCTATTTGGACTCCTGCCTGCTGCCCTTTCCCTGCATCATCGGAGTTGGCAGGAGTTGGCATCCTGCCTCACGTCCGATTCCTATTGCCAGTGTGTGTGAGCATGTGTGTGTGTGTGTGTGTGTGTGTGTCAGAGAGAGAGAAAAAGAGACAGAGACAAAGAGATTGAGAGGGAGAGCAAGTCACCAAGTGAGAGCAGAAGTTTGGGGCACAAGGGTAGTCAAGGTCTTCTCCAGGCCTCCTGTCCCACTTACACACTTGCTCCACCAGGACATCTCTACCTGCCCAACTGTCATGTAGGGAGATGGTGTAAGCAGGGACAGGGAGCTGGGGTGTCAGATGCTGAGGGTGAGGAGGAGGGACAGAAAAGGTTACACCTATAAGAAATTATCAGTGGTCAGTGGTTCTGACTCTGGAGAGAGTTTCCGGGAAATTAATGCAGAATGGTTGCATTTCAGAAGAAACCCACACTCAGCCCCAGAGACTGATGATCCAGGAAGGCCAGAGCCGAGCCAAGGTTGGGCATTCTGCAAGTGTGTGTACATCAAGAGTGGGGCAGAGTTCATGGCTACCTCGTCCCCTCGCCCACCCACTCCCTATCCCTGAAGCTTGAGCAGCAGGTGAATAAAGACCCTAAGTCCCAAGTCTCAGAGACAATGTAGGGGACTCCTAGGGCATAAAGCCGAAACCACTTGGCTTCCACTCCTCTGCATGAGAAGCTGTGCTCTCTGAGACCAGGGGTGAATGAGGACTAGAAGGATGACGAGGAGGAGGAGAAGGGGTTGAACTCACTGCGATTCAGAACCACAACCAGTCTCTCTTGCATCCCTTTGAGAGCTCAAGTTCTGTTGTCTGAAGGTTCTGACATTTTGGGCCTTCACCCTGAGCTTCTGGGGGACTCTAGGATGAACAAACAGGGCTGCCTCCCACACAGGAAAACTGAATCATCAGCTTGGCATCTGGGCAGACCACCATGGGAGAGGCTGCTGCAAGGGCATCTGCTTGGCCACCCTCTGTCCTCTGACTCCCAGGCCAGTGGGCCACCAATCAGCTCTCCTTTCTCCTCCTACCAGTAAGTCTTCTCTGAGTCTGAGAAGCACACACATTGCTTCGTTTATCCTTTACTGAGCCCCTATTGCATGCCAGGCCCCATGAGAGTTGCTGAGAATACAGAGAATCTGGGGTAGCAACAAACACATACCACAACCTTGCAGTAAGTGCTGCAACAGAGGCATGAACAAGGGGTGGTGGAGCACAGAAGACTTCCTGGAAGAGGTGACATTTGGACTGGGTCTTCGGTGATTAAGTAGAAGATTGCTAGGCACCTGAAGGGGGAAAAGACATGCTAGGCAGTGGTAACTGTACATGCAGACACAGAGACAAGAAAGAGCAGGATGAGTCCAGGAAGTACAAGTGGCTTGTGTGACCAGAGCACGGGTGTGCATGGGTGGTGGCAGCATAAAGGCCAGGGAGGGAGGGAGGTGGGACCCGACCCCTCTGGGTTAAAGGGCCTGCCAAGGCATTGGGACTTGACCCAGGCAGTGACAGAGGGTTGGGGAAGGCTCTAAATAAGACAGTAGTATAACCAGAGTTGCACTTTAGAAACGTCACTGAGACCCAGAGTCAAGGACGGGCTGGAGGGGAGCGAGACTCCAGAGACAAGTGCAGGTAGGAGGCATGTAGGAGGCCCTTGCAACAGACCAGGCAAAAAATGAAAAGGGTATGAATCAAGGCAGCAGCAGCAGCAGTAGGGAAAAAAGAAAAAGACATATTAGGGAGGTTTTAAGGGGTTGGAAGGTTAGGGTTTAATCACCATTTGGACATGGGGTTGAGGGAGAGGGAGGAAGCTAGACTGACTCCCAGATTTCTGGCTTAGGTAACCGGGTGAGAGGTGCTAGGGAGAGGCAACAGATAATAGAGCAGAATTGGGGGAAGGTCTGAGTTTGAGGCACAGCATGTCCAGGTGGAGATACCAATAGGTGGTTGTAAACACGAGTTAGGAAAGAGGTCTGGGTGGGGGACATAAATATGGAGGCATCAGCGCAGCTGATAGGCAAGGCCACGGGCAAGAACGGAGGCACTGGCGGGAGTGCGAGTGGCGTTGGGTGCAGCTTCCACCTCTACTCCACTGTGCTGCAGAGCCCCCGAGAACTAGCGAAGGCTCACTGCACTCTAAACCCTCGTGCTACACACAGGAAGTGAGACTTGGGTCCCTGGTGCTCCCTGGGGCAGGGACAGCGCAGGAAGGATGCTCCCACCAGCATTTACTCTTCTGAAATAACTGCATCTGGTTACTGTCCTTTACTACCTGGGGCTTAAGACCTGGGCCACAGAACCAATGGCCCAAAAGGCTGAGGAGAAACCAGAAGCTGCCTGCTCTCAGGCCAGGCTGCTGGGTCAGTGTGGAGAGGACTAAGGCCACTCAGCAGCTGTGCTGGAAGAGCCATGTGGACCCGGGCAAAGCAGAATGTCCCCTGGGCCTGAGGGCCAAGGACTGGTTAGCAAGGAAAGCTCAGCCTTGGAACAGTCTCCAGGTCCCTTTGTTACAAATAGCAGGGTTTCGTGCCTTCTCCCTCAGGACTCCCAGGCGGTGAGCCCATGTACTCCAAGCAGAATGTTCCAAGTGATGGGAAGGGGCTGATAGTGTCCTCACAAAGCACGTAAATGGCATCCCAAGTTGTCTTTTCTTTTCCAGAGGTGCTGAGGGAAGAAGGCAGTGGGAACTATCTGCCCCCACCTAACTTTCCCAGTGGCCTGGCACCCTGGGGATTTACCCAGTCAGGGCGCCGAAATGCCCAGCCCTGCCTCCTTCCCCTCAGCCCTGCTCAGGGACCCGAATGGCCCTGAGACCTGAGAGCCTGCCACCCACGGCCACACAGGATCTGGCAGGCAGAAGGAAGCCCGTGGAGCTTTTTCTGCTTGTTTTATTTGAAAACCTAGGATGTGTCCCCTCCCTCACCACACCCATCCCCCTCCCCACTCCCCAGGACATGACAATGCCACACGCACACACAAGGCTGCGAGCTGCACACAGGAACAGGCGGCTGCGCTCGCGACAACACTGAAAAAATATACATTATATATGATACACCCAGGACCCCACACCCCCTCCCATCCTAATCACAACCTAGCCACAACCAGGTCATGGAGGAAAGGGTGGAGCTGCAGGACTTCAGGACTGCAAGGTCAGGAGGGGGAAGAAGTTCAAATGGAAGGAAACTGGGAAAGGTGGGAGCAGGGATCCCCAGAGTGAAATGGAAACAGAGGTGTGGGGGATCGAAAGAGAAGCAGGGAAGGACCAGCTGAGGGAGCCCGGGGAGAAAGGCCTCCTGAAGACAGGAGGAGAGAAGGGGAGAGCAGAGGGCTTCCTTCAGTCCCACGCCCAGCCCAGCCATCGCTACTGACGCCACCGCGTCCCAAATACATTACACAGCTGGGGGGCTACAGGGACACAGGCATGGGTGAGCTAAGGGGCAGCTGCCATGGGGAGCAGAAAAGGCAGCCACAGTCATCCAGCCACCTTTCCAACCCAGCCATCCAGGCCACAAGGAGCACACCAGGGGAATGACATCCCCGAGGCAAGGGAGGGAGGTGGCGGGGGTGGAGGAGGACGTGAGGGGCAGACTGGGTTTCAAGATTAAAGTAGGACTCCTTCTGAAGATCTCTCCCTCTTGGCCTCTCTTCTTGCAGAGTGTCCTTCTCCCTTTTCTGGGTGTGTCTCTGTCTCACCAGGGCAGAATTCTCTCTGTCTGGGGAGGGGTGTAGGCCTTAGTAGCGGTGTGGGGGGGTCTCGATGATGCGTCTTTCATCGCTGCTGGGGGAGTCAGCAGCCTCGGAGTCACTGCTGTCCTCATCCTCCTGCTGGCCAGTGGCAGCCCCCGCCACACAGGCCTGCCGGTTCTGGTAGGACTGGAGAGGAGAAGGGATCAGTGGCCTGCACCCACCCCAGGGACTCTCCTTCGGGGGTTACTGTCCCTGGCTCCTTCCCCGCCTCCCACTTCCTACCCAGTCTGAACCCTTCTCCTTCCAGCTCATCATGGCTCTGCTAAGAGCCTTCGCCCAGGGCCTGCCCCTCATTAGGAGTCTTTGTGGTGTACCTTAGAGCTGAACCTTGACTCGTTCCCCAGGGCCACTCACCTCCATGGGGTTCACAATAATGGTGAGAGCTGAGTCATCCCAGAAGAGGTCCGGGTCCTTGGGGTCACTGGAGGCCCCTGGGGGCCCGCTGGTTCCAGAGACTCGGTGGTGAAGGGAGTGGATGCGCACTAGGCCCAGAATGACCATGAGCACCAGGAAGCCCACACACACCACGATGATGAGAGTCGCGGCACTCGGGACCACTGCAGGGAGAGCGTGGAGGTGAGCAGAGCGTGGCCCGGCACTCCTGGGGACTCTCGGACACAGGGAGGAGTGGCAGAGGGGCCCTGGGGTAAAGGCGGCCCAAGCAGAGGGAATCCTGGAGTAAGAGAGGACAGCATCCATGGTGGCCCAGAGAGGGGAATAACCTGAGAAGTTAGAAGAGAAACAGAGCCTGCCGGGAAGGGCAGGAGATAGGAGGGGGAGGGGAGCAGAGCAGATGGATGCTGCAAGGAGCAAAGGGGGAGGGAGATGTGCAAAGGGAGTCAAGGGCAGAGGTAGGAGAGTAGCCCCTGGCCTAGCGCAAGGACTGGAATCTGCCCATGTCATTCTGCCTGTGCCTTCCCCAGAGACCACTCAGCCTAGGAAAGAGGCACCCAGTGCCCAGCAGGGGAAGTAGAGAGACAGCCACATGGGCTTGACTGGCACAGGAGGAGAAGCAGCCTCCAAGCCTGGCCTGGCTGTCATGAAGGAGGTGCTGGCACCCAAGGCTGGGGACAGGTCCAAAGGGCAAGGAGCAGCCCCTTCACTTACCACCCGGACTGAGCTCACTCCTGCTCCGTGACACCTCCCTTCTCCTGGTGGGCTTACGGCTCCTGGTGGGCTGAGGCTTCTGCTCCTCCCCAATCTCCCCACGTGGTGCACATGCCTCTCCCCTGGCCCTCCCATGCCTCCAGCCCTGCAGCCTCACTTTGATGCCCTGGCTCAGGGGTTCCTGGACCCTGAAGGGCACATGCACTCTCACCCGGACCTTAGAGCTGATGGTGGCAAAGCACATGTGCATGCACAGGCACAGGCCCAGGAAGGCCATGTGGGCACACAGCTGGACAAAGGCTGCCACACCCCGCACCCGAGCCAGGCCTCTGCCAGCCCACACACTGGCCCGCACCAGCCACCTGGTGGCCTGCTCACACAGCAGGATTAAAGGAATACATCTGAGCATCTGCAGCAAGGCACAGTAGAGCTGCACGTGCAGCGCCACCCAGCTCCCTGCCAGCTGCGCAGAAAAGGCAACTGCCTGAAGCAAGACGTAAACACCACAGAGGTGGGCCATAAGGGCCACAGAGCAAGCAGAGGTGAGCACAATACGGCTCCCCTTCCACACACATGCACACAGTGCTCGGAGCATTACGAGGAGAGCCCACAGCCCCAGGAACAGCAGGTGGAGGCAGAGACCCCACACACGCACCCCCAGGCCCAGTGCCTTTTCGGGCAGCTGGTTCACTACACCCCACATGGCACTTACCTGGCCACTGTGTGTGTGCACAGCAGCTCAACCCTGGGTAGTCTCCTCACCAAGGGACTATTCTATGTATGTGTAGCCCTAACACGCACACACACACACACACACACACACACACACACACACACACATGCATGTTACATTCCAAACCAGCCCAAAATTTACCTCCAGCCTGAGGCTTACATGACAAGAGACAGGAACAGAGCGTAGAGAAGCACACAGCACAGGAGCCCCCCACACCTCCTGCTGCAGACCCCTCCTCCCAGCAGCTGGCACACTGAGGCTGCCACACACTCCGAGCCAACCACGAATGTGGAGAGTGCCCTGCCTGGGCAGGCCCGCCAGCCACACCTTCCTGAGGCTGCCAGATGGCTCTCTGCCAAGTTGGTCCCCATCCTGACCTGACCCATAGCCCACTTGGGCCACTCGCCAATCACAGCTGACTCTGCTGGGGCGGGGCAGGCAGGTCCCTTGGGCACTGGCTCCAAGGCAAAGATGGGACCGGCTGGATCAGCATTTCTCAACTGGCTGGGCATGGGGGAGGAGGGTAGAAGGGACAGAGCTGCCCTTTCTGCCCATCTGTAGGAAATAGTCCTTTCCAGGTCTCCAGGTCAGTGAACTAGACCCAGGGGCAGTGACCCCACCAGCAGATGGCCCCTGTGGCTAAGCTCAGGCTCTAGAAGGAGTGGCAATCCCAACCCTCAGAGTAGAGGCCAAAGCAGGTGAACTTGCTCTATCTATGGGCACAACAATGGCAAGCCAAATCTCAGGTTTGTGCCTTAAATCGATGTGTTGTGCCACTGAGCCCCTGGCCTGGTGAGGGAAACAACAAATTGATTGCCAGGAATAAGAAATGGTCACAAGAAAGACAAAATGCAGACACTCTACCTGTAGGTAAACAAGTCTGGTTAATTAGTTTACAATGAGCCGGGAGGCCAGGGAGATGGAAAGATTTTTAAATTAGTTACAGACAAAAATCAAGAATTTAGAAAGTACTGTCAATCTCTCTTGCTACATTAAATGTGAGCAGTTACTCTGGCCTTGACTGACCTCCAGAGACAACATTAAGGGGTGTTTTAGCTAATGACCCATGTGATTGTAAAGACACTGTGGAAAGCCCTGTCCACAGCACGGCACGGTGCCTTCTTTGTGAAGGGCCTCAATCGTGCAGGACATGATCAGAAGAAAAAAAAAGAGCCATGGCAGAGACCTCTTTCTGCTCTCAGTCCCAGGGCTTCTCTTGAAATACCGGTTGACTCCTATCATATGACTTTCATAACTGCTCAGGTTTCCTTTTGCTTTAGCTACCAGAAGCTCAGAGTCAAAATTCAGACCCACCATAGCAACTGCATGGTATCTCATAGTTTGTATTTTATGAACTGACTTTATTCCTCGGCTTCATCTTATTCTTCTTTCATTATCCCTTCCTCCTTACTTCCTAATTCATTCTCTTTTTAATTCTATTGTTTTATAGGTCTTTCTGTGAAGCTTCACATACTTGTAGGAAACAAAGTGGAGAAACGGTTCCCAAACTTTGCTGCACACTGGAATCACATGGGGACCTTTAAAAAGCAGATACCTGGGCCAACCCTGTGGCACACTCGGGAGAGTGCGGCGCTGGGAGCACTGCAGAGCTCCCGCCGTGGGTTCGGATCCTATGTAGGGATAGCCGGTGCACTCGGTGCGGCCGGTCACAAAAAAAAATAATAAAAAAATAAATAAAATGGCACCGTCCTAAAAATTGTTTAAAAAAATAAAAAATAAAAATAAAAAGCAGATACCTGGCCCCCAGCGCCAGACATTCTGATTTCATTGGTATGGGGTGTAACTTAGGCACCCAGAGTTGTTTAAGCTCCCCAGGCCATTCTGTTGTGCACCAGTGTTTGGGATGACTAGATAAATAACGGCTTCATCATTTTGTCTCGACCTTCTTGCCTATTCTCCCTAACTATAAACAACCCTAACCACCCATCCACTTCCAATTCTCAAATTCTCATTCTCTCTCATGACCAGCCAAAATCCCTCTGCCCTTCAAGGTCCAAGCTCAAACTCTACATGTGCACAAAACCTTCCCTGACTGTCCCAATTCACTCTGATCTCTCTTTTCTGTTGCACTAACGTGCTTCAGAGAAATCAGCGCCTGTTCCATTGGAGGGGATTGTATCTCTCACTGCTTCTGTATATTTAGAGTAGTTTGACGCTGTGAAACCATAATTCTGCAACATCACTCCTGGGGTTGGGAGGTAAAAGGGAGGGAACACCTTGAGGAGCCAGAAAAGGCATATAGAAGAGGTTTTAGCAAGTCAGTCACCTGGTTAGCTCAGTCAATGTCAGTCACCACTGCCCTCAGGTGAACTATGAATTCAGTACCCTATTCAGGCCAAAATAAAGGAAGATGCAAGGGCAGACTGCTGCTGTCAATTGAAACCTCAGAGGGAAGTGTGGTTGGCCTGGAAGTTAGCTCAGAACAGAGGATGGGGAGGCTGAAGGTGAAGCAATGGTGCCCTTACAAGCACCAGAGCACCCCGTGCAGCTCAGGGGAAGGGGGGTGAGACACACTGCCTTTTGGGCCAGTCGGTGCAGGGTAGCTGGACACTAGGGAGAGGCTGCTCTGAGGTAGTTAGAATAAGGACTCCCTCGCTGGGGCCTCAAACCAAAGAAAATAAGAATTGAGACTCTCATCAGGCCCAGCAGCACTTGGATCTACCTTGAACCTCATCAGAGTAGCAGGACCCAGTATCCAACCCAGAAAAGGTTGAATGGGATGACTTCTAAGGAAAGAACTGGAGAAAGAGCTAGGGAATCATTTGAAGAAAAAAATATAGCTGGCAGCAAGATTAAAAAAAACAGGTTTAGTTTGCTAACATATCTCTATCAATTAAACATTGTGTGAAGTTTCTTGGAAGCTTTGCAACTTGGTTATGCCATATACTCCCTCCTCATCCCTACTTTTATCCACTTTGCTGTAGTGAATCTACACTGAAAAAGGCCTCTGTAGTCATTTTCAGAGAGAGCAAGGAAGAAGGGAGCCAGTCCCAGGGAAAAGAAAACAAAAGAGACAGTGCTGGTGGTGGTCACTGAACGAGGAGAGAAAACCAGACTGATTCCCTGGGGCACCAGGGGAGCTGGCTTCAGTCACAGAAGACCTGGAAAGCCCCTCAGGAGCTCTTCCAAATTAGGCACAACTCTAAAGTAACAAGCCTAATTTAAAAAAAGAAGAAAAAGCATTAAACAAGTAGGGAGGGCATAGACGGCCAGTTAGTGCACAGGCTCTGGAATTACGCTGCCTGGGTTTGAATTCTGGCTTCTCCCACTTTCTAGCTGTGTGGTCTTGGAAAAGGTACTTGACCTCTCTATGCCTCCACCTCCTTGCATTTAAAGGCGATAATTCTAGTATCTACTTCATTTGTTGTTTGTGATGGCTAAATGAGTTAATATGTGTAAATCCCATTAGCACCGTGCCTGGCACATAATGAGCACACCCTGTGTTTATTGTTCTTATTATTACCATTTCATGTATTGAAATGAGTGCTCACTTTCATGGTAGTTTCAATGACCATGAACTTCTTCTAAGAAAGCATTTGTGGAACCCTTAGGGAACTGCCTTCAAAACATGTGACACACCTTTTGACTTTTTTCAAAAGTGACAAATCTGTGGCTTTTAAGACTGGGTTCTATGTTTAAAAACTTAAAATGATATCCAGAGCCAACTCTGACAAAGGTGGATGATGAAGTTGGGTAATACTGAACCAGGCCAAATGCAAGTTGTGTCCAAAAAGTAACAAAAATGAATGCACCTCATAAATTGGCTTTGAAAGCAATTGTAAAAAGGGATTTCAAAAATCACCTTCAGCAACATCAGCATCATTTTGCAGTTTTTAATAATGTGGAAGAATACTTGTTTTATAATATTAGGTATAAATATCAGGTTACAAAATAGTCTGATCCCAACTTTGTTAAAAAAAATAGGCACTGAAAAGACTGGAACATAATATACGATATTAACAGTGGTCTCTTCTCTGTGGTGGAATTACAGCTGATATTTCTTACTTCTGCTTGTATTTTCCAGTTTTTCTACAACTAAGCAACACTTAAATTGGAAAATGAAACTGCATTACTGGTAAACAACCCTGGCCAGGAGACAAGATTGCTTTGAAGGGCACCATTCCATCTGTATGTAATACTTTGCATATGTGCATATTTTGTTTTAGAAATACTCTTATGACTTTATAGACAGCACAAAATTACACATGTAATAGTACCAACATGCTCTTTGAGGATAGGGACTGTATCTATTCTATAATTCTTATACATCTCAAATAGCATCTTAGAACAGTACTAGTATGCAGTAGGTGTTTAATAAATACTTAATAGCTTCACTACAGAGAATCCCTATGTCCAGAGCTAATTTGATATTGTTTGGAGGAGGAGGGCAGAACGAATAACAAAGATGCCTAAACCCCATACTGACTTTATGATCCCAGGCATAAGTGCCCCCACGATGACACAAGGCTTGCATTCTCTGCAAGGAAAAGTTTATCCAGAGGGGTAAAGGGATTGGCCCACAGCTGTTAACTAAGGCAGATACTGCAGGAGAGAGAACCCACTGCTCCCAGGGGAGGGGAGGATGCCTGTGCCCAGCCCACTCACCTGCTGCCCGCCCCTCTCTACCCAGCCTCACTCAGCCTTACATACTGGAGTTTCGGTGGGAGCTGGCCAGGCTGTGTCCAGCCATCTCAGGAGGAGGCTGGTGCCCACGGTGCAGGAACTGCTGGGAGCTGAGCACGTGGCTGGGGTGGGCAACCCTGTTCATGCTGTGCAGGACGTTGACCTGGGCAGAGGGAGGGCTCCGTGGGCACACATGCTTCTCCCCCCAGCTCCTATCCCACCTCTCTAAAGCCCAGCTCCATCTCAACTACAGCCCCTCATCTCCTCCTCCACCACCCGCCATGAGGTCTAGGAGTCCTCCCCGCTGCAATGCCCATGCCCACCAACTATCAGTTGAGTTCACTCTACGCTGGCTCATGGCCGGGGGCTGTGGAAGGAAGGAGACTCCCTGGGTACCTCCACGATGAATTCATTGCTGGAGTAACGGCCATTCATTTCGGAGCAAGAAAGCCGGAATTTCCTGGCATAGAGGGCAGCTCCGTGTCGCAGCCGATAACGAGCCTGCCTCAGGATTTCTTCGTACACGGTGATGCTCTCCACCCCTGGAGTCGAGGAAGCAGCTCAGCGCAGGGGCCAGGGCAGGGCCTCTTCCAGACCCCCACTGACACCACACAAGGCTGCACGCTCTACGGGGATGTGACCTGATCCCTCAGAGAAAGGGATGCTGCCCTCTCTCTAGCCGCACCCGCCCTGCCTGACTGGAGCCCCGATGCTCCGCTTCCTACTCTGCCCTCCTCTCACAGCTCTGTGGCTTCTGGTAGGAAGAGGAAGAAGCAAATAAGGACATCGGGAGAGAGAGAGGGGAGATGGCAAGCAGGAGGGAAACTGAGAGAGGGGGAAATACAGAAGTCCTCAGTGAGGCCCTGGAAGGAAATGGAAACAGGAGGGAACTGCATCTTCCCCCATCCTCGCTCCTGGGGCATTCAGAGATTAGCACCTTCCTCTGGGAATGACCAAGTCATCACTCCCCACTACTCATCAAGACATGAGCACTGCATTTACAGCTCTGGTGTGTATGGGAGATTAGCGATCTAGAAGATAGAGAGGATGACCAGGACCAAACAGCTAGAGGGCTAGAAAGGGTTGGAGAAGATGAGCCAAAGGGAAGCTGGAGGAGAGGCATAAAGGCCACCAGGAGTGGAGGCAAGCTTGGCTATCATGAGAGCGGGAGGAGAGGAACGTTTGCAGCCTAAAGCCCAGCGCGCCTCCGTAGGGGAGATCCGGAAGCCAGAGGATCCTCCAAGGTGCAAAACAGCACTAAGCCACATCCCTGGGCCAGGGAGGAGAGCCCTCTGGGCTTCCTAGGTGCTTAATCATGGGAAGGGACATATACGGAAAAAGAGGGTCCCACTAACCAGCAATGGTGAGGTAGGCAGACATGTTGGTGAGCTCCAGCCCTCGCTGCTGCAAAGATGCCGTGTCCAGGAGCAGGCTTTCCCGCTCTGGGTCCAGGTCATCCCCCACCAGAGAAATTTCACAGCCATCCAGGTTGTGCACGATCTCATCTGACATGCGTGTGTCTGTCACTGGGTGGGGGACAGTAAGGGTCTGGGTCAGAGCTGAAGAGCCCACTGACGTTCTGAGACCCAGCCATCACCTCCTGGCCACTCTTCCTCCCCTTCTAGGGTCATTCCTTAAGGGAAGTCAGCATCAGTTTCAAGAACATCATTGTGTGACATTCATGGGCCTCCCTCTTGCTCTACTTCTTAAGGATATGTCGTGCTAATCAAGCAAACTCAGGATGAAGTCACTCTCCACTTCTAGCCCCAGGCTCTCTTCCTCATTCTGGTTCCAGACATGGGCCCCTTCTCTGCATGGTGTCACTCCCCGAGTCATCCCTACCTGTGCCCTGCCAACTCTCATCCTTTTTGGCCTCCACCTGGTGAGAAATGGAGCAAGTGATTTGAAGATCGGGGAACAAAGGGACCCCCTCGGGTCCCTCAAAGTCCACAGCTGGACGGGCAAAATGAGCAGTGCCACTCAGTAGGATCTGGGGGGCATCAGGCTGGAGAACCACCACGTAGCCCTCTACTTCAGGGATCGAGACACAGGATTCTTCACTGAAGCACCTGCATGAGAAAGGAGAGGGAGGCAGCTTGTGACCCCAGTACCTCCCCCCTTTAGATCTATATTCTGTTCCATCCCTCTGTGCTTCCACCTATCCAATAGAGCACCTCATGTCAGGGAGGGTGAGAGGAGGAGAGGGGTAGTGTCTCTGCATCCCAACCCCTATGGCAAAGCTGGACAGGGAGATATCTCTTCCTGGTGGGACATCACTGTGGGAAAAGGTCTGGGATAGAAGGTCAGGCAACCCCAACCTGTTGGCGTAATCACATCATCAGTGTCTTACCCCAGGATTATGGAACATCTATAAATTATATTTTAATAAAATATAAAACAAACTGAAGTGACAAAAATGTACATACACACACAGTTCTTTACTCAGGAGATAAAAAATACATGGGTTCAGTACAATATCTGGTAGATATGTACCCAAAATATCCAACAATAAAAGTGGGGTAGGGGTGGGGTCTATCCAAGGATGTCCCCCTCCTTTTTAGTGCCTCTTCCATTCCTTTCAATGTCAGAAAAACACACTTTGGCAGGTGAGGTCATCTGATCACCTCGGACCTAAATCCACTGTCCCATGAAGCCTGATTGATTTGGGTGCCAGGACAAACTATCCGTAGGGGACTGAGCTGGGCCGGACAAACCAACAGCACAGCCACTCAGGAACTACGCTCCCAGGATCATTTCTAGTCCCACCCTCTGCCAACAATAACGACACCTCACAATCACATGGCATTTGCTGGTTTATGAAGCATTTTGCCTATAATATCTCATTACAACCTTATTTTAATACTGTAGGATAGGGATAAGAAACTAAAGCTCCTAGATCAAGTGTCTGGGCCACACAAGGAATATGTGACTGAGTCGAGGCTTAAACCCATTCTTTTTTTTTTTTTTTTTTTTTTTTTTGTCTTTTTCGTGACCGGCACTCAGCCAGTGAGTGCACCGGCCATTCCCATACAGGATCCGAACCCACGGCGGGAGCGTCACTGCGCTCCCAGCGCCGCACTCTCCCGAGTGCGCCACGGGCTCGGCCCTTAAACCCATTCTTCTCATTCCAAGTTCACTGACCTTTCCAATAAACCACAGCTACCATCTGGGGCCTGGGTTTGCACTAGAGAAATTTATTTGTAAAGAAGTCTCCCTTTGAACAAGAAGTCTTCACAATGGAGTTAGTAATTCAGGAGCAGCGACACTATTCCATATGCTTGTGCTAATTAAAATGATTTTGCTGAGAGGATTGTAATTATTAGCACTCTGAGCATGCCTAGCTTGACTGTTGGAGCCAAAAGGGAGAAGGCATAACCTCAGCAGGTAAGATGAGCTCAGAGTCCCTGAGTTACCAACGCCCATGATGTGTGGAGTTCCTGTGCCACACGGAGTGGGGCCTATGACAACCTGCACTGTCATCCGGAGAGGCCCAGATCAAAGCCTCTTGGAAAACAACCCCAGCTGACCCTGGGAGCATAGGCTCCAACAGACATTCCAGCGCAGCAAGCAATGCAGTGCTGCTGTTCTGGGTGACCCAAAAGGGAGTAGGAGACTGTCCCCGACCCAAAGGCATAAGGATCTCGGGGAGAGATTAGATAGAGCATACAAACCTTAAAACAAGGGGAAATATTGTCACCACAATTTGAGTGAAACAAACAAAAATCCATGCAGGTTCAGAGGAGGGAGAGGTCATTTCTGGCTTGGGAGTGAGGTGATTGGAAAAGGAAAGTAGGAATAATCAGGAAAAGCAGCAGGTGAGCTAGCTTTGAAGGAGGCCAGGACTCCAGGCAGAAGGTGACTGTGGAGGGATGGTGAGGAGGACACTAGGGGAGTAGAGGACGTCAGGCAGGAAGGGCAGGCAGGTGCCAGATGGCGGGGGCTTTGAATACCCTGAGAATTCACAGCTGTATGTGACGGGCAAGAGGAAGCCACTAACATCTCTTCTATCAAGGAAGTGTGATGAAAAAACTCTGGCTTAAGATCCCTCAACAAGCCTCAAGGTGGAGGGTAAACTAAAGTTAGGAGGCTAGAGATAGGTTAACTAGTTAGCAGGCCAGGGCAATAGGCCAGGTGAGACCTTGGACTAGAGGAAAAAGGAAAGACAGATTCCAGACACCAGCACAGAGACAGGATCTAGGCGACCTGGCAACTGATGGATGTGGAGGGTAAAGACAGAGAGGAATCAAAGATGACTCAGAGGTTTCAAGCCTGGGTGACTGCAGGAGATATGCCATTACAGAATTAGAGGATTCAGCAGGGGGCCAGTTTGGGCACTGAAGTTGATTATTTCAGCATTAGTTCATTTGGCTGAGGTGCTGACAGAACTTCTAGACAGAGGTTACAGCAAGCAGGTAGAAATTCAAGAGCCGTGGAAAGAGGACAAAGCTAGAGAAAAAGAAGTGTTATCTGCCTGTTCAGGGATGAATGCCATGAGTAGATAGGCTTGCCAAGAAAGAAACCTAAAAAAGAAAACAAAACCTTAAGGAGAACATACATTTAGGTATTACCAAATAGTTGCATAAATCTGGCTTTAAATGGACAGGGGTCCAAGAACTGAAACTTGGAAGCTAGGGAACACATGGGCACGTGCAAGGACATGCATCAAAGAAACGGAGGTGCTGCTAGGTCTCTCTGTGGCACACGCAAGCACACGCACACACACTCCTCTATGTTTTCTCCCATGACTTCAGGGAAGGGTTAAGGTAGAGGCAAGCATGTGGTAGCCCTAGAAACGGAGAAACAAGGGCTCTCTTTCCTAACCTCATAAAGAAAGCATCGAGGTCCCTTTTCTCCACTAAAGGACCCAGAGCAGGTTCCAAGCCCTTGGATAAGCCTCTATCCTCAGCATGAAAGAGGTAGAAGGAATTCAAACAAGCCAGTCGATAAAGAGGATGTCACCTCCTCCCCTTGAGGGGACTCACCTTGCAGAGCTCCACCCTAGGCCAAAAAACAGAACCCTCCCTTCTCACATGGCTCTTGAGCACACCTATGAGGCAATTCCTTGGTCTCTGAGGGATTAAGCCTTTCATGGCTGGATGACAGCCCTTTACCTACCGGAGTTCTGACTAGAACATGGTGCGGGGTGGGGGGGGGCGGTGTGCATACTCAGCTCTCAGCTACACCCACATGACCTCATCTGCCCGTGACCTTCTGCTCTACACCACGACCACACATGGACCAGCAGCCCAGTTCCCAAAAGCCACTGCCCCTGCCTTCCACAGCTCTAATTGTGAGGCCTGATAATCCTGGCCAGTCATTGTCTAGGGCTCAGAGACCTCTCCCCTCTAAACCTTTTCCTCCCAGGAGAGGAACAAGTCAAAGATGTTTATCTTCATATAGCTTATGGAAAAACTGAGGTAGAGTAGGGAAGAGGGGTAACAAGAGTGGAACACAGCCATCCTGACTCGTAAACTGCGTAATACACCCACTAGATGGCAGGATCTCCCAAAAACTGACCCATAAACCATGCTAAGGAGTGAAAATGCCTTTATATATACAATAATGACCAACATCTACAGAAGAGGCATTTGACCTGCATTATATTATTTAGTTTTCATAACAATTCCATGAGTCATATTCTATTGTTATCCCTGCTTTATAGCATTTTCCCAATGCTAAAAAGCTAGTAAGGAATAGACACAGTCCTTAACTATTATACTTCCATTGCCTCTCAATTAATCTATATTTTTAAACACCTAATATATACTTAAACCTTGCAATATCTACAACTTTTCCCTTAAAGAATACAAAATCATTCACTTAGAACTCACAGGTGAGCAAACTTTTTCTATGAAGGACCCGACAATAAATATTTTCTGCTTTTTGGTCCACACAGTCTGGGTCCTGACTACCCAGCCCTGCCTCTGTAGTAAGAAAGCAGCCATAGACAACATGCAAATGCTGTGAATTGGCATGGCTGTGTTCCAATAAAACTTTATTTACAAAAACAGGCAGCAAGCCAGATTTGGCCTGGTATGTGGGTTGCAGACCCCTAGACTTAGACCATCATATTTTACCTTGCAAGAAGTTGGCAAAGCAAAATTAAAGTGGGTGAAGCAAGGGGCTGGCCCATGGCTCACTTGGGAGAGCGTGGTGCTGACAACACCAAGTCAAGGGTTAAGATCCCCTTACTGGTCAGATTTTTAAAAAATAAAAATAAAAAAAATAAAAGTGGGCAAAGCAAGCAGAACTCGCTGTTTGCACAAGGCAATCCAGGCAATTAGTATTAAGTCAGAATTAATGTCAGGCCTCCTGGCTTCCAAACCTCTCTGTGCCACTTTACATATCAACACAGAGGCATAGAGAAGATTAAAACCCAAAGCCCTAGAAGTGTGGCTTAATGGGAAGAGTAATGAATCGATTGTTGGGAAATCAAGTCCTGGCTCTTCTACCAACATTACTATGTGACCTTCAGCAGGTCGTCTCTGGGGGCCCAATCTCCCATCCATAAAATGAGAGAGGCATGCCCAGCCCTAGCTGACATCAAAGGCCAAGGAGCTGTGACACAGTCTGGCTCGGCTCTGAGGTCCGCCCTGCCCACCCAGCACTCACTTGACAGCAGTGGTGAGGCGCAGGGGCCTGACACCAGGCGTGGCAAAGCGCAGAGTGTTCATGTAAGCCACGTGCTGCAGGGCATGGTTGAAGGTCTCCACATCATCCCCCTCCAGGGTGAGCAGGGACTGCGAGGGGTTCACGTGGACCTGGGCCCCAGACAGACACAGCTGAGAGCAGGGCCAGGAGGCGGGAGAGGAGGGGGAAGGTGTGGAGGGAGGAGAGGCGGGGGTCATGCCTGGAGGGCCGGCCGAGGAAGGGGCTATACCTTCATGCCTTTGCCCAGGCTTTCGAAATCCCTATAGTCCAGCCCCTCCCGACATGCGTAGAGGCACTCGATGACCTCGCGGCTCTCCAGGCGACCTGAGCGCACGCTGAAACCAGCCAGGTAGCCATGGAAGTAGTGGTGGATCGGCAAGGGGTCTCCTAGGGCAGGAACACAGGGGCGGGGCAGGCGGTGAGAGGAGGCGGGAGGAGGCGAGTTTGCAGCAAGGACGCGGGGCTGAGAGAAAGGGAAAAGAGAGCGAGCAGAAGACGCGGGGAAGGGAAGGGGAGGGGAGGGGAGGGGGAGGGGGAGGGGAGGGGGGAGGGGAGGGGAGGGGAGGGGAGGGAGGGGAGGGGGAGGGGAGGGGGGAGGGGAGGGGGAGGGGAGGGGGAGGGGAGGGGAGGGGAGGGGAGGGGGAGGGGAGGGGGAGGGGAGGGGGAGGGGAGGGGGAGGGGAGGGGAGGGGGAGGGGAGGCCTGGACGTGAAGGGAGAGGGGACGAGAGGACAGAGCAAAGCCAGGGGGAGAAGAAGGGTGAAAACTGGCCGCAACAGAAGTGAGAAAAGCTTCCGGGAGAGGGAGAAAGGGAAGAAGGAAAGCAGGACCAGAAGGAGCAAGGGGGCAGCAGGAGGGGCGGCTGGCGGTGCCGCGAGGAGACCAGAGACTGCCCGGCCACCTCCTCGTGCTCCATGGAAGGCCGGGAGAGGACCCCGGGCTCCAGCCCGCGCCGGCCACGCGCACTGACTACCTTGCGTGGCGTCAGTGCCGTCATCTCCTCCCTTTTCCTTGTCTTTGTTCTTCTCTTCTGGGAACCAAAAAAAAGGTGGTAGTGAGCTCAGGGCTGCGGAGAAGGCCTCCCTGCCGCGGAGGGCTGGCAAGCCCTCCCTGGGTCCTCACCCTTCCTTTGTCATGTCCTCCTGTCTCAGGCCTCTGTTAGAGACAAACCCCACACACTCTGCTCTCATAAGACACACACACACATCTGCACACACTCCCTTTCTCTTCCCCTGGAATGAAAAAAAAAAGTAATGGCTTGAGAGTTGGGGGATTGATGACGCTCTGGAGAGGTACTGTCCTCCAGCCAGAAAAGGGGCTGTGGAAGCCATCATCACGTTGATGGAACAAAGTGGGCACTGGCTGAAGTTACAGAAAGAGAGATTCTGGGGACACCTGGCAAGGAAATTCCTCCAAGTCAGAAGTGATGACCAGCTGAGTGGGGGGAGATATGAGAGTCTGTGGCTCCTCCAGTGGGGATCTTTCAGAGTCTCCCTGACCAACTGCAGGGAGAAGCGTGGGGTGGCCTCAGCTGCCAGGGTCAGGCTGCCCCTGCTCTGCACCTGCCCACCTCCCTTCACCAACCCAAAATGACTGGAGTCTTCGCTGAAAAGCTCAGAGGGGCTTACCAGTCCAGCAGGCCCCAATCATGAGAGCAGGTTCCGTTCGCGGCGGGTGGATGAGGCCATTGTCATGGATGAGGGCAGGGTCAAAGGAGATGCCATCAGCGTAGAGAGTGACAGTGGGGAATTCGAGGTTCAGAGCGTAGTGGTGCCACTGGTCATCACAGACCTGGAGAAGCGGGGTCAGGGCAAGAGCCTCTCAGCTACTTCCCCTTCAGGGACCCAGCCCCAGGCACTGATCCATCTCCTGGGAGACATGGGACAGTCCCTCCTATTCCCAGCTCTACCAACAGGGCTTACTAGTGAACTGCTGCCTATGCAGCTCTAGGAAGAATGCCTGATCCAAAATCTATCAGGCAAGCAACCTGGTACCCAAAATTCCAGTATTCAGATAAATCTTTTAAAACCATAAACATTCTTCTAAGAAAATGTTTACTCTGTAAACATATCTCTTAGGTATGGCACTGGAACTATGAGGGTAGTTTGTAACCCAACAGGAACCACTGAAACAAACATTGCTTCCCTTTGCAGTTTCTCTTAGGATCAGCCAAGACAGGGCAGGGGGTGGTCAGAGGTAGGAGGGTAGAGATAGAGAGTTCTCTGCTTTATCAACTTTCAGATGTTGGGTCCCTCAAGGCTCAGACCTAGACCCTCTTCCTTTTCTTCTCTACACTCACTCCCTAGGGGCTACAACATCTGTTGCCATGGGTTCAGACACCATGTTTATGCTAATAACTCCAAAATCTCCACTTGGATGTCTCATGGGCATCTCAGATTTAACAGACATAAGGTAGAAGTCATGCCCCTTCCCAACTCCCTGTTTTCACTGGGCAGTAACAATGCTCCATCATCCACCCGTTTGCGCATGTGGATGACGTAGGAGACACCTTCGGTCCTTCTGTTTCCTTCATCCTTCACAACCAATCCATCAGCAGGTGATGCTAATCCCCTGTCCAAGCAGAACTCAAAGCTGTGGGTTTCTGTGCAGGTCTCTCCATCTCCATTGCCACATATCAGAGTCCTCAACCCCTTTCATGTGGACTGTTCTCATAGTCCTGTCTGTCTACTTCCACTTATATCTCCTTTAATACATTCCTCCCACAGCTGCCGAAAGGATCTTGTTAACATGTACATTTGGTAAGGCCATGCCCCCGCTTCAAACCCTTCAAAAAAGACTTCCCATCTGTCATAGCACAAAAGCTACCCTAACCCCAGCTGACAAAGTCCACTGTACAATCCAATCACTGCCCATCTCTCCAACCTCCAGGCTTTCCTCCTTGATCACCATATCCCAGCCTCACTGCCCTTCTTTCCATGCTTGGCTTGAGCTCTTTCCTGCCTCAGGGCCTTTGCATCTGCTCTGCCCTCTGCCTGGAACACTTTCTCTTCTCACTGCCAGCTATTTCTCATCCCTTAGGATTAAGCTTAAGTTTCACCTCCGTCAAGCCTTCCCTTTCACCTCAGCCAACCTAAGGTGAGTTCCTTCTCCTCACCTTCCCCCATTCTCTACCTCAGCCCCTCACTTGTTTCTTTCAGAGCATTTAATCACTATTTATTATTTTCATACATCTAATACTTTTAAAAAAAATCTATCTCCCAAATAAAATGTTAGCTGAATGAAGGCAAAGATTTTGTTTCATCCATTGTATCCCTAGAACCTAGAAGAACGACAGGAACTTTATTGGCATTTAACAGATACTTTTTGAATAATAAGAATGAATTAAAGAATAGAATGCATAATGTTATCAATATCAGCAATGTGGGGGATAGTCAATAAATAGCAAATGGCAGACTATGTCTTTGAAAGAGCACCGCAAACAGCGAAAGTTCAGGTAGACAGCCCTCGGTTACAGAGTTTGTGGATTTTCCAGGCCCTTCACTTCCCTTTCTCTTCGACTTCCTGCCTTTTTTTGAGCCATTCGCTTACTCAGCCACTCCACTCGGGCTTGCACAAAAAACAGAAAGCGAATGGAAACTCAGATTAGTCCTCAGTGGTCCTTGTAGTCAGCTTGGTGAATGAATAAAGAAGAGGCTACAACAGTTGGCTCAAGAGAGGATTTTAAATTTTTGTCCATTTTTATTTATCCCTCATAATCATGGACAAAAATAGTAAGAATTAACATGCATACAGTGCTTTTCAGTCTATAAAGGTCTATTACATCATTTAATCCTACAACAACCCTGGGATATAGGATTTATTTTATCCCTATTAAATAGGTTTTAAAAAGCTTAAGTTTGGACATATTAACTAAGATTTCATGGCAAGCAAGTTCCCCTGGCAGGACTCAATCTGTGTACCTCAGAATTACTTATTTTCTTGATTACAACATGCTAATTGCCTGCGAGTCAGGGATGTGTACTGTTAAGGTTCTAGATAATAAAGAAATGAAATAAAATGAGGGGAAGGAAGATGGTTGGTCGGGTTTGGTGATTGTAGTAGTTTGTTCTCTATTGTCTTTTAATCCAGGAGTATGTTCTGTAAGATACAAGCCTTGCAAAAAAGAGAATGAGAGACTCTGGGGGTAGGATGGTCAGGGACCGAAAGTGGAGAATGCAAGAGGGGATGCAGGGCAACCCAGAAAATGCCAACCCTTGCCCGGGAGCCCTGCAAGGAGCCTGGCACCAGCCCTACCTGTTCCAGCTTCCAGAGGAACTTGACCGGGCGGGCACTCTCTAGCAAAGGCCAGTAGAGGAAGGCAATTCTGCAGCCATGGACAGTCAGTGAGTAGTGAGAGAAGCCATCCTCTAAGGGGAGAGGATGGGGACAGGGGTCAAGTTCAAAGCCCAAGGCAAGAACAAGTTCAAAGCAGCAGGAGGGACAGGACGTTTCTTAATCCTCTCTCATGTGCTCTTTCATTCCTTCATTCTCTAGTGTTCTCTCTCTCTCTCACACACACACTCCAGTCTGAGTGATAACTAGGGCTTCTCAGGCACTCAGGTTGGCTGAGGGGGGAACGCTGGCCACTCTGCTCCCACCCAGCTCTTTATTGGTCCTTTGGTTAATACATACATCATGGGTGACAACCCTTTTCAGGTCAAGAGAAATAAGGTCAGAGAAGTGGCTGGAAATGAAAGAGCAGGTCGAGGCTGAGCCCTCCTTAGAGGGACATGCCACTGCAGTTGAGAGGAGAGGGGGGCTTGGAGATGGAGCCAACGGGCCCTTAGAGGAGGAGGATGGGATGGTAGTGTAGGAGGAAGAATGGGGCACCCATTACCCAGGCTTTCCATTGCAATGGAAGGTCTCTGATGGCAGGAGAGATGGGGGGCAGTCTGCTACACAGGGAGATTGACTGGGAGCGGCAAATGAGGATGGCACTGAGGTGTCCCATCACACTCTGAGAGCACAGGATCTCAGCATGTCACGGTGGGAATAAATCACAGAATTTCAGGGAGTATCAAACCTAGCACTGATGTCTCACAAGTGGAGGAGAAGTGACCTGTCCATAGTAACACACTGGACATGACAGAGGAAGGACAGGAAGCCAGTTTCCCACTCTCAGGTTAGTGCCCTGAGCGGGGCTCACCATTCTGGACGGTGCTGCACACGATGCTTTCCTCTTCCTTCCTTCCCTTGTTAGGAGTTATGCCATGCTTCATCCAGAAGGACAGGGTGAAGTGGTCACTCAGGCTGTCCTGGGGCCCAGAGCCCAGTCCAGCTGTGCCACCCAGGGGAACCTGCACAGCTTGGGTGCCATTGAACCAGTAGATAAGGCTGCTGTCCTGGCTGTAGTGCACGGAGAGCCCCGCTGTCCAGTTGGCATTGGGGCCGGGCATGGGCAACAGATCCACCTCCCCAGTAGCAGCACCTGCAGGAGCCCCAGGAGACACGAATGTCAGAGCTGAGAGGTAGCAGACAAGGAAATGGGCAGGAGGCAGGGAAAGAGTGACTGATGAGAAAAGATTTTCTACAGCTAGCCTTACCACTTCTTGTGGCCTTTCAAAGACAAGAGAGGGACGGACCTCTTCTAGGACTATCTCTGCAGTTAACTCATTCTCCAACTCTTCATCTCTCCCTGCCACTGTTCCATAATGTGTCTGGCGACTATCTTGTGCTACGATTATGCATTTTTACTAATGATATATTTACCTGCCCTTTGGGCCACAAGAGCTAACCACATGCCACAACCCCTGTGGATATGTACACCTGAGGACAGCTGCAGGAGTATGTGAGCCAGATTCTTAGGAAAGGAGCAGAGGAGTTTCGGGCAGAGGCTGATGGGCAGGGACAGGCCTGCAGGAGTGTTGGGGGCACACCCACCACAGAGTTTCCGCAGTGCACGCTCTGAATAGTTGTCACGGTCACAGCCCTTGGCCACATGGCTGGTCTGCAGCTCTATGGTGGCCTGAATGTTCCAGAGTGGCTCATCACAGGTCTCCAGGCGGATGCCAGGGAACAAAGCCAAGCTCCCAGCACCTGGTGCATATTCGATCCTTTTGTTCCAGCCTGCATGGGTGAAACAGAGAGGGCAGTGGCAAGAGAAAAGGTAAAGCAGCCTCTCCTATCCATTCTCTTCCCATGGCCAAGAACAACCTCAGGCTCCCAGGAAAATGGCTGGGCCAGGGTAGAAAGCTGCAAGCCTGCCCCTAAATGTCTCCCCCCAACTCCTAGCCTAGCCCCCACGATTGTCAGAAGGCACAAAATGAGAGACTAAGGTGACAGATGATTCATAAGATGGGTTACAGAGTTGAGCTCCTCACCTTGCCAGCTGGGTTTACAGGTGGGCTTCACCTGGATCTCCACCTCAGCATCATCTGCCGCCCGCTTCTTCCCGCAATCATAAGCTGTCACTGTAAACTTGTACAGCCTCTCTCCACTGTACTGCAGCTTCTCTGTGTTCTCAATGTTCCCTGGGTGGGGGTGGGGGAGGACAGACAGGGTTAGGAGCTCCAAAGAAAGCCCAGGGAAGCCGGGGACTGGTTCGTGAGCTGGTGGGCAGTAGGTGGATTAGGCAGCAGGATGCTGGAAAGAAGGTGTCTGGGAGGAAAAGTCCCCACATCCAGGAAGGAGGGAGAAATGAGAGTATGAGAGTGCAACCCTGGGCTGTCCTGAGGGTGCGGCTGCACAAGGGCTGGGCAGCCAGGGAGGCAGGTGTGGACTCACCGTCGTTGTCTATGAGGAAGGGGGTGTTGGGCGTGAGGATCTCGTAGTAGCAGATCTGGCTGTACTGGGGAGAGCAGTCGCCGTCGATGGCTTCCACCCGCAAGATGCGGTCA
Organism: Cynocephalus volans; assembly: GCF_027409185.1. Lineage (NCBI taxonomy): Eukaryota > Metazoa > Chordata > Mammalia > Dermoptera > Cynocephalidae > Cynocephalus > Cynocephalus volans. Next base: position 107,666,176 of record NC_084471.1, on the reverse strand, counting down.
TACAGCTTCCCCTCGGTCACTGCAGCTCGGTATAGCTGCTCTACAAACACTGGGGCAAACTCATTCACATCGTTGACCCGCACATGCACGGTGGCCCTGCCATGCCAGAACAGGAAGAAGGACAAGGAAGCATCAGCCAGGAGGGAGCCATGAGACTGGGGCAGGCAGTGTGCTCATCCCCACCCTGCAGGGCACCAGGACAACACAGGCAGAGCCCAAACAAAGGATGACTGCTGTAGGGGATAAGGAACAAGCCCCAGTGCTATGGGTTAGGGTGCCACGACATGGAGCAAGGCACGAATCCAGCAGGTCCTTCCTTCACAACAAACAAGTCCAATGGGATAATCAAGGAAGATGCAGGATAAAAGCCAAATTTAACCAGCCATAAGAGGGGAAGGGGCATCTGTACATGAGTCAGATTGAGTAGTACCTGTCAGCCAAGTGCTGCCTTCCAAGCATGCGCACGAAATGTGCATGTCAGGTGCGGCCCCTCCCTCCCCACGCACCCACCAGGGCAAGCAGAGCTGGGAGTAGCCCTGCCCCTAGTCAAGATGCTGCCAGGCTCTCAGGACCCAGGGGCAAATGTTCTATCTCCAAATGGGAAACAGAGTCACAAGGAGCATTTTTTCTCTAGTGCCTCTAAGTGATGCAGGAATCCTGACTGCCGATCTTTCTTCTATTCTCAAATGAGAAGATGGCTGGGAGCTGACGTAGGTGCCCCAGACCGGAGCCTCTTTCATGCTATCACCATCCCCTGCCCGCCGTCACCTGGAGCTGCACGTGTGTGTGTTATGAACTGTGCATGTGATGCACACTGCAAAGAGAGTGGAGGGGCAGCGGAAAGGAATCTGGATGTGTGCCGAATGTGTCCCTCCTCCTACTCCTGGCTCTCCTTCTCATCAGCCTAACTTCCACGTGTTGAGCCCCTCACCCTAGCACAGGCACTGTGACGCATGCTTTTCACAAACAACCACCTCTTTCATCTTCACAGCACCTTACGATTCCATTTTACAGATAGGACAAGCAGGTCCAGAAAGGCCAAGTAAGTTGCCTGAGGTCATATGAGGCAAAGCCAGAATTAGATCCCTCTGAACTCTATTATATGTTTCTGTCATCTTGTCTGAAGGTCCCTTGGTCCTATGAACAATAGGGGTGGGGCTGGGGTAGGAGGTGGCTATTCAATGAACGCATGGATAGAGGGTGGGGAGGCAGGAGGTCCCTGCAGCAGAGGGGGCAGGGGACAAGGACTTCCTCACTTGTGGGACTTCTTGGTGTTGGCCCCATCGGGGCCCTCGCCACAGTCGTAGGCCTGGATGGTGAAGGTGTGCTCCTTCTGGGCCTCGCAGTCCACTGGCTCCTTGGCTCGGATCAGCCCTTCTCCGGTGGCCTTGTCCAGGATCACGGCCTCAAAGGGCACCCCAGACCCGTGGAGCCGGAAGCCACAGATCTCACCTGGCCGAGGAGGAGCGGAGGACTGAGGCTCCTGCTCTACCTGCTGCTCTCCTCCCCCACCCTCAGCCTCCCTCTTCGGGGTCCACCCTTCCTCCCAACCCCCTGTCCCTTCTCCTGCAGGTGTGAAAGGATCCACGATCAGTCAACTCCGACCCCAGCTTCCCTGAGCAGCAGCCTCTCAGAGCCACCAGGCCTGAGATCTGGCAATACTGTGATATGTTTAAGCCCTGCCTGCCCATGTCCTCCTCTCTGGCACCTTTCCTCAATCTCCACTCTTCAGTGCAGCCCACGCCACCCCCTGAGCCCACTTCTACTTTCCCAAGGCCTCTTCCCCAATTTCTCATTGTCCCCACTCCCAGGATCTTGCCATCCACCAACCCCAATCACCTGCATAGCGCAGGGGGGCATCCTTATCCAAGGCAAAAAGTGGTGGGTTCAGCAGGACGGTGTTGTCGTTCTCCATGACGATGCCCTGGTACTCTGCCTCGATCCATGGCTTGTGCTTGTTGGCTGGCCCCACCCCAGGGAGAAGAGAGGAAGCCCTGTGAGCGGGACCTCCGCTCCCACAACAGCCCTGTCGACCCAGACAACTCACCCCCTAGTATCATCTCCCTCCCCACCCCCTGCAGGAGTGCCTCACAGGACAGAAGGCTGAGGACAAAAATTAAGCCAAGCAAGGACTCAGAGGTCTGTGCGAGGTCACCGCCTTCTCCTACAGCAGGTCAGACAGTTTTCATGGCAACAGCCTGCCCTGGGGAGTGGGGAAGGGGACCACTATCTACCCTGAGAATCATGGTCATGCGGGTGGAGAATCTTCTTCAGGGACTTTATGTGCTGGAGAATGGAGACTGGGACTCAGGGAACAGGCCTGGGAAAGGGAAGGGATAGATTGAGGGCAGAGTTGAAACTAGAAAAAGAAGATCTAGAAGTATCCTGAGATCCTAATTGTTTATCCTCCTCTCCATCCCAGTCCAATCCTGATCCCCTCACTCTGCACTTCTCCCACCCAAGCCCCAGTCTAAGGCTATTCTCCCAGAGCAGAGGAAGAGGAGAAAGGACAGAAGAAAAAAAATATAGGGCAGAGGGAGGGGACAGAGGAATCAATGCCAAATGACTGGACCCAGCAGAGCCAGCATCCCAAGGGATTATTGAGCTGGCCTAGAAACATGGCAAATCCCCTCCCTGCTTCCCACCCCACACCCAAGAGAACACGTGTATAACCGGCACATGTCTATGTCCTCCGCAAGGCCACCAAACCTCACACTCCCTGAACCCCACTTGTATAGAGACCCATGCCTTCATCCCAATTCTTGTCTGCCCCACCCCTCTTCCATTCAACCACGAGCCAATTCAGTATGGATGTGGGACTCGCTCAGACTCCAGATCTCCCCCTCTCCTGCCAGACCCAACTACATTGTGTCTCCTCCCTAGGACCAATCTCCCCTAGCCTGGTGAGGGGCTATGGGGAAAGTGCAGCATATTCCCTTCCCTTCTACATCACACCCCAACCCCAACCCACTGCTTGCTCTAGCTAATCCCGACATGCCAACACCCAGGCTCCCGAAGCCCATTCACATCAGCTGGACATTGGCGGGGGAGGGAAACTGAGTCACCAAAGGGAACCTTATCCCCAGTACCTCATGGTGAGCAAGAAATCCTGATTTCCATTCTCTCCTCCAGCTACTCCCCAACAAGCCTTCTGGTAGCTGAACACCTGCCTTTTTCTTGCTGATGACCACCGTAAACCCCTTCCCTAACAGCTGAGCAGAAAGCCACAAGATGGTGACAGGAGCCGCGTGGGAAGTGGTGGGAGGCTGGGAAGTCAGGCTGAGGTCAGAGACTGAGGTGCGGAGCCCCAGCCAGCCAAAGGAGAGCATGGGCTAGCACAGATGGAAGGGACAGAAGGGCGGAGGCCCGGGAGGGCAGGACTGGACCCCTCTGCCCCTGCTCCTCTCCTTGGCCACCTACTGTCTCCCTGCACCCACTCCCTGTCACTCCCTCCTAGGCTCCCTAGCACTTCCTCGACCCTCCCCTTCCCCCTCTTCTCACCTTTCTCCCTGATTTTCCTTTCATTCCTCCCTTCTCTCTGCCTCTACCTTTACCCTTTCCATCCCCTTCTTACCCCCGCCCACGCCTCACTTCCCTCTCCTTCCCAGCTTTCCCCTCCCCACTTGCTTAGTGCCCCCCCACACCCCCTTCTGCCCTTTCCTGCCTTTCTCCATCTGCTCCCACCTACCTGCAGCCTCTGCCCCAACCCCTCCCCCCGCCTGCCTCGCCAGCCCCACCCAGCCCGGTGTATCTGCTGTCTGCCAGAGAGGGCAGCTCTGGTACCCCACGGCCCAGCGATGCAGGCACGGGGTTATGGGTGCAGAGGAACACGCAAAAACATACGTGCCCCGAATTGCTGAGCTGCAACAGCCGTGTCTCCCCAGGATGGGATGGAAACAGCCAGATGGATCTGCCACACACGCTCAGGGGGCCCACACCCCGGTGAAAACGGAGAGCACCCCTCGGGGGCAAGTCCTTCCGAGACCTGAGATACCTACCAGCGTGGAGAAACTGGGGGGACGGAGAGAGAACCCAGGACAGGAATGGGGACAGGAACGGGAGGAGGATGTGGCAAGGGGGGAGTGAGGGAGAGGAGAAGGGAGCGAACCGAGAAAATGGATGGGAAGGGGATGGGCAGAAGAGGAAGGGACACCTGGCCTGTGCCAGACAGCCTGGACGCCTCCTTCCCTCTGCCCCACATGGCCCTGCCTGATAGCCCTCTTTCAGAGCCCCCACCACAACCTCACTCACCTTTGTTACAGGAGCTGGACGGGAGCAGAGAGGCCAGCAGGAGGGGCAACAGCAGGAGGGTAGTGGTGCGGTGGGCGGCAGGGCAGGGCCAGGCCATGGCTCTCCCCCGGGAGCCTCAAACCAGCCTATTCCACCTTGGGGGAGGGATGCAGGGCTCTCCGAGGACGGGAGGGAAGACAGAGGGCAGCAGGGCAGTGAGAGTAAGGAGCCTGCTGTCCACGCTAGTCCATACGGCAGGCTGGGCAGACCCCAAGTTGGGTGGCTGAGGCGGGGGCTTGCAGGGGCTTCTTCCCTCCAGCCCAGCGTCCCCGCGCTCACTCCCACCCCATCCGCGCTACTGCAGGATGACGTCAGCACAGCCGGGCAAGATTGATGGGGCCGCTGGCCAATCGGGTGAGGGGGGGCGGGTGCTGCAGGGGAGGAAACCAATGGGACTGGGGAGCAGGGGCGGGAGCCTGTGTTACGGCTTTTCCCCCCTGACTGCAATCTGGGGGAGCAGAGGAACTGCGGGAGCCAGGGAGGAAGCTGGAAAGCCATAGAGGGGGTGGGAAGTAAGAGGGCTATTGGGAGAATGGAGAGGCTAGAAGCCAGGAGTGGGGAAGGGAGACCTGCCGGCGGCAAGGAGAGGCAGTATCCACGTCACCGCCCCCCAACCCTGCATTAACCTCTGTTCACAGCCGGTTCCCTCAGCAAGTCCCTGCTGCGTGCCTTCTGGGAGCTGCGAAGTAAAACCCTCATTCTGAACCCGAGACACCCGGGCAGTTCAGACCCCAGCCCGGGTCTCTGCGGAAGCCACCGGCTGATGGGCAGGGCAATGGCCAGGGCTCTGGCTGGAGGAAGAGCCAGACCTTCGTGCACGCCTCACGCACACACACCTGCGGCACGGCTCGCCCCCAGCTGCAAGGCCAGCCCTGTTCCCCACTGCCTACCCTCCTCGCCTCCTTCTCCCGAATTTCCCACCGTAGACCATGATGCGCCAGCCAGGAGATCCTGAAGCCAGGGAAGTCGACAGCTTTGAGTGAGACGTGGGCAGGTGGGGGCGGGGCACACAATAATTGAGGTGCCCCACCCCCACCCCTAGGGGAACACGTCTGGTAAGCATGGGCTCTCCAAGGGCTGGGGGCTGCGGATACGATCGGTGACTCGGAGGGAGACGGAAACCCCGGTATCCCAACCCAAAGAGTATAAAATTCTCCACATTAGCCACCAAACTCCTCCCTCCCCTTCTGCTCTGGACTTTGAACTCAACACCCCATCAGGCTGCTGACAGCCTCCTCTGTGCTTGAGAAGAGCAGTCTCTCTGTGTCCCTCCTAACGGCCCTGTGGGACGAAGAATCTGAATGTGAGTTTGGGGTCCCAGTTCAGCCAATGGTCTGAGGGAGCTGTGGGGCAAGGGCTGCAGGGTTTCTTCACTGTGGCTCCTGGCCAGCTGGCTGTCCCCTCTTCCTCCCCTCAACCTTTCAAGATCCCTGACTCAGTCCCAGGATCTCAGGATATTGTTAGAACTCATCCCCACCCCACATAGCCTGTCCAGCCACAGCTGCCTGCCAGGCGAGACTGCCCCTCGGAGATCTGGGATGGTTCCCAAGCCTGCCAGAAATGGAGCAGAGGCCAAAACTGACCTTCCGAAAGGCTGAAGTTTGGGATAACTGGCAGCCCCAGATCCTGCTCCAGGTTCCTTCCTCAGGAAAAGCTGAGGTCAGGCCCAACTTTGCCAAGTCTCTGCTCCTCCTTCAGGCTGCAGACACCACCAGCCCCAACTCATCATGGGGGAGGAAGGAAGTCCAGTAGGTACTCTTATTGCAACAGGACCACAGCCCTTTAAAAGCCCTGGTCATTGGACCTTTACACACTCCTGTCTCGGTGTGTGTAGAGGCTGGCCTGGAGTCTCTCAGCTTCACCTGCCACGCAACCCACTCCCCGTCCTCACCCTGTCTCCTGTGTTCTCCTGAAATCTTGATCTCCATCTCGGCCAGCCCAGACAATGCCTCCCTCCCTCACCGGCTACTACCGCTTTCTCTCACAGAAGAACATGGAGGACCACCTGCAAGCCCTGAGTAATGGCCTCATCCCCAACCCCAACCCCTCTCACTCCCCTTCTTTCCTCTCCCTTCCTGCCTCTCTGTCCCACTGAGAAGGGGGACTGCTGGGGTTGGACATTGTGAAAAAGCTCAGGAGGCTGGCACCTGACTTGGGATGCATTTCTAATCAGGGACATTGCTAGGAGGGGGTAAATCCACTGTCAGTGACCCAACTTAGGGAAAGCTCACAGCCCTGAGGTGCGGCTGCAGGTGGGGGGTCTCCCGGCTGGCGGGCAGGACCCTTGCTAAGAGATGCGCTCACAGACGTCAACCTGGCTCTGCAGAAGATAGCGCCGCTGCTGAGGCCAGACAAGGAGATCGACCGTAAGGGCAACCACATGACAGTGAACACTCTCAGCACCTTCCGCAGCTATATTTTGGAATTCGATGTGGGAGCTGAATTTGAGGAAGACCTAAAGATCGTGGATGGACGAAAATGCCAGGTACTTTTCCTTAGGCTGGGGGTGTGAGGGTGGAGGGACAAGCAAGTGCCTCCTAACAATTTGGGACAAAACAACGTGACCTCTCCCAGCCAGAACCAGGGGCAATGATCACCATGGCAGGCCATGGTGTCCCCCGGATATCAGTATCTGGGACTAACAGACTCCTGGTGTTCCCCCTACTCTCTCTTACTTCTTCCCTTCCCCCTCTTATCACCAGCCTAATGGACAGAAAGAGCAGCCGCCCCCAGGCCAGTGAGCAAATATTTACTCACCCTCTAGCCTGTGACACTGCTGCTCACTCAGGGTCTCTACTTTTAGCCTCTATAACCCCACTCTCCACATTTCTTTCTACTTCTTTCATGTTCCTTCTTGGTCTCCTTTGCAGATCCTAGTTTCCCTATTAATCCCATAAACCGGGTTTTCCTGATCTCTCTATTGTCTGTACATCACCCGTGGGCTAAATCATCTACACCCATGCCTTCTGCTCCCATCTATAAACTGCCCTTGACATGTATTCTCCATCTAGAGCCATCTCCTTACACTTTTATATTTACTATCTCCATTTATGGCAATAACCAGCCAGACCGGAAACCTGGGAGCCATGGTCAGTATCTCTCGTTTCTGTAAGGTAACCCCGTACCCCCCCAACACACACACACAGGCTCCACACACTCATACACACACGTGCCACACCTAACTGGTCAAGAAGTCTCTGTAACTTTTCTGCACTGTCCATATGTCTGTTGAACACTTGAAAGGTAACCAGTCCAAGTCCAGATGTGCTGTAAATATAAAATACACACTGGATTTTAAAACAATACCAAAAAGATGTAAAATATCTCAGAAATGTTTATATTGATCACATGCTGAAATCACAATATGTTGTATATTTAAGGTTAAGTAAAATACATTAATAAAATTAATTTCACCTGTTTCTTTCTTCTTTTCTAATATGGCTCTTAGAAATGTGTAAATTATGTGTGTGGCTTGCATTGATGACCCACGTGATTCCTGTTGAGCATCATTCTTCTAAACGGCTCCTGCCTGTTCCTTCCTGGCCTTTTTCACTGTCACCACTTTCATTCACACCCTCTCTTCTCACCTGCTACCTGATATTGGCCCCCATCTTAACCCTCCTCTAATCTGCTCTGAATACTTTAGCTACAGGATCTATCTAAAATGTAAACATGACCGTGTCACTCCTTGACTCAAATCCTTTCAATGACAATCTAATCCAGATAAAGTCCACATGCTTCGCACAGCGTACCAGAGTCTTCGTGGGCCAGATCTTCTTTTGTCCTTCCCGTACACGCTCTAGGTTAGAGCCCTTCAGAAATATTTGCCCTTCTTTCTTACCTTTATGCTGCTGGTTTTCTCGCTAGAAATTTCCCATTATCTCCAACCTAATTAACTCCTGACTTCCTCGGAGACTTGGCCCGTCCCTCCCCACGCCCATGCCGAGTATCATACCTGTCTATTTACTGATCCTCTGTCTGTTTGAGACTCTGAGCTCCCTTTCAGCAGGGTCTATCCTGTGGGAGGGCTCCATGACTGTTGACTGGAATGCCCAAGCCCAGAGTGTTTGATGCTCCATTCCCAAGGACACTTCAGCTGTCCTTGAAACTGAGAAACAGGAGAAAAGAGATTACCTGGTGAGACTCTCAACCAATCTCTCTTCTTTCCCAAAAGTCCCTCCAGGTCAGCCAGAGGTATCCAAAAGACAAAGTCTCCATTCTTCACCTCCGTCCCCAATTTCACCTCCAGTTATTCTCCTTCCCCCCTCCTGTCCCCCATAGGTCACTGTAGACAACGGTGGGCCCCCCATCAGTGGCTTTTAGGAGCTGGGGAGGGAAGTCCTGCTGAATCAGAGCAGCTCTCTCACTCAGAATGGAGGGACTGGAGTAGAGAGTATCTGCTGTGGAGTGAAAGGGGGAGCCAGACAGAGCATCCTCTCAATCTTCCTTTCTTCCTGCTTTCTCCTACAGACCATAGTAACCTGGGAGGAGGACCAGCTGATGTGTGTGCAGAAAGGGGAGGTCCCCAACTGAGGCTGGAAACACTGCCTGGAGGGAGAGGAGTTGCATCTGGTAGATTGAGTGAAGACTGGGAGGGGAGACATGAATGAGTGTTTCTGGGCAAGGGACCCCCAGCTAGGATGCATCCCCTTGCCCAAACCAGCTCAGTCTACCACCCAACCCCCACCCCACCCTGCTCCCCCTTCCAAGGAAGTGACCAAGGGGGGAGACGAAAGCACTGGGAAGAGTGGAAGAAACAGTGGCCATGGTGGACCCTGGCTACGAGTCAGATGAACGCCCATAAAGCACAATTGAGGAGGTGGAGACAGCCATTTCACATGCCCTCACCCAGCTACCTTCCTCTGGGGTGAGAAGTTGACAATTTGGTACAATGGTACAATTCCCCATACGTCAAATGCTCTAGCTGCTGTATCCTGAATGATTAAACGGAGGTCAGGAACTTTGAGAAAGGAGCCCTGGCTAGCAAGAACCCTCTTTCTCTCTCCTCATCAATCCTACTGTATCCCCAGGAACTGACTGCCAGGGAGGCCGTGTGCAAGCAGGTCTTCAGGAAGGTCAAGTAACCCGACAGGAGCTGGTGCCCCTCTACACAGCACCAGTCCACAGACCTCTCTGGCTTGTGCCCTCTTCAAGCCCAGAATGTGCCAGGTCTGCAGTCCCTTTCTTGGGCCACTTATCCTCTCTCTGGGTCTCTCCTTACCCCTCCCCATGTTAATCTGTAACTTGCAGCCCCCAGGCCAAAGTCCCTTCTTTCTCAGGCTCCGCTGAGCAATAGTGACCTCACTTTCAGTTCAAGGTCTGGCCTCCTGGATGAAAGAAACAGGCAAAAGGAAAGGGCCCTTGATAATAACCAATCTCCACTCTCTCTCATTCATGTGGCCTCTTATTTTCCTTCTAAGAAAAAACTAAGCTCAAGGCATTTGGGAGTTAGTGAAAATTCTATCCTGGTGCACCTTTGGAAACTGCGACTGGGGTTCAAGAGGTTAAACAGGAGCAATTGGCAGAGTCTTCTTGACCATTTCCTTGTCCCTTTTCTTGAGAAAGCCTTAAGCACTCAACAGGCCCAGGCCCAAGGCATGGGCCCACCCACACAGGACTCAACAGACTCCACGTTTACCAACAGCTGAAGGCATCCTGGCTACTTTATGCTCCCATCCTATATGTTGGTCAAGAGGGACAGGACTGGGTGAGACCTTTGTGTGGTGCTGAGGGAGGCTGGGAGCTTCTAAATAGTGACCTGGCCTCCATGTCTACCTTGGGAAAGCAGACAGCAAGAAGGCCAGGAAAGACTGCAATGGGAAGCAGATGGCGGATGCAAGGCCACAGGATACAAAGATGAGGGTGTGGAGATGTGAAGGCCACAGTAGGGAGAAGACAGTAGACCTGGCTCTAGGGACCCTCTGCTTAAAGGCCAGCAAGGCTGAGGACAGGGAATAAGGGGGAGAGCTGAGGACAGCAAGGCCCCTCCCCTAGGGTCCCAGAGTTGCTGCCCTGGAAAGAAACCCAGAAGGGTGGGGGATGTTCAGGGTCAGGGCAAGCTCCAGCCTCTGGCTTCCTCCCCACCTCCCTACCTTTGGTTCTTTCAGAAAGAAAGTACTGAGGGGCAAGAGTGAGAGAGAAGAGGGCTCACTTTGGGGGTGGGGAAAGAGCCTGGCAGAGGAGTTGGCGGGTGGAGGGTGTTGGAAAGTCCCTGGTCCTCATCAGATGACCACCCTTGACCCTCTTCCTGCAATGGCTAAGCCCCCTACATATACCAGACAGTCACTGGAGCTCCAGCCAAGAAGAACTGGGCTTGCCATACCGATCCTACTGCACACCCTGGAATGAATTTGGAAAAGAACTCAGAGTTGAGCTTAATAGCTTATTTCCCGCCCAGCCTCTCTGCAGATGTCCTCAGCAGAGTGGGGAATGGAGAGCCCTCTTCCCAGCAGAGCCACCCAACTGAAGCTCTGAGGGCGGCTGGATCCTACCTTCTCCCTTTCCAAGGCACAAGAAGATGTTCCATGTACACAAGTCACCAGGTCAGGGCAGTGTCCTGGCTCTCTGAGTTCACAGTGCAGTCCAAGCCTCTCCCCGCAGGGCTGTCCTCAGTACTATTCATGTCAGTCCAGTACCCCTTGTGCAGTCTTGCCAGAAGGCCTGATCCAGGAGCTAGGAGGCCCCCATGGTGACTGTTAGACCCAAGCTAAGTGGGCTCAATTCTTCAAAACTCCCCATGACATGGGTGTCCAGACCATGGGCACTGCAGGTCCCCATCCTCCACTCGATCACCCACCCCCTGTCCCCCCAGAGCTAGAATCCAACAAGAGTCTTGGAGAGCTCCAAAGGAAGAACACAAACCCAGGGGAGGGCTGAGCATCTGCAGAGGCATCTCCAGGGCTGGCAGCTCCGACCTACTGAAACTGTGGGAAGCTGGAGCTGCTGTTTCCCCTGTAGATAGCAGGGGGTGCCACTCACTGCAGCAGAAGCCAGAGATATTCCAAGTTCAATCCTCTATCCCCCATCATCTCCTTGGATATTCCATTCTCCAGTGCGTGCATGTGCATGCGTACATAAACGCACACACTGCGATTCCCAACCCACATACTCACACTCAGAAGATCCTTATCCTTCGTTCAAATGCCTCCATTCATCCTCACAGGGAAGAGATAGTCACCTGGAAGACCAACATGTGAGTGCAGAAAAGGCAGGGGAGGGGACAACGGCCACAGATGGATGGGCCCCACACCAGGCCCCTCCTGGGCACACAAAGCCGTAGAGTTGATTTTGTTAATCAGGGTCTTAGACCCCAAGGATGTGATCAGGAATCCAAAATGTTTATTTCCATGTGAGGTGGGAAAACCGCACCCTGCTAAGTCAGCCCAACGCCAGGCCCCTACCCCACTCCCACTCTGCCAGACCCAGGTAGCACCATACAGTCACAGACAACCTTCCATCCTGAACTCCAAGTGATCCTGTAAAGACCACAGGTAATCCAGATCCGTCTCCCCAGAAGAAGCTGGCCACCAGTGGACACAGAGGCTGGGTGTAGGCATGCGCTCTCTGAAGCAAAGGACCATGTACTGCCTGAGGACACAGGCTCCATATCCTGCCTGGGGTCCCAAGAGGAAGCAGAGCAGCAAAGTCCAGCCTCCCAAACTGCCCCACCTCTTCCTTCAGCCACCACCTCTCGCATGACCCCCACCCCCACATGCCCAGACCTGTATATTAAAAAGAAACTCAGGTGGAAGCTAGAAAGTTCCGCAGCTCTAAAGCACAAAGGTCACCCCAGCCAGAAGCCTGATCCTGTACATGGTTGGACTCCCTATTGGCAGCAGGAGACCCCTAGAGGCCACCACAAATCCTAGGATTCCAAGAGAGAGCAGAGGCATGGCCAATTTGGCCCCTTTCTCCGACCCAGATGTTACTCCCTAAGAGGCAGGAACCACATCTGGTCTAGGCTTAGGTGTAAGGCCAAGGTAAGAGGAATGCAATCTCCCACATGGCTGAGGATGCGGGGGAGGGCTGCCCTGGCTGTGGCCTGCCTCTCCCCTCCTGGAGCCTGCTGCACCTGGCCAGCCTGGGGACCACCTCCAATACCCCCACCAAGCTCTCTGAAAAGTCTCCCCTAACTCCTCGCCCTGGGCATAACCCCCTCAGTCATGACAGCACCCATGCTGCCAGGGTCCCTAGGGACTGACCCAGAGCCATCCAAGGCTGTATCCATGATTATGGACAGGTGAGGATGGGGAGACCTTGCAGGTCCAGCAGGAGACAAAGGGGCCAGGGGAGAGGGGAGCTGGTGGGCAAATCAAGGGGCTCTGTGAAGGGCTCTGATGTGGCCCGCCTGGGTTTGCATGGATGGCAGAAAGAAACAACGGTGACTGTCAAGGCTCTGAGGCTAGGGGTACAAGTGCTGCCCAGAGAACCCTGCCTGACCAGGGGCCAGAATAGGCACCCACCAGGCCCACCTCCTTTTCCGCCAGATCTCAGCCACCAAGATGGACATGGACCAGCTCCGTGGGCACCTATGCTCCATCCACACTGAATGCCCACCCCCACCAGAGGCTGCTCAGGTTCCAGGGGGATGAGATGGAGCTGACCTTCCACATTCACCCTTCCAGCAGGAACAAGGGGACCTCTGTCCTTCCCAAGGGCTCCCTGGTCCTCCATCTAGCTGGATGTAAGCCTCCTGTCTCCCCCTAGCCCTCCCACTCCCGAGTCTCGCTTCCCTTTCCCTCACTTGTACTCTGGCCACTAGGGAGAAGGGGCAGCTTGAGGAGCCTCTGTTCTGTCCCCAGTGGGCAGTGCCCAAGTAGAGAGAGGGTCACCGTCATAGCCAGGCCATTGGGCTCATGAATAAACCATTTGCCTCAGAGGCTCTAGATGGACCTAAAATGCACCCAAAATCGGGAGGGAGCATTGCATAGTGGTCAGGTGTCAAACTGTCACCTGTTATTAGCTGTGTGAGCATAGACAAGTCACCAACCTTCAGCAAATAAGTCACTTTTGCCAGCCATGCAAGGGAACACCAAGAGTACGTCATTCCTCCAAGGAGCTGTGAGGAGATTCCACGTGCTGTCAGCCCTCAGAGCCTCTGGAGTAGAGGAAGCACTGACACGTGTTAGCTCTTATGACTCGTATTGCCCCGCCCTCTCCACTGGGTGGGTGAAAGTCTCATAACTGGAAGCAAAGCCTTGTAGTCTACAGTTGAGGATAAGGTGTCAACTGCCAGTACCCCTGAGGTTATACAGGGACCTGCTCATACCAAAGTGTAAGTGACTGACATCAGAGAGCTGGAGACAGCACGGCCTCACTGTGGCCATCCAGGCAGGTGGTCATCTGGGGATGATGGGGAGGAAGGGGAGTGTGGCCTTCCCAGGACTCCAGAACGATAATCTTTCACTGTGCCCTACCGCCCCCATGCCCAGTTAAGACCAACTGTGCTACCCCAGACAGTGCCGCCCTGCAGAGCCCTGTGCCAGCCTCTCAGTGCCCACTTCTGCTCCCACAACAGCCACCGGTGCCTTCCCACCAGCCAAGAGAAAGCTTCAGTGCAGGGCAGACAGCCCCAGCACCACTGTTGCGACACTATACACAGTCACAGGCTCCCCTCAGACCCCCAACAACACACACTGAAGCACCCGCAGCAGGGGCTGCACCAGGCTGGACCCCTCCAGCCACCAGCAGCAGGAATAGCCACTTGACCCTCCCCGCTCCTTACCATTTGTCCCGTTGCTTCTCACACTTTCCTATTGCCTGAGAGGCCTCCCTCCTGTCCCTGATCTCCTGCAGAATGTCTCCTGTCATCTTCCTACACTGACAGGGCTCCAGCCTCCCCTCCATTCATGCCTTGGCATGGGCCTAGCAGCCCCATCCTGCTGAATGGTGTTCTTCCACACAAACGTGTGTAGCCCACACGATTCTGTCCTGCGCACGCCACCTCTGTGCACAGTGCGGGGACAGGAGTGTGTGCTGCGGTGTGGCTGAGCACCGGCAGCTCATTCCTCCTCTCCTCTGTGCACCTGACCATAGCTGGGGCCTCTCTCTGACCAGGCAGGCGGCATGCTGCAGAGCTAGGAGCACCGCTGAGGAGTCACTGCTGCTGCCTTGCTGTGTGATCATGGTCAAGTTATTTCACTTGTGTGCCTCAGTTTCCTCACAGGACTAGGATTGTTCAGCTCTGATACTCTGTGACCGGGCCATACACACCCCTGCCTTGGATTTCTTCTCCCCCTTCCGGCTGCTTTTGGAAGAGGCTTGCTCCACATCCTTGACCCAGCTGTGAGGAAACCGTTGTCACCCTTCCTGTAACTAACATGCATCCTGCTGGTTCCCCAATGGAGAGAACCCACAAGAGAAGGGGCAGCTGGATCACAAAGCACTCTCTCCTTGAGGTCACTCACCTAACACTGCTGACACTCACCACTCCCAGGCGTCTCCCGACCACTCCCTTATTTCTGAGTAGCACAGAGGCAACAAGGTGAACCATTTGAATAAGGGTGTAGTGTATTGAATTATGTCTCCCCCAAACCCCCTGAAGCTTGAATTGTGTTCCCCAAGTTTTATGTATTAGAAACTTAGCCCCCACTGTGACTGTTAAGAGGGTGGGCTATACTATTATGGTAATCAAAAGGTGGAGCCCTGAAAGGGTGATTGGATTGTAGGACCGTGCAGTAGTGAATGGATTAAAAATGGTGGTCAGGGGCATGGTTCTGAGGGCTTTAAAAGAAGAGGAGAGTCTGTTTCTCTCTCTCTCTCTGCTTCCACCATCTTGCAATGTGAGACCCCTGGGTCACTGTCACCACCACCAGATGGACTTTGGACTTTTCAGCCTCAGAAACTGTAAGCAATAAACTTCATTTTCTTTATAAACTACCCAGTTCTATGTATTTTCTTATAAGCAACAAAACAGGACTAATACAAAGGGTTTATTAAAGTTTGGAGGAAACAAAAAGGAAATGGAACAGAGAGTAATACACAACTCGGTCATCTGGGGCACAAGTGTGGCCTCACCCATAAACCGCTTATTGTGGAAGGAGGGGACGATGCAGGACTTAACAGAACTGCCTTGCTATTAGCAAGCAGGGCACACATGCAGCGTGTTGAAAAAGTCCTTCACTAAAGGACTTTGCTTCAGGATGAAAGCCCACACAGGGCCCATGGGATGTGGGAGATTTGGAACTGGAGTCTCCGGCCTCTGAACTTGTTCCTCTGGGCAATCTGCTCGGTGGATCTGCTGGTCTAGCTTTTCAGGATGCACACTCTGGTTAACCTCCCCAGGAGTGGAAAGACATTCTATCCTGGGCTTGTCTTTCCTGCCCACCCTCTCTCCTTTTCAATAGCTTCTTGGTTCTTTTTGACCCTTTGCTGTCCTCCCAAACCCTCCCTCCTCTTGTGTCTGGCCTCCTGCACATCATACTTTGATCTGTTCAGATCTGCTACTGCATGCGGATGGATGAAAGGGCCCTTCAGATCTTAAGATGGAAGAGGAGAGGGTCAGAACCCCCAGGTTAATGCATCTGAAATACAGCCATACCTGGCAAATTTAACATCCTGCTAACTGATCTTCTACACTTATTGTACTAAAATCATATGTCTACTTCTGTGATTGCCAGACTCCGAGATGGCCACCAATGATCCCTGCTCCTGGTACTCCAGTCCCTGTGTAGTCTCCTCCACATTGTATCGGGGTCGGTCTATGTGACCAGTAGAATATGACAGAAATGATACCATGTCACCTCCAAGGCTACGGTTTTAAAACATTTTGGCCTCTGATTTGCCCTTTCCCTCTTGGATCCCTCGGGGGAGAGCCAGCTGTTATGTCATGAGGACACTCAAGTGTCCTGTGAAGAGGAACATACGTGAGGAGCCATCAGGAGCAGAACTCCTGCCCCATCGAGCCTTCAGATGACGGCAGCCCTGGCCAACTCTTTGACTGAAGCCTTTTGAGAGACCCTGAGCCAAAACCACCCATCTAAGCCACTTCTGGACTCCTGACTCTCAGAAACTGTGGGAAAGAATACAAGTTTGTTGTTTTAAACTAAGTGTGGGGTGATCTGTTACACACAACAGATAACTAATACATATTCTTAACCTTGAATCTCATCACAAATGACTCCCACCATAGCCTCAATATTTGCCAAGCTGGCAAAAGAATTGGGGTGGGGCAGGGGGGACTCAGAGAAGTGAAAATGTGTCCAGCCACAAAAAAGCACAGCTTCACACTCAGTGCTCACCGGTATCCCATCCTAACTCTAAGCCCAGACACGCATCAGGGGCCCACATCTCAGCACCTGCCTCTCTGCAAGTCTAGAGAGTAGAGTAAGACATAGGCAGCTATCCCCTTTCCTTTCTCTTTAAGGTCTACCCGAGGACTGTCTGAGAACCACCTCTTCGTTAGGAATTGTTAAAAGGAATACCCAGCATCTTCAGGTGGAACCCTGCCCATTTCACAGGTGTGTGACCTTGCCCTGTGGCTTCAATAGGGCAGGTACATGAGAATACAACTCAATAAGCCTCATGTTGTTAGAGAGAGAGCATATCCAGAGGCAGGGAGGCTATCTCAGACAGCACCTGATCTTTGCTGGTGGAAAGGTGATTGGAAAATTCTGTAGAGGACAGAGAGGCAGGGTCCTGAAGACCAGTAGCAGTAAGGGAAGGTGGTGTTCCAGATACACAAGGAAGGGAAGAGCCACCCCTGGATGGTCGGTTATACCTTACAGGGTAAGGAGTCTCTGGGGCCCTCCCTATGCCTCCAGGACCAACACAGTGACACTGGAGCCAGAGGCTTCTTTGCTGAAAAGAGGGTGAATGAGATGGAGAGACAGGATGGAAAGCAGCTTTGTGCACAGGCCACCAGGTGTAGCCAAATCTGATGACCGGAGGGAGGAGGATACCAGGGAAGGTGTTATAATGGCTCTCTGTTCCTTTGTGCTCTCCCTGACAGCAGACACTGTGGGCAGATCCCAGCCTGCCAACTGGGAACTTCTGCTGTCTCCCAGGAGCAGAACACTCACCAGGTCCAGATCTGCTACCACTCCAGAAACCCTATTACAGATAGACCCCAGGCGAGGAACCTCCATTCACGGGGCTGCTCTCTCCAACAAATGGCAAGGTACCCAACAGTGAGGAGCAAGGTCACGTGGAGATGTCCAGAGCTCTCACTAGAGAATAGTAAGTGGGGTAGGGCTACACTCAGGCCATCTTCCTGCACTGCCAACCCCAGGACACACCTGTCTACCACCTGCTTCTCTTCCTCCCTCTACACCTTTCTTGAAGACTTCAAGAGCTGATGCATACTTCCCCTCTCTGCTCCATCCCAAGAACACCCCCAGATGCAAGTGGGCACCTGTATGTGCTAGGCACGGTGCTCTGTCCTGGGGATGCTACAACCTGAAGGGCAAGATCCCTCCCTCATAGAGCTCACAGTCCTTGGGAAAGACAGATACACGGACAGGGGATTATCACGCAGCAGGATATGCTCGAGCATCCATAAGCACAGAGGAGTCAAGGAGGGCTTCCAGAGGAGGGGACATACAAAGAGAGAAGTAATAATAATGGCTGGCATTCATGGCATGATTACTACATGCCAGGCATTTACTCCTCTCAAAAACCCTATCACATAATTATCCCCATTTTTACAGATAAGGAAACTAAGAAACAGAGAGTTTTGGTAACTTGCCAAAGGTTATATATCAAATAGAAGAAAGAGCTGGGATTTGAACCCAAACAGATTGGAGCCTGACCACCTAATCCATGGTTTTTCAACCTCAGCACCATTGACATTTTGGGCCAGGTAATTTTTTGTTGTGGGAGGTGCTTTCTTGTGCATTGAAGGATGGTAAGTGAGTAGCATCCCTGGCCTCCATCCACTAGATGCCAGTAGCATCTCCCCACCTGTAAAAAACAAAAACAAAAATCTCTAGATATCATCAAATATGCCCTGGGGAGCAAAACTGCTCCTGGTTGAGAACCATGGACCTAACCGTTTTGCTATGTTGCCTCCCTAAGCAAGTAACGATATTTATTGCTTGCCAAATGCAGGCGCTCGCCTAAGCAATTCATGTTACGAACTCACTGAGTCCTCACAACAGTCCTCCAGTGTGGGTACCAATGTCCTCATCCTTGTTCTACAGCTAAGGGTGTTTAGAGGCACAGCTGGCCATGGTCACAAAGCCCCTCAGTGGCAGTGCTGGATTTGCACCTGGCGAGTATACCTTAGGAGCCTCCTTTAATCGCTGTGTTACGTGGCTCTGTGGTCTCTTGTGACCAAAGATCATGGTCTCAGCCAAGGAGCCACATGTGCAAACTCAGGGCGTGTTTGGAAAGCGTGAGGTGATGTGCGTGACCAGAAGATGTCTGCTGGGGGAGCAGTGAGGAGTGAGGCTGGAAAGGCAAGCAGAGCCTGGTGATGAAAGAACCTGCCATGACAGACATGTGGCTTAGGCTTCTTCTTGTGGGTCAGAGGGCACAGTCATTGAAAAATTTTAAGCTGGTGAGGGGCGTGGTCAATGGATACTTTAGACAGATACTGGCAGAGTAAGGGGGTGGTCTTGAGGGCTAAGACTAGTGGCTGACATTCCTTTGGGGTGATTTAGCCCCTGCCTAAATGTCCATAACCTACAAAAGCCAAGGCCCTGACTTGCAAACCTGAGACAACTTGGGGCTGGGGGAGTATACAGGACAAAGTCAAGTCTCATCAGAGTCACCCCATCCCCTAAATCCCTGGTTTGTCCACGTCTCTACTGACCGTTCAGGACAGAAGCCCAGGACCCCCACCCTGATGTTTCAGGCCACCTCAGCCCCCTGCTGCTCTCCACCTGTCCGCTGTATCTCCCTCCTTACCTGGCCATGGGTAGAGAAGCCCCAACGTGTCCTGGCCCAGGACAAGGTGTCTAACGGTAAGACAAGAAAACTGTGAAAGGAATAGCCTGTGCTGCCCCAGGCCTTCGGCCCAGGGTCTCCTGTGGCTGTTTGGATTCCAAATGAGAGCAAACTCCTCTCTGAATGCTGGGATCTGATGAAGGCTGCAGAAAGACCTCCCCGGCTGGAAAAACCCAGGTGCCCTGCCCTTCCCCTAGCAGGACAGCAGGTGGCAGCACCAACAGGAATTTCAAAAATAATGTCCACCCTTCCAAAGTGTGTTTCTGCACTTCCCGCACTTACGCCCACGCACTCACTGTGTTTCCTCCAGTCCCCAGCTCAGCTGTGAAGTCTGTCCCCTCTCCCTGCCTCTCTGCCCCTCCTCAGTTAATGAGAAACAAAATTCAATGGACCCAGAAGCAGGCTCAGAAGGTGGGAGAACTGGAGGCGGGGGAGAGTTGAGACAGGGAGTATCAGTCCGTCTTTAGACATAAGCCTACATTTATTCCTGGTCACTGGAGGACCCTGTCCTCGCTCACCCGCTCCCCAAGGTAGAAAGGATCCATGCCTGGCCTAAGCCTGTATCCAAGGGCAAAAAGCTCTTCTTCATTAACTACATGGATAAAAGATACCCCCAGACCAGGGTCTAGCACCATTTTCAGGGTCTGTGACCTCCTCCTTGTAATCCTGTCTGGCTTAGAAAAGGTCGTCTATTCACAATCATATGTTTAAATATATTTATTTTGTGATTACACTGTTAAAGCGAATCAATGACATTACAGAAATTTCACTAAATAGAGAAACATTGTTTAAATCATCCATAGCCCTATCCTCTAATACAACACAGTTATTTTAGTTTTTTCTCATGGATGTTTGCTACATCTGTGAACATAGTGTGCTCACGATTTTGTGACTTGCTTCCTTTACGTAACATAAGCAGACGCGGCTGTGCTCCTCAGGGGCTCACATTTGGATAAGGGAAAAGGGGTCAAGGGAAGTGGTTGAAGCTGTCCTGTTTTACCTGGGGCTGAACGGGTTTTAATGTAGAAAGTCCCATGTCCCAGGAAACCCCTCAGTCCCAGACAAACCGGGATGATTTCTAATAGGTCACCCTGTCAGAAACAAGTTCCCCAAAATTAAACTAGCTCAGAGTTTAGGAGTCCATCCTGATTCCCATGTTGGCCTTTAGCTATACCCCTTTGCCTCCCCCCACCCCACCCCAGCGGTCGCCCTAGGGCAGCTGGTCTCAAAATTTATTTCCAATTCTTAAAAACTACTGAGCATTCCCTGTACCTGCCAGCCACCAAAAAAATAAAAATAAATTTTAAAAAATTGTTTTAACTATTGAGATCCCTGAAGAGTTTCTGCTTATGTTGTTTGTATCTGTTAATATTCAGCATATTAGAAATTAAAACCGAGAAATATTTTAATACACAAAGATACACAAGCACACATTTTGCCAGTTGTCAGGGTGACTCAGCACCTGGTGTAACCTCTGGTCACTGCACTGTATACTCATGAGAGAATGAGAGAGAGAAAAGCACGTAAAGTCTTAGTATTGTGACAAAAACCATGATGACTTCAAAGGTCCCCTCCAAAAGATCGCAGGGATTCCCAGAGCTTCCCAGGCTGCACGCGGAGAATCACTTCTCTGGACTGAAGTGCTGCTCTAGGAATTACAGTGCACATCCTTAACTGTCCAGTCTCCTTAGAGTCCGTACTGTACCACTTCATGTAACATGACACGAAGGAAACTTGTAACAGTCTGAGTCACTCCCTCAGCCTTTATGCTATAGTTCTCATATAGGTTTCATCTACACACGTTATAGACTCCACAATACAATGTTATGATTTTGCTTTAAACAATGCATTTCAAAGAAATTAAGAAGAAAAACACATTTTACATTTACCTACAAACTTACCATTTCTCTTCATCCCATCCTGCAGTTCTGCTCTTTCGACTGATTTCATTTCCCTTCCACCGAAACAACTTTCTATAGCGCTTATAGTGCAGATCTACTGATGACAAAATCTCTATTTTCTTTTACCTGAAAATGGTTTTATTTCATCATTCTGGAATAATGTTTTCACTGGAGAATCAATTCTGAGTTGATTTCTTTTTTTCTTTCAGCATTCTAAAGATTTGTTCCACTGTCTTCTGGCCTCCTTTTCATGAGAAAACAGTGACATTGAAAATGTAGTTCTCTATAGGCAATGTGTCCCTTTCTCTGGCTGCTTTCAAGATTTTCTCTTTACGCTTGATTTTTAGCAGTTAGACTCTGATGTGCTTAGTTAGGTGTGCCTTTTTATTTTCAATTCTGATTCGGGCTTACTGAGCTTCTTGAGTCTGAAAATATATGTCTTTCACCAAAGTTAGAAATTTTTCAGCCATTATTTCTTCGAAAATCTTTTCTGCCTCATTCTCTCTTTCCTTTCCTTCTGAAATTCTAAGAACACATATATTAGAGTTTTTAATATTGTCCCACTAGTCCCTGAGTTTCTGCTCATTGTTCGAAATGTTTTCCTGTGTTCTTCAAATTGGATAATTTCCATTTATCTGTCTTTATTATCCCTTCTGCCATTTCCACTCTTCGTTAAGCCCCCCCAGTGAATTTTTTATTTCATTTTTTACAGGGTTTTCAAAAATGACCCATTTATTTAAATTGTGGAAAATTTACATAACATAAAATTTACTATTTTAACCATTTTTACGTGTGTAGCTCGACAGCACTAAGTACATTCACATTGCTGTGTAACCATCGCCACGGTCCATCTCTAGAACTTTTTTCCTCTTCCCCAGCTGAAACTCTGTACCCTTAAATAAGAATTCCCCATTCCCTCCTTTCCCCAGCTCCTGGTAACCACTGTTCTACTTTCTGTGTCTACGAATTTGACTATTCTAGAAACCTCATATAAACGGAATCATACACTATTTGTCTTTTTATGAATGGTTTATTTCACATAGCATAATGTCTTCCAGATTCATCTGGGTTGTAGTTTGCATCAGAATTTCCTTCCTTTTTAAGGCTAAATTATGTGCTATTGTGTGTGTAAACCA
This sequence comes from Cynocephalus volans, assembly GCF_027409185.1. Taxonomy (NCBI): domain Eukaryota; kingdom Metazoa; phylum Chordata; class Mammalia; order Dermoptera; family Cynocephalidae; genus Cynocephalus; species Cynocephalus volans. The sequence goes on along the minus strand of NC_084471.1, from coordinate 107,643,963 downwards.
CATTTTGCACATTCATCTGTTGATAGACACTTTGGTTGCTTCCACCTATTTTGCGAATAATGCTGCTATGAAGACAGATGTATAAATATCTGTTCATATCCCTGCTTTCAATTCTTTTGAGTTTACACTCACAAGTGGAATGGCTGGATCACATGGTAATTCTATTTTTAATTTTTTGAGGAATAGCCGTACTGTTTTCCACAGCAGCTGCTTGTATACAGGTTTTTGTGTAATCATAAGTTTTAATTTCTCTGGGTAAATGCCCAAGACTGCATTGACTGGGTAGTAAGGTAAATGTATAAGAATCCGCTAAATTGTTTTCCATTTTATATTCCCAACAGCAAAGTATAAGAAATCTAGTTTCTCAGCATTTGGTATTGTCACTATTTTTTATTTTAGCTGCTCTGATAAGTTTGAAGAGATACCTCACTGAGTTTTGAATTTGCATTTCTCTAATGGTTAGTGATGTTGAACATCTTTTCATATGCTTATTTGGCATCTGTATCTCCTGTTAGTGAAATATATACTCACGTCTTTTGCCTATTTTATAACTGGATTTTTTTTTACATGCCTCCATCTAAAGGGAGCAGACACTATTCCAGTCTGACACCACATGGAATTTTAGCACTGCCGTTACCAGATCTGGTGACTTTATCCAAGAGAAGTCAGACACCTGAATTTATTAATGTGAAATTAGTTGGTAACTAATTTAAAATGTTAAGATGCAGGAAGGTGAAGTGTGAGAAAAGGATTTGTGAATGGTGAGCTGTCACCTGTGTCCCAGGGTGACAGAGATGCAAAAAGGATTATTCAAAGCCCATTTCTTCTGAGCAGTGAGAAGCCCCGAAGGGGTTAATTTCCACGAACCCTCAGGAGAGAGGCATTCCTTGCAAAATTAACAATGAACTGGGGTCGTCTCTCAGTATTTATTCTCCAGGCCATAAAATTATAGAAAAGGAACATAGGTGGTTACAAAAAGAAGAGTAAAATAATTGTCATGGCAACAGTCATTAGGTTTACTTGCACCGAGGACATCTGCCCTTGGAGCCAGCAATTTTGCTGTGTTGCAATTCTTTATCTACAACAGAGACTTTAGCCTGGGGAAAATTTCCCATCTTTTGCAAGCTTAACATTTCTATGTGTCATTTTTAAAAAGTTAGGTTATACCTGCAGCTACAGGGCTTTGGAAGCTAGGCCCTGTGAAATACATTTGCTTTATAAATGTTAGTACACTCCACAGTGAGCTTAGGAGGACCAATCCCCTCAGGGAAAAAAAAAAAAAAGTTTCTTCATTTTTAAGCAGGATTTGTCAAATTTCCCATCTTGGCTTCTGCCAGTTAAGCCATGGTGAAAGACGAGGATGGGTGCTGGGGACTAGGCCATATGTCCCCTGTCACCCCAAACTGGCCAGAGCTCAAACGTGAGACACCATGGTGATGAGGATCAAGAACTGGGCTGGAAGCCAGGAAATGCGGGAGACACTGCTCAGTCCTTAACAGCACTGTGTCCTTGAGCAAGTCACTCCATCTTCCGCCACCTCAGCCCTAACCGGAGTGTCCCAGCAGGCCGAGGCCGCCCACCGGCAGAAGCAGCGCAGCTGTCGGGGAGCCAGAGCCCAACCCTGCGCGGCTCCGAGCTGGGCCCCGTGGCCTGCAGCCCACCGCAGCCCGCCGCTGCTGCCGCCGCAAGAGTCTGGGTCTCTGGTCACGACCACCAATACTTTTATTTTGTACATAGCATCTTTCCATTCCAGAATTTAAATCTGGTTCTTTTTAGAGTTTCTATTTTTCTTCTTATGTTTCCTGTCTTTTGTCTTTATTATGAGCATACTTTTCTTCGCATCTTTGTGTGCTAATTTCCTTGTGTACTAACATCCAATGTCTGGGTCATCTTGGGGGATGGTCTCTATTATGTCTTTTTTCTTGAGTGTAGTTTGTTTTTCCTGTTTCTGCATATTTTGAGTAGTTTTGGATTGTACCCTGGACATGGTAGTTGATACATTATAAAAACTATGGGATTCTGTGATAATCTTCCGAAGAGTTCTGCTTGGTTGGTTTGTGTGATTTGGGCTTTTATTTTCCCAAGCAGGCAGTTAACTTGGCTTAACTCAAACTGTCTTGAGATGGGCAATAGCTCAAATCTAAGTTCAGTTTTTTCTAGTCTTAGCTAGCTGCTTGGAGTCTGCCCCATGCATGCAATGTTTAGGGGAACAAAGGTAGAAATACCTGAGACACTGAAGCAGCTTACCACTTGCTTATGTGGCAGGCGTCTCACAGTGAGAGGACAGCACATTGTAGAGGGTGGGGCTCAGGGAGGCGCTGCAGCGTTGTAGCCCTCACAGACTATCCGAGTACCTACCTGTGCCCCCAGACAGAACAAGGTGAGCAAAGCCTCCAGTGATGATGGAATTAATGAAGGAGTGCTAGCTCTCCCTCAGACCTGGCCCCTCTCCACAGCTCCAGAGCCCAAGTCACTAACTCCTCATCCTCATCTCCCCACTCCCATACGTGGATGTGTGCCATCCCCTGTACTGCCAGCCCTGAAGAGCCCCTGTGTCTGCATCTATGGGTGGCTACTTCTTCTGCCCAGACCATGAACTGCAGAGCAACAGCCACTCCTAGCTCCCTGCCAGCTGGAGAGGACGTCCCAGTGCAGGGAAGGTGGTGCAGAACACAGCATAGGGCACAACTGCCCAGCCCCCGCCCACAGGAGCCTGCAGTGACCAGCTGTACACATAGCCATCAGGCTCCTTCTCCAGTCCCAAGTCCCCAGAGTTTTCCTCCCCTAACCCCAACACACATTGCAGCCACACCACCAAGGTGGGACCAAGGTGGGCCCTCATATTCAAAGTGTCAGATTCCCAAAACAGGGACCACATTGAGGCCCTGGACAGCCCTATTCACCAGCTGCAGGGATGTCACTGTCTCTTTGCCCTCTTGACTCTCTGTCCTCCTTCCCACCCAGCTTTCTTTCACTCAGCACTTTAATCCCTGTGTATTTAGAGTGATCAACTGTCCTGATCCGCCCAGAACTTCCCTCATTTTAAAACTGAAAGCCCCATAACCCCAAGGTCCAGGGATTGATCCCTATACTGGCCAGCCACAAAAAAAAAAAAACCCACAACAACTGAAAGCCCCATGTCCCAGGAAACTCTTCAGTCCCAAGCAAATCGGAAGTTGGTCATCCTACCTCCTACGGGAGTTTCCTTTAAAGGTCTTTCTCCTTTTCTGCAGACATCTTTAGCTGGTTTCTTCCCAACACATGGGTCATGGGATTGGTCCCACTGTTCACCTTCTGGCTGCATCTCTGGCTTCCCAGGTGCCCAGGTGACTCTAAGTGTTATGTGAGAGGGCAGGTTTCAGTGCTCTCAGGGTGAGGGGAGAAATCCAATCAGAGGAGAATGCTCCTCAGAAGACGATTATGGGAGATTATCCCCAGGTGTGTTTGGGGTTGGGGTATGGCAGACAGGGTAGACTCGATCCCAAGGCTGTGCCTGGAAAATTATGTTTGTCCATACCATCCCTCTCCTGCCACTCCCTTGAAGCCATGGACTGTGGCTCTCCCGAGCCTTTTTAGTCTAGAAAAATCAAAGATCCAGAACATACTCTGTTTGGGTCTGTGACCTGCTGCATTTGTGAGGACCCATATCACAACATGCAAAATGGAGGAAGCAATAGATTCTTCTATGAGAGGTGTGTGTGTGTCTAGAATGCAAGACCTTACACACACCTGCCTCTTCTGCGCACAGGGCCACCCACCTCCACAAGGGCTTCCTGGCCCCTTACCAAGCCCTGTCCTTCTTGGGGGTGTGGGGAGGGCAGCCTCTGCCCCATGCCATGGCCCCTGCTATCTGTCTAAGGAGGCTTGAGTGACAGCTGAGGCTGGGGGCTCAGGGACCCATCCGCTAGACCCCAGCTCTGCCCAGCAGACCCTGATGGACAAGAAGCCTCAGGGGCATGGCAGGACGCAAAAGAATACCTACACATGACCCCCACCCATACTTGGTAAGGAGGGAGAGGAGGGAAAGCTCAAGTTCACAGGCCACAAACTTCAATGTCTACAAGAGGTGGGCTGATAATGTAAATGACTGGGAAGGTCAGGGAGGGAGAGACAAGGCGAGTTAAGGGCAGCAGCTGTAAAAAGCCATCGTACTATGTGTGATACATGCACATGGCACACATTTGTTTCAAATAGTACAAAGAGTCAAGCGTCAGTGCCCTCCCACCCTGATCTCTGAGGGCCAGCGTGGTTTTGGAGAAGTTTTTCCTCCAGACAGCAGGTGGCGCTCAACTCAGAGAATTAGAAAAAGGGAACCTGCGGAGAGTTACTTAACTCATTTCCAGTAACTTCTCCGCCCTCCCTGGCCGACAGGGCCTTCTCCTGTGCCCTGGCTTGGCCCAAGTCGTCTGGCAGCTCCCAGATGTCCGGTTCCAGATGCCTGGTCCCAGAGAGGGGGAACTCTCTCTGGAGAAGCCCCCACTTCACAAGCTGCCCAGGCAAGATGTGAGTGTGCCCCGTGGAGAGCCAGAGGAGGAAAGGTGGCGAGAGGGGAAAGTGGGGCACGTGCATGGCGGTTATCGGGACGGGTCCTGGAGTTCGCCTGTGGCCTCTAGCAGCCTTCCCTGGGGGTGGTCCGGCTCGGTGCTCTGAGCCAGAAAAATGTTAAACGTCCCGCATTTGTACCACTATTGCTCCCTCAGATCCCGGGGTCGGGTGGGAGTTGCTGAAGCTGAAAGCAACCCTCAACCTTGGATGAGAGTCTCCAGGGAGATGAGCAATGATGATGTCCTCAAAGGGTGGAGGACTTGGTCCTAGACCTCGGCCCTAGAGCTCAGGCTGTGGGCATTGGGGAAGGGAGCAGAAAGGAGGTGCCCAGGCCTCAGGCGCTGAGGCTACAGCTGCTGGCCCCTGCCTTTGCCGGGCCTCTCGATCCCCAGCATCGCCTGCCCCACTCCTCAGTATCACGGGCCTCACCCTGCCCTTCCTTCATAGGTGGTGGCTGCTCCTCTGGGGAGTGCTCCAGGCTTGCCCCACACAGTGCTCGGTCCTCTTGGCCCAGCGGCTACCCCAGCAGCTGACATCCCCTGGGTACCCGGAGCCATATCTCAAAGGCCAGGAGGGCACCACTGACATCCAGGCTCCAGAGGGCTTTGTTGTGAGGCTCGTCTTCCAGGATTTCTACCTGGAGCCATCCCAGAACTGTGAAGGAGACTCTGTCACAGTGAGCTGGGGGGAGCCCTGCAGGGACTCTGGGGAGGGGGCCTCCCAGGGACATGGAAAGTGGCTTCACCCTAAACCACCCATCTAGAGGAGGGATGGAGAGCGCAAGTCCAGGGCACTGGGGCCCAGCTTACCTGGGGGCAATGGTCTGCCCAGTCCAGGGCACAGCCTCCCACCACCATCTCTGTCCCTAGCTACCACCTGGGCCCCACAGAGCAAAAGAGACAGCAGCAGGACAGGCAGATATTGCAGATCTATATGGTAAAAGGTCAGACACTCACACATCAGCTGTTAAAAATAAGTCATCACGCATTGTTGAGTGTCTGCTCTGTCAGGTTAGGAGGCTGGGCATAAACAGTAATAAAAGATTAAGTAACCGTTCAGTTTACCTTAGAGGAACTCCCACCAAACTTCATATGACAAGGGCATTATTTAGAATAAGGACATTTTTAAAAAGCACTTGACGTTATTTTTGGTTTAAATTTATATCAAAATAAGACATGCACATAACTCTTTTAAAAATCAGAGTACCCCAAAGCTTATAATGAAAAACAGCAGTCTCTATTCCTCCCCACCCCGATTGCTGCTCCCCAAGGCAATCATTTCCAATTCATGTAGCTGTTTCATCTGGTGTTTACCTTCATGAGTATAAACAACACGCTTATTCTATTATTTTTCGTATTTTCTACTAACTTCTGACTGTGGAAGATGAAGGCTGGCCGTCTGGTTCCACCACTCACTTTCCCCTCCCCCATCCTCCCAGTTTACCTACATTATCATTTTTAGTTAAATGTATATTCATTATTTACATTATGATGACTGTAAAATATTCACCTCTGAACACGTGGTATACAGTAATTATATTTCCTTCCTTCTCCAACTTTTGGCTTTCCCAGGAGTCAATAATTACATGGAGTTCTTTGGGAAGTTTTGTTTTTGTTTGGATTTTTAATTTGCTTAGTTCTCTCTGTAGCTACACTCCCCATGCTCTTGGCCAGGAGTGTAAATCCTCCTGAGTATGTCCCAGTACTTAGACTCAAGCACAATTTCAGTCTGTCAGTCCTCTTTTTTATGGGTGATGCCCCTTCTGAAGATCTCTTTATGATTCATTTCCGCGGTCTGAGTTCTTTGCTCTCTCAGCCTTCACACATTCTGGAAGTTCCTTTCTCCCTTATTCTGGGGATCTCCTTGACCTGTCCCATGCTGGACCCGAATCCCATATCTTTCTCTTTCTTGGTTTACTCCCTCATTCTGGAGGAGCACATTCTCCAACAGCTTCCTTAGAAAGGATATGTTAGGCTAAATTTTAGAGGATCTTACATGCTCCTGAGTGTCTTAGTTCTACCCTTGCAGTTGATGGATAGTTTATCTGGGTATAGCATTCTGATTGGAGCCCTTTTCTCCCAGAATTTTGGTGACATTATCTTCTAGCTCTAGTATGGTTAAGAAATATAATGCCATTGTCATTACTGACACTTACTTTTTTCTCTCTAGAACTTTTGGGATATTTTCCTTATTACCAGTATTCTGAACTTCCATTGTGATGTGCCTTGATGCAGGTGGTTTTTCCACTCGTTGGACAGGTTATTTTAATGTAGAGACTCTTTTAATCCAGTCCTTCAATTCTGAGAACATAATTGTATTATTTCTTTAATAATTTCCAAACACCTGCTTTCTTTATTTTCTCTTTCTGGAACTCCTTTTTTTTTTTTTTTTTCCCAGCCAGCTGGTATGGCGATCTGAACCCTTGACCTTGGTGTTAGTCACAACACTGTGCTCTAACCAACTTCTATCTAACTGACCAGCCCTCTTTCTGGAATTCCTATAATTCAGCTATTGTATGTTCTGGACTGATGTCCTAGTTTTGTTCTCTGTTCTCATCTATTTTCCATCTCTTTGTCTTTTGCTACACTTTGTGAGAGATTTCCTCATCTTTAAATTCCAGTGGTTTCTTTCGCTGATGTATTATTTCATTTCTAAGGGCTCATTCTTATTTTCTAAATGTGCCTTTTTATAGAATATTGTTCTTGTTTTATAGATGCAATATCTACTCTTTTCCTTCTGTTGGGATTATATTTCAATGTTCCTTCTGTTCCCTATATTATCTCTACTTCATCTAAGCTCCTTTTTACTGTTTGCTTTGGTCTGTTCTTTTCATGTTAGAGACTTTCCTACAATGTCTGATCATCTTGGCTGTTCATTCATATTTAAGAGTGAAGCTAAAATGCTGATTAAAAGTTCTGTGTGGATAGCTAAATGTCAAATGACAGGTTTGAAAATAGGGTTATCAACAGGGTGATCTAAATGTGCTATTGGGGACTTCCCACATGTCAGTATGTATTAGTGTTTTATTTGGGGACAGCCAGACTCTCCACAGAGGACTCCTCCGGTCTCCTGCTCCAGGCTCCCAGCATTCTGGTAAACAAGTTGGGGAAGGGGTTTGGGGGAGGGAGGGAGGTGTATCTCACTGCTTGATAGGTAGACTTTCACTGAATCCGTTTTCAGCACTGGCATTGACCTTCTCTGTCAAGTGTGTCTAGGGACCCCAAGTCCAGGGTTTCTGGTTCAAGCTCAGGTCTTCTGCCAGGTGGGCCAAAGGAGTTACCTTGATACACAGGTGGCAAGAGGATCCAGGATTCTGAGGTCTCCCAGCATAGGTTTTGTCTGTCGTCCCTTTGTCAGCTCTTCCCTCATGCCTATCCTCGGGGTCCCCCGATTTCTGGCACTTTCCAGTGTTCTGTGATGAGAACCTACCTGCTTTATTCAGGCTCCCACCTTCACAGGCGCACTGCCACTGTCTTCCTCCATTGTTTCTTCCAAAATGTTAACACTTGCCATCTTCTCTCACTTTTTTGTCCTTTATTATGTATATTGCTGTCATTTTAGTGGGGTTTGAGGTGGAAGAAGAGATAATAAATGCCTGTATTTATTGCTTCAGATTTAACCAGTTAGGACTATGCTTTATTCAGTTCAGCCTATGAGCCTTGTTCCTCTTAAATCATGGGGAAAAAAAAACCTTTTTTAAAAATGTTTATTGAATCAAAATTGATTATACATATTATGGGGGTTCAACACTGAGATATGTGGATCAAATCAATATTACTAGCACATATATTGTTACAAATTGTAATTATTCTTTATGCCCCTGTTCAATCCCTTCCCATCCCCCTTTCTCTCCCCCTCCCCCCGAATCACCCTAGATTTCTTCTTTCCCTCTGAAAGAATAATGGTTACTCTGTTAGTTTGCTGCCCAAATGACCTGCCCAATGCTGAGAGGCGTGATCAGGTCCCCCAACACTATCATAGAGCAGATGTCTCTTCCGTCACTATGAAACAGGCTCTGTGGAGACAGACATCCTCCTCCTTTCTTTATCTCTGCTGGTGACTCTCCTTGTGTCAACTCACTCCAGTGGCTGTGGACCATCTGTGTGGTGGTTGTGGCTTCTAGCTGCCTTCGCTGCAGCCATGGTTATCGTGGTGGCTGTGGGTGGGCCACCCACACGGAGGAGATGTTTTTAGCCTTCTCCGTGGTGCTGGCAGTGTGCCTGGTTGTGGAGAGTGTCTGATCCCCGGTTCCATGCCCTGGGTCTCCGAGTGGGTCCCGAGGTCCTGGCATGGTGCGCCTGGTTGTGGGAGGGGGTTTTGGTCCCCTTCTCCATGCCCCGGATCCCAGGGCAGGCCCCGAGGTGCTGGCACCATGTGGGAGGTCATGGAAAATTTTAATCCCAGCTTAACTCTTTCCTGTCATTGAGGGAGTTCAAGTTCAGGAATAGGATTCTCTCTTGGCCAAGTCGCACACACACCTCAAATGTAGAATTGATCACACTAAAGTCTAGTTCAATTTTTACTTTGTCAGTATCCTCGGCCAGACTGAGGGCTCATCAGTAAGAGAAGTATGCCTTAGTCATATCTGGGTGCCCAGCCGCTAGCAAAGCATTGCAGACATAGTACATAATCACCACGTTTACCGAAGGAATAAATGGAAGAATGAATGGAACCCAAGCTTGCTGTGTGCGCAGGACCCACAACAGAGTGAGTTTGAACGAGCAGATGCTTAGCATCATCCTCGACACTGCTGTTAGAGCAGACACTGGAGAACACCCCAGGATATGATGTTGCCCTGGCCGGAAGAGGCCTCACAGACCATTTTATAGGAAAGAAAACTGAGATCTCAAGTGGTTAAGAAACTCCCCCATGTCACACAGGGAGTTAGGAGCAAAGTCTGAAATTTAATGCAGGTCCTATGACTCCCCGTCTTGTATTCATTCTCCTTTATTAGTTAGAATCCTAAGTGATTTTATTTAGCTAACAACTCATGAGAATGGGTAAAAAGAAAACTGGAGGGTTTTACAACCAAGGAGATCAGTCGAGGATAGTTTCCTATACCAAAATGCTTCTTCCTCAAGAGGCAGGTCTCTTAAATGTGGAGAGTTACATTTGTCGATGTTCTAAGGAAAAGATCAGTATTGGGACATGTCATAGCAGGACAGGCTTGACGGAGTCTTGGAGGAATTTGAGACGTGTGGAGAGTGAGGGAATGGAGAGCTAGCAAGAACCCAGGGAAGTGGATCAGTATGAAAGTCAGAAATGAAACGTGCCGAGAGGTGATCTGTGTGCCCAGAACAGGTGAAGCATGAAGCCGGGGCCCAGGGGACTCCCTCCAAGTCGCTCTTTCCCTGGGGTGAGGAACCCACAGGAAAAGGATTTCAGCTGGGGCGAAGCAGTCAGAAGGAGACTGAAACAGACAACTTGCTTGAAGAACTTAACCAAGTTAAGCAACATCCAGTGTACCCATGCTGTGTATATTTTGTGTCCTTAGATTCCCACCCATTGCGAGGGCTTCATTTACAGTTCATGGGGAAAGAGGAGGGGCACCCCAAAAGAAGAAGAAAGGGCAGGAACTCCAGGGTCTCAGTCTTTGCAGAGGGTCTGATTGCTTTACAGATGTTGGGCATGGAAAGTTACTCAGAGAAGTGGAAGGTGATGGCTGGGGGTGGGGGCAGGGGGAGAAGCCGAGTGGGAGGGATTTGCATCTGCATAGTGGCTGGGTCAAAGCCGCAGGTGCAGTGCTGCAGGTGCGGTGCTACAGGCACCATGTCAGCATCAGGGACTCAGTGCTGAGCAGAACAGATGCGGTCCCTGCCTTCTTAGAACTTACAACCCATGACTATTGTGGGAGCCGTGGGGTGCTCAGGAACTTCTTAAAGAAGGAACACGTGGTGGGTTTTATGAGATAATGATAGTAGGCTAGAGATATTCCAGCATGTGGTCATGTCTGGAAGAAACTTGCAGTCAGTAATAGAACAGGAAGCTTGAGGAAGGCTCGGCGAAGTGAGCGTCCCAAGCCCCAGAGTTGTGCAGACCTTCTAGACAGTGCTGAAGTCACGCCAAGGATATGCCCCTGTGACCACCCCAGATTCACCACACACCTCCCCGCCCCCTCACTCTGTCTCCCCCTTTCAGATCTCAGCCAGTGGGATGGATCCAAGCCGGTTCTGTGGTCAGCAGGGCTCCCCTCTAGGCAGCCCTCCTGGCCAGAGGGAGTTTGTGTCCTCAGGGAGGAGTTTGCGGCTGACCTTCCACGCACACACCTCCTCCGAGGACAAGGCCACCCACCTCCACAAGAGCTTCCTGGCCTTCTATCAAGCTGTGGGTGAGTGTCCCTCCTGGGGGTGCCAGGAAGGAGCCTCTGCCCCAAGCCATGGCCCCTGGTATCTTGAAGCCACAAGTGGAAGCTTCAGTGACAGCTGAGGCAGGGGGATTCAGGGACACCTGGGCCCAACCCCATCCCTGTCCCAGCCCTGTCCCAGCCTTGACCCTGCTGGTGAGCAGCCCAAGTAAGGGGCAGCCATTGCTCAGCTCTAGCAGTTATTTCCAGGCAGATCAACAGGCCCAGTGTTTGTGAGTCATCTCATTTTTCAAGAGAAACCAAACTTTCAGATTTTAAAGTGAAATTCTAGATTTTCAAATGATGACAGACTTTTTTTTTGAAAGATAACACATGCACAAGATAAAAATTTCAAGAAAAGAAAAAAGACAGCATGGTAAGAAAGTGAGTCTTTCTGTGATTGCTGGTCCTTAGTCCCGGGTACCCTTCCCAGAAACAGCCCTGTTCTCCATTTCCTGGGTATTCTTCCAAGGACATTCTATACCATTAGAATATAAATTGTGTGTGTGTGTTGCATGTTATACACAATGTCCTAAACTTGGCATTTTTTCACTCAATGATCTGTCTTAAAGACCATCCCATATTCATACGGTTAGCATTGACTCATGCTTTTGTAATGACCACATTGTATCATTGATTGATGAACATATGTATTTAATTGTTCCTCCACTGATAGATAAGCTGCCACAAACAGCACTGTTGTGGATATCCTTGCATATACATCTTTGAACACATGTGTGAGAATATCTTTAGGATAAATTCTTAGAAATAAAAATGCTAGGTTAAAAAATATTTGCATTTGTAATTTTGATATTGCTAAATTTCCATCCAAAAAGGTTTTGCTAATTTACATTCCAATCACCATGTGTTAATTCTTATCACAATTATTTTCACACTCTTTGAGTACTGAACATCTGATCTGTGAATACTAGTTGAAATGTTTTGTTTTGCTTTTTGCAGCTGGCCAGTGCAGGGATAGAAACCTGGACCTAGGTGTTCTCAGCACCACACTCTAAACAAATGAGTTACTGGGCCAGCCCGTGGCTCACTTGGGAGAGTGTGGTGCTGGTAACACCAAGGCCATGAGTTTGGATCCCATATAGGGATGGCCGGTTAGCTCACTTGGGAGAGCGTGGTGCTGACAACACAAAGTCAAGGGTTAAGATCCCCTTGCCGGTCATCTTTTAAAAAAAATTTAAATAATAAATAAATAAATAAATAAATAAAAATAATAAAATAAACAAATGAGCTACAAATTAAAAGAACAAAAACCAAAAAAAAAAAAAAAAAAAAACCCAGCATGCAGGTCAAGCTAAATATAGCCATGGGCCAAAATCAGCCCCTGGGTTGCCAGATATGAAGTCTGTGTGAGGCCTAACGACTGCTGTTTGCCTATAGCTGTGAATGGTAGTCAGTCTACCAGCCAGGCCAGTGGGGGCGCTGAGGCTGTCAACACCCCTGGAGACCACCCTTCCAAGAACTGCTGCCGGGAACCCTATTATCAGGCAGTGCCAGCAGGTGAGTCCCCACCTGCTGAGGAAGTGGCTTCCATCTGCCTCAATCCCACCAGAGGCCTGACGCCCTCTGAGTACCTGGTCTGTTAGCCCAGCACCTTCCAGTTCTGAGCATGTTTCTTTGCCTCCCCTGTTTTGCTCCTCAGGGACACTTACCTGCACAGCTCAGGGGACCTGGAAAGACAGACAGGATGGGCAGGAGATTCCTCGGTGTGTGCCTGGTAAGTAGTTACCTGCGCAGTGCTGTTCTTTTGGCCACTTCCCAGCAAGCCTCAGCTGTGACTAGGAGCGATGGGACACAGACGGTTCAAGGAAAGCCTCAGAATAGAAAGGGAAGATAAAAGCAGATGAGGGAAAAAGGTGAGCAAGAAGGCGCAGAAAAGAAGAGGCAAGGAGCTTGTCCCTTATTCCTCAAGGGTCAAGATGTGTCTAAAAAAATCAAAGCATGGAGGATATTGACCAGGTGGACAAGTGAAGGGGGAAGGGGGACAGGGAATAGGAGAAAACTGTCTTCATATGGTGTGTTTTAAGCATAAACAGACAGGCTCTCTGTCCCCAAAATATCTCCTTACCTAGATGCCACACAATACAAGAAAGTTCACCATTTAAAAAAAATTTTTTTATTGAGATAAAATTCACATAACATAAAATTCACCATTTTAACCACTTTAAAATATACAATTCAGTAAGTTTTAGTGTATTCACAATGTTGTGAAACCAGTACCACTAATTCTGGAACGTTTCCATCACCCCCCAAAAAAGCCCCCAGTACCTCCAATTCTCCCTCGTCACCTCCTGGCAAACCACTTGTATTTTCTGTTTCTGTGGATTTGCCTGTTCTGGACATTTCATATAAATGGAATCGTACAATATGTGGCCTTTTATGTCCAGCTTCTTTCACTTAGCATAATGTTTTCAAGGTTCTTCCACGTTAGAACGTGTGTCAGTGGTTCACTCTCTCTCAAGGCTGAGTGATACTCCTTTGTATGGTGATACCACATTTTGTCTGTTCACCAGTTGATGGACATTTGGGTTATTTCTCCTTCTTGCCTATTATGAATAGTGCTGCTATGAGCATTTCTGTACAAGTTTTTGTATGAAAACATGTTTCTAGATCTCTTGGGTATGTACCTAGGAATAGAACTGCTGGCTTATGTCGTGATTCTATGTTTAACTTTTTTGAGGAACCACCAAACTGTTTTCTGCAGCGGCTGCACCATTTTTCATCTCACCAGCAACATATGAGGGTTCATCGCCACCATTTTTGAAATCCATGTTTTTTAGTCAAAGCATTGCCTTCCTAACCCAATCTAATCCACAGAAAACTCTAGAGGAGGCCCGAAGGCTCAGCATGCTCTGGGAGTGGGTTGGAGGGCGAGTGGTAAGCGGGAGATGTCACAAATGAGGACAGGACACAGAAAACAGAGGCATTAGGCACTGGAGACAAACTCTGCTTGCCATATGATTTGGCCAGGGGGATGCTCCCAGCATGAGTCTAAAGGAATGGCTTAAAGACATGGCTGAGGCGGTGGGAGGGAGAGCCCCACAGAGCCAGTCCCAAACATGAGCTCATCCCTGTCCTCCACCCCTCAGTCCACTGTCCTGAGTCCCGGCCAGGGTATGTGCCCAGTAGCATTGGAATTGATTTGCTTCTCACGCCTGCCATGTGGTCTCCACCTGTGAGTCTGCATCAGTGTAAGAGCCCTGACCCCACGCAGAGCCACACCTGGGACCTTCCTCGGGCTCCCTGCCCAGCACTGCACAGGAGGAGGTGTGCAACCCATGTGTCTTGGTGCAGCTACCAGCTGCTCACGCTTACCTCTCCTCTCTCCCAGTCTGTGGACGGCCAGTCACGCCCATTGCCCAGAACCAGAAGACCCTTGGTTCTTCCAGAGCCAAGTTGGGCAACTTCCCCTGGCAAGCCTTCACCAACATCTACGGTCGCGGGGGTGGGGCCCTACTGGGCGACAGATGGATCCTCACCGCTGCCCACACCATCTACCCCAAGGACGGCATCTTTCTCGGGAAGAACCGGAGTGTGGATGTGTTCCTGGGCCACACAGACATAGAGGAGATGCTGAAACTGGGAAAATACCCTGTCCGCCGTGTCGTTGTGCACCCAGACTACCGTCAGAATGAGTCCCACAACTTCAACGGGGACATCGCCCTCCTGGAGCTCCAGCACAGGGTCTCCCTGGGCCCCAACCTCCTCCCTGTCTGTCTGCCCAACAATGAGACCCTCTATCTCAGTGGCTTGCTGGGCTATGTCAGTGGGTTTGGCATGGAGATGGGCTGGTTAACTACTAAGCTGAAATACTCAGGGTTACCAGTAGCCACGAGGGAGGACTGTGAGGCCTGGCTCCGAGAGAGGCAGAGGACTGAGGTGTTTTCTGACAACATGTTCTGTGTAGGGGACAAGATGTGGAAGCATAGTGTCTGCCAGGGGGACAGTGGTAGCGTCTATGTGGTATGGGACAATCATTCCCGTCGCTGGGTGGCCACAGGCATCGTATCCTGGGGCATCGGGTGTGGCGAGGGCTATGACTTCTACACCAAAGTGCTCAACTATGTGGACTGGATCAAGGGAGTGATGGACGGCAAGGACGGACCCTGGGGCTCCTGACTAGCACTGCAGAGGCTTCCGTCGAGAGAGGGTTGGGAGCAAGGACTGAGCCCTGGGAAGGGGACAGGGAGTCCCTATTGAAGTCACTGATGCTGCAGGCCACTGTGCAAGAGAAGTCCACCTCCCCTCAAGCCCACACCGCCGCAGATGGGAAGCGGCGCCCGCAGCTGCCTTGTCCGGGCCCTCTGCCTTCCTGCGCATTTGCACCACGCCCAGGGAAACCCCTACACGTCGGCAGCTTTCACTTCTGAAGCAAAGCACCCTTTCCCCCCGAAGTATACTGCTTTGACATGTTGTAAGATGGCTAATTCAGAGGGACTGGGAAACGAGAATAACTACGAGGCTGCCTTTTGTGGAAGAAACTTGCCTCTATAGGGAAGAAAATACGCACTGGTGAAGCCCGCCCTTTGTGTAAGGTCTGTTCTTTCTGAGGGCAGCTGTGGAGACCTGAGATAGTTTCATCTGCACAATGAGACAGTCTCGGCTTAACTTTTGCTTTTCTTCCTGCACCCGTGATGCCACCTCCCCCCGGGCTCAGAGAATCATGGTCCCAGGCCATTGTTCTTTGGGCTCATTCATTTGTCCTGAAAATCATTACTGATATCTCCTCTCTCCCCTGTGAAGACTGTGTACAGCTTCTGGACGCATCGAGTTATTGGGCAATCACTGTCCTGCGATTCCCTCACGCAATGTTAAATAAAATGAAAGTTAATGTTAATAAAAATGCAATTCCCCCTCCCAATGTTAAATAAAAATTTGTTAGGCCCTTTCTCCTACTGTTCTGAATCTTGTCAGTTGATTTTTGGTTAACCTTCAGAGGGCAAAGGGGAAGTTTTCCCTTAGCCACTACACGTTGGAGGTCTTTTGAACCCCCCTCACCCACTTTATCTGTTCACACAGCTCCTTCTGCACTCGCCTGTGGAAGACTCACCTTCTCACCCCAGTTCAAATGGAGTATGGATGAAGGGGTCTTAATTGCACTTCGTTTCTGAAACATTGCAAAGACCCTTTGTCAGCCTTCACATATTCAAGCTGTTGCCTTTGCCACCTTCCACAACTCCAAGATGCAACCGTAGTAACAGCACCTCTTTTGTTTGATGCCTTCTGTATACCAGGTGCTTCACACGTTATTTCACTTAATTCTCACACCATGTTTGCAAAGGATATGTTATTGTCCACAAATGAGGAAACTGTAGCTCAGGAAGATCAAGTGACTTGCCCAAGTCCTATAGCTGGTGTGTGATTGCACAGGCCGTGTCCCTCCCAGTAGGCCATGATACCTGTCTGTTGTCCTCAAGACCTACTGTATCACCCACTTCCCCGGCCCAGTCCCCACATCTTTACAGATTCTCCCTCCCTGGGAATTCCTGCTTCTGTGAAGAAGGCACCACCTGGCTCACTGTCCTGCTGGCCCCAACGCCTGTGGACGCCTAGGTGAGTGCAGCACTGGACTGGAAGTTCTTGCCGACACCCAGTCCCTGCCCCCATCATCAAGGGCACTGCTCCACCTCAGAAGACCAACTCTTTTAATTTTTAGGAAAGATTTGAGGTGGTTTACAGAGGAAAACCTGTCATTACTTTGAGAAACTCCCCCCCCCCCCGAGAATCATATCCTAAAAGGAATGAACAATATAACAGTGTCTTCGATACTGGTTTTAAAACGAATCAGGAGCAATCTTCATATGGCTATTTCTTCTTTCTATTCTTGGTATAAGTCAAGGGTATAAGAAAGGTGTAAAAAAACGTTATTTTGAATGGTTGGGCAGAGTGGAGGTAGGTCTGGGCCTGAGCTAATTAGGTCCAGGTTTGCCACTTTCCAGTCACATTGCATGAAACCAGGACAGAATTCACAGTCCCCAGGAGAGCTTCAGCTAAGACTTACCTTCTTGGACCACCTCCTCCTTAGCAGTCCATCAGCCCCTGTTATCAACATGCAACACACACACACACACACACACACACACACACACACACACACACACACACTCAAACACACACACACTCACACACACACACACACCACACACACACACACCACACACACACACACACACATTCACACACCACACATACACTCACACACACACCACACACACACACACACACACACCACACACACACACCACACACACACACACACCACACACACACCACACACACACACACCACACAGACACAAACACACACCACACACACACAAACACACCGCATACACACACCACACACACACACCACACACACTCACACACATACCACACACACACACCACACACACACACAACACACACACACCACACACACACCACACACACCACACACACACACTCACACACACACACACACACACACACACACACACACACTGCTATTAGGATGCTAATGCTCAGTTTGCTAGACAAGATTCCCACTCCTTGTCTCCTGACCTGGTCCTTTTCCTTCTCCCTTATCTTTTCATCTTTCCTGACCCAACAAGGCCATGGATCATGTAATTAAATCATGGATCAGCCCGGCCATCAGATTGATTCCTCAGCTCCAACACAAAAGCCTGCTGGAGAAACCCTCCAAACCTTGGTTGATCTCGCATCTTCTGTGTGCCTGCTCTCTAAGTGCACTCAGTTAGAGATGATGACTTGGTCACCACCTAATGGGGAGCTACCCCATCTTCATGAGTCCCTGCGACCCACTGACTGGGAGAGTGCCTGGCTCACTAAATAGGGAGCCCATAAATGGATGAATGGGTGGGTGATGGGTGGAGGGATGGAGGGATTAATTTAATAAAGGAGACAAACAAAACAGCCCTGCTCTGCAGCCAGAGCCTCTTGTAGGGCAAATAAAGTGCCACAGGGTACTTGAAGCCATGGAGAGTTGGGGAAGAAAGGCTTCCGAAAAGTAAAATTTTAAAGCAGGATGTCATAGCCTGGTGGACAGGAGAGACAAGAGCCCCTACTCCCTCCCAGGGACCTGACTTCCTCTAGAAAAGACCAAGCCACTCTTGCTCCACAGCCACACCCCTTGCTTAAGCCCTAGACAGTCGGATGGACCCGAGGCTGAGGGTGGGAGGGTGTTCCTGCCCTTCTGCAGCTGCTCTGGCTTCTCAAGGAGCCAAGTTCACTGTCAGGCCTGAGTTCATTGAGGTGGTGAAGGAGGGCCTCAAAATCTAGTGCTGCTTTGGGTCACCCTGACATCGCAATCCCCATTCTGTGTCTAAGTGTCAGGCATGAGTGAATGAAGACCAGGGCCCCACCACAACAAAACCCCATTCTCCTCTGTCCGTGCCCCCCTCTGCTCCACTCTGCCTGTCACTTCATCCTGGTGTTGAATCCCTGGCCATTTCTGGACCAGGGTTCCTGGATGAACAAGGACAATGGAAAAGGGCAGTCCAGAAAAGGGAGTCCTCCGGACCTGTGACTTCCCATTGCCCTTTGGATAGGGGCCTTGTAAACACCGCAGCAGGAAAACCTCTGAAAAGGGAGGATTCTGCTCAGATTTAGGAACCAAGGCCTCTGGGCCTCCAACCAAAGGCTTCTTCATCCCTAAAAATGCAGACCCCCGTCTCCTTAGTCCTTCCCCACATAGACCAGCAGGTGGCACCAGCAACAGGGATTTCAAAACCAAAACTAAAAGTGGAAACTCAGATTTTTTTGTTTGTTTATGCAAATAGTTCATTCCCTACAGCATTCCTCCGGGAATGGTGCCGTCCCCCACCTCCGGTCACTCCGTCCCCTTCCCTGCCCCGCATCACTCCCTCCACACGCGGTGCGTGAAGACACTGGCAGGGGAGCTGCGCATCCGAAACGGCCTGAAGAAATGTGAGTAAGGCTGGTGGGCACCGAGGAGGGAGGGAGAAGCCAGCGGGAGAAGCCCAGGCTCAGGAGGCAGTCATGCTCAAGTTTATTCAGGGAAACGGGAACCCCTTCCCCTCCCCACGTACCTCATGTATTCCAGTGTGCACACATGCGTGCACACGCCAACACATACCCCCATCCCTCCTCCTGAGGACCAGAGGCGACCTTAGACATACGTAATGCCACATTCCCTTTCTTCCTTCAGGCCCATAGAGGGGGCAGCGAGGAAGCAGGACCCCCTCTGCCCAGGAGGAGGATCCTCTGTGTGCATCTCCCAAATCCCACCACGGTTTCTCCCAGAGGGCTTTGCTGAGCCTTCAGGAGCCTTTCACAGAACCATGGCTGGAAAACCCCAGCCAGTCCTAATCTGGGAAGGGGAGGGGAGGAAGGGGGCGGAGAGGGGAGGCTGGGGAGGGAGTTTGATGGGAGCGTGCTGACCTCTGGACTGGACACTGCCCTGGGGAGTGATATCTGCTGCTGCAGCTGCAAAGGTCAGCCTGTCCCCGCACCCACCGCCACCAAGTACATCTCTGCGAGGTCCAGAATGGGCAGAGAGGAGGATGCCCCGCCCCGGCCACCGCCCAAACAGCAAGGGTGCTGCACCCCTCCAGCCCCGCAGACACCCTCTTTCTTTTTGGCAGGTGGCTCTTCTGCCTCCTGGTGTCGGCCCTGTTCTGCAGGGTTGGAGGCTCCATCCACATCCCTCCGAAGCTCTTTGGGGAGGTGATGTCCCCTCTGTACCCCAAGCCTTACCCCAACAACTTTGAGACAACCACTGTGATCACAGTCCCCACGGGATACAGGGTGAAGCTCGTCTTCTGGCAGTTTGACCTGGAGCCTTCTGAAGGCTGTCACTATGACTTTGTCAAGGTACAGGGCAGGCTGGGAGGACAGAGGGGAGAAAAGGCTGGGCCACTCTGGAACCCGAGGCTGGTGCTCTGACCTCCCTGTACAGCATGCTCAGCCCTAGACCCAGCCCCAGACCTGTGAGAGCTGGTGGCCAAGTTGAGTCCTGAGAGCCAGGCGGTAACAAGGACAGGTGCCCACCGGTTTTACAGGCCCTCCGTGAGCACTGAGGAGGGAAAACACAGGCCGTGCTCTCAGAAAGTCCACTGTCTACAGGAGTCAGAAAAACCTCTCCCATCCACTGACTAGTTGAGAGTCTTTGGGAAACTGCTGTGCCTCAGTTTCCCCATTTCCATGGAGAATATCTCCAGGGCTGCCTGCCTCAACAGGAACACAGGAATATGAGGAAGAGAGACGTGTGCTTGCAGCTGGAGCACAGCCTCCAGCAAGGAGAGTGGGCTTAGTCCCCTCACCTCTGTGACAACCAAGGGTACCGTTCTGGTCCCGTCTTTCCATATCCAATAAAAATGAGACTCAGGAGTCAAGCAGAGCCTGTGAATGTCCAATAACAACCATTAGCAGGAGACCCCCCCTGGAGGTTATGGGAGAATAACATGAAAACGGCATATCTTCCCAGCCCAGAGCACGGGGCAAGTCCGCAGCGTGGGGGCACTTGGTGCAGGGACAGTGAGAATGCAGGAGGCTCCCAGTCAGCTGAGTGTGTCAGAAGGCTCAGCTGGGCACGAATAGCTTGAATAAGGTGAGGCAGACTAAGAAGACAGGAAATGAAGTGGCCAGTCCAGGCTCTAGGAAAGAAGGAAGGAATGTGAAGGCTGGGTAGAGACCACCAGCATTCCAGGGGAAGGACATGGAGGAGGTAGGAATGAAGAGAGATCCGAAAACTGCTGGGGGAGACAGAACAGGGAAGGGGTGATGGAGCAGGCACAGGACAGTGTGCAAAGAGTTGGTCAATGGGAGACTTGGGAGGGTGGACAGAAGCCACCTGGGGAAGTTTGCAACCTCCAGTGGGAGCCACTTCAGGGCATGATTCACACTGGGGCAAGAGAGGGAGGACCTTTGTGGCCTGCCCCATGGAACACAACTCCTCATCATGTCTTCTTCCAATACCTTTCCTTCCTCCACCAGATCTCTGCTGATAAGAAAACCCTGGGGAGGTTCTGTGGGCAACTGGGGTCTCCCCTGGGCAACCCCCCGGGAAAAAAGGAATTTCTGTCCCAAGGGAACAAGATGCTGCTGACCTTCCACACGGACTTCTCCAATGAGGAGAATGGGACCATCATGTTCTACAAGGGCTTCCTGGCCTACTACCAAGCTGTGGGTGAGTGCCCCCTGGAAGGAGCCCTTTTCTGGCCTCAGCCATATTGGATGAGGGCCAGAAAAGGGGAATCTTGAATCCAAAGAAGCCGAAAGTCTGGCTTTCCTTGTTCCTTCCCTCAAGGGAGCTTTGTCCAGAAGAGGCCTGAAAACCTGAGCTCTGTCCCCACTGGGAAGCTCTCAGAGAGCACGAGAGAGGCCAGGTGGTCCAGGAGCTGACTTTGTCTTAGGCCTCTGATGAGGGACCTTTCTGAGACCAGAGTCCCTACAGAAATCTCCTAGCAGGAATGTAACCCTTGCTTCCTGAATCCCTTCCAGACCTCGATGAATGTGCTTCCCAGCACAACTTAGTTAAGGAGGACCCCCAGCCCCAGTGCCAGCACCTGTGTCACAACTACGTTGGCGGCTACTTCTGTTCCTGCCGTGCAGGCTATGCGCTTCAGAAAGACAGGCATTCCTGCCAGCGTGAGTTGGGGTGGGTGCGGCAGGGCGGCAGGGAACGAGCAGGGGCTTGCTGGGCCAGCCGGAGAGCCCCGGTGACCCCCTCTGGCTCTGCTCACAGCTGAGTGCAGCAGCGAGCTGTACACAGAGCCGACGGGCTACATCTCCAGCCTGGAGTACCCCCGGCCCTACCCACCCAACCTGCGCTGCAACTACAGCATCCGGGTGGAGCGGGGCCTTACCCTCCACCTCAAGTTCCTGGAGCCTTTCGAGATTGATGACCACCAGCAAGTACACTGCCCCTATGACCAGCTGCAGGTACGGCCAGCCCACCCCCTGAGAGACCCCGTCCTCTCCTCCCCATCCCCGCTCGGTTCCTCTCGTCCCTACTTCCTCCTGGACCCTCTGGCCAACTGGGACGAGAACGACCAGCATCATGCATGGGCTGGGCGAGTTCTCACACAACTGGAAGGGGGTACTTTCCCTTTTCGCCTTCAGCTGAAAACATATGCAAGGCAGGTTTGCACCACCAGCACCACCAGCACCACCCTGGCCACCAGGCTAATACCCAGATGGCCCTGTGTAAAAACATCCGAGCTGGAGAAATAATTCTACCTCCTCCCCCACCAGATCTATGCCAATGGGAAGAACATTGGCGAGTTCTGTGGGAAGCAGAGGCCCCCCGACCTGGACACCAGCAGCAATGCTGTAGACCTGCTGTTCTTCACAGATGAGTCAGGGGACAGCCAGGGCTGGAAGCTGCGCTACACCACTGAAAGTAAGGTTGCCTGGGGGGCTCCCTTGCTGGCCAGCAATGTGGGGAAGCTGGGAAGAGGGAAGGACAGGTGGTTCTGAAATAAACCTGCCCTCTGGTCTCCCCACCAGTCATCAAGTGCCCCCAGCCCAAGACCCTAGATGAGTTTACCATCATCCAGGACCTGCAGCCTCAGTACCAGTTCCGTGACTACTTCATTGCTACCTGCAAGCAAGGCTACCAGCTTGTGGAGGTAAGAGCCCGAGGATGAGGGGAGAGAGCTGGCCCAGAATCCCAGAAGGAATTCAGATGAATGGGTCCACAGTGTCCTAGACTCACCGCCAACTGGAATCATAGATGTCTGAGCTAGAAGAGCCACCGGGTCCACCAACTCTCAAACGTGACTGCACATTAGAAACACATAGAGAGAGAGAGAGAGAGAAAAAAAAGAAACACATGGAGAGTTTACAAATTACTGATGTCTGGGTCCCCCACTAGAGAGACTGATTCCATCTGTCTGGAGTGCAGCCTGGGCATCAGGGTTTTAATGCTAACCAATGTGCAGACTAGTTTAAGAACTACTGACCTAGTCCAACAACTCATTGTAGAGTTAGGAACTGAAAAGGCAGGATGGAGATGTAGTGACTTATCCAACATCATGTAGTGATTTTGTACAAGAGGGACTAGGACCCAAATCTCCTGCCTCCTGCTCAAGGGCTCTTTTATGCACAATGGTGGTCTCACCCCAGGCCCACCTTCCTGTCTCCAGCTTTACAAACTCAGGAAGGGCCATGGTTTTATACACTGGCCGATCTCACAAAAGCCGGTAAACTAAAATGCTATTTTTTAAAAACATACAATTGGAGTTACCCCTGACCAGGGACCCGGAACAGGACATCCTATGCTTGTTCCATAGATCCATCGGGAAGACCTAATCAGAATCAGAGACCTATAGTGTGTCCTTAAGTAGTTGTTAATTCATTCAACAAACATTTGAAGTGTCTGCTGTCAGGCAGCTTCCAGATGTGGGCGGTGAAACAGAAAGATGCATATTCATTCACACGGCCTTCATGGAGCTGATGAGAGTGCTTCAAAAAGTTCCTGGAAATATTTGTACTGTCTTTTAATTCTGTTTTTCCACAAACTTATATTTTTGTTTGTTTTTTTGGTGGTTGGCTGGTACAGGGATCGAACCCTGGACCTTGGTGCTATCAGCACCATGTTCTAACCAAATGAACCATCCAGCCAGCCCCCATGAACTTTCTGAAGTATCCGTTGGGTCAGGCCGAGTTAGCCTGATGAATTGCTCTTTGCTCCAAGATGCTTCCAGCAACATCATGAGGATCGTCTAGGTTCCTGGGTCCAGAAGACTAGAAACTAGCATATCTGCTCATGTAACAGCCCTTCCTTGCCTACACCATCATCCTTACCGTTGCATTTGTTACTCACATAGAATTTAAAGCAAGTCCCACCATTTCTCACATCATCAACAGTTCACTCACACATCCTGGTTCTCATACACATCCTCTTGCAATCTTTTCCATGGCTCACTCTCTGGAATGATTTTTGGTCTTAGTAAAACTCATTCATATTGTTCCATAACTTTTTATTTCAAAGAGTGCCATTTTCTGGTGTTTTTTTGGTTCCGTGACTCGGATACGAACATTTTCTGGTCTTGTCCCTGCAATCTATTCAACGACAACAACACTTAGCAAACATTAGCATCCCCAGCACCTTTGAAAGGGGCTGGGTGGCACTAGTATTTTAGGAAAAGCCCTCCCCTTAAAAAAACTGCAAACTGGGAGAGCTGAGTGCTGCAGGCCTAGACCAGCAGGGCGTTCCAGAGGTAGAGAGACATGGTTCTGCTCCAGAGCAGTCTTCTGTTTCAATACAGAAAACACTCAGCCTGGCTTGTGGTTTTTTAAAATTACAAATTGTGGGGTTCAACTGGATCTCAATGGCAACAGTCAAGAGTCCAGAGAGAAGATCATTAGCCCTTGCTCTGACTTGCTGCGTGTGACTCAGTCTCCTGGCTGTACCTCTGGACTGAGAGGACAGGCTAGGGAGAAGAAGGAGCCACGTCACGGGGGCGCTGAGGCCTGAGCGCCTGAGACGTCTTTGTACTCACAACCGTGGCTGCGTGGGGAGGGCAGCAAGGGGAGCGCACAGCCTCCTGGTACTAACGGCACCTCTAACCTCGGCTCAAACAGGGGAACCAGGCACTGCTCTCCTTCACGGCTGTCTGCCAGGATGATGGCACGTGGCATCGCGCCATGCCCAGGTGCAAGAGTAAGTCACAACTCAGGATGTGTCTGCCCCTGCGGGCATTCCACCCTCTAGCCTTGAGGACCCAAGAGACCCTCCCCCTGACTTGTCCTTTGAAGCCTGTGGCCTGTCTCAGGAACCTGTGAGCCCTCAGCTCAGCGGGACTGACAGGCTCTACCCAGAACTGAAGTTCACCCCATCCAACCGCCGTCCATGGGGAGAGTCCTCTCCACCGGCTGTATTTTTCTAAGGCTCTCAGCCTGTTCTGCGGGCACACCTCACATTCCCCACACAGAAGGTCCAATACAGCCATTCTCAGCTCTCATACTGCCCTGTGTTCTCTCCAAGTCAAGGACTGCGGGCAGCCCCGAAGCCTGCCTAATGGGGACTTCCAGTACAGCACCACAGAGGGGCTGAACACCTACCAGGCCCGTATTCAGTACTCTTGCCATGAGCCGTACTACAAGATGCACACCAGAGCCGGCACCAGCGAGTCTGCACGAGGTAGAGACTCAAGAAAACGGCAGGCTTCGGCCTCCCATCTTCTTGGGACATCCTCTGACATTTCTTCCAACAGAATCCCTAGGAAATGTATATTAGGGTATCTGCCCATGGCACGGGTTTCAGGGGCCTAAATTACAGTGCCAAGAGAAATCTAGTAGGTTTGAAGGAGGAGGCACCTGGGCTGATGCAAAGAAAACTTGAATCTTATAAAGTCAGCTCCATCTTACCATCACCACCACCACCACCACCACCATCACCACCATCACCACCATCATCACCACCACCACCACCATCACCACCATCACCATCACCACCATCACCATCACCATCATCACCACCATCACCACCATCACCACCATCACCACCACCATCATCACCACCACCACCACCATCACCACCATCACCATCACCACCATCACCATCACCATCATCACCACCATCACCACCATCACCACCATCACCATCATCACCATCACCACCATCACCATCACCACCATCACCACCATCACCACCACCACCACCACCACCATCACCACCACCACCACCATTACCACCACCACCAGCACCACCACCACCAGCATCACCACCACCAGCACCATCACCACCACCACGAGCGCCACCCCCATCACCGCCACCACCACTGCAACTGTCAGTGAGACTTCTCATACCATTCTCCCACATCGGGCTGCTATGTTGTGATTTTTTGCATTTACTTTTACTAAAGGACTCTCAAATTCATCTATGGGTGTCTTCATAGACGCTCCCGCCGCGGGGTCGGATCCTATATAGGACTGACCGGTGCACTCACTGGCTGAGTGCCGGTCACGAAAAAACGACAAAAAAAAATAAATAAATAAATAACTTTTTAAAAAAATAATAGAAATCACATGCATTGCAGGTTTGAAACATGTGAAAAAAGGAAGAAATCTGGGTTACTTGTGATATTCATTAAGAGCTGGGCTTTGGAATCCGACAATCCTCACTCTGTGTCTTGCTTCTAGCACTGTAAGTTACGTGACCTTGCACAAATGAGGATAATAGCACATACCTGAAAGTGTCACTGTGGCACCTCAATGAGATGATGCAGATAAAGAGCTTAGTAACAAACATGGCACACTGTCAGCAATCGGAAAAGGTAGACCATTATCATCTACTGTCGTACTGCTGAGATGCAGTCACTGATAGGATTTTTTTCTATTCCCTCTGGTTTTTACGTCTACGTTCACAGATAGGGATTACATCAAACAAAGTTAAGTATTCTGACTTTTTCACTAGCATTAAAACAAAAATACATGTACGGAGCCTCTTAATAGTTTTGATATTCTATCCTTATAGATTCAAACCTTTTGTCTTTGATCCTCACCCTTGTTGGTCCCTTTACTCCCCTGTCCCTGGACAGCACGCTCGGTACTCCTGGGCCTCTGTGATCTGGTTTTCTCGGCCCATTACTTCCCAACTCAGTTTTGACCTCCTCTCCCCTCAGGGCTGTACGTCTGCACGGCCCAGGGCATTTGGAAGAATGAACAGGAGGGAGAGAAGATTCCTCGGTGTTTACCAGGTGAGTGGAAACCCTCTGGGGCCATCCTTGGTGTCTTTTATAGCCCTGCAAAACCTCAGAAGTGTGGCACAGAGAAAGGCGACAAAGAGAGGAGCAAGAAGTTTTAGGTAGAGGTCAGACATAGGGATGAGGATGAGGAAAAAGGAGAGGGGAGAGAGCACTGGGCTCAGTACTGACATTCCAGTGTTTTCACTGAGCTGCTGGGAAATCAGGGAATAAAAACAAGAGAAAACCCGGGAAGAAATAAACAAGAACGAGGAGACGCTGGCAGTAGCACAGGAGGGGCCGAGGGGAGGAGAGAGAGGGGCCAGGAGCCAGAGGGGGCTGAGAGGGGCCGCTGGCCCCCGAGGGCAGGTGGCGTGAGCTGCGGCTGACTGTGTGTGTCCCGTCCATCCTCTTCAGTGTGCGGGCAGCCCGTGCACCCCGTGGAACAGAAGCAGCGCATCATCGGAGGGAAGAAGGCCCAGCTGGGCAACTTCCCCTGGCAGGCCTTCACCAACTTCCACGGGCGAGGCGGCGGGGCCCTGCTGGGCGACCGCTGGGTCCTCACAGCTGCCCACAACCTCTACCCCAAGGAGCACGACAGTCAAAGCAACGCCAGCCTGGATGTGTTCCTGGGCCACACAAATGTGGGAGAGATCATGAAACTGGGGAATCACCCCGTGCGCAGGGTGAGCGTACACCCAGACTACCGTCAGGACCAGCTCCACAGTTTTGAGGGGGACATCGCCCTCCTGGAGCTGGAAAATAGTGTCACCCTGGGTCCCCAGCTTCTACCCATCTGCCTCCCTGACAACGAAACCTTCTATGACGAGGGCTTCATGGGCTATGTCAGTGGCTTTGGGATAACAGAGAACAGAATGACTAATGACCTCAGATTTGTCCGTCTGCCGGTAGCCAAGCGACAGGCATGTGAGAGCTGGCTCCGGGGTAAAAAAAGGACTGATGTGTTTTCTGACAACATGTTCTGCGCCGGGGATCCAGCCGTCAAGCAGGATTCCTGCCACGGAGATAGTGGAAGTGTTTTTGCAGTGAGGGACCACAACAGCGATCGCTGGGTGGCCACGGGCATCGTGTCTTGGGGCATCGAGTGTGGCAAGGGGTACGGCTTCTACACCAAATTACTCAGCTATGTGGACTGGATCAAGAAAGAGATGGGGGAGGAGGGCTGAGCCCAGAACCCACTGGGTCAGAATCCAGAGAGCCGTGCTGGGAAAAGCTACCTGTGCAGTTCTGGATGACCGTCAAAAAGCCACATTAAAGTCACTGATGCAGAAAGACACTGTGTGGAATAAATTCTCTTCTGTGGTCTTTCCTCCAGGGATTGCAGATGACGGCATTATCAAGCTGTAGTTATTTTCTTTTTCCATTTTTATATCATCAGGTAATTGAATAAAACCCTTTCTAAATGACATTTTATAAGACATTCCAGTGCGTAAAATAAGTCAAAAGTGGTAATTAATTAACATAAAAATATATTTAGTAAGGTCATACTTAAGCTATTTACTTAGGAAGACAAGAGAACAATTAAGTTTATGCACACATTTCCAGTTAGCGTTGTGGATAACAATTGCCAGAAGAAAATCACAGCACATTTAGTTTAAAGATCTCAGTGGGCTTTATTGCAAATCTAAAATCAGACAACACTTCATTCCATGAAATAGAATAATTGTTCCAATGAGTTCAGCAGGAGGTTGGCTTTATACACAGAAATGGGCTAGTTAAAAAATAAAAAAAAAAACTTTTTAAGGGGCTGGCCACTTAGCTCAGTCAGTTAAAGTGTGCTGTTGTAACACCAAAGTCAAGGATTCGGATCCCCATTCCAGCCGGCTGCCAAAAAAAAGATCTCCTACTCTCTGCTTAAAATCACAAGCATTTATAGAGCAAAATCATGAGTGGGGGTCCAGGAAGTCATGTGAGAAAGCTGGTGGTTCAGGATGAAGGCAGCACAACTATTCCTGGCATCTTGACTGACATTTGTCATGGCCCCTTAAGGCCCAGGATATACACACTTCAAAACAGTCCTGTAGTTGCAGGTGGTCTGCAGAAACCACCTGAAGTTGGCATTACAGATGTTATCTTAAGCCATAAGGCATCAATTAAGGAACAAACAACTTGACCTTTAAATCAAGTTTTAGCCTAAGGAAAGTACATGTTTAACTAACTTTTTTTAAAATTAATTTTTATTATGAATATTCATGAAATACAAAGCTGATTGTCACCCTTCGTGCCCGTGCTATGACAGCCAGATTCATACTGGCAGCATACCCATTACAGAAATTGTTTTTGTACCCCATGTCCCCCACCCAATTATTTCCAACCTCCCTCTCCCTCCCTCTTTCCCCCTCACCACTGACTCCGCTTTGTAGCCCTAGGAATGTTCTCTCCCTCTGCAAGACCAACGCACCACTGTGGTCTTTCTCTCCTGCCTTCTTTCTCTCTTAGCTCCCACTTATGAGTGAGCACATGTGGTATTTATCCTTCTCTGCTTTGTTTATTTCACTCAACATGTTTCTCATGGTTCATCCATGTTGTTGCAGATGGGAGTATTTCATTCTTTTTTATGACTAACTTTATTCTTATCTTACTGTTAACCATTATTGCTACTCTGAGGAATCCAGCCCATTCTGCTTAGTCAAGCAGTTTTTCTTTTGCTATTTTCCTCTTCCCCCAGCTGAGGCCTGTTCCAACAGGAGTCAGGGGAACAGCTAGAGGAAACCAGGTGTCTGATCCCTCGTTTCATTGTCCCGCGATGTCGATGGGGATTGGTTCCAGGACCTCTGTGGATATTAAAATCCTTGGATGCTCAAGTGCTTGATATAAAATGGTGTAGTTTTGCATATAACTATGTACCTTCTCTCATATGCTTTAAATCATCTCTAGATTACTTATAATACCTAATATAATGTAAATGCTATGTAAATAGTTGTCATACTATATTGTTTAGGGAATAATAACAACAAAAGAAGTCTGTACATGTTCAGCAATTTCTTTTTTCAAGTATCTTCATTCTGCAGTTGGTTGAACGCACGGATAGGGAGGGCTGACCTTATTTGATCTTAGTCCAGTTTCCTGCCACACAATGCATAAAATCCTTGGAATCTCCAAAGTAAGGTGTCTTTTTGTATGCTAATGAGCTGACTGATGGCTGGCCCTATGTAGCTTCAGAATGGAGGCCAGTCACTGGAAAGACCAAGGCAGGATTAGAGGACTGAGACTTTCAGCCACACCCCACCCCCATCCTCTCGGGAGGAGAGAGGGATTGAAGGTTGAGTTAATCACCAATGGCCAATAATTTAATCCACCATGCCTATGTAATGAAGCTTTTATATCCTTTGTAATAAACAGTAAATGTAAGAGTTTCCCTGAGTTCTGTGAACCATTCTAGCAAATTATTCAAACCCAAGGAGGGGGTTGTGGGAAGCCCAGTTTATAGCAGGTCAGTCAGAAGCACAGATTAAAACAATCTGGGGCTTGCAACTGGTGTCAGAAGTGGGGGCAGTCTTGGGGACTGCTGTAGATTGGATGCCCACCCCTGCAAACTCACTAAAGTTTAATCCCCACTGTAACTGTTAAGGGTGGGAAATCCTATTATGGTAATCGAAAGGTTAGGCCTTGAAGAGGTGATTAGATTGTAGGACCCTGCCATAGTGAATGGATTAATAATGGTGGTCATGGGCGTGTCTCTGAGGGCTCTGAAAGGACAGTGCATGAAGAACTCTCTCTCTCTGCTCTCTCTGCTCTCTCTGCTCCCACCATCTTGCAATGTGAGACCACTGGTCACTATCGCCACCATCAGATGGACTTTGGATTTCCCAGCCTCAGAAACTGTGAGCAATAAATTTTGTTTTTGGTATAAATCACCCAGTTCCAGATATTTTGTTGTAAGCAGGAATGGAGCCCTCAACCTGTGGGATCTGATTATCTTCAGGTAGATGGTGTCAGAACTGAGTCGAATTAGAGGACATCCAGCTGTGTCCACTGCAGAACTGATTGGTTGTTGGTGGGAAGAAATCGCCACACCCTTCTTGGTGACCAGAGGTCATAGAAGTCTTCTGTGTTGATTGTTGAATGAAAGAATTAGGAAAAAAAGTGCTTTGATTTTTTCTCCCTATACCCACAAAGAGATATAGAGAAAAAGCATTCCAGGAAGAGGGAATATCCGGGGCAAAGGTCCTGAAGCAAGAACATGCCTGATCCATTGGGGGGCTGCAAAGGCAGCCAACGTTTTGAGCAAGGGAATAGGAACTTACATGGTGAAAGGCCCTCTGGCTGCTGAACTGAGGAAAGGCTATAGTTGGGTAAGGGCATACATACATGGGACCAGTTAGATGACAATGACAGTAATCCGGGCAAGAAGTGATGGTAGCTCAGGTGGTTCAGTGTGGGTGGTGAGAAGTGGTTGGATCACGGATAAAATTGAAGGAAAAGCCAAAGGATTTCCTGATGGAGAACACTGGAGGGGGAGGGGTGAGAAAGAGAGAGGAGTCAACTAGATGGGGAATTTTACAAAAGGAGCAGGTTTGATGAAAAAGTCGAGTTCTCTTGGGGGCATGTTGATTTTCAGACACCTGTTAGATTAGGGCCACGATGGAGTTACAGGGATCAGACTGACCCTCCTTCCTGAAACAAACAGCCACAACAACAAAGAAATCAAATATGTGAAACGACAGTTTTCAGGACATTGGCAGCAAAAGGCAATGATCCCTGAGAGGTTGAGCCCTACAATTACCCCAGTTTATTGCTTTGAGAGAGTTTCCAGGCTGAGACACCAGCAGGAGAAATTCAGATAGGGTTCAGTCAGCTCTCTGACCTGGGGAGACACGGCCAGTCGTTTAGGGGAACCAAGGCCACTAGAGTTCACAGAACTGAGTGTGAGAGAGGAGAAAGCTACACAGAGAGAGGCCTCCAGAGATCTGCGGGAGGTCCCCGCCAGTATTCAGCAGAGTACTGATAGCACTCATGTGAGGGAAATTTACCTGAGGGTGGGGGAAAAATATCTCCATTAGAGGATCATTGAGGGGAAGAGTGGCCGGCAATCACCAGGGCCGGGAACAGTGCCTGATCCCACCAGCCAGACTGGAAACCCTCATAATTCACAAGACCTTGTGTAGGAAATGCAGAAGGGTCTAGCCTCAATTGTACGGCCCAAGCTGACCAAGACTTATCACGGAGGTAGGAGGAAAACTGGAGATTTCAGTATTTCGGAAGCCAAGGAAAGAAAGTGCATCAAGCT
This sequence comes from Cynocephalus volans, assembly GCF_027409185.1. Taxonomy (NCBI): domain Eukaryota; kingdom Metazoa; phylum Chordata; class Mammalia; order Dermoptera; family Cynocephalidae; genus Cynocephalus; species Cynocephalus volans. The sequence continues at coordinate 107,612,154 of NC_084471.1, read as the reverse complement.
AGAGATGAAGATGAGGATTGGTCCTTGGATAGAGCAATGTCGAAGTCACTGGTGACCCAGAAAAGCACCATTTGATGGAACGATGGAGCAAACACCAGACTGGAATTGGAAGGAGAGTGGCAGAAGAGGAACTGGAGACAGAGTATAATCAATTATTTTAAGAAATTTGCTTGGGCCGACCCCGTGGCTCACTCGGGGAGTGCGGCACTGGGAGCGCAGCAGTGTTCCCGCTGTGGGTTCGGATCCTATATAGGGATGGCCGGTGCGCTCACTGGCTGAGCGCGGTGCGGGCGACACCACGCCAAGGGTTACGATCGCCTTACCGGTCACAAAAAAAAAAAAAAAAAAAAACCCACAAAACAAACAAACAAACAAAAAAAATTTGCTGCATAAGGAAACAAGGGAATAGGGCAAGCTGCTGGAGGAACTGTGGTCAGGAGACATTTGTTTAAAGATTAGAGGATTAACACTATGTTTATATACTGGTGGGAATTACACAAGAGAGAGGGAAAATAATGGTGGTGGTGGGCTGGGGAGAGACGGCATCAGTGGGAAGCATGGACCGGTTATCCGTGGCCACATGCAGGGAACGTAAGGGAACGGACGCTAGTGTTCCAGTGGACAGGGTGGCAGAAGTGCACGGGCCTCTTCTTCATTTGTCTTGGTGCAGTAAAAAGTAAGATCATCAACTGAAAGTAAGGACAGAGAAGGTTTGGGATTTTGATAAGAGAAAAGAACTAAATAGTCATCTAGGACAGAAGGTTGAGAATGCATTAGGGAATTTTGATCACCTGGGAGCATTACGGGTCCACCTGAGATTCATGGTCATGAACTAAAAGTAACACAGTTGATCTTTTGTGAAAGTCACTTTTTTTGAGACGGTTGTGTGAGATTGGTTGTGTTTTCCCCCAGACACTAGCAACAGAACAAAAACAGGCGTATTTATAGCAGGCAGGGTTTGATTTTGTTGTGTGAGTATACTGAAACCATAGAAGGGCGAGGGAGTTCAAGGTGTATGCAAGAGAGCTGTCGTATGGAATTTAAGCTAAGTAAAGAGGAGATGGAGACAGTAAATGTGCTGTGGGGTTCACATATTGGGTGTCTGGTATCGTGGGATATAGGAAGTGTAGCTCTATAGGAAGTAACCTGGAAAGATAGGAGGTGCTAGCAACAGACTGGGATGTGTGAAACTGAGATTATTGGTTATTGGTAATGATAAAATCTATCTAGGCATGACCACGGAGTGTGTGCTGACATAGGGTGGAAGATAAGACTGTTGGCAGAGAAGATTTCATGGACCTGCAAGGCCAAAGTTTTAGAAGAATCACCTATATGTACATGGAGATTGCCAAAAATTAAGACAGGAATAGTTAGGATGACAGCGAACCAGAAAGCAAGACCACTGAGACATAAGGAGAACGGCCCAGGTTCTAGGAGATGAGCACAGCAATGAGTAGACCTGGATGATGTAGGCTAATGACACAAGCTTCAAAGCCAAAAAGCTTAGAGAAGAGGGAGACAGTGGATGATGCTGCCCTGCCCCAAGGAGTGAAGGCTACGAGAGGAAAATATAGCCACCGGTCGAGAGAGCCGCAGGAGGGCACAGGAATTCAGAGAGTTGGCTCTGGGCTCAGACTGTCCAGCCACTTTCCACCCATGACATCTTACCACGTTACTTAACCTTTCTGAGCCTCAGTTTCTTCCTCATCATGTGGGGGTAATAGTACTTTCAATCTCATACAAATATTGAAGATTTAAATGAGATAATACATGTAAAAGGCTTATCACAGGGTAAGGCACATTGTAGGCTACACTGGGGACATCTCCTCCTGGTACCTTGCAGTCTTAACATCCACAGTCAGAGGGCATGATCCTTCTTTGTGACTGTGACCTTGGAATTGCCCACTTTTACCACTTTTTCCCTCCCGACACACCTTTCAGACAATCTGATACAATGCAACAAAAAAGTACTACTGTCATGAAAGGTATAGGGACAGAGGAGTATGATTTTTAAGGTACCAGGACAATTTTAAGCTCCCTCCTCCCAAATAATTCCTCCCATTTCTGGCTGAGCATTGAAATGCCATTGATAAGGAGCAAAAGTCCTTCAAATCTTCACAGTCAGCCTGATGAGCTGACATATCCATTCGCACTGGAGGATAAACGAGGACAGCGGGACAGCTCAGGATGCCGAAAGCGGGGTGGGAGAGCAACCAAGGACAGGCAAGGAGGTTCGAAGGACTAGGGCCACCTTAGACGAACAGAGACAACCGCATAAATTGCTGGAGCAAGTTTTCTACATAAGTAGTGTCACAAGTAGGGACTCCCCAGAGCAGATAGAGTTCACCCAGGCCCAACCTAGGTGATTAATGCTTTCCAAATTCTCTCATGGGGCATTTCTGGCCAGTCTCTTGGGTTCAGTCCTTCCCCACGCTCACAGCCTCTGCTTGGTTCCATGAGAAAACCAAATTCTCCCTTCTGGGTCTTCTTCCAGGCCCACTCAGGCCTGAGAACTCTAGCCTCCAGAGGCCCCAGGATTCTGTTCCTCTTTCATCCTTAGTTTTCCCTCCAACATGTACTCAGGCATTTTTTTGCTTTTGTCTCAGCTTCTATGAATTGCTATTCTAACCTTCCTCTTTTATTTCCTTTTGGAAACTGTTTTAGTCCATTTTGTGTTGCTAAAACAGGAATAACTGAGACTGGGTAATTTATAAAGGAAAGAGGTTTATTTGGCTTATGATTCTGGGACAGCTGCATCTGGCGTAGGCCTCAGGCTGCTTCTACTCATGGTGGAAAGTGACAGGCAGCCGGTGGGTACAAGCAGATCACATGGGGAGAGGAAGCAAGAGAGAGACAGAGAGGAGGTGCCAGGGTCCTATAAACAACAAGCTCTCGTGGGAACTAGTAGAGCGAGACCTCACTCATTACTCCCCCCTTCCCCAGGGAGAGCATTAATCCATTCATGAGGGATCCGCCCCCATGACTCAATCAGTTTCCAGCACTGCCACATTGGAGATCAAGTTTCCACACGAGTTTTGGAGGGGACAACACATCCAAACTCCATCAGAAACCTTAGGTTCTTCTTGCTTTCTGTCTAAGAGCAAGAAACATGGTTTTTTAGCCATGAATAGGCAGATACATATTATGTCAAAAATATTTCACACTCAGTCCCAAGCAATGAAGACAGAAGAAATAATTTGCTTCCACATTAAACATAAAGGGAAATACAGATTGAAAACAGCCTATTTGAAGATCAGACAGAATACAGTAGTTAAAATTAGAATGAGCTCCTTACTGGCAGTTCCTGGTCTTTGTGTCCTTTTGTATTCCCTTGTGGAGGGATTTTTTTTTTTTTTTTTTGCTGGCTGGCCTTGTATGAGGATCCAAACCCTTGAACTTGGTGTTATTAGCACCACACTCTACCCAAGTGAGAGGGAGAGATTTTTTAGAACAGAACCTGCACCCCCAGGAAACAAAGTCCATTAGGGGACTCTCCCTGTAGATTTATGCTCCCCCTTGGGGGTTCCCCACTGTGGTTCCTGTTGCCACAACTTCTGTCCCCTTTCCCATATAACCAGTCTCCCCTTCCTCTGGCTCAAGTGTGGCCATACCCAAACTCCATCTCCCTTGATCCTCTTAGCACAACTGACGGAAGCTGGATCATTCAAAAGTATCTTTTTGCAATTGCGAGGGAAAGTAAAAAAGAAAAGGGCGTGACTATAAAGAGGTAGCATGAGGGAGATCTTCATGGTGATGGAATAGTTCTGTATTTGATCGCAGTGGTGGTTACATGAATGTTCGATAAAATGGCACAAACCTATGCACACAGATTGTACCATCAATATACGCTTCCTGGTTTTGCTACTGTGCTAGTTACATCAGATGTAACCATTGGGGGAAACTGGTGAAGGGTACACAGCCCCTGTCTATATTGTCTTTGCAACCTCCTGTGAATCTCTATTTCGGGGGGTGGGGGTTAAACCATCATAAACAAATAATGGCAGAGTTTATGGATTTGATCAAGATTAAAAATAAACTTTTCTCATACTTTTTTCAAAAAAGAACAGATATGCAGAAAATATCAAGTCACATTTCCACAGAATATGTTTCTGATTCTAGGAATCGCAGTAAAGGCAACTTTAGAGAGTCTCAGATCCCTTCTAGCCCCTTCTGGGCTGGTCCATTTTCAACTAGGTTCCTTCTCATCATGTCCTCTTGACCACCGGGAACTGTCTTTCCTCCCTGACTTGAGTTGCTGATCCACCATTTTCTTCTGACCAGAGAAAAGTGGTAATACATCCACCTTAAAAAGTCAAGTCTTTTCCTGAGTTTCAGATGAAACAGGCCCACGCTCCCAAGTGATTTGCAAGGCACTGTGATTGATACACTTTAAGCCACAATGAATGACTTTCTAGCCTTTCTAGGCCCCGGTGATGATCTCTTCCCAGCTCTGAAGCCTCTGACAGTGGTTCATTTAGATCCCTTCCCTGTCCTTCACACTAGAGAAATGATCTTGCAGTACAGCTAGCCAGGCAAAACCCATATCCAACATACTGCACAAGGCAACAGCAAAGCCTCAGCCCATCTGCAATGGCAGAGCCCACACTGACTGAAGATTCTCTCTGGAAAGGATGAACTTCCTTTTCTGTCACATGTCAGATTCCAGGTTAGTTTTTTGTTATAACCCCAAGTATAAGAAGGAAAATGTCTATCATGGATCATGTTCTAAATCTTAATATTTCTCCCATGTCTTTTTTTATCTGGGGGAATCCACCTTCTCCCACCCAAAACACTGTAGTCCAGGGCACACTGTCAATTGCATTGCACCTGCAATGGCAGGCAGTGGTGGGCGGCAGTTACAAGGTATACAGCTAAGGAATGGCTTTATGCTGCTTGGTTGACTTGACATAATCCTTCCAAAAGCTCCCTGTTGTAATTTCCTTTTATTCTTCAGACCCCTCAGTTAGAGTCCTTCTCGTTACTTCGTGTGTTTACCCTCCACTGTTCACAGGGTCAGCTGTTCAATTTTGCCCTCTTGGTCTACGGAAGATCAAAATCCTTTCTTGATGAACCCCAGACACACCCTTTTTGGCTTCTGATAAAAAATGCCCTCCTAACAACCACGAGTCCTATCAAACAGGCCAGCGTCCCCATAAACTCTTATTCTCAGTCCTCAGCTTTCGTTAAACGCCCTTTTAGGGCAACCATCATCCTAAGATAGATCTCTTGTCCTCAGTTTAAAAGATGCTAAGTCTCCATTCTGTGGACATTTTTTTTTTATCACTAATCATTCTTTGAGGGGAAGGATTTTTTTTTTTTTCTTTTCTTTAATTTTCCTTCCCCTAGAAAATAGAAGGGAGAGTCTTTCTGCCCATCCTCTCTGGGACTTTCCTGAAAGTTATGACATCTTGGTACAGAATTCATCCTAGAGAGGACATTGCTGCCTGGCTGACAAGTTGATCAAAACCACCAGGAAAGCAGACAAGAGCATGCGGAATTTCTTTGGTATTTTTTTTTATAAAGTTATAATATTGCATTATACAAATGAGTACTAAAGGAAAATTAATTTTCAGGTGACATTTTGAAAAAATTTATACTTAAAGAAGATTTTAAACAGCCAATTCTAGCTGTTGTATGTGCACTTCTGAATGAGGTTCATGTACATTTCATGAGTTTTAAAAGCAGAATTTGGTGCCTTGTGTTGGTGATATTCATGCTAATCCACGATATTCAGTAAAATCTCAGTTGGAAGAGAGGAGAAAAGTTGAAATCCCTGTTTTCATGACAATTAAATATTAGTTCCTAGATGCCTGAATTCCACGACACAATAGCCTGTCATCCCAGTTCCCTTCCATGGTTCCAAGGTCTTGATGTGGAATAAGGTAAATCAGCCATATTGTGTGGTAAATATGCTTTATTGTAAGTAGATAATGGACATTGAAAATGACAAAGTAAATGTAATTTCAAACAGGTAAAGAAGACACAAAAAATTAAGGTATTTCTGTGGAATAGTGCAAGGTAGGAGAGCCCTCCCCCCACGTCATCTATAATAGGAATTCAGGGGAGAGGACATCACAGATTCAGACCACAACTGAAGGACCAACACAACTCTATGATCCAACTCTACCTCCAGCCAGGTATCTCGACGATCAAGTTCATTTTAAATCATTCTCCTATGTCTTCTCTCAGTCATAGTGAAAATAATAGGAATATTGTGAGGAACTGAAAGCAGTGATTGGTCATAACCCTTGCAGAGGCTGGTGGTATATGTACAGACTAGTCCTCATGGGGGGCACTATTTTCCTGCATAGTTTTTCTTATCCAGTCAACATAGTTCTTCACCCGCGTGTAGAGCCCATAGGTCCCACACTCGGGTCCCCAGGACACCACACCAGCTACATAGAACCTGGAGTTCCCTTCGCTGGGGTCCACTACAGCAAAGGCCCCACCACTGTCCCCTTCACAACTATCAACGCCCTTTGGTCCTCCAGCACAGATCATGTTATTAGTGAAAACGAAGGCTTGTGTGTCCACTTTACGATTTTCTGGTTTCACCTCTTGACACTTTGCTAAAGAGGCTACAGGTAACTTTGCCCCTCTGAGTCTGATCACATGATCTCTTTTCTCTGTTCGGCCCCAGCCTGAGATCAGTCCCAGGTCTCCATCTGACAGATCGTATTTTGAAGAGGTGCCCGGCAGGCAGATGGGGGAGACAGTAGGTCCCATTTTCACAGGGTCTTTCAGCTGCACCAGTGCGATGTCATTATCAAAATTTGTTCGTGAGTTTGGGTCACCCAGCAATTTCCAGCCTGGATGAATAATCACACGTTCAACAGAGAGCAACTGGGCATCCTTCTGAGCGGAGGTGCGCACCGAGGTAGAGCCAACATACATTGTTGGTTCAGAGATCCCCTCCACGACGTGGGCAGCCGTCAACACCCAGTTCTCACCAATGAGAGCCCCGCCAGCCCTGGGGTTCTGAAAGAAGACTTGCCAGGGGAAATTTTCAATCTTTGCCTCAGATCCTCCAAATATCCTCTGTTTTTGTACAAAGGGCTCACTGGGAACTCCGCAGACTAGGAAGGAACAAGGACAAGGTGGAGAGGGAGCAGGAAACGATGCTGGCCTCTCACAGATCCTCCAACCACTCAAACACTTTTACCTGCCGGGCTGCAGAGTTCTCTAGCATGATCTAGTCAACCCTGTTTTGTCAGCCATCTCCATACCTGACTCATCCTGGCCTTACCTAAACATGCCACTCTGCCAGTGCCACATGCAGCCTCGTGGGTGGGATGGTTAAACGGAGGCAGTGTGTCAATTAGAGTCCAAATGAGCAAGTGCCTCACACTACCCACAGCCTGCCTCCCAGCCCCTCTACAGGCACACTTCACCCCCAGGCTCAGCATGTGCCAGGAGCCCAGCTGGGAGCCAGTGCTGGGAAACTTTTCTCACCCAGGCGGTGGAGGAGGCAAGCTTTCTACCTTCTACTGATGCCCAGATCAAACCCTATCCCCTTTTTTACTGAACTCCTAGTTGCACCTGAGTCCATCCTAGTAACTCACAGGTCAGCCAAGGAAATAGAGGAAAGAGACGGTTCCCTTCTTTGGTCTGACTCCCCGTTGACTGGATCCAGGAATGATCACTTTGCCATCACTGGGAACAACTGAATTTCACATGACGGGGCTTACTTCCACCCCTTGCTAGACAGCCTAAAAGGACTAGTTGAGCATAAAGGGCTTTGGACCCAGACAGACCTCAGTTCAAAGCCTATCCCTGCCACTTGCTAACTGTGAACTTGTATTCAATTCATTCATCAGTAAAATGGTACCAATTACACCAGCCTCACAGGATTGTTACAGGGGTGTGAATAAGATAATAAATGCAACAAATTAGCTGAGTCCCTAGCTCTCAGTAACACTGTTGTTATTACCAAGGTCATTACTATTATTCTGGTTTTTCCCCAGTGCCTTCTTATATTGCACCCTGATCTTCCTACATCCCCTATACACTTTATTGTATTCCTCTATATCTTGTTGCCACATAGACTATTAATGTAACAACTAGGCTATTCGACTAGTCTTGTTCCTGAGTGTTGATTCTTCACTCTCAGCTCAGGCCTTGTTTTTAGCAATTCTATATCCACTTACCGTATCTACATTACCAGACCTAAGTGGCCCTGACTCTGACACCAATGGCCACTGGCTGACTTTTCTATTCCTTTCAATTGGCCTGACTCGGTGTGGATGAGGGAATCCCCCAAGGCCCTGGCAGGCCCCAGCCCAGTATTACCTCACTGAGCTAGACTCTGGAGACTGTTAAGGCCTTTCCCAAGAGGATTACAGCTACTTTCAGAAGGTGACTCCCCATTTAGCTGCACCTGTGGCTATGATCTCTTCCCAAGCCTAAGCCTTCATTACCTGGAACACATTTTGGCAGCTCTGTGCCCAGCTCCTCATTCACCCAGCTCCCATTAGCAGCACAGAAGTACTTTCCTGGAACAGCAGAAGGCACACAGGTCACACTTACCACCATACCTTCTCTCTTCCATTCCCCCATTCATGCAGAGCCTCAGCATGAGGATTTGAGTAGGGGATCAGATCAAATCAGCTTGAAAAAAATCTCGAGAACATTCCCCAAACAACCCCTCGGACCTTTCTCCTGCCAAGGAAGGAAAAAAATCTCCAAAGCAGAAGGAAGAAGGGTTATGGTAGAGATTGGAAAAGTGCTTCAGCTGGGAAAATAAAGTAAAACAAAACAAAACAAAATTAAATTAAATTAAAAGCAATGTAGTGGGACATACTGGTCCTCATCCAACACCACCAAGGCTGCTACATCAAGAAAACAGGTCTTCAGAGCCATGGTGACTTGCAGCTGGCAGCATTGCTCCTGTGGGTTCTACATGAACTCATTGGTCAAAAGGTGGATAGCCATACAAAATGGATGCTGTAGGGAATGCCTGCTGTGGTTGCAACGCTGAGTTGCTGGCCTGTACGATTCCCAAGAATGATTCTAGAGAATATCCTCTGACCCATACGAAAACTGTATTCTAGGGCCGGCCCGTGGCTCACTTGGGAGAGCGTGATGCTGACCACACCAAGTCAAGGGTTAAGATCCCTTACCGGTCATCTTTTGAAAAAATGGAAAAAAAAAAAAGAATGAAAGAAAACTGTATCCTCTGGCTGAGCCAAGAGGACAAACAATGTTTGTCCCACCTCCCTAATTTCTCTCCAAACTCTGTCCAACCCAGTAACACTGTGCTATTCACCCTCCAGTACTTCACTCTCTCTCCCTCTTCCCCGGTAGAAGACACCTACCACCTTCCTCGTTCTCCATGAAGTAATATGGCTCCTCACAAGTGTAGTGAATGACAGAACCAAATAAAGTACTTTCCGGATCTTCGGCTTTACCATTCTGGATGGGTTCAGGAGCGCCACAGTCCACAGCTACAGGAGTAAGGCAGTAGATTGATGGTCAGGACAGCCCTTCCTCCCAGGAAGAGTCACGGGGTCAGTTTCATCCTCACTCCTTCCTCACCCCATGTCCTAAGCATATCTGGGATGAATCTCCCCACACCAGCCTCTCTGCAGCCATCCTCTGCAACCGGCATCACTCAACTCTCTAGCCCACTGAGATCTGCCGATTCAGATGGCTCCTTGGAAACTACTAAGAGCAAGCTGGTTTTCAGTGGTTGGTGGAGGCCCCTGTGAAGGCCAGAAGCACACCCACATGGGGCTATTAACTCTACCAATCCCACAGCCCCTTTCTTTGGAAGAAACCTGCTAGTGTAACTGGCCTGAGACCAGATCAAGGCTGAGAATAGAAACGCCTCCCTGACTGGCTTCCTTAAAAAAACCCAACCCATTCTCCCAGAAGCCTAAGAGGAAACCATGCACTTGAATTTTGATGTGCTGATCTTTCAATTCCCTTTGGGAGAAAAAAAAAAAAAGAGTTCCACTTTGAGGAGACACGTACGTTGACATTCCAGGTTGGAATTACTCCACTTTCCATTGCTTTGACAAGTAGAATAGAAAGATGTCAAGCCAACATGTCCCTGTAGAATAATGGACATCACCATGAATATATAAAGAGAGGTGTGGGAAGCTAAAACAAAACCAGAATGGATCTCTGGCCTTGAATCAATGAGGAGTCCTCGTCACAAGAAGCTTGGGAACATCTTAGCAGAACGACCTAAAGTACCCAGAAGGTGGGGCTGAAAGATGACTTTGCCCCAGCAGATCAGCTCCCCTTCCCCCAGAAGAATGAAGGCAGAACGGAAACGCCAAGCTGGCCCAGGGGCTCCAAGGTTCACAAGGAAGGACTAAAGTCCTGAGCTGTTCTATTTATGGAAAAGGTGTAACACCGCGATCAAACAAGGACGCTGGGTAAACCACTGGACGATTTCAATATGCTCCCCCTGATCTGGGGCCAGGGATTAGGCAGAAGCCCAAATGGTACTTCACCTGCACAACTTCAAACCCATCCAGACAGCTTATCTTCACCACATCTTTAAATACGTATTTTGCCTTCTCAGGCTCCCAAACAGAATTGGCGGTGACTTCTTTAGGACAGGGGATTGCTTAGGAAGAACAGAGGTTGGAGCAGAAAAAAACATTTACTATACAATTGGAGACTGTATTCTACCACATTATTCTCACACTTTCTAAAATCATTCAGTTGTCCTCAATCCTGATGCCTAACATTTCAATATGGCAGATGTCTAAAATAATGTGGCATTACTAACTAACCACCCCCAAGTTGTCTGCATTCTAGGTCTAGGTGAAAGATTACCAGAAGTTGAGGCATTTCTAGAAGCCATTAACAGGTTTAGATCATCCTGAGGAAGTGCAGTATCTCAGCATTCTAATTGTATAACCATCTATCTCTTTTGATTCTACACTGTCCAAGGACTTTGGCAGAACCAACCAAAGAGACACTCTTAGGCTACTCACGATCTGCATGGTAACGAAGTTTCCAGCCCTTTTGTTGCTCTGTGAGGTCAGTTTGAAATACGATATCAAGAGCGTTACTCTTGGTTTCAATATTTAGTGGCCCAGGGAATCCATTACCACAGTAAGGACCGAATTGCTTATCCCTTGTAACAAACTGAAAGGAAACAAAATGATGAAATCAGAAGAGAGAAAGAACTAAAGGAAAGAGGTAAAATGGAGGAGATGAAAATAAGAAAGGGAATAAATGTAATATAAAATAAGTAAAAAAAGAAGGGGCAGGAGGAAAGATAACTTTGTCTTCAAGAAGAAATCTTGAAGTTGGGGGAGGGGGAGAGGAAATTAATCATCCATCACGCACAACTAAACTGTCAGGGCAGTTCCCTTCTGAATCAGCTGGTTCCACATCAAAATCTTCTCTCCTCATGGTCACCACCACTTGGAACCCCTCCTCCAGCAGGATCTGGTATTCACACCTTGAGTTCTCTGGGTATGGATTGGGATAGTTGGGACTTGCAATCTCCCCAATCAGTGTAGTGAATACATCCCCACTGCAATTGACTAAGGGAAAGACAGAGAAAGGGGGAATCAAACATAGGGTCAAGCAGAGGAGTTTCTGCCCTATTCTATGATTCCTTCTCTCATAAACTAACAGGCCTCCATTCAAACTAGCCTGGGATCCATGCCCCACCTGGAGCCCACTGGAGCAATTGCACACCCAGTCCACATCAGCAGAGAATCCAGTGCCCAGTAGGTTTCCGTCACTTTGCTTACGATGGAGTCTTTTGCGGTTATAAATGGCCTCAGGCAGACTCTTCACAGGCATCTATTTCTCTACAACTAACTTTACACTGTAGCCTTATCTTCATCCTCTCTTGTGGGCCCCTTTCAGTTTGTGAGTGACTAACAATAGATACAAAACAAAGGCTGGGCCTAACAAAATTGGAAGGATGGTCACAGCCCTTTCTGAGGCCTCCATCTATTCCAGATCCCAGGGAACATGCACCCCCCTTGATGCCAATCTCACCTCCACAATTCCGCATATCATCATGGAGGAAGTATTCTGGGGGGCAGGAGCAGAAGTAACCACCAATGAAGTTGTTGCAGAAGTGGCTACAAGGGGCATCTGCAAAATCTGCACATTCATTTATATCTACAAAGGGTAGAGAAAGATCAAAGTCAAGGAAAAAGATCTAGAAGGAAGAATGAAGTTAAAGCCAAAACTACAAGGGTAAGAAAAAGTAGGCAAGGTCTGTTGCTTGAAGACCCTCAGGAACCCTATTTCCAGGTGGTATGATTCACTATTACTCTCCTAAACTATGACGCCAGAGTTGGCGCCTTCCATTACACCACTACAGGGGAGCTCTCAACGCCAAAGACCCTTGAGTCTTGCACACAGAGCATTTCAGCTTGAGACAACATGCTGCTGGTTAAACATGATGATGACATCTTCTGCAGGGAGGAGGAATTAGTAACGTTCGTTAATTTATCCTATCAAATCTAAACAATAGTCTGGCTTTATGAGATTTCTAACTTCATTTTAACCTGGATATAGATATAGAAACCCAGAATCTGAAGGTTTGAATGACATATATTTCTTGGGTGATTGTCGGCAAGTTATTAACATTCTTCATTCTTACTTTGCTTATCTTTATACAGAGATAATAATACCTACTTTGAAGGGTTGAGGTGAAGATTATATTAATAGAGGTAAGAAAAAATCTTAATACAGTACCCAATTCATGGTGGTTCTCATTAAATTACTGTTTATTATGTATTATTACCATTATCATCATCATCACCAAGATGTGATCATGTGTTTGAATTTCACAGAAGTGATTCATAGACAGATCCAGCCAAGTCAACACTTTGTAAGAGTTATGAACAGAATCCAGGGTCATTCAATGTGTAGCTCAGTGTTTTTCCTGCTTCTAATCTTTTAGCTTCTAATCAATATAGCATATACGTAAGGGTGAGCCTTACCTATGGCAACATAGTATGCAGCAAACCCAGTAAAACGCTCTTCATTGGAGAAGTCTGACTTAAATGTCACCTGCAATTTATTGTACAGTATTCGGAACTCTTCCACAATTGGGGAATTAGGGTTCTTGCTCGTCCTTTGTCCACAGAGCTTCCCTTCTTCAATGCCTCCTGACGTTATCTAAGAGAAGAGTCAAAAAAAAAAAAAAAAAAAAAGCTAGGAAAGGATAATATGTTTGCATGGAGGTAAGAGAAAAAGGGACAGAGAGAGTAGGGTTTTTACCCCCTTAGGACTGTTTGACTCCAGTTCACTCAATGCCTGTGCACTCGTCCAACGTCCTTCTCATCCACCAGCCCAGGCCCGGTCCTCCCCGTGCATCCTTGACATGCTGCTAGCATACCTGCACTGAGTCGTATGCACAGTTCTCTGACAGCTCTATGTCCAGATGGGTGAAGTATAGGTGAATCCCGTACCCTTCAGGAACTTCTATATCCCAAGTTTTCTCTATCTCATTGGGGTATGCCTGAGGGTAGCTAGGGGACAGGATCTCCCCATACATGGTAGGCTCAGCACAAACCCATTCCAGAAGGGACAACAGGACAATGCACCTGAAAAAAAAGTCATAGAGAGGTGGGTGCCCTCGATAGCGTCGGCCCAGCGCAGAACTCCAGCATCCATCCCAGGGAGGAGGAGAGGAGAGGCGAAGGGCAGTCAGCGGCCGCAGAAGACAATCTTAGGTCGGAATCAGGGAAAGGCCTCGGCCAGCCCCAAAACCAGACTTCAAATCTAAGCCCTTTTCTTAATAAGATGAAGGCAATGGAATCCACGGACATTTCTGTAGACCTCAGGTCACTTACCACATCTCTGGCGGTTTGTCTATCCTGCTGAGCGGACTCTGCACCTCTGGACTTTGGCGCTAAGGAGGTGGCAGGCCTGGCCGTATTTGTCCGACAAATACAGGCACCTGCTTTGGTGGTGAGGGGTCACCTGGGGCTCAGTGTCACCTTTGTAAGAACAACACACAGGTTAAACAATGCCATATCACTCATCGTCATGTGGCACCTGGCCTCTCACACCCTCCCTGCTCTGACTTCAACCAATTTCCTCGACTGGAACTAAATCTTATCCTTCTCTGGACCTCTCCCAGTTTTTCTCCAAAGAAACGAGCACTTTCTCCCAGTTTGCCTCTTCCCCTCCCTCTGCCCCACTCTCGGTCTCTCTCCAGCCCTCTCAGTACAGTATCCCCATTTCCAGCAGGTCTGCAGGAGCCTCTGCCCATTGTGACCACCCACCTCGGGCAGTTCTCCCTCCTCTTTTACAATGATCCCCTTGTCACGGCAACCCTGCTCTCTGCTACATTCATCATCGCATTTCTGTTGCTGCCCGGGGATGGCTGACAGGGCTGAGCCTCTCTCACCAGGGGAAGGCAGAGCCCTGGGAGAAGTGCTCTGAAGGGAAGTGCCCCACCGAGGCAGGGTCGCGTGGGGACAAGGGGCTGCTGAATGGCGAGAAACAAAAGGAAAGGAAAGGAAATGTCCTGCATTAGCTTTCCAGGGTTCCATTTGGTTTTGTTTGGTTTTGCTTTGTTTTTTTCCTGTACTAAAAAGACAAGACATCTTCCCACAGTTCCTAGAAAAGTCTTGCCAAAGCTGTTTTTAACCCTGAAAACCATGGCAGATAGTGGGATGAAGTCGGGGGTGGACAGGGTTAGCCTAAGAGAAACAGGTTGTCTGCATTCTGCCTGGTTTTTTATTCTGCTCTTTCCAGCCCTGCATCTTTGGCCCAAACCTTCCTGTGTGAGGTTTCCTGCCTTTCTTTTTTTCCTGCATCAAAGCTCTGCTCTTCATTTTTAAGGTTTTTACCTTCAGAAGCTGATGGGAACAAGTGGGTCAGTCCCCTCTCTCCTGCCAGTGGGCATGCTGGGCGACCCTGCTGGCTCCCAGGGACAGCAACACAGGGCTTTGATGCTCCTCCAGCCGGCCTCCCTGTCCTGGTTCTGTTCGAGTGATTCTGCCCGCATGTTGAAATTCCCCGATCTAAACAAGAGGGGGCTGGGAGACCATGACATAGGGAAAGGGCAACTCAGCCCTGATCTTGGAGCTCCCTCTGCTTTTGAAAGAAGAACTGTGCCTCCTCCCCGGCTTGAGATTCCTCTATCCAGGGCTGCAGTGGGGGAAAAGGAGAGATGGGGAGTTTCACTGATTGCTTAATGCAATTTTTCAGCCAAAGGGTGTGTTTCAGAGTTTTTTCGGGGAAGTCAGGTGATTTGTGGGAAAAGGCGGGGATTGATCCTAAGGGGAAAAAGCCAAACCCACAAAGTCCAACCTCCAGCTATGCATGAATCATGAACTAAGGGAGAGTAGTTATCAGAAATGCAGTAGTCTCTACATTTAAAGCAAATTTAATGATTGGATAATGACATATCTAGTCCAAGCTGGTGTGGGAAAATGCTTTTTCCATCGTTAAAATCCCTTCTGGGCTGGCTGGTTAGCTCAGCTAGTTAGAGCATGCTGTTGGTAACACCAAGGTCAAGGGTTCAGATCCCTTTACAGGCCAGCCACCAATATATATATATTTGGAGATGGGGGAGGGACATATATATCTATATCTATACAGATATTTAAGTTTTAGCCACCAATCAAGCCCCAGTTCAGATCCAACCCAGAGTCCCTTATCCATAACTCTTGGGGTCAAATGTGTTTTGAAATGCAGAATTTTACATATTTTTGAAAGGCAATGAAGTACCTGAACCCGATATTGGGTAACGCTTCCTCCTCTCCCTGCCCCCAAGAACTAGAATAACACTCCATTATCAAATGTTAATATTTCTGAAACTAAACATATTGATCTTCACAGTAAGTGGAATAACTAAAGATTATAAATCACATCAGTTCAGGTCAGGTTTTGCTGTCAAATGAGTTTTGGTGCCAAATTTGGAAAAAAAAGTGCTTTGTTTTCAGAGCCTTTTGGAGTTGAGAATTGCAGAGTAGGGGCTGTGGGTCTGTGCGCCTCTCCCCAAAGCCCTCCCCGATCCCTCAGGTCCCCTTTATGTCCCTTGTCACTCTCTCACTCTCTCCCCCTATCTGAGGACTGCATTCCAATGAATCTAAGACTTCATCAATGGAGATGCTCTGTTATTTTATTTCGTTTTGTTTTGTTTTATCTTATTCATTTTACTTATTTTGACAGCTGGCCAGTAATGGGGACTGAACCCTAGATCCATTATTTTATATACCACTAGGAATAAAAAAGCTGCTGATTAAACTATGATATGCCATTGATTATAAGATGCATCCTGATTTCAGGAGTGATAATATGTGAGGAAAACATGTGCCACAGAATCAATGAAGCATGGTGTAGTGGATTAAATTATGTCCCCCCAAACTCCCTGAAGCTTGAATTGTGTCCCCCGAAGTTTTATGTAGTAGAAACTTGGCTCCCACTGTGACTGTTAAGAGGGTGGGAAATCCTATTATAGTAACTGAAAGGTGGAGCCTTAAAGAGGTGATTGGATTGCAGGACCGTGCAGTAGTGAATGGATTAAAAATGGTGGTCGGGGCGTGGTTCTGAAGGCTTTAAAAGAAGAGGAGGGTCTGTCTTTTGCTCTCTCTGCTTCCACCATCTTGCAATGTGAGATCCCTGGGTCACTGTTGCCAACCAGATGGACTTTGGACTTCCCAGCCTCAGAAACTGTGAGCAATAAATTACATTTTCTTTATAAATCACCCAGTTCCAAGTATTTTGTTGTAAGCAATGGAAACGGACTAATACATAACGGTATTTGTGCCCATGTCTTACCTCTGGTTAGCTCAGTACTGGGCCTGGAGCCAGAAGACAGGCTCATGTCCTAGCTCCTTGGTTTGCAAACTTCCTGGCTTCTTCTAAAGTGAAATAGAGGTAATATGAGTTCTGCCTACCCAACATGGCTGTAGGGTGGGCCTAATGAAATAGAGTGAATGAGCTTTGCAAACTATGGTGCCAAATAAATGTACATGTTAAAAGGAAGGTCTCTGAAGGCTGCTTTTGGGTCTGATTTATATTTGCTGTTTTTTTCTTTTTTACAACTGGCCAGTAAGGGGATCCAAACCCTTGACCTTGGTGTTATAACACTGTGCTTTAACCAACGGAGCTTACCAGCCAGCCCTGGCCTGTCTTTGTATTCCCCACCATGTGCAACAGTGTTGATAGAGTTTGGATGTGTTGTCCCCCACAAAACTCATGGGGAAATCTGATCCCCAATGTGGCAGTGTTGGGAGGAGTTTGAGTCATGGGGGCAGATCCCTCATGAATGGATTAATGCTCTCCCTGGGGGGTGGGGGCAAAAAGTGAGTTCTCACTTTATTCGTCCCGCAACAGCTGATTGTTTAAAAGACCCTGGCACCTCCTCTCTCTCTCTCTCTCTTGCTTCCTCTCACCATGTGATCTTGCACCTGCCGGCTGCCTGCCACTTTCCACTTTCTGCAATGAGGAGAAGCAACCTGAAGCCCGTGCCAGATGCAGCTGTCCCAGAATCATAAGCCAAATAAACCTCTGTTTTTTATAAATTACCTTATCTCAGGTATTCTGTTATAGCAACACAAAAATGGACTAATACAAGTGTGATAAATACCACAGATGTACATTCAACCATTTGTCATTCCCTTGACTACCCAGCATTTGAACCCCTTTGCCACATTTGGAGAATTCCTCATCATATGAGTCTTGGGAGCACAGCCAACTTCCAAGAGAGAAGATGCATGTGTAGAAAGCATGTCCCCCACCTCTCCAGCAGCTCTGCTGCAGGCCCATGTATGCACGCTCCATTCATCAGAACCCCAGGCTTTGAATTCAGAGGTAGTGATGCCAAGAAGCAGGGACCATGGAGCCTCTGGGGACAGTGGTGGCTGCAGCAAGATGGAGGAGGAGGTGGTGTTTGTAGCACCCAGTGTCCAGCCCTAGTGGGTGTGCACTGCAAGCTGAAGTGTCCGGGACACAGCAAAGGCAGTGGCAGTACAGGCAGCCATGTTCTGACCATTGTCCTTGCTGTGAAGCTTCCACACGTGGCTCTCCAGCTCTCCTGGCACTTCTGGCAATCCAAAATCCCTTTAATTAATTTCTCTTCTGCTAAAATCAGCCAGAGTTGATTTCTGTTATTTGCAAGTAAGAACAATGACTGATACAACGTGCTCAGTCAGTACCTGAGAAATGATTCAATGAATGAGCCAAAGTGAATTCAAACCATTCACTACCTGCTTTTACCTGTGTGATCTTGAAAAAGTTGCTTTGCCTCTCTGAGCTCCAGCTTCATCATGAGTAAAATGAGAATACGAGGATGCTTCAAAAAGTTCATGGCAAGATTGGCATTTCCTGTTAATTCTATTTTTCCATGAACTTTTTGAAATACCCTTGTAACTGCACCTACTTCAGACACAGCTATCACTGTCAGGGCCTGTTCTGGCCAAGATTAAGTGAAATAATGTATGCTAAGCATTCAGCATATATCTAGTATTCAGAAAGCCCTTAATAAGTAAGCAACCTTAACTTCATTTCCAAACACTAACAAGAGCACTAACATCCTCCCCCTCCTCAAGAGCCTCAGAACACGCTGCAGTACACAGCCACGTAAAACAGAGCACCTCATCAACTGTGCAGGGCTCCATCTCCTCTTGCTTCTGAATTCAGCACTGCCTGGCCTTGCCAGAAAACCTAGACTCTCTCCTACCCTCACCTGTGCTTTCTCTTCCCGTCTTCAATGTCAAAGTGAAATATATTATTTTTCTCTCTAAATCTCAAGAAGACAACAGATCGCACATGTAATGGTATCTCTGGGCCCTGCCTCTTCCCTGGCTCAGCAAGAACTCGAGCCAATACCTCTCACAGTGACGTCCTCGAAAGAGCAGGGGTGTTACACAGTCTGCCCAGAACCACAGGGATTCATTAACACAAATGTGCTTACTGTCACTCTCAGGGTCACCTGTACCCCAGCTGATCTTATGACACTGATATACGAACCACAAATTAGAACCTTACATGTTAATAACTCACACAGGTGTCTATAAATACAAATAGGACATTTCAGAAACTAATCACTAGTACTACTCAAAGTAACTACCATACTCATGACAACTATCATATTTTCAAAGTTAGGGTCTCTGAGGGGCCTGAAAAAATAGCATCCCGCTTCCCCTCTCAAGTCCTAGAGAAGTTGAGAAATAAAACAAAAGCAGCAAATGGAAGTCAAAACATTATCTTTAATAGCAATAAAGGCCAAAATAGAAGAAGTAGCTCAGTGTCGAAGCCAAATGGGTGCTAAGTGAACCCCAGAATTGTGCTGCCAGACACAGGCTGCGCTGGGCCAGGCGGGCCCCCCACACAGCACACACCCCGCGGTAGCCGGCTCCACCCCAGAGGCAGGAGGGCTGAGCCCAGGGAAGCGTAAGTGTTCCCTGGACTGTGGACTTCCCAGCCTCCAAAACTATTAGCAATAACTGTCGTTTTCTTTATAAATTACCCAGTTCCATGTATTTTGTTATAAGCAACAGAAATGGACTGATACACGCCCCACGCTCCTAGTCCCAGGGCCGTGCTGTTGGGTGAGCTCTACCGCGTCAGATGGCCTCCACAGCGTGGACAGGACGCATGTTTTCAATTGTGTGCCTCTTCTGTGGCTTCTGCCTCTGCCTCTTTCATGGAATCACTAAGACCTAAGAAGCCTTCCTCCTAGGCAGGGCTTGCACTTCATCCCCATGTTTGTTTCAGCTGGAAAAAGCATGCGTAGTGCTATGGATTGAATGTTTATCCCCTCCAAAGCTCAGGTTGAAGTTTAATCCCCAGTATTATACTTTTAAGAGGTGATTGGATCATGAGGGCTATGCCCACGTGAATGGATTCATCGTAGGAGTAGACTGGTTTTATAAGGAGAGGAAGAGAGCACTTTAAAACGCCCAGCCCTTTTGCCAGGTGATACCCAGGACCAACTTAGGACTCTACAGAGAGTTCCCACAAGGAAGAAGGGCCTCGCCAGAGGCACTCCCTGGACCTTGGACTTCCTAGCCTCCAAAAATGTAAGAAATACATTTACTGTGTTTGTAAGTTACCCCGTTTCATGTATTCTGTTACAAGTGACAGAAAACAGACTAATACACTCAGCTGATTCTTGAATTGAGGTTGCCTCTGAAGTTTCTGAAGCTGTGCTCCTAGGTAAGGGCATGTACCTCTGCCACATGCCCTGACACTAGTTTTTCTTCCACTTCTTAATTTCAATAACATTAACGTGTTCTTAAGGACACAGGCAATACCAGCAAACCTACCTACAATAAATATATCACCTTAAAATCCACCCAGTAATTTTGGGAGAATTTCCCACTCTCAAGCCTGTGAACAAGCCACTTGAACTCAAGGTCAGCCCTTCCACAACTTCTTCCTTGATCCTGAATTTAGAATGGAATCTGCCAACCTAGTACCCCTATCTAAGCAGGGCCCTCATGAATTAAATCTAGAATCTCCCTAGTGCTCCGTAGCATGTGCAGAATTCCACTTCTTTGCCAGAGATATTTCCATAAGGAAACATTGGGAGTAAGGAAGAAAATCCCACCCTACAACATACAGGGTATCTGGACTATTGTCAAGGATTCTAGATATAAACTGCATTTGTCAAATTATCAACTCATTTATTGTTCAATAAAACTAAAAAGGGATAGTTTACTGATATGCTTTTTTGACCTAGAAAATTATAAGAAAAAAAAGTAAGGATCTATCAGAAGAAATAAAGTGAATGTAGGAGAAAATTATTTTAAAGTCTGAAAGAGGAGCAGTAACAATGTAAAGCCCACTCGGGGGAGCTGCTCTGCTTCCTACCCAAACTGCACTAATGAACTACAGATGTATTAAAAGACTACATTACGTGCTACACAGAATACAGAGATGAAAGGGTCAGTGATGGCCGGTCAGCTCAGTTGGTTGGAGCGTGGTTTTGTAATACCGTCAAGGGTTTGGAATCCCCACACCAGCCTGTTGCAAAAAAAAAAAAAAAAGAAAAAAAAAAAAATAGGGTCAGAGTTATAGTACAAGGTAGAGTAAGTGAAGCAACACCAAAGAAGTACAACAAAGGCTTGGGAGTTAAAAGGAGACAGATGCTGCACCTGGTTAAGGAGAAATCAGAAAGGCTACACAGAAGATTTGAGATTTGAAGTGGCACTAGAATGGCTAGGACTTTCCCTGTTTCTGTTAATGACCCTACCATTTTCCCAGCCACCCAGACTCAGAGATTAGTTGTCTTTACCTCTCCTTCTCTGTCCCCAATCCTTGCTGAGACCTGTTGGTTTCACCTTTTCCATATCTTTCACATCCTCTGTTCTGCTCTAAGTCAGATCCTCATTACATCTCATGTGCATAGATGCCTCCAAATTTTCCCCATTCCTCCTCTCTCATCATCCCCAAATCTATCCTACACAAACTGAAAAATTAATCTTCCTTAATGACAACTCTAAGTACGTCTTTAAAACTTTAATGGCTCTCTTTGTTTTCATAATTAGATAACATAAGGTGGTTCCTCCAAATATTTTCTACTCACAAACAGAACATTCTTTCTCTGATCGCTGTTTAAAACTTCCAATATTCCTACACTAATTCATTCATTTATCTAGCAAATGTGTATTGAATGCCTACTTTGTAATGGGGATCCAAACACAAGTAGAAGCCCCCAGTGCCTTCAAGGAACTTACTTTCTAGTAGCAGAGAAAGACAAGAAAATTGTATGAAAGTCCAATGACAGCAGTTATAGTGGTTTTTAAACATGCCCCAAAATTCTTTGATACTCTTCCTACTGAGATGTGAGATCTATTTTCCCTCGTCTCTTGAATATGGCTTGGGGGCTTGTGATTACTACGACTGAGATAGGAGATGCTCGGTTTCCCTGGGAACAGGTTATGGGACAAACCTCTGGGTTTCAAGCCACTTCCCAAGGTCTCAGGCTCCTCCTGTAGGCCCTTCCCTAGAGCAAAGTTACTCTCGCTTTTTAGACCTATTTTTGGCATCAACATGTGCAAATTGAGACCACAAGGGGCTAGCTTATGCAAATCCAGTGGCTGGACACATTCAGTAGAGAGAGGTTACGTAACCCTAGTAGCCCGGCATGCTCACTCAGTAAAGTGGAGTTTATCCTTTCAATGACTTTCCACTAAGGATGCTAAAGAGCACAGAATATTCTTGAATATGTTCAGTGCATGTGATAGAATTTGATCAATGAACATACTTCAAAAAGAGACCAATTGAGCACGTGCAAGGCTATGTTACATAACAGCGAACCACTCCCTTTGTTGAATATTCACTAGATAGTATAAATATGTATTAGATAGCAAAACTATAAAAGCTAAATCCTGGCAGGAGGCAAGGCTACTGCTCACCGTCCTAGAGCCAGCCCATGATCTGCCTGTGGAGTGTGTATTTCTTTCTTTTTGTATCAAACTTACTTTCAGCAAGGGGCTGCCCACTTTCTTGAGAGGGCCTGCACTCTATACTAGACTTTAAGTGTGTATTTCTTACTTTTGTATTAAACTCGGTGTGGGCCCTGCTCAGTCTCAGGAGCTAGGCTGCACTTTCTCTGTGAAGTCTGTATTTCTTATCTGTTACATGAAACCTGTTCTTACTGTCTGCTGTGACTCCACTCTTGAATTCTTTCCTGTGGTGGAGTTAAGGACAGAGTGGTAAGAGGACGGGGTGGATTGAGGCCTGGTATTGGGTCACCCAGACCCTCTCTTCTGACATCACAACCAGTACAGTAGACACTACATGACTTTCAAAGCTAGGTTAAACCAGGCCATCCTGCATCCACCCAGTCCTCTTGGGACACTCACTCTCAGTACCCAGATGCCAGGCCACACACGTAGGTGTGCAGGCTGCACTATCACTAAGGTTGCAGCTGTCAACAGCATCGACCTCAACACCAGGCATCTGAGTGAGGACGTTTTCAAGATGACTCCAGCCCCCTCTGACTGCAGCTGCATAAACACTATAAGTGAGAACCACCTAGCCGAGCTCAGTGAGAACCCAGGACCATGAGAGATAATTTTTAAAAAATGAATATTGTTGTTTTAAGCACTAAGTTTAGGGCGATTTTATTATTCATTAATAGATTAGACTGGCTCCATCTCACACACTTTCCAACTCTTTCTCTAAGAAGAGTTTTGGTCATTTTTGAAGTTCAGTGTCCAAGCTAGAGGACTTTACAGGAAGCTCCATTTCTTGCTACCATTTCTAGAAAGCTCTATAAGCTGCATTCATATTTTCTTCCCTTTTGAAAATCCTGCCAAGCACCCTACACCAGCCCAGGGCATCTCTTCCACTTCAGCCTCTTCACAGCTGACTAGTACTTTCAAAATCTGCAGTGATCTTTGAGGCTCTATGTCCCTTCCTGAACACCCATGTTGCAGGGATAAACAGTAGCAGGTATAAAATCTCAGATGAGGGCTGGCTGGTTGGCTCGGCTGGTTAGAGCACAACCTTATAATACCAAGGTCAAGGATTCAGATCCCCTTTACCAGCCAGCTGTCAAAAAATTAAAAAATAAAAATAAAATCTCAGATGAGTCCCTGGAATAGTTAGGTCAACTAACTTCAGCAACAAATAAATCTAAACACCGTTTTGGCTCAAACATAGTGGAGTCAATTGTTCACCCATAAAAACAGTCCAAAGTGACTCTAGGTGGTCAGTGGGGCTCCCTGCACATAGGCCCAGGGCAGCAGAGCCCTGTCATCTTCAGCACACTCCTTCCGGGCTCACTGAGAGGCAAGAACACGACGCAGAAGGAGGTTTCTATGGGCCAGGCCTATGTGTGGTGCACACAGCTTCTACTCAGATTCCGATGGCTAGAACTCAACCGTGGCTCAGCCTAACTACAGGATGTGTGCCCAGAAAGATGAGGAAATTAGGGTTTGGTGAGCAGCTAATAGTCTCTGCCACAAACCCCAAATACAACCCATATTCTCCCAGCCTGTGGATAAAAATGGGATCCCATTAACATTCCCCTGGCTCTTGCCCTTTATTCACATACCCAGGATCTCTAGCCCCATGTTCACAAACACTCTTGTCTGCTATCACCTGGCAACTTCCACACCAAACCGTGAGAACTGTGACATGCGCAGCAGTGCCATCTCCTGGATGGAACCCTCTGCCACTACACAGAAGCGCATTAAAGACCAAAACTGCACAGTATATAAAGTGAGGAAAGTAATGTAGAAAGGGGAAAATGCTGCCTTCTCTTTTTGCTTATTCTTTTTTAGGGAGCACCAAGGCAGAGTGAAACTGCCCCCAGTGCCTTGCAGAGTTTTCAGCGACATAATTCCCACGTTTTTTACATACAGCCCACGGGACCCAGATGTGAAGTCATCAGGGCTGGGGTGAGAACCAAATTGAGGGACAAGCACAGGGCAGTAATATGAATCCCATCAGCCAGTCAGTCACATACCTACTGAGTATCTACAATGTGCCAGGCTCTGTGCCAAGCTCTGGATGTACGTTGTAAACAAAATGGACACAACACTTGCCTCCGAGAGTCACAGTCCAGGCAGGGAGATTTGCAGGTCAACTCTGACTGTGAGGTTTTGTTAGAGTTGAGCAAATCCTACCAAGTCCCTTCTTCCCTCTGGGTGAGTTCTTTCCCAGGAGGATCCTCAGGCCAACAGACTACTCGTAAGCCCACCTCGCCAGTTCACCAGCGAGAGCAGGGATGCATGAATCCCAAGCCAGGCTGGGATCCCTATCCCCAGCCTCCCTGCACATAGGTGAAGCCATCACAAAAGAGAGGCCACTGAGAGAAAATGTCAGAGCAGAGGCCGTAAACTAGAGGCCCATGGCCAAACCCGGCCAGCAGATGTGCTCGGTTTGCTTTGTATGGTATTGGCCTACAGAGCATTTTTAAGGTTTTTTAAATAGTTGCCAATATTAAAAAACAAAAAATTATACACATGCACACAAACATGCACAGACACGCCCATATTTCCATCTTCTTTTGAAGAAAACAGAATATCTAACTTGCAGTTCTACATGGAGCGTGCGCTATAAAGTTTTCCATCCCACCAGTCCCTATTGTCCCTGACTCGTGGTCAACAGTCAGTTGTCATTTGTCACTGTACTTTTCTGAGAAATAATAAAGGGAACTATGTGTATAGCCCTGCATCTATCAAAAGTGAGAAACCGAAAACAAATCAAAAAAAAAAAAAAAAAAAATCTCAAGATTAAGAAAAGTGGGAGAGAAACTATTTCTTTATGGAAATAAAGATATTAACTAAATAAAAAGGAACAAATTTTTAACAATTCAAAAAAGAATATTTTACTAGACTGTTAGGGGAAAAGCTTCTGTTGAAGACACCCTATGAAAAAGTAAATGTGACGCCCTTCACTTCACTTGTTCCCATTATCTGCCTGGCCTCTGCAGGCCCGAAGAGGAGTGGGGGGCCTGATACAGAACGGGGTAGAGCTGAGGGGGAGGAGGGTCATAAGAGAACCCCGAGGAATGTCAGGTTTACAGGACAGGCAGAGGAGCTTGGAAAGGAACCTGAGAAAGAGCATAAGCAGTAAGTGGAAAACCAAGAGAGAGTGACACCAGGAAAGTCAGGAGAAGACAGCGTAGGGACCAGGGACTGTCAGCAAAGGACGGCAGAGTGAAGGTGGGTTCACTCTCTCTCTCCCCTAACACACCGACATTCACAACAAGGTGAACATGAGGAAAGAACACGCCATCTGCAATGAGAATAGAAAATGACCACAGCCCGGATCATTAACGAAAAGGAACATCTGCCAAGTGTAATAAAAATTTGAACCAAAACAAGAGAAGACACCTGGAACGGAAACCTCTCCAGATACCAAGGGGTCGTGGCTGGCCGTTAGCTCAGTTGGTGAGAGTGTGGTATTGGTAACACCAAGGTCACGGGTTCAGATCCCTTTACCGGCCAGACACACACCCCCAAAATATATATATATCAAGGTGTCATACATATCTCTAAAAGTGAGAAGGCCCTGAGGGACCTAAACAAGAATGCTTTACTAGGACTGGGGGCTTGAGTGGGACATGGGAGAGGCAGAGAGCACTGGAGCTGGCAGGCAGTGCCGAAGACAGGGCAGAGTGGATGCCATCTTTCTTTCCTCCATCCTGGACTCTAACTGAGAAAAATTCCTGGAGGTGAGGCAGAGGTCGGAGACAGCCCACATAGCCAATTGTATACTGCTGGTTAGAGGCAGCTGAACAGAGATAACTAAACAGCAAATACCTAAATAAAATATACCTGTAAGCTCTGAAAGCCACATGGAGCTCCTCCTGCAATGACGACGTGCTCTTCCAAAAGTGGGGTGGAGGAAGGGGGGTGCAGAAAAGAGCAGGAGAGGGCACATCAAATTGCTTAGAAACTGCCCTGATACAATGCAATTGAAAAGAAACTGCAAATTCCCTCAAAACATGTCTGCTATCCCTTCCCCCACATTGAGAGCCTGTCCCGCGCTACCGTCTCGCCAGCAAGAACGACGCGGCACACAAAGGATCCTTCTGCAGATCAGCTTTAATGCATCTTGAGAGGGAGAGCATAAGCTTGCCAAAAATGGAGACCCCGAGCGAGGGAACCCGCGCCCTTTATATAGAGACTGCTCCTCGCCTAGGACGTGCTCCTACCTTATTGGTGGCTGCCTAATCGGCCCAGGCGTGTTACCGAGCAGCCCTGCCCTCCACCGGAAATCAGCGCCATCTTGTAATGGCGATTTTGGGCAGCTCCTCACAAGAGCCAAAATGAGAAATAAGCAAATGAATCTGAAATGCTTATATGAACAAAAACCACTCCCCCATGAAAAGGGAGAAATAAGAAGCAAAAGACAAATGGTCAAAACACTTCAGAAAAAGTTACCCCAGTGCTCCCATGCAAAGGAATTCCAAATAAATAATGTAGATGCTTCACCCTAAAGGAGGCAGAGCACGACTCCCCACGCCTTAAGTCTGGGCTGCATATAATGACTTTCTCCCAAAGAGTACAGTGTGGAAGGCAGGGGAGTAGATTTACAGTAGAGAAATCTGATGAACACTGCCTTAGCCAGTCATCAAAGTCATTATCAACACTCTTAAATCATGCTGTTAGCATGTCCTCTTGATATCATGTGATGAAAATGCCACTTACCCCTGAGATCTTCCTCCCAAAACCCATAACCCCAGTTTAATCATGAGAAAAACCACAGGCAAATTCCAATAGAGAGGAATCCTACAATATTCCTGACCAGTGCTCCTCAAAACAGCTAAGGTCATCGAAAACAAGGAAAGTCTGAGAAACTGTCCCAGCCAAGAGGAGCTTAAGGAGACATGAAAACTAAACATGATGTGGTGTCCTGGATGGGATCCTGGAATATTAGGTAAAAATTAAGGAAATCTGAACAAATTATGAACTTTAGTTAATAATAATGGATTGACATTGGTTCTATAATTGTAACAAATGTACCACCCTAACGTAAGATGCTGGTAATGAGGAAATGGATGTAGAGGTATATGAAATCCTCTGTACTATATGCTCAACTTTTCTGTAAATCTGAAACTGTTCCAAAAAACAGTCTATTTTTTAAAATATGTCCCAGCAAGCAGAAGAAAAATATTTGTCAGGCATATTTTTTCTGTACTTTAAAAAAAATAAAGAAAACATGCACTTAAAAAAAAAAAAAGAAGATGCCATGGAAAATAAGAGATGCGTTATTTTAAAAAACTTTTTTTGAAACATAATTGATTATACATATCTGTGGTGTACCACGTTGAATAGCAATACCTGTGTAGGTGCATGTTTTTTTAAAAAAGAGAGAGATAAAAAGTTAGGTAGTACAACTCAGCTGAGAAATTGGAAATAACAGGACAGCCATCACAAAAATGAAAAGTACATTATAGAAGCAGCAAGACATCGAACACACACTGCTGAAAACACAGACAGTGATGCGGAGGCTGGGCTTAAGAAAATCACCCAAAACAAAATGGAAAAGTGCAAAGAGATAAAAGTGATTGGAGAGAAGCTGAGTAAAATGGTCAAGAAGATACAACATATACTACTGGTGTTCCTAAAAACGAGAATATAACAATGGAATGGGAAAATATTCAAGATATGGTTGAAGAAAATGTCTGTGAAATAAATAAGACCAAAATCTTCAGATCACAAGAGCACTCCGTTACAGGAGAATAATGACACAGAACCACTAACACTGAAGCCAGCCTTGAAGACTGGCTAAATATTAAGGATAATATAAAGAATACTATGGAAAACCAGGAAGAGAAAAACTGATACCTACAAAAATTTTTTAAATCCGGCTGAACTCAGACTTACCCACAGCAACACTAAGAGCTTAAGACAGAGAACTATCTACAGAGTTCTCAGTAAAGGGGAAAAATAAATCCCAAGAATTTTATAACCAGGCAAATTGCTGCTGGTAACAAAAAACATTCCCCACTGTATTCTCAAAATCTATGGGAATATAATGGGGAAGAGGGGAGGGTGATTTAAAAAAACAGTAATAACATAAAGCCATTCAAGAGATGAATCAAATGATCTAAAAACTTGGGGATGAGAAATAAAAACTGGTGTGAAGGTGAAGGGACTAGCCATGAGCGTTCTATCTTTCTTTCTTTCTTTCTTTTTTTTTTTTTCTTTTTTGGTGACTGGCCAATTTGGAGATCTGAACCCGTATCCCTTTAAATACGCTAAACAGCCCCACCCACAGGGGTCCTGAGATAGGCATGGTCCTTAGCTCTGCCCCTACTGCAGGCCAGCAAGGGAACCAGCCATCGCCCCCTGCATCCACCAGAGATTACTTTTGTACCCTTTGTCCCCTCCCAATTATCTTCTATCCTTCCTCCCCTCCCCCTCTCCCCTCAACTCCAATTTGTAGCCCTAAGAATGTTCCCTCCCTCTGTTGGATCATGGCACCACTGTGGTCTTTCTTTCCTGCCTTCTGTTCTCTATTAGCTCCCACATATGAATGAGCACATGTGGAATTTATCCCTCTGTGCTTTGCTTGTTTCACTCAACATAAGTTTTTCCAGGTTCATCCATGTTGCTGCAAATGGGAGAATTTCATTCTTTTTTATGGCAGAGTAGTATTCCATGGTGTATATATACCACAGTTTCCTTATCCAGTCATCCACTGATGGACATTTAGGTTGGTTCCATGTCTTGGCTATTGTAAACAGAGCTGCAATAAACATGGGAGTGCAGGTATCTCTTCGACATGATGATTTCCATTCCTCTGGATATATACCCAGAAGAGGGATTGCTGGATCATATGGAAGATCTATCTGTAGTTGTTTGAGAAACCTCTAAATTGTTTTCCAAAGTGGTTGTACTGATTTACAGTCCCACGAACAGTGCAGGAGTGTTCCTTTCTCTCCACACCTTCACCAGCATTTGTTATTCACCGTCTTTTTGATTATAGCCAGTCTAACTGGAGTGAGGTGGTATCTCAATGTGGTTTTAATTTGCATTTCCCTGATGACTAGTGATGTTGAGCATTTTTTCATGTATCCATTGGCCATTTGTATGTCTTCCTTTGAAAATTGTCTATTCAGCTCCTTTGCCCATTTTTTAATTGGGTCATTTATTTTTTTACTGTATAATTGCTTGAGTTCTACATATATTCTGGATATTAGTCCCTTGTTGGATGCATAGTTACCAAAAATTTTCTCCCAGTCTGTGGATGTCTTTTCACTCTGCTGATTGTTTCTTTTGCTGTGCAGAAACTTTTTAGTTTGATATAGTCCCACTTGTTTATTTTTTCATTTGCTGCTTGTGCTTTCAGACTCATGTTCATAAAGCCTGTGCCCTGACTAACTGCTGAAGTGTTTCACCTATATTTTCCCTTAAGAATTTTACAGTTTTAGGTCTTATGCCTAGGGCTTTAATCCATTTTGAGTTGATTTTAGTGGTATGGTGAGAGATGCATATCTAGTTTTCTTCTTCTGCAATATGGATATCCAGTTTTCCCCGCATCACTTGTTGGAGAGGCAATCTTTTCCCAGTGTAGATTTTTGTTACCTTTGTCTAATATCAGACGGTTATAAGTCTGAGGAGTGATTCCTGAGTTCTCTATTCTACTCCACTGGTCTGAATGTCTATTTTCATACCAGTACCATGCTGTTTTGGTTACAACAGCTTTGTAGTATAATTTGAAGTCAGGCAGAGTTATGCCTCCAGCTTTGTTTTTTTTGCTCAGTATTGCTTTGGCTATTTGGGGTCTTTTGTTTTTCCATATGACATGGAAGATTGTTTTTTCCATTTCTGTGACGAATGTCATTGGTATTGATGGGGTGTGCATTGAATCTGCAGATCACTGTTAATTCTTCCAATCCAAGAGCATGGAATATCTTTCCATCTTTTTGTCTCTTCTCTAATTTCTTTCAGAAGTGGTTTATAATTCTCATTGTAGAGGTCTTTCACCCCCTTGGTTAAATTGATCCCTAGGTATTTTATTTTATGTTTATTTTTTCATGACAATTGTAAATGGGCTTCCTTTCTTTATTTCTCTTTCTATTAATTCATTATTTGAGTATATAAATGCTATTGATTTGGGGGCATTTATTTTGTATCCTGCAATGTTACTGAAGTTATTAAGCAGCTCTAGGAGTTTTCTGATAGAGCCTTTAGGTTTTTCTATATATAGCATCATGTCACCTACAAGTAGGGAAAGTTTGACTTCAACTTTTCTAATCTGGATTCCCTTTATTTCTTTCTCTTGCCTGATTTCTCTAGCTAGTACCTCCAGTACTATGGTGAATAGAAGTGGTGAGAGTGGACATCCTTGTCTTGTTTCTATCCTTAAGGGGAAGGCCTTCAATTTTTCCCCATTCAGAATAATACTGGTGATGGGCTTGTCATGAATGGCTTTTATTGAGTTAAGATATTTTCCTTCTGTGCCTAATTTCTTGGGAGTCTTTATCATGAAGGAATGTTGAATTTTGTCAAATGCTTTTTCAGCATGTATTGAGATAATCATATGGTGTTTGTCCTTGAGTTTGTTGATGTGATGTATCACATTTATAGACTTTCATATGTTGAACCATCCTTGCATCCCTGGGATGAATCCCACTTGATCATAGTGTATAATTTTTTTAATATGTTGCTGTAGTCTAATTACTAATATTTTGTTAATAATTTTAGCATCTCGGTTCATCAAGGATATTGGCCTATAATTTTCTTTTCTTGTTGTGTCTTTATCTGGTTTTGGTATCAGAGTTACGTTGGCCTCATAGAATGAGTTTGGGAGAGTAGTGTCTGTTTCAATTGTTTGGAATAGTTTGAGGAGAATTGGTACTAACTCCATTTTAAAATCCCGATAGAATTCAGCTGTAAAGCCATCTGGACCCAGACTTTTTTTGTTGGAAGATTGTTAATTACCACTTCAATCTCCTCACTTGTTATTGGCCTGTTCAGGTTTTCTCTCTTCTTGGTTCAGTCTTGGTAATTTATATGTGTCTAGAAACTTATCCTACCTTCCAGATTTTCAAATTTGTTGTTATAAGGTTGTTTATAATAGTCTCTAGTGATCCTTTGTATTTCTGTGGTATCAGTTGTAACGTCTCCCTTTTCATTTCTGATATTTGTTATTTAGGTCTTCTCCTTTTTTTGTCAATCTAGCTAATGGTGTGTCTATTTTGTTTATCTTCTCAAAAACCAACTTTTAGTTTTGTTGATATTTTCTATTATTTTGGGGGGTCTCTATTTCATTTAGTTCTGCTCTGATCTTAATTATTTCTTACCATCTACTCCCGTTAGGCTTGGATTGTTGTTTTTCAAGCTCTTTGAGGTGTAGTATTAGGTCATTTATTTGAAGTATTTCCATTTTTTTGATATAAGCATTTACTGCAATAAATTTGCCTCTTACTACTGGTTTCGCAGTATCCCAGAGGTTTTAGTATGATGTATCTTTATTTTCATTAGTTTCTAGGAATTTTTTGATTTGCTGTTTAATTTCTTCTTGGACCCTTAGGTCATTCAAGAGCCTATTATGTCTTTTTCATGTATTTGTATAGCTTCTAGCATTTTGCTTATTGTTTATTTCCAGTTTTAGTCCATTGTGGTCTGAGAGGATTGTTGGAATGATTTCAATTTGTTTTAAATTTGCTGAGGCTAGATTTGTGACCTAATATGTAGTCTATCCTGGAGAATGTACCATGAGCTGATGAGAAGAAAGTGTATTCTTTAGCTGTTAGGTGAAATGTTCTGTATATATCTGCCAAGTCCAGCTGGTCTAGGGTGTAGACTAAATCCTGTGTCTCTTTGTTGACTTGTTGCCTGGAAGTCCTGTCCCATACTGACAGAGGGGTGTTCAGGTCACCCACTATTAATGCATTATGTCCTATCTCCTTCTTTAGGTCTAAGAGTGTTTGCTTAATATATCTGGGTGCTCCAGTATTGGGTGCATAAATGTTTATGATTGCTATGTCTTCTAGCTGGATAGTTCCCTTTATAATATATAATGACCTTCTTTGTCTTTTTTTAATGTTTTTTGGTTTAAAGTCTATTTTGTCCAATATAAGAATAGCTACTCTTGCTCATTTTTGGCTTCCATTTGCATGGTATATCTTTTTCCATCCCTTCACTTTTAGTTTGTGTGTGTCTTTACAGGTGAGGGGGGTCTCTTGAAGACAGCATATACTTGGACCTAGCTTTTTAATCCAGTTAGTCTGTGTCTTTTGAATGGGTGTTTAGTCCATTCACATTTAGAGTAGTTATTGAGAAGTGTTGTTTAATTCCTGTCATTTAATTGCTACTTATTTAGGTGGTTTAAATATATTTTGATCATTATTTACCCTTTTATTTCTCTTCTTCAATGTGAGTTGGGAATTTAAGGGGAATGACTTAGCTTATTTCTCTTTCATGCTGGCATTTTTGTTTTAATGGTGGGTTTTGCTCTTTCTTGTGCGTTTGTGATGGTGGTCACCATTATTCAGATTCCAGATGAATGACACCCTTGAGAATTTCTTGCAGGGCTAGTCGTGTGGTGGTGGACTCCCACAACTTTTGTCTGTCTGGGAAATACACTATTTCTCCTTTATCTTTGAAGGAGAGCCTTGCTGGGTAAAGAATTTTTAGCTGGCAGGTATTTTCTTTTAGTATTTTGAATATATCGTCCCCCTCCCTTCCTCCCTCCCTCCCTCCCTCCCTTCCTTCCTTCCTTCTTTCTTTCTTTCTTTTTTTTGTCTTTTTCGTGACCGGTACTCAGCCAGTGAGTGCACGGGCCATTCCTATATAGGATCCGAACCCACAGCGGGAGTGTCGCTGCGCTCCCAGCGCTGCACTCTCCCCAGTGCGCCACGGGCTCGGCCCTATCGTTCCACTTTCTTCTAGCCTGTAGGGTTTTGGTTGAAAAGTCTGCTGTTATTTTGATGGGGGTTCCCCTATAAGTGACGTGAAGTTTTTCTCTTGCTGCTTGTAGAATTCTCTCTTTGTCTTTGAGCTTTGCAAATGTAACTATAATATGTCTTGGGGAGGATCTTTTTGGGTTGAATCTGTTTCAGGACCTTTGAGCTTCCTGGATCTGAAGGTTTGCATCTCACCCTATACCTGGGAAGTTCTCTGTTACTATTTCCTTGAGTAGGTTTTTGATACCTTTTCCTTTCTCCTGCCCTTCAGGAATATACACAATTCAGATGTTAGAGTGCTTGAGGTTGTCTGCTATCTCTCTCAGATTTTCCTCATTATTTTTAATTCTTTTTTCCTTTTTTTGTCTGCCTGAGTTATTTCAAAAAGACCATCTTCAAGCTCTGAAATTATTTCTTGTGCTTGCTCTACCCTGCTGCTCAAGCTCTCAGTTGTGTTTTTTATTTCATTGAGTGAGTCTTTCATTTCTAGAAGTTCTGCTACACTCTTTTTTATGGTATTAATCTCTTTGTAGATTTCCTCCTTCATCCTCCTTCATATTCTGGATGTTTTTTCTTGTTCCATTGTGTTCTCTGAGTCTTCCTTTATTTCTCCAAGTTTTCTTAAGATAATTGCTCAAAATTCTTTTTCAGGCATTTCAAGGATTCCCTGTTCCATGGAGTCTGACTTTGGAGCATTACTGTATCCTTTTGGTGGTGTCATTTCTTCTTGATTGCTTGTACTTCATATTTTTTGGCTGGCGCATGGTCATTTGGTAGGGGGTTTGTTTCTTCTATTACACTGACGTTGGCTGTGCAGTGGCCATGGTTGCTACTGTGGGGAGTGAATTGTCTTTCCTTGAGAGTAGGTGTGGTGGTGGTTATGTTAAACCACTTTGGTTCCCATTCGAGACTCTATGTCAAAGGATGAGCCCCTAGTGCCATGGAGTTCTGCTGGGCCAAACTCAGTGGGTCAGATCAGTAAGCTGCTGCTTCCCCCTGGGTCTGAGGTGGGCAGAGGAGCCAGGTCCAGCCGCATGATTCTGCTCACTGGTGCTGCTGCTGGCTGCTGCTGGCAGGCTCACCTGAGCAGCACCAGTTGGACACTGTTTCTTAAAGGATGGCACAACAGAAAACAGTGGACACAAGCAACATTAGAAGAGAAGCATTAGAAGAAGTTGCTGAGGCTAAGAAGTCCAAAGTCCATCTGGTGGTGGCAACAGCGACCCAGGGGTCTCACATTGCAAGATGGTGGAAGCAGAGAGAGACAGACTCTTTTTCTTTTAAAGCCCTCAGAACCATGCCCTTGACCTCCATTTTTAATCCATTCACTACTGTACGGTCCTACAATCCAATCATCTCTTCAAGGCTCCACTTTTCAATTACCATAATAGGATTTCCCACCCTCTTAACAGTCACAGTGGGGACTAAGTTCTAATACATAAAACTTGGGGGACACAGTTCAAGCTTCTGGGAGTTTGGGGGGACATAATTCATTACAATCCCTTTGGCTCTTTTTTTTACCATAGGTCCACTCTCACTCTCACGCTTCCTTTCTAGCTCTCTCTCTGTGCATCTTCTCCAATATCCTAAACTTTCTCATAATAGCCCCTTTTAGGACTGTAAATAATATTCAGGATTCTTGAGAGCTGTATCCTCATTTTACACCAGAGAAGACAGACCCCATGGTGGGTGACTTTTTGAAGGTTACAGAGTTAAAGCATATGGTTGTCATCCAGACCTGTCCTCCTCTGTGTCCTTGTTTTTTGTTTTTTTTTTTTTAAAGATGACCAGTAAAGGGATCTTAACCCTTGACTTGGTGTTGTCAGCACCACGCTCAGCCAGCGAGCCAACCAGCCGTCCCTATATAGGGTCCAAACCCGTGGCTTTGATGTTATCAGCACTGCACTCTCCCGAGTGAGCCACGGGCCAGCCCTCTCTGTGTCCTTGTTTTATGCGTTTCAATGACAGTTCTGCATCCCAGGTGTCTACACATTTCCTCTTCCTTCAGGCCCAGTGTTAAGTATACACCATGTCCCCTCTATTTGGTACTTCACAAATACTTGTCTCTCACAAAGATGGCCTCTGCTTTCCAAATTTATTCCATTTGCAAAAGAGACATCAGCATGTGTCACAGGAGGATCTCAGGAGTCCAGGCCTTAAGTGAACGGCTGTTTCTGTTCCCATGCCTGGGCCTGGAAGATTTCCGATTTTCCACATCTCATCTTCTGCTTAGGGCTCTTTTGGCCGGAGGAAATGTCCCTTCTCACCTCCTCTCATTATTAAGAGAGACTTGATTTTATCCATGGAAGCAAGAGAGCAAGGATGACCAGGTTGGTTTTTATCATTTTTTATCAAGACCACACTTTCATTTCTTCCCCTATGACTAAGATTGCCTCCTCTATTCTGCATGTAGCTGTGACTCTTCTGCATCTAACCAACTCTCAGGACCTCTGACCATAAGCCTCACCTGCTTCTGTATCCATCCAGCTTCTCATCCAGGTCCAGGCACCTACTGCACTCTGTAGAGCAGAGCAGTGTGTTGCCTGAGGTTCTGGGAATGTCTTCACTGGATGTGGTATTTGGCCACTCAGAGACCCACAAATGTCAAAGTATCTTCCTTGAAGTCCAAGCTTTCCCTCTACCCTAGGGCTGCCCATTCACCTTTGACAGCCACACGTAATCAGCGTGATCTTCCCATCAAGGTGCAGCGAGGGGCAGGGGGAGTGGTCACTGGAGGCCCCGAAAGAGACAAAAATTGAGCCTCTGGTCAGGAAATGACGAAAACAGGGGAGAGACTGGAGGCTTCAGATGAGGCGTACCTCAACTTTCAGCCAAGTTCTGGTACTTAGGTAGGAGAAAGATATTTGAGAGCAATACTGAGAGTCCACTTCACGTCATTTTATTGAAAATACAAACACCTTTTCAGAATTTTCCATGTTGTAGAAACTTTGGTAGGTGCTGGGAATATAAACTGCAATAAAACAATGCTGTTATCTTTGTTGGGCTTTTCGTGTAGTGATAAGAAAGACAAGTCGTTCCAAGCCCTCTGTAAAGTTTCCGAGAGACCTGGATAGTACACGGGAAGGGAAGCTGCAGGCCACAGGGCTGTTCGTCAGTATGAATCAACCCATGGAGGGCAAAGTGAAAACTGCAGCCAGATACATCCTCGTGTGGCCTCTGGCTATATGGATACGCTATGTCCTCAGGCAAGTTGCTTCAGTGAGCACTAGGAAATAAAATCCCACCACTGGGACTCTTCCTTTCACTGTCCTGACCTTCTCTGTACCGCAGACTTGAGTCTTACGACCAACTCGTTTCCTTCCTACAACCAGCCACATGGAGCTCACAGGCGCGTACCCCTGGAATTCTTCTCACTGTGTCTGGGCCTCCGTGCTGCTCGGAGAGCCCTGCAGGTGCCTTTTGTCAGCTCCCATTTCCTCCCCCCCACCTCATTACTCTACGCCTCTCACACCTTCTTCAAGCATCCCATTTGGAGTCTTCTTCCCATTCTTATCAAATAACCCCCCCAAAGCAGTTCTCATATCATTGAAACCAGCATGTGTAAACTGTATAACATCTTACTGTAGAAGATACCAGTTCATACTTTACTGCATCCACCACTGATTGGCAGCACATGACTGAGGGTCCCTCCAGTGTTTGAGTTTACACAACTGCTATTTTTGAAACAGAAATGAATTGATCATCTTTTCTTGCAATGATAGAAGGAGAAGCTATGTCTCAGAGCATTAGAGCTGCAGTTTTCTGGTCCTACCAGCTCATGGTCTGACTCTGCAAAGGATATTTGCAATTTGACACAAATCTTTAAATTTCTCTCTGACATGTTTTTATATCCCCTGTAACTCTACTGTAAAACTAATGCAAACAGAGTCTCATGCTCTACAGACAGAAACACTCAGTTCAACCAAGGAAAGTACATTCGTGTTCCTCCCTTTGATGGGTTGACTGTCATGAAGGGAGTGTGTGTGGTGATTTACAGATGTTTCACTCTATAAAAGTAAAGTATAAAAACAAGATTGTGAAGCTTGATTTTAATTGGGATGATTCTAGAATAAATGACCTAGTCAGGTTAGACCACTGGAGAAGGAAAGAACAGCAACTGAGGCTCACAAGAAGGAAGTAAAGGAAGCCCATCCGACACAGCTTCTTTCAGCAGTTTGGACTATGGGCGAACCTCTCTGTTCTCTCCAGCCCATCCATCTCTATTCCCCCAGAAATCAGACACAATATCATTTGGAACTTTCCATTATCCCAGACAGCAGACAATACACTGACTATACCTGAGCAGATGACCCCTGCGTCCTCCCCGTGATTGCAGTTGTGCTGCCCCCAGCCCCGGGAAGGGCACTTCCACACGTGGGACTCGTTTCCTGTGCAGTTCAGTGTTCAGTTCGTCCAGCCAGATGGGCCCAGATCCCGCCCCAAAGTGAGCAGAGACCGTGGCATTGAGGGCCTCTCCACAGCCCAGCTGTCTGCACACCACGTGGGTATCACTCAGGTCCCAGCTGTCATCGTAGACGGTGCCCCAGGAGCCCTGGTGAAGAATCTCCACTCTCCCGGCGCAGCGACTGTCCCCGTCCACCAGGGGGAGCTGTCTGCTCTCTGGGGAGAGAGAGAGAGAGTCCAGTCAATGGGGCATTTGTACAGGGAATGGGGCTGCTGGTGTTGTGGGACATTCTCATCTGAGCAGTTGGCAGCACTGTTTTCTGAGGCTGCAGAGCCTGATGGGTCAAAGAAGGAGACGCTGCATTGTGGCAGCAGTGGGGTCTGGTTCCCTACAGAAAGGGTTAGAGCACAGGGAATTTAATTAAATTGAAAATAATCTAGTGAGTAGCTTGAGATCTAAGATGTTGCCATCAGTGTTAACCCTCTGCTCTGTAGAATTCGGGATAGGATCTGAGGAGGGTAAACTGGAACTGTCAGAATCTCCACTCTGAACAGCTGACAGTATCTTTCTCCGAAGAAGTTCAGTCAAAGAGTCACTGTAAGGGCACAGCAGCTGGATTTATTTCTTATAAATCACACACACTCACGTCCAACATCCACACCCACACCCACACATTTCAGTATCATTAACCCGGGAGTTAGAAAGATTAGAGCAAAAGAATAAAGTCAGGAACGGGGTCAGCTCATCAGCAGCGTCAGGTGGCAGCCGTGAGCCCAGGACCGATCAGAACTGTTTCTGGTAGTTGTCACTCAGAGCTCCCAAAAAAGTGGACTGTGAGACAGGTCACGGTTTACCCCGGAGTGCTTCGTTCCTGATTCTAGGATTCCGGTTACAGAGCTGGACACTTATTTCAAGACATGTGATCCTCTTTGAGTAGATTTGGCAGCCTCACGTGACAGAGGATGTCAGATGATACTGCCGCCGGCCGGACGCCACTGGGAACCACACATACTGCTTTTCCCCTTGCAGAAATCTAATCCCTGCTTGGACTTTACATCAGAAGTGGCTGTTATTCAAAATTTGGAGTTCTTTCTTCTCTAGGGGAAATTTTATGTGTTTCTAACAGCACCACAGAGCAGAGAGGTAGGTTAGATTCCTGCTCTGAAATCACTTGAACAGACAATTTGGACAGACCCATTGTGTTATTGTCTTTCTTTTTAAATATGAGAAGAGTGATGTAAGGAGACGTTAAATAAGGCCCATCAATGTTTCACTTTAAGTAAACGTTGAAGCAGAAAATCAAACCTAGAACTACAATGGAGGAGCTCACGACAGGTCAGTGCTCCTAACGGGCACGACTGAAAAAGCTGGAAGTGTAAAGAAGACTTAAAGCATCAGATACCCGTGGAAATAACATGGACTAAATATGCCAAACTTCCAGAGAAAGGTAATTCTAGAGTTTATTCAAGGATCTACAGGGTATTTTTTCTTAAAGGGAATTTCCCAATACAGCGCATGAGCTAATGGCTCAGCATTTGGGCCTATGCAGCGCAGGGGACGGCTGCTGGAAAGAGAAGCCCGCCACCATCAAACGACACGTTACCTCCTCCAATATTTGCCCAGTATTAAAGCTGTGAAGCGCAGAAGGCTAAACACCTTGGAAAGCAGAGTAGACACTTTCTCAGTTTTTGGTCCTGAGTGAACAAAGACGCCCAGGTTTTCAACTGAACGCCCTGAATGCCCACGTTGTAGGAACAGAGGCAAACAAGAGGCAGACGGACTGGACCCACCCTGCACCTCGGACTCGCTCCAGCTCAGTTCTGGGCTGGATTTTGGTATTGGGTGATCAGCATACCCTCTCCTGTCTGCCTAGCAGAACGAAAAGACTAATCTTTTCAGATGTCAGAAAATATATCTGGAGTACCTTACTTTTTTCATATAAAATTTCCAGCTTTCAATAAAAAATTATGTTGCATGTAAAAATATGGGATTACATGGCAAATTAGCAAAGTGGGGAAAAAAAGAAGGCATAAGGACTTGTAATAAAGATGTTGAAATTAGCAGGTAAAGACCTTAACTATGATCATTGTATTCAAGAAAATAGAGGAAAGGAGAGAACAAAGAAGTGAGTGAAAAGGGGTTAGTGAGAAACTGGTAAAGCGCTACAAAAAATGATGACTTTGTGTAATGTTGAATATACTAATTATCCTGATTTGAGTGTCACAGACTGCACACAGGTATTGATATTCAATGCTGTACTCCACAAATATAAAAAATCAACTGTGTTTCAATAAAAAAACTTTAACAGAGGATTTGAAATATATAAAAACTTCAAAAGAGCACTCACCAACTGAAAATAAAATGTGCAGAATTAAGAATTGAAAGAATAGGTTTAAAAGCAGTTTACACAGAACTGAAGACAAAATTAGTAACTTAGAACTCAAGTCAAAAGAAAACTTCAGAACTGAAAGACACAGAGGAAAAAGACTGGTAGAAAAAAATAGAGATTACAAGACATTTGGAACATATTCAAAGGGTCTGATAGGGAACTGGAGTCTTAGAAAGGAGAGACAGGGAGGAGCGTAAGGAGGAGGGGACGAGAGAGAAGCAATTTTTTTGAAGAGAAAATTGATGAAAATTTTCCAAAGTAGATGAAAGGTATCAACTCACATATTTAAGAAGCTCAGAGAACTCCAAGAAAGATATAAAACCCCCATATCTAGTAAATGTGGAAATCAAAGGAAAAGTGGAAAATTTGGATTAATAACAAAAGTATTAATATAAAAAAGGCAAATAAGGAGAGAAAAAGGAACATAAAGCAGGTTAGCAAATGATAGATACTAACCCAATGATATCCATAATTTCATTTAAAGTAAATGGATTAGATACTCAAAGTACAAATAAATCTAGGTAAAACAACAGAATCCAAGTACACAGTGCTTGCAATATACTCACTTATATGTGAGGGCAAAGACAGATTAAAAGTAAAATGATGGAAAAATTATATATACTATGTCAACACTAGCCATAAGAAAACTGGTTTAGCCCGACCAGTATCACAAAAAGTAATACTAGTTATACTAGATACACAAAGTACACTGATTTATAGAGGGATTTTTCATGATTATAGTGCAGTAAACTGTTAGTAGAGATATTATAGATATTAAAATTCTAGAGAGATGTCAAAACACGGCTTTACTAAATGGAACAATAGGAACAATACTTGACAATGAAAAGAAGAAATAGAAGAATCCACAATTGAAACGCGGGAACTTTAATATAACGCTTTCAATAGCAGGTAGACCAAGCAAACAAAAAGGAAGAAAGAACATAGTACATGTAAAATAGTATAATTAACAAATTGAACTAAATACCGTATTTAGAGCAACGCGCCCAACAATGAAAGAATTCACATTACTGTACATGCACGTGAAACATGTATCAAAATTGACCATATTATAGGACAAAAACTCTCAGATAATTGAATTCATAGAGTATTTCCTCTGACCACAGTGGAAACAAATTAATGATTAATATGAAATTCAGCTAGCAAGTCCTAAATGTTGGGAAATTAAGCAATAGTCTTTTAAAAAATACCTGAATCAAGAAAGAAATAAAAAAGTTAGAAAATATTGTGACATAGTGATGTGAATATATGATGTAACTAACCTTCTCTAATGCCACTAAAGCAGTGCCTAAGAGAAATTTATAACCTAGATTGCATGATTTAGAAAAGAATACTGGAAGTAAAAAAATATATCCTTCCATTTAAGAAAGTAGAATAAGATTGGCAAATAAAACTTAAAGGAACCAGAAGTTTGGAATTAACAAAGGCCAGAACAAAAATTAATGAAATAGAAGGCAAACATAAGGTAGAGAAAATAACCCTTCAAATGTGATTCACTGAAAATACTAATAAAATTGATAAACATGTAGTACTAGTCAAGGACACAGAGAAAACCAACTTACCAACACCAAGAATGAAATCACAGACATTACAACAAGTCATTTAGATATGTTTTTGGTATCACTTGTATTGAGAAATAATTCACACGCCATGAAATTCACCCATTTAATTGTACGATTCAATGGCTTTTAGTACGTTCACAGATTTGTGCAAACACCGCTGGACTGTGTGTTAGAACATTTTTGTCACTCTAAAAAGAAACCCTGTATCTGTTCGATGTCACCTTCAAACTCCCCATCCCCTCCAGCCCTGGGCAACCACTAATTTACTTTGTGTCCCCATAGATTTGCCTATTCTGGACATTTCATATAAATGTAATCATAAAATATATGGTCTTTCATGACTGTCTTCTTTCATTTAGCGTAATGTCTTCAAGGTTTATCCATGTTGTAGCATGTTTCAGTACTTCACTTTATTTCTGTGGCTGAATAACATTCGATTGCATGGATGTACTAAGTTTTCGTACTCCACTCATCAGTTGACGGTCACTGGGTTGTTTTTGCCTCTTGGCTATTACGAATAATGCTGTGATGAACATTCTTGTACAAATTTTACTGTGAACATATGTCTTCATCTCTCTTGCGTATATATCTAAAAGTGCAATTGCTGGGGTCTTATGGTGCTATCTTTAATATTTTGAGAAATGGCCTGACTTTTCTTACGAAGTGTCTGCACCATGCTATATTCCTATCAGCAGTGTATGAGACTTTCAATCTCTCCACACCCTCTCACACACTTGTTTTATCTGCCTTTCTGAATCCAGACATCCTAGTGAGTGTGAGTGGCATCTCGTCATAGTTTTGGTTTGCATTTCCCTGCAACTAATGATGTTGTGCATCTTTTGATGTGGTAATTGGTCATTTGCATATCTTCTTTGGAGAAATGTCTATTCAAATCCTCAATCCTTTGACCATTTTAATTGGGTTATTTGTATTTTAATTATTGAATTGTAAGAGTTCTTATATATGCTACATACAAGTTCTTTATATATGATTTTCAAATATTTTCTCACAATCTGTGGATTGTCTTTTCACTTTCTTGAAAGTGTTGTTTGAAGCACAAAAATTTTTAATTTTAATAAATTCATATTTATCTACTTTTCATTTGATTGCTTGTGCTTTGGTGCCATATTAAAAATGCTTTTCCCAGTCCAAGCTCACAACTTTATTTGTATGTTTTCTTCTAGGAGTTTTATGTTTTTAGCTTCTCCATTTAAGTATTTTAGCCAGTTTCAGTGCATTTTTTAATATGGTGAGGTGCAGTCCAGTTTCCTTCTTTTGCATATTGATACTCAGTTGTTGCAGTATTATTTGTTGAAGAGACTCTTTCCCATTGAATTGTCTTGGCAACCTTGTTCAAAATCAACTGACCATAAATGTGTGGGTTTATTTCAGAACCCTCAATTTCATTCCATTGATATTATATATGTCTACCTTTATAGTCATTACATATGTCTTACCTATCATATATGTCAGTACCATACTCTTTTAATTACTGTAATTTTCTAATAAGTTTTAAAATCAGGAAGTGTAAATCTTCCAGAACTTTGTTCTCCTTTTCTACAATTGTTTTGGCTATTCAAGGTCCCTTGTATTTCCATGTAAATTTTAGAATCACCCGATCAATTTCTGCAAAGAAGAAACTTGGTATTCTGATAAGGAGACTGTCATTAAATCAGAGCCATATGGAGGGTCAAATGTGATCTGAGGTGTTATTCTGATCACCCAGGCTACTGGACATAACAGACCCAAATTTCTTCTTAATGAGCGTATCCATAATTTAGATCTTCAGGAGTGCCAAATATAGCACAAGAAGAGCAAACCATCATCTCAAAAAGGCTTTCTTCAAATAACAGATGTAAATCACAACCTTGTCCACCCATTACCTCTTACCCCTTCTCCTTCCTTATTTTGTTCTATATAACACATCATATCATAATATAATATCAAATTTAACTATGTGTTTATATCATTGTCGATCAATCTTCCTTCAGAATCTGTTTTATGAATCATTTTCCTTTATATTCAGTTCACTGCTATGTTAAAAGTACTTGCAAACTTTTCTGACACAAAACACTCAAGAAATATTTGTTGAATAGATGAAT
The DNA here is from genome assembly GCF_027409185.1 of Cynocephalus volans. Classification (NCBI taxonomy): domain Eukaryota; kingdom Metazoa; phylum Chordata; class Mammalia; order Dermoptera; family Cynocephalidae; genus Cynocephalus; species Cynocephalus volans. Next base: position 107,568,407 of record NC_084471.1, on the reverse strand, counting down.
TAATGAGTGAATGAATCAGGAAAAAACAACAATAGCTTTAGATCCCCAACAAACTCAGATAATGGTTTTATCATATAAAGAATATATAGCCATACATAATATATTTTAAAAAATAAAATTAAGATGTGCAAAACACAAGGGATTATTAAAAATGACCACCACAGGGCCGGCCCGTGGCTCACTTGGGAGAGCGTGGTGCTGGTAACACCAAGTCAAGGGTTGAGATCCCCTTACTGGTCATCTTTAAAAAAAAATGACCACCACATTTGAAAAAGAGACAGATGGAATATGGAAAATAGAATGAGAGCATATAACACATGTATAATTGGGGCTCCAGGGGAGGCCGAAGGGTTTGAGAGGGAGAGAAGGCAAAAGCAAGCACAAGCAAACTTGGAAGAGGCTGTATTTGAAAACACAATGAGTGAGAATTTCCAAGTGATGCAAACAAGTCAAAATATATAAACAATGGAAAAAAATACACATATAATAACTATCAGTTAAAAACAAGAATATCAAGTTAGATATTAAAAATAATACAGCCAAATGCTCTTTGTAAGAGAAACATCTAAAATAGGCACAGGAAATCTGAAAATAACGGGATAAAGATATATGGGGTGATGTTGGTCAAAGGGTACAAAGTTGCAGTTATGAAGGATGAATGTCTGGAGACCTAATGTACAGCATGGTGACTATAGTTAATAACAGAGTTCTGTATACTGGAAATTTGCTAAGTAAATGTCCATCAGCTGATGAATGAGTGGATGAAATGTATCCATACAATGCAGCACGTTCTCATTGTGCCATAAAAAGAAGTGGGTACTGACACATGCTACAACATGAATAAACCTTGAAAATATTATGCTGAGTAAACTAAGCCAGTCAAAAAATCCCACACATTATCTGATTTCATTTATATAAAATATACACAGTAGGTAATAGGTAAATCCATAGAAACGGAAGGAAGATTAAAGGTTGCCAGGGGCTGGGGGAAGGAAGAAATGGAAAATGACTGCTCGAATCAAGGGATTTCTTTTCAGATGGTGAAAGATCCCAGACTTTAGGCAGTGGTGATGGTTGCAAAATATTGCTAATGTACTTTAGGCCACAGAATTGTATAATTTAAAATGGTGAATTTTATGTTAAGTGAATTTTACCACAACAATTAAAAAAACAGTGAGGAAGAGGATGATGAAGCAAATAGGGCAGAGTGTTAACATTTGGGGGCCTTTGTTCAATATCAAAATGTATGTACTTTTTCTTTTTTTGGGAATGTAAAAAATGTATGTACTTTTTCTTTTTTTTTCTGTAAATCTGAAATTACTTTAAAATTTTAAGAATTACTTTTAAAATTGTTTAAAACTGGGGCAAAAACAAGAAAATAAAAACTGAGATATATTAATAAAAGACAAAATAGACTTTAATATTCAAAGCATCATTAGGAACTAGAAGATAAAACAATAATGTATAATATTTCAATTCACTAGGAAGATATAATAATTTAAAACCTATATGTACTTAATTAAAAGCCTCAAAATATACAATTCAATGATTGATAGAAATATGGAGATCACATCTACCTCAATAAATGACAGGTGAAGCAAAAAAAATCCCCCAAATTAGAAGATTTGAATTATGCTACTAACATGCTATTAGCACCAATCAACACAGTAAGCATGTACACATTTCTATCAAGCCTAGATGAAACATTAGAAAACTGACTAGGTAACCACCTATTGAACAAGTCAGCAAATGTCAAAGAATCAATATAATACTGATCACATTTTGTGACTGTGATGAAATTATGTTTCATGAGGAATATTTGAATTAGAAATTCAAAAATAGACAAAAATTCCCCATATATCTTGAAATTAAAAAATGTTCAAATTGTTTGAAGTTCAGACTTCACAAAGTAAAAATAGTTGAAAATGAAAATAAAATTTCTACTATTTTTATACATATGAAATGCTGCTAAAGTAGTACATAGAAATTTACAACTACAAGTGCTTGTACTCTAAGAGGTTAAAAAAAAGCTGATATGAATTTAGTAAAAATTCCTTTAAATTGAGAAGAAAGGAATAATTCCCAAGAAGTTAGAGAGAATAGTAATAATAAAGAGAAGAAAATGTATAATAGTGGAAAAATGATAAAATAGAGCAGATCACAAGTTCCAGAAGTGGTTCTCTGGGAAAAACTAATAAAATAGAAAAAAACATGTGAAAAACATGTCATATCCTGTATATATTTTGTCGATAAAGATGACAGAATTTTTCTGATAGATTAGATATGAGATGTCAGAGAAAAAAAAGCACCAGGGAGGGCCCCAAGGTTTCGGCGTGAGCTGTGGGTGGAGCACATCAAGTATGTTTTTTGAGGGCGGGAGTGGAGAGAGCTGGAGTTCAGTTTTGGACGTGGTAACCTGAGAGGTGTGCCTGATAACCAAAGTGGCCAGGCATGTAGACAACAGGATAGACAAGTGTGGACATGGTGGGAGAGACCTGGCCTAGAGATATAAATATATTAGTTGATGATATATAAATATTTAAAACTATGAGATTTAAATGTGATCACCAAAGGTGTGGTGGAAACGTTAAAGAGAAGAGAATCTGGGATTGAGTCCCTGGGATACCCAATTATTAAGAGTTTGGGCGAACAGGCTGACCTAGCAAACATCCTTGGAAAGAATGGCCAGTGAGGTAGAGTAAAAACTAAGGCAGTGTGGTGTCTTAGAAATTGGGTAAAGAAATGTACCGAGAGGAGGGAGTGATTATCTATGCTAAATACTACTGGTGTATCGAGCAAAAATTACACAAACAGTAACTGAGAATTGATCATTGAATTTAGCAATGTGGTGATCACTGATGGGCTTTATAGGGGAAGTTTCAGTAGAGTGAGGGGGCAGGAAAGCCCCATTGTGATTCAGAAAGAGAATAGATAGAAGAAAATTGCAGACCGTGATTGTAGACTGCTCTTGTGCGGGATTTTGCTGAAAAGGGGAGCAAAGGAAAGGAGCAGTAACTGTTAAGGAAGTGAGGCCCAGAGAAATTTAGTTGTTCATTTGTTGAAGATAGGAGATGTAACATGTTTGCATGTTGGCAGACATTCAGTAGGGAGTGAAAAGTGGTGGGATACGATTGAGGGGGAGAATTTCTGGAGGCATGCCTTATAGTGGGCTTGGGGAGTGGGGTCCAGCACACAGGTGGAGTTACTGGATACACAGGAGATAATGGACCTATAGGGAAAGTGGAGAATCGCTGATAGGCAAAGAGATAGGGTGGGGGGTTTCTAGGAAGTCTCTTTCTGATTGCTTTAATTGGAATTGGAATAAGGCTGACATCTTTTAACCAGGTTGCTAAGTAATTAAATGTATCCATGTTATGACTGCTTTTTAAATTTGTAATTAAAAAAAATACATGTCTAAAATGTAAATCATATCTGGTGCAAATAATATAACACCATCACACACACACACTAAAACAAATTCTGATACAAATAAGATTTTAAATGTTGTTTAGTGAAACTGTAAAATTATTTTTGAAAAATAAAACTTGATTAAAAGTAATTTGGGGATGAAAAATGGCACTCAAAGCATGCCTTTAAAGGCAGTAATCATTATAGAGTGGACCATGTAAAAAATGTCCCCCCATACACAACCCTAAGAACATTAGTATGAAAAAAATAAATTGGGGAAAATATTTACGAAATAAGAAAAATAGTAAATAATGTTAGTTTATAAAGAGTTCCCAATTATGAAAATGGTTATGATAAATATTCTAGAGATAAGATAAAAATGGTTAAGGCAAATATCTTAGGGCTACACTATAAGAAAGAAGATAATATTTTTGTATATAGGGTCAATATGGATTTAAAATATATTATGTACTTGTGCAAAATTATAGACAATAATACTCTCAGTTAATATTATTGAGAATTAAGGTTACTGAAAACTATTCTTTTTTTTTTTTTTTAAGGATGACCGGTAAGGGGATCTTAACCCCTGACTTGGTGTTGTCAGCACCACGCTCAGCCAGTGAGCAAACCGGCCATCCCTATCTATATGGGATCCGAACCCGCGGCCTTGGTGTTATCAGCACCACACTCTCCCGAGTGAGCCATGGGCCAGCCCTGAAAACTATTCTTATGGACAAATAGGCAATATATATCAGAAGCATTCGAAATGGTTATCTTGAGAAAATAATAGTGGATTTTCCATTAAGTCAATGTATATTTTCATAATACCTTTATCACAGCATTGTAATTGAAAACGTAAACATATAACAAATGGGTTTAGGTAAATGAGTTATGATTCAATAATAAGGTAAAATGCTGGCATCCGGACAAATGACATTGATGATATTTTAACGGGACAGAAAGAAACTCAAAATATATTGCTAGTTTAGAAAATCGATATAAAATGATGTACAAGAATGTTCCAACTTAATTGTTTCTGGGTGTGTGTGTTTAGGGACTGCAACACGCCCTGTACTAACGCAGAGATTTGGAGTTCAGAAGGGACCTCAAGGGAGCTGGCAGATCCTGATTCTCACTGTAGAGACTCTTGTAATTGCCAGGCTCAGGAAATCGTTAATGCTCTCTGGCAGTATGATACCAAGGTTGAAATCTCACAAGTACAGTGGGTAAACTCACATGAACAGAGTGCTTTAATACATGAACATGGGCTTTAATCATATGATTCTACAAAAAGTTCTACCCGAGAAAAAATTATGCTTATTTGAGTGAATTGTGATTTCCTCTTCGCCTAATGAGATATTTATTCACTGCTCTCATACCTGGAGAGACCAAAATGGAATCAGCAAGTCAATTTTATATTTCATTTTGAGAGTCCACCTCTATGCCAAGAGCCGGAAAAGCCTGGAAAAGGACAGCCATCACTGGCATATGGCCAATGCCCAAGGAACTGGATCTCCAAGATATATAATAAGGGAGTGAGAAGCAGAACTTATTGCTCCTGCTGGGAGAGGTGGACGTCCCCAGAGAAGAGGAGCAGAGACTTCTGACTGAAGGGGCTTGAAATAGGGCAGCAACATGAGATAGAGAAGAGACAGAGAGGTGAGGGGCCTCGCTGAAGCATCCACGACCAAGGGCCACTCCTCTCCCCAGGTATGTGGCTAGGTTATTCTCATTTCAAGAGGTCAAATACTGATATTTTGAATTCTCCTGAACCAGGTGCCCAGTGGAAACCAGATTTCCTATAAAGTCTGAGAGACCTACAAAAGAGAAAATTTGACCACAAGGGCATTCACAAGCACAGGTTCTTCCTAAATAGCAGATCCTTTAGAATATCATAGAGCAAGCTTGAGTACTCCACAGGGCAGAGAAAAATCGACCAGGAGAGGCACGTCTGGAAGTCTCTAAGGCTACATCTCTGTTCTGCCTTTCATGCTACTATCAATCCATCTGTGAGCACCTACATTTGGCATCAGTTTTCTCTGCTGCACAACGGGGTTGGAGGACCAACAATCCAAGAGGTAAGAAAGGAAATGTCACAGGCAGGAAGATAAAGCTGTGCCAACAACCAGGGCTGAGGAAAGACTACACGAAAGCAGAAAATGTCTGAGCTGTGGGTTTGTGGGGAAGTAAGAGAAACTCAAAGCCAGGCTCAGACTGCAGCTGCAGGGTTATCTGGGGTATGATTATAGTTCATACCGGGAGGGCTTTCTTTAGAGGCAGGAAGGTTTCCATATGTGTCCTCATCGTATACACATACACATAGAGCATCACCACCACTGCCATCTTTACAACCAAATCCAGCAGCCTGGCTCAGAGAGTGCTAGTTCTACAGACTCCTGTCTAAAGACTGGATATTCCACTGCATAGATGTGTTCCTGTTCACACACGGAGCCTCCACATGCTCTTCAAACTCCCCTCCACCCATTTCTGTCCCCCTTCTCTCTCTCTGTTACACACACACACACACACACACACACACACCCCAGTTCATAGGCAGAAATACCAAAATGCTGGTGGAGAGACATAATATAGAGTACAGGAAGTCAGACCAGAGACCCAGCCTGAGGTAGTTCCTCAGCCATAAATCATTACAGAAAAACTGAGAAGTAATCAGACATTTTCTGAACTTTCAAGTACTGGGGAAGGAGGAACCACAGATTCTGGTCATTCTGAGAACACTTTATGTCTCTGCAACATCTCACTGCTGAACTAAATAAGCAGAGACCCCCCCACAGGAGAAACATCAGCATTCATTGTCACTCAGTATCACATTTGGTCAAAATCCAACGGTCAACAGAGAGCGTGGTCTTTATGATCCCAAGGCCATTCGCCAGAGCCTTAGAGCTATTCTAGCATCTCTGCTGGTCTGAAGAAGTGAGGCTATGCTTCCTTGAGCACCCACCAGGGCACCGATGAGGAGAAAAGCAAATCCCTGGAGAAAGCAGTGTCCCTTAACGGTCATTCTGATCCTCATGTCTTCAGAGGACAGCCTCATATAAGCAGGCCCCCCACCCCTAAATGGGAGCTCCCAGAGCAGGAAGGGGATTATATAGTCCCATACCCTGACATCACCATCTCCCAGGAGCCAATAGAAACCCTGTTTAACATCTTTCTTGCCATCAGAGACTATGTAAAAGGAAACTTTCTGAAGTTCAAACATCAATTAGACTCTAAATCTTAAATATCTCCTTATATGAGATACAAGGCTTTCTGACATCAGGTATCATTCTGTCCCCGAGGCAGATACAGAAAAGCTATGTAAAAATACGTACGCGACTTTCTTTTCTCCAGCCCATGAGTCTGGCTCAGTGGCTGGTTCAGCTCACTTGGTGGGATAAATCAGATACACTGTTTCTGGGTCAGCTCCACTACCCCATGGGCCCAAGAAAAGATGATTTTTGTATAATGAGACCAAACTCTCCAGTGTCAAATGAGTGGCATCTTGTGGCTGCAAAGAAATAAGAAACACCTAACAGTAAGAACAAAAAGTTTGGTGAGTAGAAAATCGGGATTAGAAAGATGAAATGTGTGGACACTGGGGGACGTGATAAGCGGCCTCATAGGGTTGGCTTTCCTCTCTTTTCATTTCTGGTTGGTAGGCAAAGCCTCATGAAGATCTAGGGCTCTCTTGATGACAACAAGTTTGAGTTTATAAAATCTGTTCTTTTCCTGCTTCCTTCAAATCACAAACAACTTTTTGCCTTCAGGCCTACCATGACCAGCACAGATGCTTCACATGGGAGTAAACTGTCCTCCCCTGGGGTAGGATGAGAGAGCAAATTGCATATTAGTCACAAGGCCAGGCCCCATTCCTCAACGCAGCCATCTGTGCCGGCAATATGGTCTTCACAGGGTAGATACTCGCCCTCCCTGGGTCCTCTTTTCAACATTTCTTTTGCTCCACCTCCCCATCACCCCTTCATTTCTATATAAGCCAGTCAGTCCTCTTTCCCATCCTGTTCTAGCCTCTACTCAATTTCTAAATTGGATGGTTGTCATTACAGAACTTGTTAATGAAATAAGTTTTATACAGATTGCACATCTTGCTCTTACTATGAACAAAACAAGTACTCACCATTTTATCACTTTTAAAAGTTAATTGCTATTTGCTGCAAAGAAACAAAGTTTCAGGGTTACAAGTCATAGGTTGTGAGGATTAACTCATATAAAACATGTAAGGACTTTGTATCATGGATGACACATGGTAAGCATTAAATTAATGTTAATTATTGTATTCAACAAATATTTATAATACATTTGTTACATGCTACTGTATGTAAGTCAGAGACCGTCTCAAACCTCCAGGTTAGCTATGGAGACTGACATTGTGTAAGTGAGTATAGTATAAATGTGTGACTGTAGATGGAAGAGGAGCTATCGAGGAAAAGTACAGTTAGCAGTGACTTTATTGTAGGAAGAACATAACCCAGGCAGGTGGTGTTGGGAGTCAGTAAGAAGAGGTAGAAGGTGATCAGTTGTTCCTTGAAAAGCTACATTTAAAGTGAGATCTGAAGGACAGTGGATTTGTCAATCTGAGAAATCTTCTACCAGGAGGAAGAGCACATAGAATTACCCTGAGGAAGGAGAGTTTTACTTTCAAAGGGCCTTTGAGAAGACCACGGAACCCTTGAAGTATAAGGGGCAAGGAGGACAGAAGCCAGGGTTGATGCAGAACATACACACTAATGCAGGTAGAGTCTTGTAAACCATATTAAATAAACTGGACTGCAATTGTTATCTCAATGCAGTAGCAGTAGTTTTGTAATGTATGGAGCGGGTAGACTCAGAGCATATATTTGTGATATTATAAAAATGGGATGTTTAAGGACAATGCGAGATCAGTGTTATGTTTTTTCAGTGCTTTATCCATTTAAATCTGGTTCTGATCCAGTGCAGTTGGCTGAACGTGCATTTAGACAGAATACCTATGTTGCCTTTATTGGCTGTAGGTTTCTATAATTGGCAATTAGTCATGGCTAATAGTGCAAACATTCTATATTCTTAGTGAGGTATCATTTACCTGGTCAATTACTAGACTAGGAATGTTAAAACACCCTGATTAGATTGTGGTTTTGTTTATTTCTCTCTTTAGTTTTATCATCCTGGCTTGATAAATTTTTTTTAAAAATTATTTATTTATTATTAACATATTCATTATTACAAATCATGATTTGTCTCTATGCCCTTTACTCAACATATCACTCCCCAAACCCCCTCCTGCCCTCCCCCAATCTCCGGTATCCTTAGGTTTGTTCTCTCCTTCTAAAAGTTGGACACTAAGGTTGGTACCACATTTTGGCTATTGTAAATAGAGCCGCAGTGAACATGGGAGTGCAGGTGTCCCTTTGATGTGATGATTTCCACTCCTTTGGATATACACCCAGAAGTGGGATTGCTGGATCATATGGTAGTCCTATCTGTAGTTATTTGAGGAACCTCCATATTGTTCTCCATTAATGGCTGTGCTAATTTACAGTCCAACCAACAGTGTAGAATAGTTCCCCTTCCCCCACATCCTTGCCAGCATTTGTTGTTCTTGGTCTTTTTCATAATAACCAGTCTAACTGGGGTGAGATGATACCTCAATGTGGTTTTGATTCTCATTACTCTGATGACTAGTGATGGTGAGCATTTTTTCATATACCTGTTGGCCATTTGTATGTCTTTGAAAAGTGTCTATTCAGCTCTTTTCCCCATTTTTTAATTGGATTATTTGGTTTTTTTACTGTATAGTTGTTTGAGTTCTTTGTATATTCTTTATATTGATCCTTTGTAAGATGTATAGTTTGCAAATATTTTCTCCCATTCTGTTGATTGTGTCCTTTGCTGTGCAGAAGGTTTTTAGTTTGATATAATCCCATTTATTTTTTCTTTTGTTGCTTGTGCTTTTGGGGTCTTATTCATAAAGTCTTTTCCCAGTCCTTCCTCCTGGAGTGTTTCCCCTATGTTTTTCTTTAGTAATTTTGTTTTCAGGTCTTATATTTAAGTCTTTAATCCCTTTTGAGTTAATTTTGTATGTAGTGAGAGGTACTAGTCCAGTTTCATTATTCTGCACATGAAACAATTTTCCCAGCATCATTTATTGAAGTCTCTTCCCCAATGTATGTTCTTGTTGCTTTTGTCAGAGATCAGTTTGCTGTAAGTATGTGGGTTGAATCCCCAGTTTTCTATTCTGTTCCATTGATCTGAATGTGTTGTTATGACAGTACCATGCTGTTTTGGTTACAATAGTTTTGTAATATAATTTGAAGTCAGGTAGTGTTATGGCTCCAGCTTTATTTTTTATTTTTTGCTCAGGATTGCTTTGGCTATTTGGGGTATTTTGTTGTTCCACATGAATGTGAGGATTATTTTCTCTGTTTCTGTGAATAATGTCATTGGTATATTGGTGGGAATTGTATTGAACCTAAGGTTTCTTTGGGTAGAATGGACATTTTCATGATGTTTATTTTTCCCATCCAAGAGCTTGGTATGTCATTCCACCTTTTTGTGCCCTCTTTAATTTCTTTCAGTCATGTTTTGTAGTTCTCATTGTAGCAATCTTTCACCTCCTTGGTTAAGTTGATTCCTAGGTACTTTATCTTTTTGGTGACTATTGTAAATGGGCTTGTTTTCTTGATTTCTTTTTCTGCTAGTTCATTACTGGAGTATAAAAATACTACTGATTTTGGGGAGTTAATATTGTCCCTTCAACCTTACTGAAATTATTAATCAACTCTAAGAGTTTTTTGGTAGAGTCTTTGGGTTTTTGTGTATATAAGATCATGTCACCTGCAAACAGGGACAGTTTGACTTCATCCTTTCCAATCTGGATGCCCTTTCTTTCTCTTGTCTGATTACTCTGGCTAGTACTTCCAATACGATATTCAATAGGAGTTCTGAGAGTGGGCATACTTGTCTTGTTCCTGTTCAGGATGATACTGATGATTGCTGTAAATGGGTTTTTTTGTGTTGAGATAATTTCCTTTTGCACATAATTGCTGAGAGTCTTTATCATGAAGATATGTTGAATTTTGTTGAATGCTTTTTCTTCATCTGTTGAGATAATCATATGGTTTTTGTCCTTGGTTTTGTTGATGTGGTGTAGCACATTTATTGATTTGCATATGTTGAACCAACCTTGCATCCCTGGGATGAATCCCACTTGATCATGGTGTATAATTTTTTTGATGTGTTTTTGTATTCTGGTTGCTAATATCTGGTTGAGGATTTTTGCATCTATGTTTATCAAGGATACTGCCTGTAATTTTCTTTTTTTGTTGTATCTTTTTCTGGTTTGGGTGATAGGATAATGCTAGCCTCACAGAATGAGTTTTGGAGAATGGCTTCTGTTTCAATTTTTTGGAAAAGGTTGAAGAGAAGTGGCATTAATTCTTTTTTAAAGGCTTGATAGCATTCAGCTGTAAAGCCATTTGGTCCCGGGCTTTCCTTTCTTGGAAGATTGCTGATTATAACTTCAATCCCATTGCTTGTTGTTGGTCTGTTCAGGTTCTCTGTTTCTTCTTGTTTCAGTCTTGGTAGTTTGTATGTGTCCTGAAATTTATCCATTTCCTCCAGGTTTTCATATTTGTTGGTGTACAGATGTTTATAACAATCTCTAATGATTCTTCATATTTCTGTCGTATTGGTTGTAATGTCTCTCTTTTCATTTCTGATTTTTGTTATTTGGGTCTTCTCTCTCCTTTTCTTGGTTAACCTAGCTAACGGTTTGTCTATCAAGAGAAACAACATGGGCTATTCCTTAGCCCACGTATTCATGTTCCATAGTTCAGGAACACAGGACAGTGATAAACTTCCATGAAACTCAATCCAAATAAATTCTTTGCATTTCAAAATCACTTTGCAGTCTGAAAGATACCAGCCTTCATCATCTCCTCAAAATCTTTCACAGAATCATAATCTCTGTAGAAATCTGCATATGCCTCTTTCTTGGTTCAGCCACAGCAAACTTATGGAGAGCTGCAACCCACAGGGATACAAGGAATGCTCCAACAATATGAAATTGTAGATGCCTGGGCAGAAGGCCACACATTTGAGGTTCCATCAAAGCACCGGAAGTCATTCTATTGTCCCTCAACACCAGTGTCCTTCCTGGCTGATAGAGAAATGAACTGCCAAGAAATAACAGATTAAGACGCAGTTGCAAAGAAATGCACAAGAAGTCCAGTGTGACCTTCCCCAGCCTCTCCCAATAACACCTCACAGAACTATATTTCAATATCAGGGCTGCGATGGGGGCAGCAGTACTGCAGGGGCTGCAGGTGGGGGGACTGAGGCCACTGATGGGCACCCAGCTGGCCTGGCCAGCACTGCCTGGAGAAGCTTCCTTGGGGTTCCCCACACCCAGGTGAGGAGGACTCAGGCCAGGGTGTGTGGGGGCTCCTAGGAAAGCCACCCCACTTCCTACCCTCCACTTTGAAGGGGATGTTGTGGAGATTGAAATAACTTCTGTAATTGCTGGCTGAAGGAGGGCTCCATGTGAAAATCTCATTGTGGAGTAACATGAAAAAACAAACAACAAAAAAACTACAATACAGTATCAAGACCAGGAAAATGACACTGGTACAATCCATAGAACTTGTATTAGTCCATTTCTGTTGCTTATAACAAAATACCTGGAACTGGGTGATTTATAAGGAAACAACATTTATTGCTTACACTTTCAGAAGCTGGGAAGTCCAAAGTCCAGGGAACACATCCGGGGGAGTCTTCCTTGGTGGTGGCGTCAGTGACACAGAGTATCACATTGGGAGATGGCGGAAGCAGAGAGAGAGACTCTCACGTGTTCTCCTGGTAAAGCCCTCAGAACCCTGCCCGTGACCACTATCATTAATCCATTCATTAGAGCATGGTCCTCAGAATCTTATCACCTCCTCAGGGCCCCACCTTTCAATTTTCATAATAGCATTTCCCACCCTCTTAACAGTCACAGTGGGAATCAAACTTCTAATACATAAAACTTGGGGACAAAATTCAATCCATGTCAGAACTTATTCAGATGTTACCAGTTATGCATTCACGTGTGTGTAGCTCCATGCAATTTTATCACCTGTAGCCTTGCACAACCACCACCACAATCAAATACTCAACTGTACGGTCACAAGACCCCTCATGTTACCCCATTACAACCATACCCATCTCCCTGCCACCCCATCTCTAACACCCTGGCAACCAATAATCTGTTCTCCATCTCTGTAATTATGTATTTCATAAATCTTATATCAATGGAATCATGTAATATGTATCCTTTTAAGATTGGCTTTTTTTCACCCAGCATAATTTCCTTGAGGTTCATCCAAGTTGTTGTGCATATCAATAGTTCGTTCCTTTGTATTGCAGAGTAGTATTTCATGGTATGGTTGCTATGAACCATATATGGTTCCATATATGAACCACTTTTTTTTTTTTTTCATGCTATAAAGCTGCTATGAACATTCATGTATATTTCTCTGGGATAAGTGCCAAAGGGTATAATTGCTGGGGTCATATAAATCCATTTTTAGGTTTTTCTTTTCTTTTCCTTTTTTTTTGGTGGCTGGCCAGTCTGAACCCTTGACCTGGGTATTATAACACCATGCTCTAACCAGCTAAGCTAAACAGATAGCCCCTAATTTTAGTTTGGAAAGGAACTGCCGAACTATTTTCCAGAGTTCTGTATCATTTCACATTCCTATCGGTAACATTCATCATTATGAAAAAAAAACGAATCTCAGACCTTACCTCACTGTAGAGGGTACTAACATTAATAAAGCACATGTATTTCACAGGGCCTTAACCTTTAGCCTAGTAGGGCTATAGCCCTTAGATTAGAAGGACCACAGTCCTTAGATCAGGCTGTAGCCTAGTAGGATCTTTATCTTAGCAGGACAACAGTCCTTAGCTGTTAGAAGGGCCAAAGCCCTTTAGTTTAGGCTGTAGCATAGTGGGGCCATGGCCCCGTAGTTTTAGCAAGGCCAAAGCCTTGTAGTTTGAGGAATAACCTAACCTTTTAGTATTGCACATAGAAATGCTAAATTTGGGAAAAAACAGAAAACTTTCACAGGACTAAAAAGTCTCTGGTGTGGATATAAAAATTGTAACACAGCAAAAGTGCTTGCTCTGAGGGAAGATGCCCTTGGTGCAGCTAAACCTAATTATGGTAAAATATGTGTACTGAAAGCTTCAAGGCTACTCTGCCAATTAGCGGCTGGTTCCACATTTCACCTTCAACTGCTTCTCTAAGATTCCTAGGGAACTAAGTGTTGCCATAACGACTATCTCATTGGTTCTTTTGTAAGTCACATAGCTTAGTTTTATGACTCCTTTGATGGTAAATTGCTTAAACTATTTTTAGGTTGCACTGCTTTAATGAAAATTGTTATTTAGCCAGTTTGCTTATGTTTTCACTATAACTGATTAACCACCTATGTTCTTTTCTGTAACTTTTTGCCTGGAAAATAAAAACTGAGAGAAAACCTAGTTTGAGGTTATTTCCTGGGAATGCTTCTCACTTGAAGAAGTCATTCCTTGGATTTAACCCGTTCTGGGCCTCTAACTGCTCTGGAAAAATGGGCTTTCAGTAATCCTTTGCATCTCCATCTCCGTCACCCTGAGGGAGAGGTGACACTTCACACCATAAACAAAAATTAATTTGAGATGGATCACAGACCTACATTTAAAGGCTAAAATAATAAAACTTTTAGAAGAAAACATAAGATATCTTGGTGATTTAAGGGTAGGCAAATATTTCTTAGGTTCTAAAAAAAAAATCACATAAGAATATAATAAATTAGATTGTATATACCTTATTCATTAATATTTTGTTAAGAATCTTTGCATCTATACTCATAAGAGACACTGACTGAAATTACTTTCCCCTTGTAATCTCTGCCAGTTTTTGTCATCAGAGTCATGCTGATCTCATAAAATGAATTGGGAAGTGTTCCCTCCTCCTACATTTCCAGAAAGAGCTTGTGTGAAGTTGATGTTACTTCTCCATTAAACATTTGATAGAATTCATCATTAAAATCATCTGGACCTGGAGATTTTTGTGGAGCAATTTTGTTGTTATCGTTTAGTTTTTATTTCATAATCATAAACTTAACTGTACAATCCAGCTAGACTTGGAAGAGAATAAGGAAAATCTGGAACCCAAAGAATTGCAGGAGAGCACAGAGCACGCAGCACTGCAACGGGTGGGGATGGTCTCATGAGCTACAGAGTGAACGGCCTGGTGGCTAAGATAAAACACAAGTCAAACACAAATTTATTAGAGCAGGGCTGGCTGGTTAACTTGCTTGCTTAGAGCACAGCCTTATAACACCAGTCAGGGTTCTGGATCCCCATACTGGCCAGACACCCCCCTCCCCACACCCCCCAAATTTATTAGAGTTGTCGGCATTCGTGATCTTTTTCCTGGTTTTGCCATTCCTGGCTTCCACCATATTCATGCTTACTTGGGAGAGCATGGTGCTGGTAACACCAGAGTCACAGGTTCAGATCCCAGTACCAGCCAGCTGCTAAAAAAAAAAAAAGAAAATTCACGCCCCCCTTCACCTTGCCAAAGACCACGTGCCAGCCATCCACCCACTCAGTCTTGGCTGCACTAATGAAAACTGGGAACTGTCTGTGTTGGGCCCAGCATTTGCCGAGGACAAGATGCCAGGATCCACATGCTTCAGGACGCAGTTCTCATCAGCAAATTTCTCCCTATGCATGGACTTGTCACCAGTGCCATTATGGCGTGTGAAGTCACCACCTTGGCACATAAACCCCAGAATAATTCTGTGAAAGCAGGAACCCTTGTGACCAAATCTTTTCTCTCCAGTGCTCAAAGCAAGAAAAGTTTTCTGCTGTTTTTAGAACTTTATCTGCCAACAAACAGCTCAAAGGAGATGTGACCCAAGGGCCTAGCATTGAAGGCCACATTCAAGAACGAGGAGTTGACACCGTGGGGCTGACTGTAGCTGGGCAGCTTGGGTGCAGAGGTGGCATCTGCAAAGCCTCATCGAGTAATTCTTGATAATAAATTCAATTTCTTTTCTAGATAAAGGGACACTCAGACTGTCTGTGTCATCTTATATCTATTCAACTAATTTCTGTCTTTCAAGGAATTTTCCTTTTCATCAAATTGAATTTTGGGATAAAGTCACTCATACTATCTTTATATTATCCCTTCAACATCAGCATGATATCTCATTTTTAAAGATTTCTGATATTGGTAAATTCTATTTTCTCCTTTGTTTCTTGCTCAGTCATATTACTGAGTTATCAGTTTTATTAATCTTTTCAAAGAACTAAGTTTGGGCTTTGTTTTTTTCCCCTCTAGTTTGTTTCCTGTTTCATTGATCTTGGAGAATTTCTTCATTATTTTCTTTTTTCTACTTGCCTGGGATTTACTTTGCTTGTCTTTTTTTTTTTTTTTTTTGAGCTTCATAAAGAGAAAATGAATATAATTCATTTAAATCTTTCTTCTTAATGTAATTATTTAAAGCTATAAATTTCTCTCAAAGCACTGACTTAGCTGCATCCCCAATTTTAATATGTTGCATTTTATAATGGTTCATTTAGAAATATTTTCCAATATGCGTTGTTACTTATTGTTTGACCACTGAATTACTTAAAAGTCTGTTTTTAATTAACAAGTACTTTGTGATTTTCTAGTCATTTGTGCTCATAGAACATATATAAGATCCCATTATTTTGAAATTTGTTGAGATTTGTTTTATGGCCTAGCATATGATTTATTTTGGTGAAAATTCCATGTGTATTTGAAAATAATATGTATTTTTGAGTTGCTTGGTAAGGATGATTAGTAATGTTCAAATCTTCTATATACTTGCTGATTTTTGAGTAGTTGCTCTCTGCATTACCAAGAGGTGGTTGCTAAACTCCAAATATGATTTTTCTTTTTTTTTTTTTTGGTGGCTGGCCGGTATGGAGAGCTGAACCCTTGACCTTGGTATTATAGCACCATGTCTAACCAACTGAGCTAACCAAATAGCTCCCAAATATGATTTTTTATATGTTTATTTCTCTTTTTAGTTCTGTACATTTTTACTTCACATACGCTTAAACTGTTTTTTATCTAAGCATATTTATAGGCATTAAGTCTACCTGGTGTATTGATTCATTTTGTCATTGGTTTTAAAAAAAGAAAATCATCCTATCGTTCTCTTTTCATACTCCTTTTCCAGAGGTACATCTTACCTGATATCCTCCCGCTCTATTTTGAACCGATGACAATCAGGTTTCAACCACACCTCTCCACCAGAACTGCTCCTGTTGAGATCACTATTCATCTCCATATTGCTAAATCCGATGGCAATTTTCAGTCCTTATTTCACTTGACTATAAGGAGGAAATCTGCCTTTCTGTAATAAAAATAATTCTTAGTCACGTATTAAGATAAAAATTCAATTAACAGAAAAGATGCTTAATGTTTAAGTCCCTTGGACAAACATCATATTGCCTTTACAGATACCAACGTTATACTTTGTTCTTCTAAACCCTGTTATTGCTTTTGTTTTCAAATGTATATTTGACCTCTTTTCATATGTATAGTATCAGAATGCCTTTCCAATAACCTTTCTGGAGTTTGTTAATTTATGATAAGGTCTACCCTTCCCTTACCTGCTAAGCATCAAATGTCTAATCCTCCATACTGAGTTTCATGAAGCCCCTCTTCTCTACTGACCATGAGGCAAATCTTGGAGTAGGTCTTTGGTACCTCCATGTCTATAAAGAAGAGCCTGTAATTTTAATTTAAAAGACTGGGGTGCTGGTCCTTAGGCCCTGTCCAGTAAGCATTTTGCTTACCTCCTATACTGTAGTTCTCATAAATGACAATGCTTATTTCTAATTTGTTTCTGTGGATTTTTTCCCCCACAGAAAATTGGCATTTTCTTGGAAGAATCTGGAACACAGACCCTGAGACCAGTGGAGGTGGGGTTCTAGAATTTGACTAAGTGTGCCCATGGTAAAGCCACTTGCCATCTTACTTCCTTCGGGTGCCAAAAAAACTCCATACTTGAGCTGTCATCAGAAAGGTATTGTCACTTTTAGGTAGGCAGCAGCACCACGCTCCAACCAAGTGAGCTACACAGCAAGCCCCTAGGTAGGCATTTGCATTAGTCCGTTTCCATTGCTTATAACAAAACACCTGAAACTGGGTGATTTATAAAGAAAATGAAATTTATTGTTTGCAGTTTCTGAGGCTAGGAAGTTCAAAGTCCATCTGGTGGTGGTAACAGTGACCCAGGGGTCTCACATTGCAAGATGGTGGGAGCGGAGAGAGCAGAGAGAGAGAGGCAGGCTCTCCTCTTCTTTTAAAGTTCTCAGAACCACACCCCTGACCACCATTTTCAATCCATTCACTACTGCACGGTCCTACAATCCAATCACCTCTTCAAGGCTCCACCTTTCGATTACCATAATAGGATTTCCCACTCTTTTAACAGTCACAATGGGAGCTAAGTTTCTAATACACAAAACTTGGGGGACACAATTCAAGCTTCAATGAGTTTTGGGGGGACATAATTCAATCCACTACAGCAGCATAGACTGACCCCATTTGTCTATTTATCTGTCTAAACGTCTAGCTTCTTTGTTACTACTTCTTCCTTTGACCCCAGAAAGATTTAGTCTACTCTTAATGGACGCAGGATAAACCCACTTCCTGCTAGTAACGCTTACTCCAGGGGTCAGGATGGGCCACTCCCTCTTAGTTCGTGTAAAACTATCATGTCCTCATTCCTGCACGGTTTGGAATTGGTATACCAGAAAAAAAAAATTGGTGGGCTTTTTTTTTTTATGTATCTTGGCTCCAATTTTCTCATTTTATGAGACAAATTTTCCAATATGTATGCAAAGCCCTAAAACATCAAATTTCAGCCACTTATCTTGTGCCACCCTGAGCTCTGACCAGGGGAATGGAAACTAAGGCAGTAAGCAAGGGTTAAGTAACTCAGCAAGAAAATGTGCTGCAGGAGTCTTCAGACCTTTCTAATTACTGTGAGTATCGTGTAAACTGCAGGTTAACGAGTCACAGGACACTGCCCACAGGAAGTCATCACAGGACCTGGAGGACTCATTGTGGCCTTATTCTCTCTCTTTCTTTCTTTCTTTTCTTGGCAGTCGGCAGGTATCAGGAACAGAATCCTTGACCTTGGTGTTACAGGGCTGAGCTCTGACCTACTGAGCTAACCGGCCAGCCCCTAAGCCCATTTCTTTAATGGACTGTGTTTAGACAGATGATGAAATTCCTAAATTCTGCCTTTTATGATAATGTTGGGCACCTATCTCAATGCCTCCGAACCTCAGCTGCCCTAATTTGGGTGGTTTCCAACTCTGCGGAAACCTGTTGGACCCTTTCATCTGATTGCCTTCGAGGGAGAGTATGAAGGACACACCAATCTCCCCTCCCGCCAAACTTTTTTTATTTTTTGCATCTGGCCCACAGAGGGGTTGAACCCTGGACCTTGGTGTTACCCTCTCCACACCGTGTGCGAGTGCCCATTCATCCACGCCTTCATCAGCACTAAACATTTTTCAATCTTTGCTATTACTTTGAGGCTGAGAATATCTGCCCTCTGTTTTATGGGTTTCCTGGCTTGCACAGGACATCCAAGATTAATCCAACAGCTAATTCACTACATTCCTCTAGTGTACTTAGGATTAATTTTTAAATATTTATATTATTAATGCGGTTTTCATTTATCTTGATATCACATTTAGTCTATAAGAAGTTTGGAGTGCTATAATTCCAAAAACCTCAGCATTATTTACAAATGAGTTAGTTATGATAAAGGAATGTGGATTATGGAGAATATAATCTGAAGGCTTATAGGAATCTTGTTATCAAATACTTGCTGCTCCTGCAAGTTGCTCTGTCCCGCCTCAGGAATCAGGCTCCCCCTTTTGGAATATGCAAGTTGATGCAGTTAAACTTTTTCACACACTGTGTAATAGCTGCTATTACATTCCAAGTTTTCTTATTCTTTTGTAAAAACTGGCTTCAGAATTTCAATATAATTAATGTTTTAGGGGCTGGCCAGTTAGCTCAGTTGGTTACAGCACAGCCTTGTAACACCAAGGTCAAGGGTTTGGACTCCCATTCTGGAAAAAAAAGAGTAAGTGCCCTTTCTATTTCAGAGTTTTTAGAAAAATAGATATGCAATTGTTTTGTAAACTATAGGCATCCATACATGTGTTATTTATTATTATTAATAATTAATGCTATGGGTGGGCAGTGATTCAAAAAAGCATTAAGAAATAAGGACAGTTTGGGCCGGCCCGTGGCTCACTCGGGAGAGTGTGGTACTGATGACACCAAGGCCACGGGTTTGGATCCCTATATAGGGATGGCCGGTTGGCTCACTTAGGAGAGCGTGGTGCTGACAACACCAAGTCAAGGGTTAAGATCCCCTTACCTGTCGTCATCTTTTCAAAAAAAAAAAAAAGAGAAGGACAATTAGTGCTAAATAAGACACCTGAAGGTAAGAGTTCTGGGACTTTTCTTCCTCGCTCAACACACATCTAAGGGAGTCAGGAATCCCCAAGACCACACCCAGGCCCACTAACTCACCAGGAGGACTCACAGGACTCAGCCTATGGCTGTACTCAGAGCTAAGATTGATTGACTGATTGAATTTATTTATTATTAATTTTTTTAATTTTAACTTTTCAATATACATTGTAGTTGATTTTTGGGTGCTTTCACCCGTTCCTCTTTCCCCCTCCCTCTCTCCCCTCCCCCCACTACATCGTATCTGTTCACTTGTCTTAACAAGTTCAAGGAATTGTCGTGATTGTTGTGTCTTCTTCCCCACCCCCACCCTACAGCTAAGATTTATTACAGCAAAAGGACACAAAGCAAAGTCAGCAAAGGGAGAAGGCTCATGAGGTAGAGTCTGGTAACCAGGTGCAAGCTTCCAATGTCCTCTCCCAGTGGAGTCACAGGGCACACGTGATCCTTCCAGCAATGAGTTAGGACAGCATTTGTGAAATATCATCCACCAGGGAGGCTCACTGAAGACTCAGCACCCAGGGTTTTTATTGGTGGCCGATCACATAGGCACCCTTTGTCTAGCATGTGACAAAATTCAAGACTCCCAGGGGCTACCAGTCAAGATGGTGGAATAGATGGTCCCCAGCATCACTCTCTCCCACAAATCAACCAATTTACAACAATTAAAAAGAAATGACAGCCAAGCTGGGACTGCTGGAGCTCAGGGGAAGAGGAGGAGAGACCTACGGAGTGGATGAAGGTGGGAGAAACCACGATGAGAGAAAAAAACTGCTCCAACCATTTTGTGCCACAGCTGCTTTAAGGCTGGAGCTGCTGAATGTACAGAGCAAGAGCCAGCAAAAGCTGCAGCTGTGTCCTTCGAATGAAGTTGCTTGGAGGTGGCAGGGGAGAAGAGGGCCCCCAGGACAGCAAAATCACTAACAGGGTTCCTATGGACCCACATAGGACTGAGGAGCCACAACAACTGATAAAAAGGAGCCACTCAGAGGCCAGTGAGTCATCACTAGGGACCGGGAGCATGGCCCGTCCCATGGGAAGTGTTTGGAGCATGGGCGGCAGTGGAGATGGGCCACCAGGGGAACACTGGGGCACAGCAAGGACAGCTGATCTGCCCCCCTATCAGTGCAGGACCACTCAGAAGAGACTGGTCAGGAATATAGAATTGCAGGGGGTGCAGTTTGATGAAAAGACTCAGGCCCAGACCAGAGTTTCCACACAACCCAGGTGCATCAGATTTCACCAGATCCAGAAGTATCTATAAAGTCAAGTATTAAAACCCGAGCTGCACAGAAAGCTCTTCCCAGGGAATCAGCAGCAAAGCAGCAATTTAGCTCAACCACACAGGGCTCTAGCACTGGTCCCCACAGGAAGTTCCCCCACTTTAGAAGTAAGCAAAGGACAACAAATTAGCGCCAGTGAAGAGTGTAAGTGGTGGGAACAGCAAATAATCCAGCACAGAACTGAAAGAAAAAACAAAGTACCCACAACCAGAGACAAAGTTTGATAACTGGTAAAGGTCTCATTTCACCAAAGAACACCTATAATACCTAGAAGGACTGGAAGTCCCCTGAGCTACCAAGCCAGGAAGAGAGGAGGGCTGGGGCCTCAGCCATGGCCCCCAATACCCACAACCAGTCCTGAGGATGGGGGAGGGGAGCCTCGGCCACATCCCCTCCCCGCAAGTGCAGCCACCTCAGTGAGGACTGTGGAGCCGCTGCAGAAGATGCCTGGGGCTCTCCTGAGGTGGTGGGGGCCCCCCCAAGGGCCTTGACCATGCCCCCCCCATGCTCAACCAGCCCAGTGATGACAAGCAGGCCTCGGCAAGAAGGTCCCCAGGTTCCTGAGCTGGGTGGTGGGGGACGAGGGCTACTGCTACACCCCCTGACATCTGCACCCAGCCCGGCAATGACGAAGCCACAGCCAGAAGCCCCCCATCTCCCCTGTGGGAATGTGGGGGTGCCACAGGCCTCAACCCCACCCTCCTCCTTCCTCCTTCTCCCATCCCATTTCCTTCCCCTTTCCCCTCTCCCTCTCCCTCCCATCTGCTCCACATCATAGAATGTAAGAAAAAAATTAATAAAATTAAAATAAATAAATAAATATTATGTTACTAAAAAAAAATTCAAGACTCCAGAAGGAAAGCTGCTAGTCGGCATAAACCATATTGTTTGTACAAACAGTTTAGGCACAGTGAGCCACTCTTATTGGTTCGGGTGGTGGGAATCCTCTCGAAATCCAAGTTTCCAGATACCAGCCAAAGGCCAACCTTGGAAGCAGTCGTTTCAAAACGCAGCAGCCATGCCTGCTATGTTAACACTTTTTTGCACAGATACCTTTTTAAAATCTTCTCTACCAGGTGGGGGGAACAGATTTGGTGATTTGTATATCATTAAGCATAGATAAATTCCTAGAAGTGGAATTGCTCTGTGAAAAAGTTATGTGTACATAACAAAAGGCATACTGTATTTGGTAAGTATAGACAGTTGTTTTCCAGAAAGCTTTGTTTCAATTGTAATTCCACTGACAGTATATGAAGGCACCTATTTCTTTGTACTCACATCAACTTTAATATTTTTATCTGTTAAAAATTAGGAATAACTCATGACAAGGAATTATTTGAATTAAATTACATTTCAGATACTAGCAAGAGATGGTAGGGGCCAGCTCAGCTGGTTAGAGCACAGCCTTACAACAACAAGGTCACAGTACCAGCCAGCCACCAAAAAGAGAGAGAGAGAGAGAGAGACATGGCAACTCAAGTGGAGAATTTGACTTTACTTGAAAATGAAATTATTTTTCAGGTATCTTCCCTTCCTGAGGGAACATGTTAAGCGAGGGATACCAGCACTAAGATTTTGGTTTCTAAACACCATTCTCCAGTAAAAGGAACCAGGGATCCTTGGAGAAATGACCAGTTCTAGGTCAAGATCGGGGAAAATACAAGATTAGCCTGGAGCATCTTACGTACCAAAAGATGGAAGCGTGTTTAAAGAATCCTGGAGCCAACCTGAAAGAGCTCCCAATGGCCAAAGCTGGAACAGTTTCAACACAGTACAACCTAATAAGTAACAATAGTATTGGATCATAACCCAAAGAATAAAATGAATATGACTCACACCAATATTATAACTAAATGATTATAAACAAGTAAATGGAGAAATAACAAATCATCCTTATACAAGAATTTCAAATGTTTCTTCTTCCAAGAGGTACAATTTAATTCCTCCCCCCTTGAACATGAACTGCATGTAGTGACTCACTTTCAAAAAATACAATATGAAAAGGGAAAAATAGTAACTTTACAATGAAGAAACTTGGCAGACACCAAGTTGATGTCATGCACTACCTGAGGAGCAATGAGACGTTACCTCACTTCTGTAGTACTTTTCCCCAAACTTATAACCTCATTCTAATAATAATTAAAAAGTCATGTTTTTATGATGACAAACACGAGCTAAGGGACTTCCTACATGTTCCCTGACTAGTAACTAGTCTTCCAAAGTGTGATGGTCACCTGAAACAATGAAAAGATTAGAAACTCTAATACCAGAAGACATCAAGGAAACATGATAATTAAATGTAATGTGTCATTCCAGACTAGAAAGGTAAGGTTAGTGGAAAAACTGGTGCAATCTGAATAAGTCCGTAGTTAATAATATTGTATCAGTATTCATTTCCTAGTTTTATTAAAGCTACCGTGGCTATGTGAGATGTTAACTCTAGGGGAAGCAGAGCGAAGGGTGTATTGGGAACTCACTGTACAATCTTTGCAAGTTTTTTGTAAATCAAAAATTTTCCTAAAATAACGTTTATGTTAAAAAAAAGTGATAGTATCAGGAATAAATGACTTTCCAAGATATAATTATAAATATTATCTAAGTGGAGTGGTGACAACAGATTGCTCAAGGGGAACTGTACAGGGAAGTGGTGCTGGAGAACTAGAGTCCAGACTTACCAACTGCCCAAAAAGGGGAATTCAAAATAAGTAATAGATGCAGGGCCCCTGACGACACATCAAATTACTTTAAAAAATGTGGTCTTCCAGTCAACTGAATCCTTCTTAACAAAATCTACAGCACAGACTTATAACCCCAGGGTCAAGGGTTTGGATCCAAATACTGGCTAGCCACCCAAAAAAAGAAGAAAAATGGAAAAAAAAAAAAAAAGAAAGAAAGAAATCTACAGTCATGCAGCCGTGACATACTACAAATAGAGAAACTGGGACACTGGGTTTTCATGGCAAGTGATAATCTCCCACTCACAGTAACGTGACTATTCTTTCCTTAAACTGGAAAGTTATTGCCACAACTGTGTATTTTCTGGAAAAGTATCAGGCTCTGTTGATAATGAAACATATAAAGGGACTTCAAAAAGTTGATGGAAAGATTCATACTATCTTTTAATTCTATTTTTTTCCTTGAACTTTTTGAAGTACATTAAAATTATCCCTGGAAATCCTTGTTAGATATAGACTGGCTATTGGGTAGACATTTTTAAAAGCATCAGATGAAATATTTAAATCTAAATGAATTTAATCATAAGAAAACACTCGCCTGGGATAAAAGTCATGAGTGCAGTGAGTTTGAGAGACCTGTTTTTCCAAGGCTACACTTTGTTACTGTGTAGCAAGGAACCGGAGTCAACTAAAGAGAAGTCTGGTTTCTGTCCCTGGCTCCTTTGTAACCTCTCAATCCTTAGAATTTCCCAAGTGACAGGAGTGTCTTTGTTACTCTTGGTGGGCCCCTCGGACGATGTGGTGTCAGGCCCACTTCTGGAGGCTACAAACGGACTCCAGTCACATGAACAATTCATCAATGAGCCCCAGTAAAAACTCTGGACACTGAAGCTCAGGTGAGCCTCTTGGGTTGGCAGTACTCTGGGCATACTGTCACATGTCAATGCTAAGAGGATAAAACATCCTGAGAGCAGTGGAAACTTCATTCTTGGAATCCTCCCAGACTGACCTATGTGTGTCTTCCCTTGGTTGATGTTGATGTATCCTTTCCCTGTAATAAATGTAACCATGAGTGCAATAGGTTTCAGTGAGTTCTGTGAGTCTTTCCAATGAATTACTGAACCTGAGGGTGGTTTTGAGAAACTCCCAAATTTGCAATAGGTTGCAGAACTGAGGGTGGTCTTATGTGGACTCTTCCTTCAAACTTTATAGTTGGATCCCAACTCCTTGCAGGTGGGGTCAAAAGTCTTGGGCAGACCTGGCAGTCTGGAGTACTATACCCTTAACCTCACAGTTGGGCTAACTTTAGGTAGTTGGTGTCAGAAAGGAGATTTACTAGCATGACACTGACAAACTAAAACATGTGATTTGGAAACAGAAAGGATGAAAGGATGGAGGTTGATGAATCTTTGATTCCTGTGTGGCCATGAGGGCACCCATGGCATGGAAATGAAGCTGTGCTACAATAAGTAACTGGAAGTAAAAAGTTACCAATGGAATTTAGAAATGGTGGATCAAACTCCCAGGAATTTGGCTCACTGAGTGTATACGGAAATGCCAAATAACAGGAAAGAAGCAAAACATACAATACTTGATGATTGTTATGCATAACAACTAAAATGAAAGCACAGGAGAGTGTCGGGGTGGATCCTGACACTGCACCAAGCTTGAACTCCAGCCAGCCTGAGCGACAGCTGCTAGCCTGACTTGCTTCCATAGGGAAAAGTTATGCTAAAACAACAAATAGCAAAGAAGGGTGGAATAATCTGTAAAAGCATGGGCGAAACAAAGGGGAAAGAGAAATGGAAGACTCAAAGGGCTCGTCCCATCAGGACATAAATCCTTAAACAGTTGCTAAGAAATGGGATGAATAAAGCAGACATTGATAGCGTCAAAATAAAGGTTTTAATGCAGCACTCTCAGAAGCTGGGTGAACTAACAAAACAAACACATAAATAAATAAGTACGAAAAAGAAGTTGGATAAACTGATGAGACTTGTACTAGTCCCTCAACACTGAAGGGTGTAAAACAAATCTGCCTTATTTTTGGAGGAATTCAAGAAACCTGACCACTCATCACCTGAGGTAATAGTCCTGCAACTTAATCAAATAAGAACTGATGACAGGGCTAGGTCCCTTGGCCTGACCCCTAGTAGGGGACCCAAAGCCAGATGCACATGAGTAGGTAAAATAGTTAGGGGGTAGGGAGGTGATGTTTCTGGGCCTCCTTGACACATGAGCCCTGTGCACTGTGGTTTGAAAACCTGGTGGGGAAGGGCTAATGCGAGCTACAGTTAAGGGCCGGCCCGTGGCTCACTCGGTAGAGTGCGGTGCTGATAACACCAAGGCCCCGGGTTCGGATCCTATATAGGGATGGCCGGTTTGCTCACTGGCGAGCTATAGTTAAGTTGGGAGGATATAAGAATGCTAAATGTTGATGGGATTAAGGTAAAAATTTGAATGGAAATTGGCATGTTTGAAAAGACATTATGTGAAGTGGCTGTGTCTCCTTTACCTGTGTTATGGGGATGGATATTGTGTCTGACTGGGGAATGCTTCCCCTACCTAGCATGGTGAGACAGAAGGTATATAAATCCACCTTCTGCCCACATTGATTGGACACGCCTGTGAGTGGGCCAGGGGTTAACAGATCCAGGCTGGACTTGGCTCTGCTTTAAGTTGTCAATCTAGCTAAGTTATGGGTTCTCCCTGAAGTTTGGACTAAGGTATCTCTACGTGTTTATTTTGGAGGCCAGGCCAAGGTTGCAGCAGTAACCTAGGGAGAGCTCTTTCCCTAGCAATGGCAGATATGCCAGAGGGCAAGTGGAAATAGTCATGATCTCTTAAGACCTCAGCTCAGCACTGACACACTAGACTTCTGCCTTATTCTGTTGGCCAAGTCATACTGCTGAGCCTAAAGTTAAAGGGAACCTTATCCCTCATTTTTAGTGGAAGCAAGTACAAAAACCACTTAGCAAGGAGCATGAAATTGTGGGTGAAGTGGGGTTTGATGGGTGAAGAATTGGAGCCATACACGTTCAACTTTCCTAGATAAAGCCAAGCCGCTTTCTACAGTGGCAGTGTAATTTTACACTGTCACTAGCAGTAAAGTTCGTTCCCGTACCAGCCAGCTGCCAAAAACCGATAAATAAATAAATAAATATAAGGTGTATAATTCAATAATAGTTAGTATTTTTACAGAGTTGTGGAACCACCATGTAAAGCTCGGGCTCAGGCTCACAGACCCTTCAAGCCCATTGAACAGACTGAGTCACAACCGCCCCACACGCAGGTCTAGAGCCAGGTAATAGGAAAAGGTTCTGGGAGCCATGGGTAAAAAATTAATAGGCTTTATTTAGATCTAGGAGCAGCCGCCCTAGTGGCTTCTTGGAGCATCCCAAACAGCGTTGTGCATCACAGCCGTTAGTTCTTTACACTTAGGTCCATAACCCGGGACACCCGGGTGCCCATATGCAATTACATTCGGCAGTAACCAAGGAACACCTGGGCGTACGTGGATATTTACAGCAAATGCTTGGCAAGATTCTGAACATCTGAGGGGCTCTGACCATTTTCCTTTATTTTCCCAACACACCACATCTAAGTTTATAATGTTTCCATCACCCCAAAAAGAAACTGTGTACCCATCAGGAGTCTTATCTGTTCTTATCTCCCTCCCCTTATTCCTAGGCCACCACTAATCTATCTTGTTTCTCTATATATTTGCCTATTCTGAAAATTTCATATAAACGGAATCATATAATACTTGGTTTTCAATGACTGGCTTTTTTCACTTATATTGTTTTCAAGGTTCGTCCATATCACAGCATAGGTCAGTGCTTCATTCCTTTTTATGGCCAAATAACGCGCTACATGGATACAGCACATTTTGTTCATCCATTCATCAGCTGCTGTATGTATGTGCTGTTTTCAATTTGGGGGTTTTGTGAGTAACGCTGCTGTGAATATTTGTGAGCAAGTTTTTGTGTGGACACGTTTTCATTTCCCTTGGGTGATATACCTAGGAGTGGAACTGTCCGGTCATAAGGCAACTATTTTATTTATAAATTCTATTTCATTTATTTTGTTTTGTTTCTTGCCAACGGCACATCCTTTTCAAAGTATCCCTCCTCGGAGACTTAACAAATGGTTCACAGATAAGAAAATACGAATAGATCCTTAACCACGCAAAAAACAAGCAGAAGCAGCAGCTCAGCCTCATAGTAAAAACGCAAACTTCAAGTACAGGCCCCTCGTTAAAGTTCGACAATGCGCTCACTTAGGCAGCACGTTCACTAGCACTGGATACAGAGAAGACTGATGACAAAACACTTTGGTAAAAGTGTGTAGAAACCGGCACCTTTATACTTTGTTGGCTACGTCACTTTACTTCAACCATTAAGCATTTTGGTGACGAGAGAAAGGTGTCAGTTCCAGCTCTGCCAATGACTCACTGGGAAAATATTGATCTCCATGGGACTTGAGTTCCTCACTTAAAAAATAAAATTTGAGTCTCGTCTCTGATATCTGCCCCTAGTTTGATGATTCAGCGCTATCACCTGTCACGAAGCTAAAGCAACCCAGGGAGGGTGACTGGATCCACTTACCTGCACCCGAACGCCTGCTAGTTCCAAGCGCACCCTGGGTTGCAGCTGAGGGTTTAAGGACATGCGCAGAACGGGGACCGCCGCAGGTGTCGCAGCCGCCCACGCCTGCGCAGTGAAGGCGGCTCCGGGAGGCCGAGCGCGGCGCACGTCTGCCCCTGCTGGGGTCTGCGGCTTCACCTGCGGCCACTGCAGAGCTCCTGCGGTGACCCGGCGGCGCATCCGGAGATTCCGGGCGGGCTCGGAGCTCACCGCGCCGGCCGCCGTGGAGTCTGCAGCCGGGAGCCAAGGGAGCGGGGCATCGGCCCGCAGCAGCGTTTGGCGGGACCCGCGGTTTCGGCCTTGCTGCTGCAGCGACGGCCCCCGATCCAGGCGACAGCATTGTTACGAGGTGACTCCTTGGTGCCACTCTTCGAGCGTCTACAGTTCAGAAGGTTCTCCCTGGTGATAAAGGGCGGCGTGACGAAGGCACGAACGTGGAGCCCGAGCCGGACGGCGCAGGCCTCACCCGCAGCCTGGCCGCAGCGCCCTGGCCGCAGCCGCTCCAGCTCCAGCTCCCAGGCTGCAGGCCCAGATGCGCCGCTGCCACCGTTTTCGTCTCACTTGCCCAGCGCTGCGTAGGGACCCTCCAGCCCAGTCTCAACTTGGCCACGTTACTGCAACAAAGGCTTTTGGTTTTCCCCTCCCCCCACCCCCAAAAACACGTTTCCACTTGAGTTTTATCTGAAACCCAGGTGGCTTTGGGCAGTGTGGAAGGAGGGGATCCTCTCAACCAAGCACCATTCATCCAGCAGCCATCTAACATTTATTGTGCCAGTTATCAATCTGTCAGCTCCAAGTTCACCTTCAACGCCTGCTTTTTTAATGGATGGAATTCCTTCAAGTATTTCTTTTTTAGATTGTTAAGCACTCTTAACACTTTCTCAGTAGACGCTGCTGGAAGATATTGCAGGAGGAAGGGGGATTCTCTTGCTGGTTTCAGTGGCTACACCATAGATGAGAAGAAGACATTTGGTAGTGCCCTGTCCCAGCCATGCCCTGGCCTGCTGATCACTTTCCACAGGAGCACTACACTCTGGGTCTCCTACCCACGCTGGTGCCCCAACTCACTCTGCACACCTGCATGTCTGGTCACCAGCTGTGGCTCACCTGAGAGGTTGTGAGGTGCTTGCCTAGGGACTGCACACCAGCTCTGGCCTGGGCAAACCACCCAATTTCTCTGCTTTCTGGTGGATTGCAACAGTAGTGAGAAGGAGGTGGCCACCCTTCAAATTTGACCTTCTTGGATAATCTCCCTTAGCCCTAGGGTACCATATTGAGTTCTCTTACATCTTATACTTTTTTTTCCATCTCCTTTTGTGTAGTTAAACTTTTATTATAGCTTGATATTCTTCAAAATTTCCCTGTTTATTTATTTTTTATTATTATTTTTTAAATGACCAGTAAGGGGATCTTAACCCTTGACTTGGTGTTGTCAGCACCATGCTCACCCAGTGAGCTAACCGGCCATCCCTATATGGGATCCGAACCCGCGGCCTTGGTGTTATCAGCACCACACTCTCCCGAGTGAGCCACAGGCCAGCCCAAAATTTCCCTGTTTAAATCAGTGTGTGGTTTCTGTCTTCTGATGGAACCCAGACTGATACACTTAATAAACATCAAATTATATGTCAAGCAGTGTTCTAGACATGAACAAGACAGACAAGGTATTTGCTTTTATGGAACTTATATTCTACAGAAGTTGTTAGTTAAGACCTAACTCACAAGATAAATTCAGTCATGCAAAACTTGGAGGCGGAATATTTCAAGCACAAGGGGACAAGTGGAAAACCTAAGTGATAATGAACTTAATGCATATAAACTAGAAAAACCACTGTGGCTTGACTTCAGCAAGCAAGGAGAGTAACGAGGTGAGGTCGAAGAGGCAAGCCTTTTAGACAGGGTAACTGACTTACAGTCAGGGCAGTTTTGAGAACGAATGATAGCAGTTTACTAAAAATTACACCAGGGTAATAGGACTGAATTGGGACGTTGGTCAGCAGGTCTATTGGCCATGGTAAAGGAGTCTGAATATTATTTTAAGTGATAAGATGTAATTGGAAGGAGGCTTTAATCAGGACAGTGACAGGATCTGATTCTGAAAGATCACTCTGGTTATGTGGAGAGTGAATTATAAGGAAGCAAAGGTGGGGAAAGGGAGCTAAGGCAATTAATTATGGAGAAAATGGTGTACTCATTGAGGCTCCTTTGGGACAGTCAGGGGTCCTTTCAGTCCCTCTTACAGTTACCACAGTGTAAGGAATATGTTTGGAATTGTAAGACCCGTGCACTAAGCACAAATCCCACACGTCGGGTGGCTCGCTTCACAAAGACCACAAGACAAGAGAGACACTGCAATCAGGCATGAGGAATTTTATTTTCCAGCAAGCTGGGGCGCTTTGCCTTTCGGAAAAGCAACCCAGAGCTCTTTGATATTAGAGTTTTTATACACTTCCCTTGGACAGAGGCTTTCATGACAGGATCAGCTGTTAATTAGCTGAAGCGCCTTAAGATTTATGGTCTGGCTCAACAGGCTAGCACCCCGATAAGGGACAGGCACATTTTTTTCAATCTTCCCTGGGCTCTGCCAGGTGTCCTGAAGATAAGAGGGCTGGTTAGTTATTGGGACTGGTTCTGGCTGCCTTGACCTCTGCCTGACCTCTTAAAGGCTGCTTCACTTAAAATACCTTTAGATATGTTTCCCCATTTTTAGTAAGTGCTTACAGGAACAATTTGTGCAGGTTAAAGTTATACAGGCAAATAGTGTAGGTTAAAGTTACACTTTTCTATTACAGAATAAGGAAGGCATTACAGAGCTTAGCCTGGGCTAGGTAAAAAAATTAAAAAGGTAGCCATTCGAATGAGTTTAATACATGAATGAAGTGTCAGAACTTACAAATGAAGGCATGTAGGTGTGAGTGAACATGTTCTATATAAATAGGAGCTAAGAAATAAATAGTAAATGAAGGGCTGGCCGGTTAGCTTGCTTGCTTAGAGCGTGATAACACCAAGGTCAAGGGTTTGGATCCCAGTCTGCCAGATGTCAAAAAAAGAAAGAAATGGTAAATCAAATTGAAAGGGTAGCAGGAATCTTGCTCTGAAGGGATTGTCTGATCCACTAATGGGCTTAAGTTTTTTTCTGTAGTTGATTTGATGCTATTAAAGGATTTTAAATAGGATAGTGATATATATATATATATATATATATCATATGGATCCCCTGAGAGCAGTGTAGGATGAATTTTAGAGGGCAAGACCAGAGGAGGAAGGAAGTAGAAAAGAGTAGGAGAGAAAAACAGAAAACAGCTAATTCTCATAGGGGAAAGAAACAAAATTTATTAATTATGAAAAGTAATGCATGGAGGCTTTTAAATTTAATCCGCACAATAAGCAAGTATTGTTATTTTCAAATGAGTGAGACTCTAAGAATTTATTCAAGGTCATAGCTGGTACAGTCGTCCCTTGGTGTCTGTGGGGGTTTGGTTCCATAACACTCGCCCTACCATCATGTATACCAAAATCCTTGAATGCTCAAGGCCCTGATATAAAATGGTGTAGTGTTTACATATGACCTACACACATCCTCCCATATACTTTAAATCATTTCTAGATTACTTATAATGCCTAATACAATGTAAATGCTATGCAAAGTTGCTATAATGTGTTGTTTTTATTTGTATTATTTCTTATTGTATTATTTTTTGTTTTTCAGAGCAGAACACATGGACAGAGAGAGCTGACAGCACTGAGTAGCCAATCAGAATTTAAAGGTGATTTTATTGTTACAGGAAGGATAATAATAATAATAATAATAATAATAATGATAATAATAATAATAATGAGCCTGTGATGTCATACGTACATTCAGAATTTTTATTTCAAAATAAAAATTAATAGAAAAACCATATGGAAATATTCACAACCTGCTCATTGAGAAATGGGACAACTTGGCTAAAGGGTATCAAATATTCTTCTACCCTATAACCTCTTATTAAACACCTCCCTTTAAGCTTGATTTCCTTATATTTTCATTATTTGTGTAGAGGGTTAGAAACCTTGATTCTCAGTCCCTGGTGGGTCCCTGGTGGTCTACTGGTTAGGATTTGGCACTCTCATTTGATTTTTAGAATAGGATTTGTAGGTAAATGTATGTAGGGGACAAAAGTCCTCGGATAGGAGACAACAGTCTACAGATAGTGTTGCAACAGCCCATTTAGTCAACTCTAATCACTGCTTAGGTATGAGATTGTATACTTTAATGATTTTAGAGCTAACAGGTGGTTGTCATGCCGATCCTGCTAAGAGGTTTTAAGAATTCCTGAAGGGAGAGATGTAAAAAAAAAGTTTTCTAGGAGCAAGCTGTCTGTTGGTGGAAACTTTAGAGATAATTATACTTAGATTTATATCATTTAAGGAGAGGTTATATTTTAGATAGTGATCATAGTTTAACCAACTTAACTTTTCACGTGTACTTTGGAATATCATGTTAATTTTACTGATGTTACTAGTTTCCATTTTTAAGCTGTTCTTAGCCACAGATAACTTTTGTAACACTTCCCATGTCTTTGTGTCCTTTTGTAATGATTGAATCAACTTATTTTTCTTGTGAAACTTGTCTTTACAATAAAAAACAGAAGCTAACTTTGAATCGGGGCTGTACCCAGTTTTATCCTCCTAACAGAGGAGTTGCTGAGGTGCAGTCCCTTTGGACTTCTCATCACATTCATGGTGCTTTGAGTAATCCTTTTTGCGTCTCCCTTACACAAAGAGAAGTGTAACAATTTGGTAAAATTACTTTGCACCTAAAAAATAAATACTTATGCAATAAAACCAGAAGATAAAATAAATAGAACTCAAATTAATTTGCCGTTCAAAGCTGTATGGAAGTAAGGAAGTTGCTCTATTTAATCCCTCTCTCCGCTCCACACTTGTGTCTATCTGCTTCCTGGTAAGTCTGAGTTGGGGGAACTGCGCCCTCTTACTCCCTGTATGCCCTGGTGGGGCAATATTAGAAGCTAAGGGAAGAAGAGCTGTCAAAGTTGTCACATGTCAAGTGGCCAATCCCTCCTGAAATGGAGGTAGGTTCACTTGGTTTCACCTAAACAGAAGAGAATGTCCAAGAAATGAAATACTTTATTTTATTAATTTTTTTAAAAAGATGACTGGTAAGGGGCTCTTAACCCTCGACTTGGTGTTGTAAGCACAACATTCTCCAAAGTGAGCAAACCTGCCATCCCTATATAGGGATCCGAACCTGTGGCCTTGGTGTTATCAGCACCAAACTCTCCCAAATGAGCTATGGGCCGGCCCGAAATGAAATATTTTAAAAACCAGTGAAAATCCAGTCCCAGCACTGGGTTAATCTTAGTGCTCGTGGAGTGTGTGGGATGAGAAAGGAATCAAGTAGCAGCATTCAGAAGCAGTCCTGGTTTCATCCTGATGAGGTCTCTCCCTCATGTAGGGAGAAGTTGCTTTTCCATGCTGGGAGGGAGGTGGAAGGAGGCATGACTTAGACATTGGTGGTGGACTCCTTAACAGGCTGGATGCTGTTCATCTCCATAATGGGGCCTTTCCCAGATCTACTGGTCTCCTGTGCCTGCCCTTCAAAGCCCCGTGTAATGTCCTCAAAAGTCCTGCCACGGGTCTCTGGGACTTTGAAGAAGGTGAAGACCAAGAAGATAACGAGGAAGCCAGTGAAGACAATAAAAACGTAGGCTCCTAAATAGAACTAGTGAAAGGACAGAAAAAAGAAGCACTGAATGAAGATCTGATCATTGACAATTTCCTTCACATCCATTATTCCCAATAGACTTCGAGCTGTAACCCCTTCTGTAGTTAATGAACGGTAGGTTTCTTCAGAGATTCATTTATCATTCCATTGCTAACTTGCTATACTTCTCTAATATTCTCTTTGTGTCATTACTTTTCCTGTTCATTAAAGTTAGGGCTGGCCCATGGCTCACTCAGGAGAGTGCGGTGCTGATAACACCAAGGCCATGGGTTCGGATCCTAGGAAAAAAAAAAATTAGCTGCTTCCAAATACCTATTGAGTATTTCAGGTCTTTTGATTGTTATTTTAAAAATCTGAGTTTCTGAAATAGGAAATGCATTCTAGAAGTCCACTGCAAGTTCCTTTATGTAATAAATCAGCTACAGGTCACGGTATAACAGGACCTATCTGATTTGTTAACATCCTAAACTTAGTGAGCCTTTACAATCATGAAGAAATTAATGCTAATTCAAATTACGTATTGGTTTGGAATCCTCTGAGGCTTATCTGTTTCTTATCTATTCTGTTTCTAGAGCTGGTTGGTTAGCTCAGTTGGTTAGAGCACAGTGCTGACAACACCAAGGTCAAGGGTTTGGATCCCTGTACCAGCCAGTTGCCAAAAACAAGCCAGACAAACAAAACCTAAAGTATCATTCTGTTTCTAGGCAAAGCTATACCTAAATTATCTCAAACTAGTAGTCCTTTAAAAGTTCCCAGTTTATTACCAGCCAGCTGCCAAAACAAACAAAAAGTTCCCAGTTTTGCCCTCCTGTTTCAATCTTTTTTGTTGTCATTTTTTCTACATGCCATTGAAAATGAGGGGGGAAATCTGGTTTAAAGCTCTTGATATCTAATCCTTCACAGCATCAGTAGTAACTACAGTAGCTCCCCCTTATCCGTGAGGGATATGTTCCAAGACCCCCAGTGGGTCTGCCTGAATCCAGACAGTACTGAAACTGAACCCGATTCCTGTCAATCTGAACACACT
Source organism: Cynocephalus volans (assembly GCF_027409185.1). NCBI lineage: Eukaryota > Metazoa > Chordata > Mammalia > Dermoptera > Cynocephalidae > Cynocephalus > Cynocephalus volans. The sequence goes on along the minus strand of NC_084471.1, from coordinate 107,533,076 downwards.
TGTGTCCACGTCTTTCACTCACACAGTTAATGCCATTCTCATTTTAAGTAAGTGCTTACAGCACTCTGTGGCTGTAACTTCTGCAGTTTGTGGCGCAACAGCAAAACTAGCACGAATTTCTTTCTCCACAATTTTACAGATAGATTTATTCTTATTGTAGATCTTAGTAACCTCAGCATACAATTTTTCTTCTTTCCTTATTAAGTCAAAAAGTTTTTCCTTTTCACTTAAAGGAAGCACTATATGTCTTCTTTCCAGCATATCTGAATTGCCAACATCACTACTCTTGTGCTTTGAGGCCATTATGAGGTAAAGTAAGGGTTACTTAAACACAAGCACTGTGATACCATGACAGTTAATCTGATAACCTAGATGCTACTAAGTGACTAACGGGCGGATAACGTATACAGACAGTGTTGATGTGCTGGACAGAGGGATGACCCATAGGGTGCAGCAGGATGGTGTGAGACTTCATCATGCTACTCAGAACAGTGCCCAATTTAACCATGGGTAACTGAAACTGCAGTAAGCAAAACCACAGATAAAGGGTGACTACTGTATTATTAAGGTGTATCTTAAAGATGCTCGCTAAAGTGCACTGGTTTCAAGATAAGCTAAGTGAGTTTAGTTTTAATTTACTTACTACAGCTGAGGGGAAGAGCAGTCCAACCAAAAAGTTGGAGGTCCAGTTGGAACAACAAGCCACTACCATTGCAGCTGGGTGGGGTCCCGGGCTGAAGAGTTCAGCCACAATAGACCAGGGAATGGGGCCTGGTCCAACTTCAAAGAAAGCCACAAAGATCAAGATAGCTCACCCCATTATATTCACTCTGTAAGAGGAAGGAACACAGCAAAGTTAATAAGACAGCACAATCTAGAATCCAGCTTTCCAGAGATGAGTACTGGGTAAATGGCAAGCTCCTTCTGTCCTGTGATATAACATGGTTACTGGCCTTGGAGTCAAAAGCCTTGGGTATGTATGTATTATGCATGTCATTTTGCACTTAGACCATTTCATCATTGATAAAATAGGATTACCTCAAGAATGAAATAATGTAGGGCTGACTGGCTAGCTCAGTTGGTTAGAGTGTGGTGCTTGATAATACTAACCAGGGTTTCATCTCTGTACTGGCCAGCCACTGAAAATTAAAATAATAAATCTATAAATCAGATAATGTATTTTACAAGCTATAATGTTTTATAAATGTAAAGATTAGAACAGTTCACTTATTTCTGAGGATCTGCCTTTTTTTTTTTTTTAAAGATGACCAGTAAGGGGATCATAACCCTTGACTTGGTGTTGTTAGCACCACGCTCACCCAGTGAGCTAACCGGCCATCGCTATATGGGATCCAAACCTGGGGACTTGGTGTTATCAGCATGCACTCTCCCAAGTGAGCCATGGGCTGGCCCTGATCAGCCTTGTTTTAAAACCCTGGGCATCTTGCTGCTCTCAAATTTGACGTTGTTGATAATCTCCAACGTCAACAACCCAGCCACTGTCACAGAGTGAACTGTAACCTCTCTCCCTCCCCGCCCCTCCCTTTCCTTCATGCACACCTTCTCACCTTTAAGAAGAAACAGTCATGAGGATGGAACAAAAAGCCATCTCTCCAAGGCCTATCATATATAGAGTTCTTCTTCCTGCCCTTTCCACCAGAGAAAGCTAAAAAAAGAAAAATATAACATGAAACTTCTGTTTTTTCTTTCTTAAGAGTATTGTATAGAGCTACTTGAAATCTGTTTTACCAATAGCAGGACACTTCTCTAATTCCAAGTTTAAAGCATTCTTTATAATCTCTTCTATAACTCCTTTCTCAACCACCCCATATTTGCTTGAAGAGTGAAGACTACTTATACCCATCATTCAATGTATCTCTTTTCTCAAAAAGGAATTAAACAAAAAAAGTTTTAAACTAAATGATAGTAGGGATGTCAAAGGACATGCCTCCATAGCAATATCTCTCAGTGTTTTCAATGAATATGTGCCTCTACATATGGGATTTACCTTCTCAAAAAACAACTCTTCAAGTAACTCAAATGTAAGATGGAAACTATGCATGTTTATATATTCTAAAATGAAATTACAGTTGTGCTGTTTGAAACTGAGATTTATAGTGTTATCTTCATTGAAAACTGCTGCTCTGGAGCTAATTAGACTAATTTTAAGAATTCTAATATAGGCTGGCTAGTTAGCTCATTTAGAGCTTTGTGCTGACAACACCAAGGTCAAGGGTTCAGATCCTCTTACTGGCCTGCCGCCAAAAAAAAAATAAAAGATGACATAAAGCTTGTGGGGAAAGATATTTGAACAGTTAAAACTAGTAATGAATACTTATGCTAGTTCTCTTCCTTATAAAAAGGTCTACACATCAAAAACCTAATGTGTTTATATCGCATATGTGTATATATACACATACACACACTATTATATATACTATATATATATATATACACACTATATATACACTATATATATACTATATATATACACTATATATACACACACACTATATATATAGATGTATGTATGTGTATATATAGGTTATATGTGTGTGTGTATGTATAAATGTACACAGGCATACATATATATACACACCTCCAGCAAACTTCTTTTTTTCTCTGGCAGCTGCTCAGTATAGGGATCGAACCTTGGATTTAGGTGTTATCAGCACCATGCTCTAAACAAATGAGTTAACCAGCCAGCCCATCCAGCAAACTTCTTACAATAAAATTACTTTGCTATCTAGTGCCATCATGCTAACTTAAGTTAACCCCTACATCATCTCACCTAAAAGCAGTTCACTCTGCTAGGTAAACACTGTCCAAACTTCTCTCTGCCTTTAAGGGAAATTAGAAAACACTGCTCAAAGGTAGGTTGGACAAGTGACTTCCAAGCCTGCAGTGCATAAGATTTAGTTTTTACAGTTTCCAGGCCCCTTACATATGAGAGATTTGTGATTCAGTAGACTCAGAAATTCCACTTCCTGTAATTCTGTGGCAGCCAGCTTTAGACCATACCCAGTGCAAAACCTGCTCATTGACTGAACTGGGAAACATTTTGGTCCAACAGCAACGGATTTATGCACCATTTCCCAACATGGGAGGAGTCTGTCTTACAGAGTGCTCATCTATTGTTTGTGATTTTCCCCAAGTGATCTTTTTCTGATACTGTTTTGCAGGACCAGGAGTGGAGTGAGGTGCCTTGGGTACATTTGTTAAGGAGGCACTTATTCTCAGGGCTGGGCTGGCACCTAGGTGCCTCACTCTAGTTCCAACCCTGCTGCTCTGCAACGTACTGGGAGTATATTTTAGTAATATAATGTATAATGTATTATGAAGTAACATAACACAATATAATATAACAACATAAATATAATATATAAAATAAAGCATATTTTATATATTATCATTTTCAAATGAGGAAATTGAGACTGCGATCCATCAAAATCACCTGGGAAGGCCTTTTCAAACTATCTTTCCTCTCAAGTTCTGATAAAACAGCCTCTATCTCCTCATGAGAAGCACTGCTACTTTAAATACAAGTATCCTTCTGGTGTGTTAAGCAGGAGAAAAGACCAAGAACCAACTTACTATTTTGAGTTTCAAGTGCATCTTGCAAAATGCTTTGTTACAAAATTATAAAATCACAGTGATCAAAGACTAATGGCAAATCCTCAGGACATGAATCAGGATTTAAAGAGGTGGGACAAGGGTGCTCTTCATATCCGAATATTTTATCCACAAATGGATAGAGTATGTAGGAATACCCTCTCTTCCCACAACCCACGCAGAGGCAGGAAGCTGATATTTGCATAGCCTACAAGGGCTACCTGCCAAATGCTAGCTTCCACTTTGTACGTTGTTTAAACCGTCAAATTCACTATTCTAATTGCAAAATATACATAGACAAAAAAATCAAACAAAAACCAAAACCAAAAAGCCCAAACAGCACTGGAAATTAAAAAAAAAAAATGATCAAAGAGGATTAATGAAAATTAGATAATTGTCATGCCTATATACTGAAAAAAGTCTGGAAGAGGACAAACATTAAACATAAGTTCTAGAACAGGTGACTTAAATTTTTCATTGTACATGCCACTCGCGTTTGCTCTGGTGTTTTGAATGAAATATTGTGGGACACCTTTCACCCAAACGCAGATACTCACAGCATTGATCCCAGAGAGCTGCTGAGAGAGCTGGAGCACGATGGAAATGAGGATGGGCTGTCGGTAGCTCGGGGTTCTAAAGAGCTCCAGCACAGTGACTTGCTTTTCTTGTGACATCCTCGCACTCTCATCTTGCATTTCCTGGATGTCCTGGGACACATCCTGGGTGCCCCACAACCGCTGGAGGACTGGTGAATTGAACAAAGAGGAAAGGATAAAGATAATGTGCTGCCCCCAATTCATTTTTTCTATAAGACTGCTGGGAAGAAGCCACACATACGTAAAATTATTCACCACGATCAAGTGGGATTCATCCCAGGGATGTAAGGTTGGTTCAACATACGCAAATCAATAAATGTGATACACCATATTAATAAAATCAAACACAAGGACCATATGATCATCTCTATAGATGCTGAAAAAGCATGTTCACTATTGGGGAATAGAAATGCTACTGATTTTTGTGTGTTGATTTTGTATCCTGCTACTGTGCTGAAATCATTTATCACCTCCAATAGTTTTTTGTAGAGGCCTTAGGCTGTTCGATATATAGGATCATATCATCTGCAAACACGGACAGTTTGATTTCACCTTTTCCAATCTGGATGCCCTTTACTTCCTTCTCTTCTCTGATTGCTCTGGCTAATACTTCCAACACTATGTTGAATAGGAGTGGTGAGAGTGGGCATCCTTGTCTAGTTCCTGTTCTTAAATGAAAAGCTTTCAGCTTTTCCCCATTCAGGATGATATTGGCACTGGGTTTATCATATATGGCTTTGATTATGTTCAGATACTTTCCGTCCATACCTAACTTATAGAGGGTCTTTGTCATGAATGAGTGTTGCTTTTTCAGCATCTATAGAGATGATCATATGGTCCCTGTGTTTGATTTTATTAATATGGTGTATCACATTTATTGATTTGCGTATGTTGAACCAACCTTGCATCCCTGGGATGAATCCCACTCGATCGTGGTGAATAATTTTACATATGTGTTGCTGTATTCTGTTTGCTAGTATTTTAGTGAGGATTTTTGCATCTATATTCATCAAGGATATCGGCATGTAGTTTTCTTTTTTGGTTATATCTTTACCTGGTTTTGGTATCAGGATGATGTTTGCTTCATAGAATGAGTTTGGGAGATTTGCGTCTGTTTCAATCTTTTGGAATAGTTTGTAAAGAATCTCTTTGAATGTTTGGTAAAATTCTGCTGTGAATCCATCTGGTCCTGGGCTTTTCTTTGTTGGGAGCCTTCTGATAACAGCTTCAATCTCCTTTATTGTTATTGGTCTGCTCAAATTTTCTACGTCTTCGTGGTTCAGTTTTGGGAGCTTGTGTGTGTCCAGAAATCTATCCATTTCCTCCAGATTTTCAAATTTGTTGGTGTATAGTTGTTTATAGTAGTCTCGAATGATTCCTTGTATTTCAGATGAATCAGTTGTAATATCTCCTTTTTTATTTCTAATTTTTGTTATTTGAATCTTCTCTCTTCTTTTTTTTCTTAGCCTTGCTAATGGTTTGTCAATTTTATTTCTCTTTTCAAAGAACCAACTTTTTGATTGATTGATCTTTTGTATTCTTAGTTGGATTTCAATTTCTTTAATTTCTGCTCTGATCTTAATGATTTCTTTCCGCCTGATAACTTTAGGTTTGGACTGTTCTTCTTTTTCTAGATCTTTTAGGTGAAGTGTTAGGTTGTTCACTTGCTATCTTTATATTCTTCTGAGGTGAGCATTTATTTTCTTTTTTAAGTGGTCTGAAAATTTATTTATTTATTTATTTATTTATTTATTGTGGGGGTTTCCTGCCTGCATTTATTTTATTTTTATTTTTATTTTTTTAAAAATTTTATTTTGTCGATATACATTGTGGCTGATTATTGTTGCCCATCACAAAAACCTCCCTCCCTCCTCCCTCCCCCCCCTCCCCCCACCAATGTCCCCTGTGTTTGCTTGTCGTATCAACTTCAAGTAATTGTGGTTGTTATATCGTCTCCCCCTGCCCCCCCGGTTTTTTTTCTGTGTGTCTGTGTGTGTGTGAATTAATATATAAATTTTTAGCTCCCAACAATAAGTGAGAACATGTGGTATTTCTCTTTCTGTGCCTGACTTGTTTCACTTAATATAGTTCTCTCTAGGTCCATCCATGTTGTTGCAAATGGCAGTATTTCATTCTTTTTTATAGCTGAGTAGTATTCCATTGTGTAGATGTACCACATTTTCCGTATCCACTCATCTGATGATGGACATTTGGGCTGGTTCCAACTCTTGGCTATTGCAAAGAGTGCTGCGATGAACATTGGGGAACAGGTATATCTTCGACTTGATGATTTCCATTCCTCTGGGTATATTCCCAGCAGTGGGATAGCTGGGTCGTATGGCAGATCTATCTGCAATTGTTTGAGGAATCTCCATACCATTTTCCATAGAGGCTGCACCATTTTGCAGTCCCACCAACAATGGATGAGAGTTCCTTTTTCTCCGCAAACTCGCCAGCATTTATTGCTCAGTCTTTTGGATTTTAGCCATCCTAACTGGGGTGAGATGGTATTTCAGTGTGGTTTTGATTTGCATTTCCCGGATGCTGAGTGATGTTGACCATTTTTTCATATGTCTGTTGGCCATTTGTATATCTTCCTTAGAGAAATGCCTACTTAGCTCTTTTGCCCATTTTTTAATTGGGTTGCTTGTTTTCTTCTTGTAAAGTCGTTTGTGTTCCTTATATATTCTGGATATTAATCCTTTGTCAGATGTATATTTTGCAAATATTTTCTCCCACTCTGTTGGTTGTCTTTTAATTCTGTTAATTGTTTCTTTTGCTGTGCAGAAGCTTTTTAGTTTGATATAATCCCATTTGTTTATTTTTCCTTTGGTTGCCCGTGCTTTTGGGGTCGTATTCATGAAGTCTGTGTCCAGTCCTATTTCCTGAAGTGTTTCTCCTATGTTGTCTTTAAGAAGTTTTATGGTTTCAGGGTGTATATTTAAATCCTTAATCCATTTTGAGTTGATTTTAGTATATGGATCTAGTTTCATTCTCTTGCATATGGATATTCAATTATCCCAGCACCTTTGCTAAAGAGGCAGTCCCTTCCCCAGTGAATAGGCTTGGTGCCTTTGTCAAAGATCAGATGGCAGTAAGTGTGTGGGTTGATTTCTGGATTCTCTATTCTATTCCATTGATCAGTGTGTCTGTTTTGATGCCAGTACCATACTGTTTTGGTTATTATAGCTTTGTATTATGGCTTAAAGTCAGGTAGTGTTATGCCTTCAGCTTTATTTTTTTTGCTCAGCATTGCTTTGGCTATGCGTGGTCTTTTATTATTCCATATAAATGTCTGAATTGTTCTTTCCATTTCTGAGAAAAATGTCATTGGAATTTTGATGGGGATTGCATTGAATTTGTATATCACTTTGGGTAGTATGGACATTTTCACTATGTTGATTCTTCCAATCCAAGAGCATGGGATATCTTTCCAACTTCTTGTATCCTCTCTAATTTCTCTCAGTAGTGGTTGTAGTTCTCATTATAGAGATTTTTCACCTCCTTGGTTAACTCAATTCCTAAGTATTTTATTTTCTGGGTGGCTACTGTAAATGGGCAGGCTTTCTTGATTTCTTGTTCTGCATGTTCACTATTGGAGAAATGAAATGCTACTGATTTTTGTGTGTTGATTTTGTATCCTGCTACTGTGCTGAAATCATTTATCAATTCCAAAAGTTTTTTTGTAGAGGTTTTAGTCTGTTCGGTATATAGGATCATGTCATCTGCAAACAGGGACAGTTTGACTTCCTCTTTTCCAATCTGGATGCCCTTTATTTCCTTCTCTTCTCTGATTGCTCTGGCTAGTACTTCCAACACTATGTTGAATAGGAGTGGTGAGAGTGGGCATCCTTGTCTAGTTCCTGTTCTTAAAGGAAAAGCTTTCAGCTTTTCCCCATTCAGGATGATATTGGCAGTGGGTTTGTCAGATATGGCTTTAATTATGTTGAGATACTTTCCCTCTATACCTAACTTATAGAGGGTCTTTGTCATGAATGAGTGCTGAATTTTATCAAATGCTTTTTCAGCATCTATAGAGATGATCATATGGTCCTTGTGTTTGACTTTATTAATATGGTGTATCACATTTATTGATTTGCGTATTTTTTTTTTTTTTTAAAGATGACCGGTAAGGGGATCTCAACCCTTGGCTTGGTGTTTTCAGCAAAACGCTCAGCCAGTGAGCAAACCAGCCATCCCTATATAGGATCCGAACCCATGGCCTTGGTGTTATCAGCACCGCACTCTACCGAGGGAGCCACGGGCCGGCCTTGATTTGCGTATGTTGAACCAACCTTGCATCCCTGGGATGAATCCCACTCAATCGTGGTGAATAATTTTACGTATCTGTTGCTGTATTCTGTTTGCTAGTATTTTAGTGAGGATTTTTGCATCTATATTCATCAAGGATATCGGCATGTAGTTTTCTTTTTTGGTTATATCTTTACCTGGTTTTGGTATCAGGATGATGTTTGCTTCATAGAATGAGTTTGGGAGATTTGCATCTGTTTCAATCTTTTGGAATAGTTTGTAAAGAATCGGTGTCAATTCCTCTTTGATCTTTGGTAAAATTCTGCTGTGAATCCATCTGGTCCTGGGCTTTTCTTTGTTGGGAGCCTTCTGATAACAGCTTCAATCTCCTTTATTGTTATTGGTCTGTTCAAATTTTCTACGTCTTCATGGTTCAGTTTTGGGAGCTTGTGTGTTTCCAGAAATCTATCCATTTCCTCCAGATTTTCAAATTTGTTGGCATATAGTTGTTTATAGTAGTCTCGAATGATTCCTTGTATTTCAGATGAATCAGTTGTAATATCGCCTTTTTCATTTCTAATTTTTGTTATTTGAGTCTTCTTTTTTTTGTTAGCCATGCTAATGGTTTGTCAATTTTATTTATCTTTCCAAAAAACCAACTTTCAATTCATTGATCTTTTGTATTGTTTTTTTGATTTCAATTTCATTCAGTTCTGCTCTGATCTTAATGATTTCTTTCCATCTGCTAATTTTAGGTTTGGATTGTTCTTGTTTTTCTAGTTCTTTAAGGTGAAGTGTTAGGGTGTTCACTTGCCATCTTTCCATTCTTCTGAGGTGAGCATTTAATGCAATAAATTTCCCCCTTAATACTGCTTTTGCAGTATCCCACAGGTTTTGGTATGATGTATCATTATTTTCATTAGGTTCAATAAATTTTTTGGTTTCCTGCTTGATTTCTTCTTGGACTCATATTTCATTAAGTAGAATGCTGTTTAATTTCCATGTGTTTTTATAGTTTCCAGAATTTCGTTCATTGTTAATTTCTAGTTTTAATCCATTGTGGTCTGAGAAAATACATGGGATTATTCCAACTTTTTTGAATTTTTTGAGACTTGATTTGTGACCTAATATATGATCTATCCTGGAGAATGATCCATGTGCTGATGAGAAGAGTGAATATTCTGAGGTTGTTGGATGGAATGTTCTGTAGATATCTGCCACTTCCTACTGGTCTAGAGTATTGTTTCGATCTTGTGTTTCTCTACTGATTCTTTGCCTTGATGATCTGTCTAATATTGACAGTGGGTTGTTCAGGTCCCCTGCAATTGTGCTATTAGTGTCTATTTTCTTCTTTAGGTCTAATAGAGTTTGTTTTATAAATCTGGCTGCTCCAACATTGGGTGCGTACATATTTATGATTGTTATGTCTTCTTGATGGATCAGTCCTTTTATCATTAAGTAGTGTCCCTCATTGTCTCTTTTTATGGTTTTTAGTTTAAAGTCTATTTTGTCAGATATAAGAATAGCTACTCCAGCTCGTTTTTCTTTTCTGTTTGCATGGTAAATCTTTTTCCATCCTTTCACTCTTAGTCTATGTGAATCTTTATGGGTGAGGTGGGTCTCTTGAAGGCAGCATATATTTGGGTCCTCCTTTTTAATCCAGTCAGCCAGTCTGTGTCTTTTGATTGGGGAACTTAAGCCTTTTACATTAAGAGTTGTTATTGAAAGGTGTTGATTTATTCCTAGCATTTTATTGATTGTTGTTTGGTTGTCTTAGGTGTCTTTTGTTCCTTGCCTTCTGATTTACTGTTTGTTTTCTGTATTTGTTGGTTCTTTGGGTTGTAGACAGCCTTTTTGTTTGTTTTCTCTTAATGAATGCCATTTTTATTATACTAGTGGGTTTAGATTTTTCTTGGGTTTTTATGGCAGTGGTAGTTATTTTTCAGGAACCAAACCCAGTACTCCCTTGAGAATTTCTTGTAAGGGTGGTCGTGTGGTAGTGAACTCCCACAGTTTTTATTTGCCTGAGAAATATACTATTTGCCCTTCATTTCGGAAGGATAGCCTTGCAGGGTAGAGTATTCTTGGCTGACAATCTCTGTCTTTTAGTATTTTGAATATATTATCCCATTCATTTCTGGCTTTTAGGGTTTGTGATGTTATCCTGATTTGGGCTCCCTTATAGGTGATTTGACGCTTCTCTCTTGCAGCTTTTAAGATTCTCTCTTTGTCTTTGAGTTTTGCCAATTTGACTATAACATGTCTTGGAGAAGACCTTTTTGGGTTGAATACATTTGGAGATTGTTGAGCTTCCTGGATCTGAAGATCTGTGATTTTTCCTGTACCTGAGAAGTTTTCTCCCACTATTTTGTTGAATATGTTTTCAATGCAATCTCCTTTTTCCTCCCCTTCTGGAATACCCATGACTTGGATATTTGATCGCTTAAGGTTGTCTGATATCTCTCTCTGATTTTCTTCAATGCCTTTGATTCTTTTTTCTTTTTTTTTTGTCTGCTTGTGTTATTTCATACAGCCCATCTTCAAGTTCAGAGGTTCTCTCTTCAACTTCCACAAGCCTGCTGGTTAAACTCTCCATTGTGTTTTTTATTTCGCTGAATGAATTCTTCAGTTCGGCAAGTTCTGCTACATTTTTTTTCAGGGCATTGATTTCCTTGTACATTTCCTCTTTCAGGTCCTGTATACTTTTCCTCGTTTCATCATGATGTCTAGCTGAGTTTTCTTGTATCTCATTCAGTTTCCTTAGAATTAGCACTCGAAATTCCTCATCAGTCATTTCAAGGGCTTCTTGTTCTATAGGATCTAGAGTTTGAGATTTATTATCTTTGGGTGGTGTACTTTCTTGATTTTTTGTATTTCTGATATCTTTTCTTGGATGTTTATTCATTGTGGCAGGGGGTTTCACAGTCCACAGGTTTAACACTATTGTCTGACTAAGATGTTGCTAGGGTTGCCAATTTGGTATGGCTACCTCAGTGACTACTCCGTTGGCTACTAGTGCCTTGCATGTGTGGTTGCCTCGGGTCTTGGGCCTCTCCTGGGAGCCATCTCTCTGGTCAGCTTGGACTCTGCCTGGCTGCTGGGTGATGGGGTGGTACCGCAGGGTGTCGCTCCTGCCGCTGCTGCTTACCCTGCTGCTGCCACTGCTCACGCCACTGCCGCAGGCTCTACTGCCGCTGCTTCCCCTGTTCCCACCGTTGCTGCCGCTACTGCTGGTGCTGCTTCCCCAACTAAGAGGGTATTTATTAGGGGAATTAGCTCACGTGATTATGAGGAAAAGTCCCATGATAGGCCGTTTGAAAACTGGTTGCCAGTAGTGGCTCAGTCCAAGTCCAAAGGCATCAAAATCAGGACTCCTTGGTGTAAGTCAATTTCAGAGCTGGAGAAGTCCAAAGCCTGGTCTGGGGCAAATCTCTCTCTCTCTTCTTTTTTTGGTTTTGGCTGATCTAATTCACAGACTCCTTCTGAAGCATCTGGTTTTCGAATGTCTACCCTTTTCAATCTGTTGCCACTGCTGTTGACCCTTTCAGTAAATGCCATTGCTGCCAGTCAGCGGGAAGTGGCAAGAGCATTCATCTTCCAGACCCTTCATCCTCCAGTCCCGGTCATGCGCTCTCCTCACCTCTGCCTTCCCCTGAGCTGTTCCAGTGGGGAAAGGGCGCACGTCAGCCTAGAGCTCAGCAGCGGCTGGAGCGGGGCTCAGCACCAGAGCTGAGGAGGCGAGATTGCAGCTCAGGCCTGAATGCGCGCAGGCGGAAGCCGAGTGTGCAGGGGCCGTGCATGCTGGTCGGCTCACTGGCTCACTCCGTACAGCCACTTTGGAAGACAGTTTGGTGGTTTCTTACAAAACTACACTAACTCTTACCCTATGATCCAGCAATCTCATTCCTTGGTATTTACCCCCAAAAGATGAAAACTTATATCCACATAAAAACCTGCATATGAACGTTTATAACAGCTTTAGATGTTGTAGATTGAATTATGTCCCCCCCAACTCACTGAGGCTTAATTATGTCCCCCAACTTTTATGTATTGGAAACTTAGCCCCCACTGTGACTGTTAAGAGGGTAGGAAATCCTATTATGATAATTGAAAGGTGGAGCCTTGAAGAGGTGATTGGATTGTAGGATCATGCAGTAGTGAATGGATTAAAAAAGGTGGTTAGGGGAGTGGTTCTGAGAGCTTTAAAAGAAGAGAATAGTTTGCCTTGCTCTCTCTGCTTCCACCGTCTTGTAATGTGAGACCCCTGGGTTGCTGTCACCATCACCAGATGGACTTTGGACTTCCCAGCCTCAGAAACAGTAAGCAATAAATTTTGTTTTCTTTATAAATCAACCAGTTCCATGTACTTTGTTATAAGCAACATAAACAGACTAATACAGATGTCATTCAGTAGGTGAATGGATAAATAAACTGTGGTTTATTCAGACAATGAAATATTATTCAGCAATTAAAAAAAGAAAAGCTATCATCCCTCCAAAAGACATGGAGGAACTTTAAATGCATATTACTAAGTGAAAGAAGCCCATATGAAAAGGCTACATACTGTCTGATTCCAACTATATGACATTTCAACTGTTCAACATTCTGAAAAAAAGGCAAAACTATGGAGACAGTAAAAAAAAATCAGTGGTTGCCAGGGTTAAGGAGGAGGGAGAGATGAACAGCTGGAACAGGAACGGAGAGAATTATTTAGAGCAGTGAAACTATTGCACATGATATTATAATAGTGGATATATGTCATTATACATTTGTCCAAACTCATACAGTGAGCACAACCAAGAGTAAACTCTAATGTAAACTATGCATTTTGGATGATAATGATGTGTCAGTGGAGTTTCATCAGTTCTAACAAACATACCACTCTGGGTCATTGGTGTTGATAGTGAGAGAGGATGTGCATGTGGAGGCAGGCAGAACATGCAAACTGTACCTGCCTCTCAATTTTGCTGTAAACATAAACCTCCCTAAAAATCAAGTCTATTGGGCTGGCTGGTTAGCTCACTTGGTTGGAGCATGGTGCTGATAACACCAAGGTCAAGGATTTGGATCCTCTTACTGAACAGGTGCTCCCCCACTTCTCCCCCCAAATCAATTCTATTTAGAAAGAAAAAAAGTCAATGAATTTAAGATGTGGCATGCTTCTCCAACCATCCTGCAATTATCTGGGGCAGAGCAGGTGCTGGTGGTGAAAGACTTTTCAACATGTCAGCCATTCAGAAGATTCTTAGTTTCTGAGTCCCAATCTCACTCATCCCCTAAAGCCATTTCTCCACCATCTTAAGCAGCCAGTATTACTGATGAGAATGGTTTAAATTATTTGTTTCTTTGTACGTGAGGGAAATAAAGTGAGAATCACTTGTTCCTCTTTGCCACTAAATTCTTTTTGTTGTTGTTGTTTTGTTTTGTTTTGCTTTTCACAGTTGTGCAGGATACTAACATTAGTAAAGCATGTGTATTTCACAGGGCCTTAAGCTCTAGCTTAGTAGGGTCACAGCCCTTAGTTTTAGTAGGGCCAAAGCCCTGTAGTTTAAGGAATAGCCTAACTTTTTAGAATTACACATAGATTTTGGGACCAGCCTGTGGCTCACTTGGGAGAGTGTGGTGCTGATAATACCAAGGCCACGGGTTTGGATCCTATCTAGGGATGGCCGGTTCGCTCACTGGCTGAGCGTGGTGCTGACAATGCCAAGCCAAGGGTTAAGATCCCCTTGCTGGTCATCTTTAAAAAAAAAAAAAGAGAGAGAGAATTACACATAGAAATGCTAGTTTGAGAAAAACAGAAAACTTTCCCAGGACTAAAGTCTCTGTCGTAGATAAAAAAAAAAAAGGTAACACAGCAAAAGTGATTGCTCTAAGGGCAGTCATCCTTGGTGCAGTGAAACCTCATGATGGGAAAGTATATGAGCTAAAAGCTTCAAGGTTAATGGTTGGGGGATATTCCGCATCTTGCCTTCAGTTGTTTCTTTAAGTTTCTTGGGGAATTAAGTGTTGCCATGATGATTATCTCATTGTTTCTTTTTGTACTTCACATAGCCTAGTTTTTTGACTCCTCTATAACTTTTTTGCCTGGACAATAAAAACTGAGAGAAAACCTGATTCAGGGTTATTCCTTGGATCTTTTTCTCTTGAAGGAATTCCTCCTGGGATTAACACCTTCAGGCCTCCCACTGCTCTGGAGAAATGGGCTTTGAGTAATCCTTTGCATCTCCATCACCCTGGGAGAGGTGACAAAGGTTAGTCAAGTGAAGCAGTGGGAATGGAGAAGGAACAAAAATGTGTAACTGGTTGTGGTCAATTAGTTGTAAACACCATTGCACTTGGACCAGCACCACTAAATTCTTGACTCCTTATATGCAGGAACTGACAAGGTTTTCACTCTTGTCAAAAACCAGTATTTAATGAAGAGTCTGGCATTGAGAAGGAAACCAGACTATAAACAAAGTACAGTTTAGTCATTAGGAGTCTTCCATCCTGTCAGGCATACTCAATATTCTTGCTACATAAACTATATTAACATTTCATTTGGAATAGTAAATGAGCTGGAGGGAAAAACAACAAAACTGCAAGACTGGTCTGGATAAGTTATTTGTTGCCCTCTCGTGTCCAGTTTTAGAAAATACAGCCTCTCCCCTCCACACTCAAGAATTCCAACTTTCCTTTAACTGAGAGCTTTTTTATATTCTAAGAAACACGCTGTTTCTCTACACTCTCACACAGAACACTTTTGACACCAGAAGTGTGGGTTTTTCCCACACTGACCAATTCTCTGACACCAGCTGGGTACCCTACAGTTCAACTCAGTACCGACAGCAATCTGGAATTAACATCAGATCCCACAAGTTAAAGGCTCTGCCCCACAATACTCTTCCACCTCAGATGCCATTTGAAAGTCCAGGCCTCCAGTACTTCTGACTGACCAGTTATAAATTAGGGGTTCCTATGACCACCCCCCCACTTCTTTGGGTTCCACAATTTGCTAGAACAGCTCACAGAACTCAGGAAAACACGTTCTTTGCCAGTTTATTATATGGGATACTAAAACAGGTAGATGAGCAGTGAGATGAAGAGATATATGGGGCAAGGTCCGAGAGGGCCCTGAGCACAGTTGCTACTGTTCCTGTGAAGTCGGGTTGCTCCACTCTCCTGGCAAGTAGATGCAGTTCACCTACCTGGAAGCCTACTAGGTCTTATTGTTCAAGAATTTTATAGAGATTTATCTCCAGCCCCCTCCCCACTTCCTGGAGGCTGTTGGGTGGGGCTGAAATTTCCAATCCTCTAATCACTTGATCTTGGTGTACAACTCCAACCTGAGGCTATCTAGGGACTCCATCCTAAGTCATTCTGTTAGCATAAACTCAGGTGTGATTATTATGCAAGAGCAGGGGCTTCTTATGAATTACAAAAGACACTCCCATCACTCAAGAAATTCCATGGATTTTAGGAGCCAGGAACCAGAGACAAAGACTAAATGTATTTCTCATTATACCTTATTTATTCAGTATATCTTTTTTTGTATGTGTGTGCTCTGCTGACCAGTAGGGGGATCTGAACCCTTGACCTTGGTGTTACCAACACCAGCTCTACCAAGTGAATTAACCGGACAGCCCAATTCAGTATATTTTTTTGATTTACAGGATATGTGAGCCCTTGCACTTGGTTTTGGTCATACAATGGTGAACAAAGCATCTGTCCTCAATGAGTCCGCATTATAGCAGAGACATTCAGGAAAATAATCCAAAGGAGATTTTACCCAAACTGAGTTATAAATGATAAGTAGAAATTAGTCAGATGAACATAATGATTTCAAAGTGGGAAATTAAGGGTTGTGGTGGAGATGTTCCAGATAGAATATAGCATACACAATGGCTTAGAAGCAGGAGAGAGCTTGGAACTTTCAATGAACTGCAAGTAATTCAGTGTGGCTGCAAAGCAAGGTACAAAAGTTTTGGAGTGGGTAAGTTGGAACACTGATGATGCAAGACAAAAATATTATGAATAGCCATGTGTGCGGTGCTAAGGAGTTTCATCCAGATGCTAACGATAATGAGAGGTCTTTATGGTCTTTAAACCAGGGAGTGACTTAATCAGATTAGTGCTAACGAGATTAGCTGCTTTGTATTGGGAATAATAGGTAGAAAAGCACAGGAACTGGGAGATCAGCTAAGACTCTGCTAGAGCAGTGGACTGAACTAAGTGGTGATACAAAGAATAGAGAGAATGGATGGATGTGAAAGATATCAAGGAAGTAGGCTCATCCCAATTTTGGTGACAAAAGTGTGTGTGTGTGTGTGTGTGTGTGTGTGTGTGTGTGTGTTGTTGGAACTCAAGGTGAGGGAAACAGAGAAATTGAGGACTGAGGATAATTCATTTCTTTCTTCTTTTTTTTTTTTAAGATAACCGGTAAGGGGATCTTAACCCTTGACTTGGTGTTGTCAGCACCACGCTCTCCTAAGCGAGCTAACCAGCCATCCCTACATAGGGATCCGAACCCGTGCCCTTTGTGTTATCAGCACCACACTCTCCCAAGTGAGCCATGGGCCGGCCCTCCAATTCTTTCTCAAAGATTATTTTTAGTGCCATTCACCACCATCCTACCCCGCAACCTCCCACTTTTTAAAAATGATTTCCTGTTCTAAAAGTCATGGGCAAAAGATGGAACCAGTGTTGCATGGTCCCAAAACTGCTCTCTCCCTAAGCTATCTTTGGACTTTATTTGGTGGTTGATGGCATTTGGATGTGTTGTCCCCTCCAAAACTCATGTGGAAATTTGATCTCCAATATGGCAGTGTTGGAAACTGATTGAGTCATGGGGGTGGATCCCTCATGAATGGATTAATGCTCTCCCTGGGAGAGGGGGGATTAATGAGTGAGTTCTCACACTATTAGTTCCCGTGAGAGCTTGTTGCTTAAAAAGACCCTGGCACCTCCTCTTGCTTCTCTCTTTTGCTTCCTCTCCCCATGTGATCTGCTTGTACCCACTGGCTCCCTGCCACTTTCCGCCATGAGTAGAAGCAGACTGAGGCCCATGCCAGATGCAGCTGTTCCAGAATCGTAAGCCAAATAAACCTCTCTCCTTTATAAATTACCCAGTCTCAGGTATTTCTGTTATAGCAACACAAAACGGACTAACACATTGGTTAATGGAGAAGTGAAATCAACTTGACTGCAAGGACTTCGTATTACCGTAGATGTCATGATTAAAATTGCTTCCCCTAATGTACTGATGATTCAGATGTGCAGCTAGGTTTGAAAACTGCTGGAACAGAGAAATAGTAACCTGCCTAAGAATTCTCATTCTTCAGAATGCGAGGATCAGTATTTCAATCTGATATTTAATACTGGATAATCCTAGAAAGACTTTTCTAGAAGAGCTCTCAGAAGTTATTTTATCCACTTCTGCTTCCAGGTAGGGAAGCAACTAAATTTCATTTAGCCAATTTCCTCTTGCTCTGCTGTTCATGAGCAGGAAAAACATGCCTGAATTTACTATGATTCTCTATAGAGACTATTCTATTTTTTTCCCATTCTCCCTCTCTTTTTCCATCCCTTTAATGCTTGGTTTATTATGCTCCTATTTGGACCTCCCTATTTTTTGTGTTGGGCTTCACCAGAGTGCTGGGATGAGAAATTTGCTTGCAGAAGACTCTACTCTGTGCATCGGCCAGTCAAGCAATGTGTTCATCAGCTGTGCTTCACCAGGTAAGAGACGCCCAAATGCACAGAGTGCACCTTCCATGATAGTGTTTTTGTGTCAGTAACTATGTAATGGACACCCACTATGGAACTGTAATCTTTGTTTTTTATTTTCTATTTTTTATTTATTTTATTTTATTTATTTTATTTTATTTTTAAAAAGATGACTGGTAAGGGGATCTTAACCCTTGACTTGGTGTTGTCAGCACCACGCTCTCCCAAGTGAGCTAATTGGCCATCCCTATATAGAGATCTACACCTGTGGCCTTGGTGTTATCAGCACCACACTCTGCCAAGTGAGCCATGGGCCGGCCCCGGAACTGTAATCTTTGATGGGGCAGAAGTTTGTAGCATAACCCTGCTAGCTATTCCTAAAGGTGTCAGTTAGAAACTGGAGACTGGGTTGAGGTACACAGAAAAAAGCTGACTAACAGACGCCAGAAGGTAAGTTTAGGTGAGGGACAGAGAAAGGAGAGTCATGAGGAAAACGCTGGTATGTTGAAGTTATTGCCAGACGGAAAGAAGCTGAAGCAAAAGACTCTGAAGGCAGAAAATAGTGGGAAGGAATATTCAGCTTGACTCTAGGTGAAGTGTGCAAAGTTACGAAGAGTAATTAATACCATTCCATCCCCTCCCTTCCACTGGGGGAGGGAAGAAGTTTGAAATGCTTAAAGAAATCCAGATGGGGGAGATCCAGGCTAGTTCTCTTTCTCAAGGCTTTTTTCTTTTTTTTAAAATCTCTTTCCTTGACCATGACATTGGGGCTATGGCAGTTTACGACGTATGTACATTATCAACAATGAGATCTGCTCCCGTCTTGTCTGTAAGGAGCATGAAGTTATGAAAGGTAAGATGATGTCTGGGGTTTAGTGGAGAGGGACAATTATGAGAGCAGTAAATAGGGACAAAAAGCTCATGAACCCAAGTCCAGTTTTGGAGAACGAGTTCAGGCTGCCCCCTTAACTTCCACCAGCCCCTGCTGGAACATACCCCAAATAAACAATCTAAGTAAAGCAGTATGCTTAATGCACAAACACAATCTTAAGAAAAGTTCTCCTGAATCCCTTTCCAACTAGATATTAACCTCCCAACCTCTCCTATAGAGATAGATTTTTGAAGTGCTGGCTGTTTTAAAGATCATTCACTGGGGTTCTAGGGTAAAGACCAAGTCAGCCATTATAGACAACAGACTCTACTAGTCAGCAGCTACGTTCATAACTCTAAAAAGAAAACACATGCACACATCCACACACACTAATTTGGAGACAGTAAGGTTTAGATAGGCTGATACGTGAAAAACAGATGAGATATTTAGCAATTGGCTACTTTATAACCAGTTCACCAATTCCAGGAACAATTGGCATTGCTTATTGTGAAATTTCAGAGGTAGAGGAAGGTAGAAAGATGTTAAAAGAACAATTACAAAAGCCCAGTGTGATTATAGACCTTGCATAGTAGAAAAAACGGTACTTCTCACTTTCCCCATGGCTAGCCCCAAACGATGGCTGTGGTTAGTGAAGACACCACCGACACAGCCGCTTCTGACTCAGCAGCCTGCTTTGCACCGAGTTCCTGAGTCAGAGCAGTAGTTAACTTCGCAGAAGGAAACTTGCTACCTGCCCCCATTGGCTCTGTGCAAGCCACCTCAAGCACCTTGAGATTGAGGATGAGTATCTGGGACTCTAGGCACTTTCAAGTACCTCAAGGGATTTACTAAAGTTAGCTATTGGCACATAGTAAACACCTAAGTGTGTACCGAACGACTGGACCTCATCTTTGTATTTCATAGATCCATGATTAGCAGAATCGGGAGCTAGGTATGTAGAGGAAATGAACATTCACTGGCCACCTGGGCTGGGTGCTTTGCATGCATTATTTCATTTCAATACTCACAAATATACTGTTGAGGCAGGTTATTTTAATGCTTATTTTACCAAAAGAGATAGTGAGGTTCATAAAAGTTAAGAAACTTTCTAGTAAGTGGTAAACAACTCGTAAGATGGCAGAGCTGGGGGTTTCACCCATATCTTTTCAACATTTTCTACTACACCACACTGCGAAGTCTTCTCCTTCCCTTAAAAACAAGAGCCCTTGCTGTCTTCCTGCATTCTCCTGCAGTCATGCTCTGCTTCTCTTCTAGATGAACTCTGCCGTCAGATGGCCGGTCTGCCTCCAAGGCGACTCCGTTGTTCCAACTACTTCAGACTTCCTCCCTGTGAAAACTGAATTTGCAGAGACCCAATGGTCTGTGATCAAAGAAGAGGAAAGACGAAAGAAAGTGTGGGAGGTGAAAGGAAAGAGGAGTAATTCTTGTCCAGCTAGTGTCAGCGACCCCAGAGACATTAGTATTTCTGAAACCAATCCCTTTGCAATGTCCTGCTTTCGCCCCTTCACCCAGGCTGATAACATTTATCTCATTTTTCAATGCTACTTAAAATACAAAGTCTATACTATTGCATGGTTTTGAGGCTTCCCAATATCATAGACATAGTGGATAAATGATGACCATGTGGCTTCACACTTGATCTTAGCCTTTCAAAAGCTGAGAAGCAATGACCATATGGCTTATATGCAAACATTTCTACACACGATTTCAGGGGAAAATAAACTTTCAGTTAATAATCTTTACTATTGAATCTGTCTGATGTAGAGCTTAGGGTGAAAAAAGCTAAATTGTCCATTTTGGCTAGCCGTAGAAGTCCATTTATTTTCCTTTCAAGAGTTTCCTATATTAACTCCCCATCATTTAAATGTTCTGCTTTACTTTTTTTTTTTTAAAGATGACAGGTAAGGGGATCTTAACCCTTGACTTGGTGATGTCAGCACCACGCTCTCCCAAGTGAGCTAACCGGCCATCCCTATATAGGGATCCGAACCTGCGGCCTTGGTGTTATCAGTACCACATTCCCTCAAGTGAGCCACGGGCCGGCCCTTGCTCTGCTTTACTCTTATTTTCACTATTTTGTTGGATTGTCCTAAAAATTTTCCTGGCAGGTCTTCTTTATGAGAAGGGTTATGGTAATTTTTGTAGTCCTAGAAGATTCTCCAACAGAGCGAAGAATTATACAATCCTACTAGCAATAAAAAAAAAAAAAGATTCAAAATGTTGTCTTCTGCTAAACTCAGAGGCTGGGGCTAAAGAGAGGGGACTGATTATGCCAGGTTGAGAAGCTGGACTCATAACTCCCTGTCCAGTTTTTCATGCAGCCATCCAGGCAGGAAGTAGAGCTGGAAAGTAAGTCTCTTTTACTTACTAATTTGTGGTAGTCCTGGGGGTAAGTCCACCCCACGAAGCAAATTAGACAACTGAACGTGAAACCGAACCACTGGCTGGAGTTTCCTCGTGTTGTTGCTACGCCTTTCATCCTCACCAGTCACCAAGTGCACCAGTGGAGATTACTGTGTGAATGGCTTCTGGAATATACCCTGATTTGGTGCCTAAGAAGTACATTCAGACCTGAATTTTAATAGGCAAGTAGAAAGTTTACCTCATGGTTAACATGAAACATTGAAAGAAACACATTTTTCAGACAACCACATTCTTATCTTGGCTCTAGCAGTAAACATGTAGCCTCAGACAAGTCATTTCCCTTCATTAAGTCCCGGTTTAATTTCCTTGTCTTTAAAATGAGAAGGTTAAATTTATCTTAGTTCTAAGGCTCCTTTTAATTTAATGATTCTCTAAATTTAAATGCATTATTCATATTTCCTGAAGCCTGGATGCAGTGTGATTCACAACAGCCACGTCTACTTTATCCTAAATGAGAACAGCAGTCCACAATGTAATAGAACAAAGCCCCATTATAATAAGTGAAAAATCATATATTATAGACCCTTCTCTCTAAACAACTCAATAACTTTCTATAAAAACCAATGAAATTCAAATAGGAACTAGGGGACAACCAGTTACAATGACAGTAGGGGTTGTATTCCTTTTACATTGCTGAGAAAATAGCTAAATGAAGATTGGATTCTTGCTGTTAGGAAACAATTTAGTTTAATGGGATTTGTACAACCGATTAAACAGAAATGCTACAAAATGCCCCAAAGCATGTAATCTCTCCTCCATACAGTCTCTAGAATCAAATATACTCCTATATAGACAGACATATTAAATGCATATTGTAGCCACTATAGAGAGCTCATATGCACAGAAGTTCTGAGAATCATTTTAAGGATCTCTTTATGAACTTGACCCTCCTACTACATATTGTGACATTCCCACCAGGCAGCACCTCAAGCTCAGTATTGTGTATATTGCAAAGTAAACATTTTAATGTAATTTTTCCAGCTTCTTTCTCAGAGTAAAGTGGCCTTTGGTCTGGTTATATCTTTTTCTTTTCTCTTTTATGTTTACAAAAAAAGACCTGAATTTATGCTTTTTGAAAACCAAGTACCAGTATTGCTCCAATTTGTCTATGCTACTATTCTATATTCTATCCTGCACTCCATAACTTTACCGCTGGTTCTCCAACATTCCAGATGTGGACCCCTTCTCTTTTCTGCCCCCTTCAGGTCCAACGATCACGCTAGGTGTAGTTTCATGCTTTACTTGCTTCTCTTTTGCGTGATTAAATTCCTTTGTTTGCCATTTCTCATTGCTCTTATGTTCTCTACACTTTTTTTTTTTTTTTTTGGGGGGGTGGCTGGCCAGGAAGGGGATCTGAAACCTTGACCTTGGTGTTAAAACACTGTGCTGTAACCAACTGAGCTAACAGACCAGCCTTCTCTGCACTTTTTAACAACTCCTGACATGTGAACCAACATTTCTAACTTGCTCTCAGCCTTATAAGTCTTCTTTAACCCCTGTCAATTTCCACTAAAAAAGGTCCCTGTCAGTTATTTCCGGTCCTGGTTATTTCACTCTGTGCTCTTTTCCCCACTGGCAAAATTCCATTCTCCTCCATTTGTCATTGCTGTGTCTGTATCCTTGCCCCATCGCAGGTCTCTGATGTTCGAGTTTTCTTTCCTTGTTCCTCCCCATGAAAGAATCTGCTGTTAGGCAAGGAGTTTATATTTTAATGAAAAGCAATTATCTAAACCAAAATAACATTGGAATTAAAAGGCATGGTAGAGATATCATTGTAGATTGAATGCCTTCCTGGTATTCTGAATAGATAGCAGCCTCCTCTGGCTACTCATAAGGTTCAGCCTTACTTTTTCTTCTTAAATTGGGTTGATCCTCCTCTGTGCCTACCTGTTTTCATGTTCCATGCTTGTGATTCAAGAAAATTCTCCTTTCTCCTTGAATGAACGAATTCTGGAAATTCGAGTGTTTACCATACTCATACTAAGGAGAGCTCCATGCACCCTTTCTCTTAGTGCTCTTTTGACTCACAGGCAGATGGTGCCAACTCCAGCTGGTCTCCCCTCTTCTGGGTTTTACTTTTGATGACATCAAATGATATATGTTGCCAGCCACAAGCTCCTCCCAACTTTGCTTCAGGGTGTTTGCGGCAAAGGTTGAATGTTGAACCAAATACTTCACACATGGTCAGAACGCAGGAGGAACTTGCACCTCTAAGGTTCCCCTTCCTTTGTACCGAAGCAGCTGTCACACAGTGAGGGAAGAAAGAGACCTGAGAAGAAACAGAGAAGATGGAAGAGATGGGGGATAATGCAACGAGAGGGTGACGACAGGTCCACACCAGGGCAGGGGAACCAGGAGGCTAGGAGATGGGAATTCTCGAACTCCAAATTCAAAAGGAATGTGGTGAAGGCGTCCTGAGAGACCTGGAAACTTCAGGTAGCATGGAAGGGCATCAGGAGCACAGTGGAGGAGAGGCAGGACTATCCTTGCAGTTTTGTCAGCCTCAGGAGGCCTTGGTCAAAAATGTAACACTGATAAAGTTAAAGTCCTGGTATCCTTGAGCATTTTCACCAACTAAACATCAGGGAAAGTGACTTGTTGAGTTTCTCTGTGATGGAGAGATAAACAGGTGGCCACAGGTTGCTGTTTTTTTTCTTTTTTTTTTTCTTTCTAAAAGCCAGTCAAGCTCGGCCAGAAGCAGCAGTCAGACGACAACTTCTGGGCAGAACTCAAGATGGAAAAAGCAAACATTTACATAAATAGAGTTGCAAAGCCCATGCTTCCTGTTGACATATCAGGCCTTTCTTTACCACAAACCCTCACTTTTTTTTTAATAGCTGATAATGGTTTTGTGTTTTTTTTCAATTTGTCCAATCACTTCAAGTAAGGTTCTAGTTTTCTCCTACCCCTGGGTCTTGTGGTTCTTTCCTGTCTCTGCTACTTTTCTCTTTCTTGTCCCTTTTATTTTCTGTATGTTTACCTGGCCTTACAGCTGTGCTGTATAACTTTATGGAATACATTGTTAAATTTATGTAACAATCTATAGGGATAGAATTCAAGATGATCTCATAAATTTGGGTAAGATTCACCTCTTCTCTCCACCCACCCCACACAAAAAAAGGAATAGATGAGCTCTGGGCAAGTATAAGAAAATTCTTTTAATGGAAAATAACCTGAATTATACTTCAGAAATTGGTGCATGTTGAGGTATCAACTGTGTCATTATTTCCTAATATATTGTTCTGTCCCAAATGGTCAACACAAGGAGTTATAATGAAGGGTAATAAGAATTGCACACAAAAAAAATCCTCTATTTGCATAAATCCATACATCCATCTATTCTTGAAAACAGATGAGATTATAGAGGGAAAGGAAATAAAAGTATTAATCAAAAAAAGCTTATGAATTAGAGTGCAGTCTAATAACACCAGGTTCATGGGTTCAGATCCTCATACTGGCCAGCTGCCAAAAAAAAAACCTTATAAAAATGTGTAACATTAACATCAAAATTCATAGGTGTTGAAAATAGAACTACTTAAAAAATGTTCACATAAAATCATGAATGATGGCTTCTTAATTGGTTAAGAGAAAGTAGTTTTCTGTAAGTTAATTTGTACCTTGATAAACAACTGGGCTCGTTCATGTTGCCACTTTGACAGAAACTGAGATAGAAAGTCTGACATGATGTAATCATTCTTAATTAAAGTACAGGTACTCATAAGAATAGCAACATATTCTAGTGAAATAGGGCAGGAATAATTTCTCTCTTGCCATGCGGAAACTAAAAATGCATTACTGGGACATCTAGACCCCAAATCAACATGGCTCTAAGTATAATAAGACCTACATTTATATCATCCTGTTCATTTTAATATAAAAGAATGGGTATTTGTTTCAGTGCCAGTCCAGATGGCACTCACCGGTTGTGTGATCCTAAGCAAACAGCTTCTCAACTCTAAACTGGTGGCAATAAACTTGCCCTAAGGGTGGTTTGAGGATTAACATGATCATGCATTCAAAAGGCTTAGAGGCTTAGCACTTGTAAGACTATTAAGTGTATAATAAGACTACAGAGGGGCTGGCCTGTGGCTCACTCAGGAGAGTTTGGTGCTGATAACACCAAGGCCCCAGGTTCGGATACCATATAGGGAAGGCTGGTTCGCTCACTGGGTGAGTGTGGTGCTGACAACCCCAAACCAAAGGTTAAGATCCCCTTACTGGTCATCTTTTAGAAAAAACAAACAAACAAACAAGAAAAAACTACAGAGCTTTTTTTTTTTTTTCTACTTATGCTGATTGGTTCCTTTCAAACTGTTCTTTTGTTTGTTTGTTTTGGCGCTGGCCAGTATAGAGATCCGAACCCTTGACAAACTGTTCTTGAGTAGGTTGACTCTTCTATTCTTCCCCTGTAACAAAATGAGATGACCCTCGCTGGTTAGCAGGAGAGCAGGGAGGTACGGAAACCTGCAAAAGGTGTACAATACCACCAGTACAAGTTTCTCAACAGTTTAAGGTTTTTAATTTAAATCTAATTTTTAAAAAATTTGGGGATGGAACAAAATACAATCATTCCGTCCCAACAGTCCCAAAAGTCTTAGCTTGCTCCAGCACCAACTTAAAAGTCCAAAGTCCAAAGTCTCATCCTAGACAAAAAGCAAAAGTTCTTCCAGCTGTGAACCTGTAAAAACAAAACCAAATTTATCTACTGCCAAGATACAATGGTGGAACAGACATTGGGTACACATTCCCATTCCAAAAGGGAGGAATAGGCCAAAAGAAAGGAAAAACAGCCCCAAACAAGACTGAAACCTGACAGGGCAGACATATTGTCTTAAAGCTCCAAAATAATGTTCTTTGACTCCAAGTCCTGCATCCTGGGCACAATTGGGCATCTGGGCCCCCAAAGCATCAGGCACCCTTATTCTCACAGCTCTGCCAGGCACAGCCCAGTGGGCCACACTGATGCCTGTGGCTTTTCCAGGCCTACGTTGCATGTTACCAGTGGCCCCAGAGTTCTGGTGTCCTGGCGGCAGCCCTGCTGCCTTGGCTCTACTAGACATTTCCATGGTGGGGGCTCCTACCCAACTTTTCTGCTCAGCATTGCTCTAGTAGATGACCTCTGTGGTGGCTCCACCCCTGTGGCAGGTTTCTGCCTGGGCTTCCAGGCTTTTCCATACATCCTCTGGAATCTGGGTGGAGGCTGCCATGACTCCACTGCTCTCACGTCCTGTCGGCCTGCAGACTTAACACAACTTGGACACCACCAAGGTTTCAGGCCTCTACTCTCCAGGGCTGCTGCACAAACCATGCTTAGGGCTGCTCCAGCCGGAGCAGCTGGGATGTAGGGAGCAGGATCCCAAGGGCAGCTGCGCCCCAGGTCTGCCCTCCAGGATAACAGAGAGTCACGGCCCCTCAATCAATTCCCAGACTTGAGCCCATTTACAGACCCAGCAAGTCATAAGGTTGGGCGTGCACAGCAGCACTCCATCATCAAATGGAAATGGTATATACGTGATCAGGCCGGAGCAGGTCCTGAAGGCACAAGTAAGTTACATGAAGAAGTGGCTCAAATGCCCATGGTTCCTACTCCTGCTACACTGCCTTCTCTTCCCCAGCCTGTACCTATGGCCTCATGGGGAGTTCCCTACGATCAGTTGACAGAGGAAGACAAGGCTAGAGCCTGGTTTACAGATGGTTCTGCACAATATGCAGGCACCTCCTGAAAGAGGACAGCTGTGGCACTGCACCTCTTTTCTGGGACATCCCTGAAAGACAGTGGTGAGGGCAAATCTTCTCAATGGGCAGAACTTTGGGCAGTGCACTTGGTTGTGCACTTTGCCTGGAAGGAGAAATGGCTAGATGTGCAATCATATACTGATTCATGGGCTGTAGCCAATGGCTTGGCCGGATGGTCAGGGACATGGAAGGAACATGATTGGAAAATTGGTGAGAAAGAAATTTGGGGAAGAGGTATGTGGATGGACCTCTCAGAGTGGGCAAAGGATGTGAAGATATTTGTTTCCCATGTGAAAAAAGGTAACCTCAGCAGAGGAGGACTTTAATAATCAGGTGGACAGGATGACCTGTTCTGTGGATACTAGTGAGCCTCTTTCTCCAGCCATCCCTGTCATCACCCAGTGTGCTCATGAGCAAAGTGGCCATGGTGGCAGGGATGGAGGTTATGCATGGGTTCAGCAACATGGCTTCCACTCACCAAGACCGATCTGGCTACAGTGACCACTGAGTGCTCAATCTGCCAGCATCAGAGACCAACACTAAGCCCCCAATATGGCACCATTCCCCGAGGTGATCAGCCAGCCACCTGGTGCCAGGTTGATTACATTGGACTGCTTCCATCATGGAAGAGGCAGCGTTTTGTCCTTACTGGAATAGTTACTTACTCTGGATATGAATTTGCCTTCCCAGCACGAAATGCATCTGCCAAAACTACCATCCATGGACTCATGGAATGCCTTATTCACCGTCATGGCATTCCACACAGCATTGCTCCTGACCAAGGAACTCACTTCACAGCTAAAGAAGCCCAGCAATGCGCTCATGCTCATGGAATTCACTAGTCTTACCATGTTCCCCATCATCCTGAAGCAGCCAGTCTGATAGAATGATGGAATGGCCTTTTGAAGTCACAGTTACAGCGCCACCTTGGCGCCAATACCCTGCAGGGCTAGGGCAAAGTTCTCCAGCAGGCAGTATATGCTCTAAATCCGCACCCAATATATGGTACTGTCTCTCCCATAGCCAGGATTCACGGGTTCAGGAATCAAGGGGTGGAAATGGAAGTGGCACCACTCACCGTTATCCCTAGGGACCCATTAGCAAAATTTTTGCTTCCTGTCCCCACGACTTTATGCTCTGCTGGTCTAGAGGTCTTGGTTCCAGAGGGAGGACTGCTTCCATCAGGAGACACACAAATGATCCCATTGAACTGGAAGTTAAGGCTGCCACCTGGCCACTTTGGGCTCCTCATGCCTCTGAATCAGCAGGCTAAGAAAGGAGTTACTGTGTTGGCTGGGGCGATTGACTCAGACCACCAAGGGGAAGTTAGACAAGTACTTCACAATGGAGGTAAGGAAGATTATATCTGGAATACAGGAGATCCCTTAGGATGTCTCTTAGTACTACCATGCCCTGTGATCAAGGACAATGGAAAACTACAACAACCAAATCCAGGCAAGACTACAAATGGCCCAGATTCTTCAGGGATGAAGGTTTGGGTCACTCAACCATAACCCACTGAGGTGCTCGCTGAAGGCAAAGGGAATACAGAATGGGTAGTAGAAGGAAGTTACAAATACCAGCTTCGACCATGTGACTAGTTACAGAAACGAGGATTTGTAATTGTTCTTCCTGTTGTGTTAAGAATATGTCTCTATGTGTATATACTGTACACATATTAAGCAATTATCTTTGTTTTTGTTCCTCTTGTTCTCTATCATGTACCATGAGATTTACTGACTTTATACCAGCAATTAAATGTTGTTAACCTTACTTCATAGTATTTGCAATTTTGTTACGGGATATTGGGAGAAGAGTAAATATCATTTAAGGACTTTACCTTTTTCATCTTGGAAAGGGATTCATGTGTTTCCAGTTGTACGCAGGATAACATATCATGTTAGGCTAAACTATTATGTTATTGTACCATCTGAAAATTAAGTGTGATTTAAGGAGATAGTATGGACACCAAGTTGACAAGGGGTGGACTTGTGAAGGTTAATTCTAGATGTCATCTTGGTTAGATGAAGGAACACTAAGAAACCTGGTAAAGCAATCTTTTCAGGTGTGTCCATGAGGGTGTTTCCAGCAGAGAATAGTATGAGAGTCTGAGTGGTCTGGGTGTGAAAGACCCACCCTCAGTGTGGGTGGGAACCATCCAATCCACTGGGGGTCTGGAGAGAACAAAAGACAGAGGAAAGAGGTGAAGCTCTCTCTCGATCGGGTGGAGCTGGGATACAATCTTCTCTCCTGTCCGTGGACATCAGAGCTTGAGACTTTTCAGCTTTTGGTTTCCAGAACTTACACCAAGGACACCATCAGCTTCCCTGGTTCTGAGGCCTTTGGACTTGGACAGAGCCATGCTACCAGCATACAGTTAATAGATGGCCTATCGTGGGACTTTTCTTCATAGCCACATGAGCTAATTCCCCTAATAAATCCCTGTCATATAATTATAACATATCCTATTGATTCTGTCTCTCTGGAGAACCCTGACGAATACAGATCCTAAGAAAAAAGAGAACCAAGGGGGAAGACTTTGCCAGGATGAACTTCCTATAGCAGATGGTGATCTGATTGCAATGACTGTCAGGGACTATCTACACAGAAAGATCCCTAGAGTGGTGAATGGCGATTCTACAGATAACAAATTGTTTCTAGTGTGCTACCCTTTCTTTAGGAACCATCCCTTACCATTGTAGAGCTATTTTTGTCAAGATTATCTCTACCAGTAATTGGAATCATAAGATTCTTTATATTCCATCATCAAGCAAACAAATAATATGGAATTTGGTCTTTGGAATGTACCTACCCACAAAGAGAAAAAAGGCCTGTGAAGAGTTCCATATTATTTGGAGCACCTCTAATTTTCCCTGGTATTTCAATTTGTTAAAAAGCAGCTGCCCCCCACCCACCCACATGTCAATTTTTAAAAAGTATATAAAATCATATAATCATAAACTTTTAGGGCTAGGAAAGACTTTGAAGTTCTTTTAGGCCAATATTTATCAAAGTTCAGTTCCAAACTGACCATTTGCTTTGATATGTTTGTCAAAAAGGCAGAGAAAGTCTGCACTCCAGACTTACTAAATCAGTGTCTGTAGGGATTAAACATTGGAATCTGTGATTTTATACCCCAACACACACTGAAATGTGAGAACTTTAAATATATGCACTCATGTCTTATTACTAATCACAAAACTTTGAACCACGGGTGCAGATAACTTGATAGTCACAATTTATGTTTATAAAATATCTTGTCTTATAAATATATCAGTTATTCTAAGACTATCTTATAAAAACAGTGTTTCTTTTTTGGCGGCTGGCTGGTATGAGGATCCAAACCCTTGACCTTGGTGTTATCACACCGTGTTCTACCCAAATGAGCTAACCGGCCATCCCGCAAACAATAGTTTTTTACAGAGTAACTTCTACACACTAGGCAAAAGGCTGACACACTTGTTTATATTATCTTTAGCAATCATGCAAAAATAGGTGTTTCAACTCTCTGAGCCTCTCAGTGTTCATGCCTGAAAGTTACGCATGGAGAAACTAAGACATATTACATTAGGTAACACATTGAAAGGAAAGTGGAGGAGAATGTTGGATAGGAAACGTGGAGACAGAATACAAGTCTCCATGTGCTTGATTACAAAACCTAACTTTTCCCACTACTCCACACTAGTTCTTTTACAGCTATATGAAAGTCATTTAACTCATTTTTTTCCTTTTTATATGTCTTTTTTTTTAATTGACACATAATAATTGTACATACTTACGGGGTACAAAGTGATGTTTTGCTACATACACACAATGCGTATGATCAAATCATAGTAATTAGCATACCCATCACCTCAAACGTTTATCATTTCTTTGTGTTGTAATTCTGGATTTTGGTAGACGGTTTTCCTTAAGAAGCTTATATAAAATATGAGTAACATCTCAATTTTACCTGACATCATTGATTGCTATGAGCCATTACTCAAACCAGATGTAGCTCCTCGCTGCAGCTAAAACATGGGGAGCAAGTCCTCACAGTCCTGCCTTTTTGCTCATGCTGTTTCTGTCACCTGCAGAGAAGATGAGAAATTTTATCAACCATATTCCACATACAAGATCGTATTCCTGATACACACATTCACATTCACACACAATAGTTAAGAAAATCATCAGAATAACATTGTGAGGAAAGAATCCTTTCCCAGAGTAGCTGGTTAGCTCAGTTGGTTAAAGCATGGTGTTATAACACCAAGACCAAGGGTTCGGTTCCTGAACTAGCTCCGCCAAAAAGGAAAAAAAATAATTAAAAAAATTCTTTCCCAATGTCATACATTTCCTAAGTGAAAGGTCCACATCTAGGGCCCAAGTTTCTCTGTCTTCAAAGACAACCCTAGTTTCATTACTCTAAACTGTCTTCCCAAAGATAGGTTGGCTGGTTAGTTCACTTGGTTAGAGTGTGGTGCTGACACCAAGCTAGGGGTTCAGATCCCCTTAACAGCCAGCTGCCAAAACAAATACCTTACTGCCCTGTCCTCTTCATTTATTCAAATCTTATCCATTCATCAAAGTCTCACTCAGGCACAACTCGTCTATCACGAAGCTTTAGATAATGATGCCAGTCTACCATGATTCTCTTCTTCGGAACTCATGGCATGGAGTGAGTGACACATGTCTTAATACAGGGTTTGTACAAGAGGGTAAGAGACCACTGTTTGGAATGAATTAACAAAGATTTATGCTTTCTATAGAGAATTAAATAATAATTGTTTCTCAGCTCCCCCCCCCCATTAAAGTGTTCTATAAAGAAGAATAAAATAAGAAATGCTGAGCATCTGAGGGTATAATCCCAAACCACCTATGTTTGGCTGAAATTTCCTTGGAACTTTGTTTTATCTTTACAATGTACATGATGCTATATTAGCAACCACACTTCCAAGCCTGTCAAATGTGAGCCTACTCTGCATGCAGGGGAGAATAAAAATTGTTGAAATCTTACATGTCTTAAAGCCTTTTACTTTTCATGTGAGAGTAGAAGATGACAGTGGGGAAACCCTGTAAGAAGAAGAAAATTAACATGCACATTCTATTCTACCCTAAATTATTTTTAAAATAAAGATAAGGCTTTCCCCTAATCTTCCGGAAAACCCTTATGTTCCAGGAAAGCATGGCATGTCCAACCAGTGGCTTTGATTTACTCCCTGATGTATGGCCATACACTGAGACTTAGGTATATCTCCAGATACGCAGATCCCATTTCGAGAAGCGTAAGGCTAGATGAACACTAAATTTCCTTGCTATGATTCTGTAATTTTTATTTTCATTTAAGTATTGTCTATTTTCACCAGCACCACACTCTCCCAAGTGAGCTGACCAGCCAGTCCAGGATTATGTCTATTTTTAAAGCTTTCAACATATAAACTACTTGAAGAACTGTGATGCACATTGTTATTCCCCTTCAATGTTCCCCTTATACTTTTTCATAATAAGCCTTTAATAAATATTAATCAAATTAATATATTTCAGCTTTCAAAGATGGTGTCCATAAATTACTCAAAGGTACTTTTTTTGGATTGCCCCCAAAGGGGTAGAACATCAAAATAAACAGATTCTTTTTTCTCTCCAGCGCCTTCATTTTCAAGTACAGAATATCTAAAACTGATTTACATATGTTGGAGAGAATCTTCTATATACAGTCTACACACTGAAAAGTAAGACTTTCAAAACAGAAGAAGAATGTAAGAATGTACACTGAGTATTTTGTGTTGTGTTTATTAGGTTTTGCCAACACTATATTAAATATACTTTATAAAATAAATAAAAAGATTTCCACAGAAAAAGGAAGAAAACAAACAAACAAAAAAGAAAAACAGAAATAAATATCTACAGATAATTCTACCTACAGAGCCTCTTTTGACAAAACAAGGAGCACCAAAAGAGTACACGTCCAACTTTCAATTAGATTTTTTGTTTGTTTTGTTTTTCCGTTCTTTGGCAGCTGGCCAGTACCAGGATCCAAAACCTGGACCTTAGTTTTGTACCACTGCGCTCTAACCGAGCTAACTGGCAAGACCTCAATTAGATGTAGACTTAATTACTTGCTAAGTGAGCTGTCAACATTTTTTTATGTGGAAGAGAAAGTTTTTCTTGCATAAGCCATTTATTAAGTTTGCCTGACATAGGCACAAACCCAATTCTATGTTGCTTGTTTGTTTGTTTATTTGGCAGCTGGCCAGTATGAGGATCCGAAAAACCCAATTCTAAATGTTAACATAATATGGGGGGGCGGGGCAGGGGATCCTTCTCTGTAGCTCTGATGATGATTTCTACATTGATGTGGCCAACTGATTAAGATCTGTAGGGTTGACATAAACAGCATGATGGTATCACATGGGATTTGGAGTAGGGCTGACTTGAGTTCAAATCCCAGTCCCAGGTTTTCTACTTTCCAGCTGTTGGCTGGGCTTGTTAGATTATGAATTTGTGTATAGAGGAATGGGATCTCTTCCCAGTCAGAGGCTGAGCAGAAAGGAGGGCTCTCATCTGAGAAGCTACTGAGCTTTTCTAAATACAGTCATTTCGTAGTTTCAATGAGGACTTGTATGTGTGTGTGTGGTTAAAAAAGCTGACATACAAAGCATGAGTTTTTTTTTAAAAAAGCATGTAATAGATGCAAAAATCCTGAAATATGTGTTGTTGAACTCAGTGTGCTGTTGAACTCAGTTTGCTTAGTTCAACAACACATCAAAAAGATTCTACACCATGATCAAGTGGGATTTATCCCTGGGATACAAGGTTGGTTTAACACACACAAATCAATCAATGTGATATATCACTTTGAAAAACACATGATCATGTCAATAGACGCAGAAAAAGCATCTGACAAAGTTCAACATCCACTCATGGTAAAAATTCTCATCAAAATAGTTGTAGAAGAAAATTTTCTTAACACAATAAAGGTCATTTATGAAAAGCGCACAGCTAACATCATAATCAGTGGGGAAGAACTGAGAGCTTGTCCTCTAAGATCTGGTGCAAGGCAAGGATGCCCACTCTCAACACTTCTATTGAACATAGTATGGGAAGTACTAGCAAGAACAATCACACAAGAAAAATACATAACAGCCATCCAGATTGGAAAGGTAGAAGTAAAATTATTCTTGTTTGTAGATGACATGATCCTACATGTAGAAAACTTTAAAGACTCCAAAGAAGAACTCTAGAATTAACGAACAAATTCACTAAAGTTGCAGGATACAAAACCAACACACAAAAATCAGTTGAGGTCTGCCCAGTTAGCTCAGCTGGTTAGAGTGTGGTGTTGTAACACCAAAGTTAGGGGTTCAGATCCCCATACCAGCCAGCTAAAAAAAAAAAAAAAAAAAAATCAGTTGAATTTTTTTATACCAATAAAGATATTTCTGGGTCACTTTTTTCTCCTGAATAAAAAAAAAGAAAAGAAAAGGAAAGATCTATCTGAATAGAAAATCAAGAACATAATCCCATTTAGGACAGCATCAAAAATGAATAAAAAACTTAGGAATAAATTTAACCAAGGAAATGAGAGATTTACACAATGCAACTTATAAAACACTGATGAAAGAAATGGAAAAAGACACAAATAAATGAAAAGATTTCCCATGTTCATGGACTGGAAGAATTGATATAGTTAAAATGTCCATACTAACCAAAGGGACATGGAGTTTCACACAATCCCTACCAAAATTCCATTTTTCACAGAAACTCAAAAAACAATCTTAAAATTTGCATGGAACCAAAAAAGACACTGAATAGACAAATTAATTTTGAGAAAGAAGAACAAAGTTAGAGGCATATTTCTGGATTTCAAATTATATTACAAAGCTATAGTAATTAAAACAGTATGGTACTGGCATAAAAATAGACACACAGACCAATGGAACAGAATTGAAAACCCAAAAATAAACCCAGGCATACAAGGTCAACTCATTTTTGACAAGAATACACATGGGAAAAGGATAGTCTCTTCAATAAATGGGCTGGGAAAACTGGATTTCCATACACAGAAGAATGAAACTGGATGCTTACCTTACACTTATGCACAAAAATCAACTCAAAAATGGATTAAAGACTTAAACATAAGACCTGAAAACATAAAACCCCTGGAAGAAAACACAGGAGAGGGCCAGCCCATGGCTCACTTGGGAGAGTATGGTGCTGATAACACCAAGGCCATGGGTTTGGATCTCTATATAAAGATGGCCAGTTGGCTCACTTGGGAGAGTGTGGTGCTGACAACACCAAGTCAAGGGTTAAGATCCTCTTACCAGTCATCTTTTTTTTTAAAGAAAGAAAACACAGGAGAAAAGCTCCTTGACATTAGCCTTGGCAATGATTTTATGGCTGTGATGACAAAAGAATAGACAATAAAAGCAAAAATAAACAAGCAGGATGACATCAAACTGGAAAGCTTCTGCACAGCAAAGGAAACAATCAACAAAATGAAAAGGAAAACCATGGATTGGGAAAAAATATTTGTAAACCATATATCTGATAAGGGGTTAGTTAATATCCAAAAATATATAAGCAACTCATACAACTCAATAGTAGAAAAACAAATAACCCAATTTAAAAATGCACAAAGAACCTGAATAGGCATTTCTCAAAGGAAGATGTACAAATGGGCAACAGGTATATGAAAAGGTGCTTAATACACTAATCATCAGGGAAATGAAAATCAGAATCACAATGAGATATGACCTCTGTGAAATAATAATAAAATATAGATTTGGTCTCATTCCTGGCACCTTAATAATTTCCTGGGTGATAGGAGTGTCTTTTGTTCTAATGAGGTGACTCTTGATAGGCTCCTAGATGTGGGCCAGTCACCAGAAAGACCAAGTCTCAATTAAAAGCTTGGAACTTTCAGCCCCATCCCCCATTCTCTGGAGAGAGAAGGGCTGGAAATGGAGTTAATAATCAATCATGCCTATGTGATGAAGCTTCCATAAAATCCCTGAACTATGGAGTTTGGAGGGCTTCTGAGGTGGCAAACCCAGCTTCATGCCCAGAGGGTAGTACACCCCAACTCCACAGGGATAGAAGCTCCTGCACTCAGGACCCTTCCACACCCCGCCTGCTGTATCCCTTCATCTGGCTGTTTACCTGTGTTTTAGTCTGTTTTGTGTTGCTATAACAGAAATACCTGAGACTGGGTAATTTATAAAGAAGAGAGGTTTATTTGGCTTACGATTCTGGGACAGCTGCATCTGGCACGGGCCTCAGGCTGCTTCTACTCATGGTGGAAAGTAGCAGGCAGCCGGTGGGTACAAGCAGATCACATGGGGAGAGGAAGCAAGAGAGAGGAAGCAAGAGGTGCCAGGGTCCTTTAAACAATCAGCTCTCGTGGGAACTAATAGAGCGAGAACTCACTCATTACTCCCCCCTCCTCCAGGGAAAGTGTTAATCCATTCATAAGGGATCCACCCCCATGACTCAATCAGTTTCCAACACTGCCACATTGGAGATCAAATTTCCACATGAGTTTTGGCGGGGACAACACATCCAAACTCCATCAACCTGTATCCTTTTTATATCTTTTATTAATAAAATAAACCAGTAAATGTTAAGTGTTTCCCTGAGTTCTGTAACCTGTCTTAGCAAATTAATCAAACCCAAGGAAGTGGCTGTGGGAACCCCAAGCTGGTTGGTCAGAAGTACAGGTCACAACCAGGTACTTGCAGTTGGCATCTGAAATAGGGAGCAGTCTTGTTTGACTAAGCCCTCAACTTGTGGGATCTGATGCTGTCTCCAGGTAGATAGTGTCAGAATTGAATTAAATTATAGGACACCCAATTGGTGTCCACTGGAGAACTGCTTGGTGTGTGGGGGAAAAATCCCTACACATCTGGTGTCAGAAGTGTTGTGTTGAATGGTATGTGAATGTAAAAAGAAAAATAGTTGGCTTTTCCTATTATACATTTTGGTTTTACATTTTACTCTTTGGTTTTTTCCTATCTTAGAAACTTGCACCTGTTAAAACGGCTATTATTAGAAAAACAAAATAAAAGCGTTGGTGAGGATGTGAAGAGAAAGGAACCCTTGTACTCTGTGGTAGGAATGTAAATTAGTACAGCCATTATGGAGAACAGTATGGAGGTTTCTCAAAAAATTCAAAACAGAACTTCATATGGTCCAGTAATCCCTCTTCTGGGCATATTCCTCAAGTAAATGAAATCAGTACCTAATAGAAGAGATACCTGCACTCCCAAGTCCACTGCAGCATTATTCACAATAGCCAAGGTATGGAAACAACCTAAGTGTCCCTCAGCAGATGAATGGATAAATACATATGATTCCACCCACATGAAATATTGGAATTGGCAAATTCATAGAGACAGAAAGTAGATTAGAGGTTACCAAGAACTGGGAGAAAGGTGACATGGTGAGTTGTGGCTTAATGATTACGGGCTTTCTTTTTCTGGGTGATAAAAAGTTTTGGAAACAGTCGTGATGGTTGCACAGCATTTTACATGCAGTTAATGCCACTGAATTGTACACTTAAAAATGATTAGGGCTGGTTGATTAGCTCAGTTGGTTAGAGCGTGGTGCTGATAAACCCCAAGGTTCAGGGTTCAATCCCTGTACTGGCCAGCTGCCAAAAAAAATAAAAGAAAAAGTAAATAAAAGGAAGAGAGGACTCAAGGGAGACCCCCAGGGTTTTAGTCTGAGCAACTAGAATGACATTGCCATTTACTGAGATGAGGAAGATGGCAAGAGCAGCAGGTTACACGCTGGGACAGAGGCCAGGGCTTGGTTTTAGACATGTCTGAGATGCTCAGACATCCAAATGGAGATGCTGAGAGGGAAGTTGGACACACTTGTCTTGAGTTCAAGGGAGAGGTCCAAGCTAGAGCTATTGTTCTGGGGATCATCAGTGCATAGATGGTATGGAAAGCCTGAGGCAGGAAGGGAGCAAGAAGCCTAGCTGCTTTGCACACCACTGCATCCCCAGCACCTGGCACAGCAGGTGCTA
The DNA here is from genome assembly GCF_027409185.1 of Cynocephalus volans. NCBI lineage: Eukaryota > Metazoa > Chordata > Mammalia > Dermoptera > Cynocephalidae > Cynocephalus > Cynocephalus volans. Next base: position 107,494,846 of record NC_084471.1, on the reverse strand, counting down.
AGTATCATACATACAGCAGGTATCTATCATACAGCAGGTGCTAAGTATCATACATACGGCAGGTATCTATCATACAGCAGGTGCTAAGTATCATACATACGGCAGGTATCTATCACACAGCAGGTGCTAAGTATCATACATACGGCAGGTATCTATCACACAGCAGGTGCTAAGTATCATACACACGGCAGGTATCTATCACACAGCAGGTGCTAAGTATCATACACACGGCAGGTATCTATCACACAGCAGGTGCTAAGTATCATACACACGGCAGGTATCTATCACACAGCAGGTGCTAAGTATCATACACACGGCAGGTATCTATCACACAGCAGGTGCCAAGTATCATACACACGGCAGGTATCTATCACACAGCAGGTGCTAAGTATCATACATACAACAGGTATCTATCATACAGCAGGTGCTAAGTATCATACATACAACAGGTATCTATCATACAGCAGGTGCTAAGTATCATACATACAGCAGGTATCTATCATACAGCAGCTGCTAAGTATCTACCGAACGAATAAACAGAATGCATACGGGGTGAGGTAGGAGGGAGAAACAAAATCTTTAATAGAACAAGTTGTATGAAGCCAGAAACTTAAAGCCTCTTGTTTGACAAACCCAGCCTGTTTCCCAAGTTCGATGCAGTCATTTAGACGCTGATTCTGTCTGGTAAAATAAGCAGAGGTACTGCTGCTTCTGACTTCGAATTAAAGGGTTTTTTTTTCTTTATTTTAGCAGCTGGCTGGTATGGGAATCTGAACCTTTGACTTTGATGTTATAACATCACGCCGTAACCTCCTGAGCTAAATGGCCAGCCTTGTAGCAATTCTTGTGATACAACCAGAAAGAAAAAAATCAGTGGTTTGGGAGGCAAAATTACTGTGTCCTACATTCTATATTACTGAGTTTACTTGCTCAGCCACAAAGTAGGGGTTGTTAGTGCCTGTCTCCACTGAGGTCCTGAGATACTGTGTAATTAAATCGATGCTTTCAGTTCACAGAGCACAAGATGCTATTTAAATGCCACTTAACGTCACTTTAATGAATATTACTATTACTTTTATGCTTTTAAAATCAAGGATATTATTTTTTACCATAATTATAATTTAAGTGTCTACTGCTACTGTCTTCTGGTCTTTGTTACCTATGCAGCACGGCCTGGATTTTTAGAAAAGCAGCCCTAAAGGAAACTAAACATTAAGCAGAGCTCCCCTCAATCATTTAACCCACGTGACTCTGCTATGACAACCCCACCCATCTTCGCTAGCCCCAATCAGGAGGAAGTCCATTGGGGTACCTGGTGCTGGTGATGCTGTCGGGGGAGGAGCCCAAAAGCACAAGCTCAAATTTGAATGTGAGGGGCATCGTCAGACAGAGGCAGCATTGCTTGAACCAAGATTTCTTTGCCCTAAGACTTTCAGGGTGCCAAGAAAGACACTCTGGAAACCACCATGGACAGGTAAAGAGGCAATCTCCCATGGGGGGTTGCATTGGCTTTCCTCCCAGAGCGAGTCTGAGTAATGAGATGGGTAACTATCCCTTCCTCTCCTCTCACTGACTCACAAGATCTGTCTCATTATCTTCTGTTCAGATCTTGCTTGCTCTCAGCCTAAGTCTCTCTGTTCCAAACTTCTCTCGGTCTCTCTTTTCCATGTTGCAAAAGAAATATTATGCACAATGTATGACTTGTCCTGAGATTTGTACTGCAGATAGAACTAGTTTATGGCAATAATATTAACAAAAGCAAGTCTTTGCAGACTCAAATCATGAAAAGGTAATAGCAGTACTATACTAAAAACAGTAGTGGTAATTTTCATAATACTTTTGTAAATATTGAACAATAAAAGCACTCGAAGACAATGTTTCTTAGGGAGACTTTACTGAACTAATTGAGCTATAGTAAAGAAATTTTTACTTTTTTAAAATGTCAAACATTCAAAATTAAATGCTTGAAAGTCACTATGATTGTGTCTATTCTAGGGAGAAAAATTCATTCAAGTAAGTTATTTAATGTTAAAGGTCCACTTGTTAGGCAGTGAATGGCATTTTTACTACTTAACTAATCTTTCCATTTGTTTAGACATGGCTGGACTTACTTGATAAATGTGGGTTCTGTAAAATTTTCATAATGTCTTCATATGCATAGTAAGTTATTACTGTAGAGCTTATTCTATTCCTATTTTTATGATTACTATGAATGTATGAGAATAACACCTAATCCATATACTTTATCTCAATTTAATTCTTCTACAAAGATTTTACACTACTGAGTTAAGATTTTTTAATGGTACTTGAAATGTTCTTAGGGAAATTTTCTCGGGAGCAGACAACATCAAAGGACTCCTCAGTTTACAGTGACATTTTGAAAACTGACCTGAGGTATGAGTGCTGGCAAAGGTCCAGGGGAAATACTTGTACATAATGAAATGCAAAGCAAAAGTAAAGGCAGAAGCTAAAATTCAGAGAAAGGCAAATAGAAAAGGAGAAAAGATGAAATTCAACAGGAGAAAAGGGAAATATGTAACTATCACTAAGGAAGATAATATCTGCAGAGCTCAAGGGTGCTGACAAGAAGATGACTTTATCAGGATTATTTTTAACCCGTCCGTCTCTGGTTTGCATTGCTGGGGATGCAGCTAGTGTTCTGCCTCAGGGAGCACAGCTGTCCAGAGCAGCTGGCAACCTGCAGGCCTGAAAACCTGCCTCAGCCAAGTCCTTCCTACCCACGAGAAGCCAGGAGAACAGGGAAACAGGCTCCTAGCTAGGGCTGGAGGGAAGAGATGGAAACAGGCTCCCGGCTAGGGCTGGCGGGAAGAGATGGATCAAGAAAGTTAATTAACAGGTTGGATTATGCAATTCATTTCACTATAACTGGTAACTTGTGACAGAAACAATAAAGGCCTATTGTATTTTCCCGTAGGGTAGGATGCAAACATCCATCTGAATCCCTTTCTCTATATTACATCCTTCTTTTTCTTTCTTTCTTTCTTTCTTTCTTTTTTTTTTTTTTTGTGGCTGGCCACTATGGGGACCCAAACCCTTGACCTTGGTGTTATAACATGGTGCTCTAACCAACTGAGCCAACCGGCCATCCTTACATCCTTCTCTTTATACTCCCAGGACACTTTTCCTTCCTCATGATAACGGGTCTAACCCTCCTCGGTACCCGCCCCCCACACACTGCCCACGGTGCATGAGAAAAAATACAGTTTTCCCCACCTTTCTCGTCTATACAGCCCTGGATGGTAGGTTACGTGTAGAAGGGATTTATTGATAAAAGATGATGCTTAATCTATTTAAAGCTGACTAGGCCCCAAAGAGAGATTTTTTTTCTTTCTCTTCTGTATTTATTAAGCACCTATTATATGTTTAGGTTATATGTGCTAAGGGTTATACGACTAATTTTTACATTGTTTGATATACATAACGTGCTACTGGTGATAAATCTAGTTCCCTGCATCAAGGTTTAAAGTGCTTTCCAACAAGCTTCATGCATGCGAGGGGAGGCATTTAAATAGAAACGGCTATACAGAGCTGTTGTCCTAGATTATCTACTTAATGAGGTTGACATTTTGGCAGTTAAGTTTTAAAGTCAGGGTCTGTCATCAAGCACATTATTAAAATAACAATTCTCAACTTAGATTCACACAAAGAATGGTACGTGAATGTTCACAGACCATTATTCAGAATAGCACGTTGGGGCTGTTCTGAGTAAAGGTCTGTGAACATTCACGTACCATTCTTTGTATGAATCTAAGTTGAGAACTGTTATGGAAACTATCCAAATGTCCATCAACAGGTGAATGAATAAACAAAATGTGCTGTGTCCATGCAATAGAATCACACTCTGCAGTAAAAGGAACAAACTGCTGATACTGGGTGAAACTCAAAGTCATTATGCCAAGTGAAAGAAGTCAGACAGGAAGCAGGGGATATGTGTGATTTATAAGAAATTCCAGAAAAAGAAAAGTCATTTATAATTACAGAAAGCAAATCAGTGGTTGCCTGGGAGGGAGGAAAAGAAGTAACTACAAAGGGGGACGAAGAATCTTTGGTGGGGTGGGGTTAGGTGCCCTGGAAAAGTTCTGAATCCTGACTGTGGTAACAGTTTGGGGTGTTTACATCTGCCAATATTCATAGAATCATACGTTTTAAGTGGGTGAAGTTTACTGTATGTAAATTGTACTTTAACGTAAAAAAGGTTTCAATTCTCTTGCCAGCAAACCGTATTCAAATTCCTGACTAGGCCCTTTGCTTTGCAAGTTCTCTGCACTTCTGCCCAACACCATTAGGTGGCAGCACTATCTCCACAAATTAGATAAATGCAAGAACGTTTCTAGAAAAAGACAAGGCACAAAAACCAAAGACACAACTCGTGTGTTAGTATCAACCACACTGTATAGCTTGTATTACTATCTTTGCAGCTGTAATGTACTCTTAATTTCCTTAGCTGATAAAACCAAGGTCCAGGGTTAGATCCCTGCACCTGCCAGCTGCCAAAAAAACCCCACAAAAGACAAAAAAAGAAATGTATGTTACCAGAGAATATTTCCACAAATTCAATTCAATTTAGTGTTTATGGATATGCAAGGCACTGTACTAGGAGCTAGAAAAAGAAGAGGAGGAGTAATAAGCCCCTGTGTGCATTGCCAGGTTAAAAAAGCAGCAAGGTACAAAATTACATACACAATTAGGGTAATACAAATCATGTAAATCACGCCTATTAAAAAACTATAGGAAAAACATAAGACTTAACAGTCATCATTAGACACTATGTCTAATTATGACCATTTTGCACTATGATTTTGTTTGTTTGTTTGTTGTTGTTGTTGTTGTTTTTGGTGTCTAGCAGCACAGGGATCCAAATCCTTGACCCTGGTGTTTCACTCCCATGCTCTAACCAACTGAGCTAACCATCCAACCAGATACTATGATATTCCACATTTTAAAATTCTTTAATATTTTAAAATTTAAAACTTTCTATTTTCCTGTAGTCAAGTTTGACAATAATTAAATATTGCTCTTATACATTTAAAAACATATATTTATAAAGTGACACTCTCTGTCTCAAAACACAGAAAATCTAATTGGGGAGACAGAGATATCAGCAAGTGATAAACTGGAAAATAACAGAAAACAAGAAGAGGGTTTTTGGTTGTTTTGTTTTGGTGGCTGGCCAGTATGGGGATCTGAACCCTTATCTTGGTGTTATCAACACCATGCTCTCCCAGGTGAGGGGACAGTGGCATAGGGGCCCTGCTGCCATACAGGGGGCTGCTGTACAGGGGGACTGCTGCCATACAGGGAGCTGCTGTACAGGGGGGCCTGCTGCCATACAGGGAGCTGCTGTACAGGGGGGCCTGCTGCCATACAGGGGGCTGCTGTACAGGGGGACTGCTGCCATACAGGGGGCTGATATACAGGGGGACTGCTGCCATACAGGGAGCTGCTGTACAGGGGGGCCTGCTGCCATACAGGGGGGCCTGCTGTACAGGGAGCCTATTGCATAGGAGGCCTGCTTCGTGGGGGTGGAGGATGTCCTGCTGCACAGTGGGCCTGAAACAGTGGGGAAAGGAAGGAAAAAAATACTAGGAAACAAGGGTAGAAATGTATATTGAGGTCCAACTATAAAATCTGGGCTAAGCACCACATTAAAGAGTTTGGACTTTATTCTGTGGGCAGGAAAGAATCATTAGGAGGTTTCAGCAAGGGAATGACATGGCACGCCTGGGTTTTTGTGAGATCACTCCACTGACAGTGTGCAGAATGTCATTTTGGAGGGACCAGAGGCAGAGAGACAAGCTTAGAGGCCACATGACAGGTAAGGTGACAGGTGTGGGCTTGGACTGAAGCAGAAAACAGAGGGAATGAAGAGGCACCAATTCAGGACATGTACGGAGCCTGAATCAACAAATTTAAATGATTAATGAAATGAAGACTGAGGCAGAAGAAAGAATCCAGGTGGTTCCAGGCTTCTCGTCTGGTTACCTGAGGTGGCGGAGTCAGGAGTGGAAGCGGTTTAGAAATACTGTTTCGACCATGTTGTTTGAGGTACATATTGGACATTTAGGTAGAAACTGGAGGGGAAACCTGAAGCTAAAATTATGGGACAAGGAACAAGTTTGTCATCCAAGTCATCCATATCCAGAAGGCAGCCAGGGAGGTGACTGTCCTGGGAGCTGGTATGGGTTTGGGGCCTTGCTGAGTATTTCTCAACTGGCTTGAAATATAAGCAGGAAACGGAGTTTCTGTTGGATTCCGAGCTCCGCAGGTCCCAGGAAGACCCCGGGGACCGGACACGAGCTGCACTCCAACATTTCGTCTCCCTCCTCTCCCCCACAGCCTCCTGATGAAGAAGAGGAAGTTTCTTTACCACTTCAAAAACGTCCGCTGGGCTAAGGGTCGGCACGAGACCTACCTGTGCTATGTGGTGAAGAGGCGCGACAGTGCCACCTCCTTCTCACTGGACTTCGGTCACCTCCGCAACACGGTATCAATTTGTTTGCTTCCCAAGCAGAGAAAAGCTGAACTGTGGGTGCTTTCAGCGCCACCTGCTGGCGCTACTACTTACAACCTTAAAAAAAAAAAAAAAAACATGACAGGTAAGGGGATCTTAACCCTTGACCTGATGCTGTCAGCACCACGCTCTCCCAAGTGAGCAAACCGGCCATCCCTATACAGGGATCCGAACCCGTGGCCTTGGTGTCATCAGCACCACACTCTCTCAAGTGAGCCACGGGCCAGCCCTACTTTCAACCTTCTTTGCATTTATGTCTCAATTAGATTCCTCAAATCCTTTTTTTCTCTTCCTTTTTACATGTCCACGCACCATATAAGACATGGCCCAAAAGGATGTCATTTAATGTCGTCTCCAATTATGCTGGGCACCCTCATGCCATACCTTTCTTCAATGCCAAGAACTGTCCCCCAACTTTCTTTCCCTTTCCTCAGCATCCGAATGCTGTTTTGATTAAGGTAACGGCATTTTTATTTGGGAGGATATTACTAGCTTGTTCAAGCAAAATTTTAAATGTGATAAACAAATAGTTTCTTTAGAATTTTTGAAAATTAACAAAGAAGAATTTAGGAAAAATTAACAGTGACTCAATTCTGTTTTCCAATGATTTCTACACTTCTACTCACATAGATCATAGGCCAGTGAATACATCTAATATGGTGAGCCCCAGAAAACTCAGAGAAGCCTTGGCTGATTAATTAATTAAATAGATCTTTCAGTTGCCTAAGAAAATTACAATTCAAAAGATTTCTTCACCAAAATCCGGGTGGGCTCACATAAGCTTCTGCCTGTGAATATCTCCACACTCATAACATGCTATGACATCTAATCTTGGTGGAATCCCAGGGAAGAACCCGTGAGGCGGAATGTCATTGGCTGATTGTTTGGTGGTTATTTTACTATGCAATTTTCTTTGCCTGCATTTGCATTGGGTAACTTACCTTAGCACCATTATTTTACATTTCAGTCTCTCTCCTATTTGGTGACATGACACATTCATTCTATTTATTGATTTTACCGAACACTTTTACTTACCTCTCATTTAATGCTTACAGCACCAGCCCATTTTAACGAGGAAATGGAAGAACCAAGAGTAGGGTAACTTGTCTAGTCACCTGAGCAGTGAAGCTGGAAATGGGACCTAGATCTTCACATTCTGGGGTTGCTGACTTTTCTGCAATGCTAGGTAGACTTGTTTCATTACAATCACACACATCATACAATGAGCAAACGTTACTTCATTGCCCTTAGCCCGCAGCAGTGCCTATTACTTCTTTTACAACATACATCTGTCTGCCTCTCTGTAATCTATTTCCTTCTTCAGATCCTCCAGGCGGGTCCTCACAAGTTGTCCTAACACCACCCAGTGGTCAGCGTTCTTCCACAATGCTACATCAACAAGCACCCCAAGCCACTTTCCTTCTCAAAAGGTGCAGTATGTAACTTCACAAACACAAATTAAATTTCTGCTGAGGTAGTATGATGTTACTTTCTCCAAACTCAACTCGTTTCCTGCTCCTTATTCCACAAAATCCGTAGCTTTTCTTCACTCCGCAGGACGAGTGCTAGAAAGGGTTTTGGCTCATCACTTACTAGCGTGCACTTTTGCAAGCTGCTTATCCTCTCTGTAACACAAGGACAGTGACTGCAAGCATCCCGAAAGATCATAGTGGGAGAGATGAATTCATGACAGCAAAGCCACCAGAACCGCAATAAACCTTAGTAAACGTCAGTTGCATCCCCTGCTCTCTCCCCAGTCCGGTTGCCACGTGGAATTGCTCTTCCTCCGCTACATCTCAGACTGGGACCTGGACCCCAGCCGGTGCTACCGGGTCACCTGGTTCACCTCCTGGAGCCCCTGCTATGACTGTGCCCGACATGTGGCCGACTTTCTGAGAGGGTACCCCAACCTCAGCCTGAGGATCTTCACCGCGCGTCTCTACTTGTGCGACGGCCACAAGGCTGCGCCCGAGGGGCTGCGGCGGCTGCACCGCGCTGGTGTCCAGATCGCCATCATGACCTTCAAAGGTGCAAAGGGGACCTTCCTGCACGGGCTCAGTGCAGCAGACATCATTCGGAATGGCCATTTGGAATGAAAAGAGTCAGCACGGGAAATGGAGGGGGTAGAACTGTGCAAGGGTTCTGATTCACCTTTGGAGCTAAAATTCTCCATTAGAATTGGAGGAAAAAATAACTTGAACACAAGGCCCTGGGGAAATGAGAAAATAGGGCCAGTTTTCTTTCTTTCCCTTTGATTCGGTACCTGAACTATTTCTCCCCTTCCTCCTTTTCTTAAAGATTATTTTTACTGCTGGAACACTTTTGTGGAAAATCATGAAGAAACATTCAAGGCCTGGGAGGGGCTGCATGAAAATTCAGTTCGTCTGTCCAGGCAGCTTCGTCGCATCCTTCTGGTAAGGGCTTCCTCGCTTCTCATATTCTTTCTCTCCCATAGTCTTTTCCTGGGGCCTCTTACATTTCTTATATGATCAGCTGTCCTGTAAGATCCGTGCACCATGCACAAATCCCACAGACTGGGACAGCTCACTTCACAAAGACCATGAGACTGAGACCGATGCAATCAAGCAAGAGGGACTTTATTCCAGCATGCTGGGGTCACTCAGTCTCCTGGACAGAAGCGACCAAGAGCTTACAATACAAGCACCATTTATACAGTTTTTCTGGATAGATTTTCGTGACAGAATGAGTTGCTAGTTATCTGTGGCGCCTTTAGATTTATGGGTAGGCTTTAGCAGGCTGGTACCCCGATAGATCTGTGGCGCCTTTAGATTTACGGGTAGGCTTTAGCAGGCTGACTGGCACCCCGATAAGGAACAGCGCATTTCTCAATCGTTTATCTTCCCTGGGGTCCGGCCAGGTGGCCTTTAGATAAGGAACTAGTCAGTTCCTGGAACCGGGTGGGGGTTACTCCCTTCCTGGAATGTTTAGTGTGCTCGGGCCTGCCTGACCTTTATACGGCCTCTTAGGAGCTGCTTTACTTAAAATGTGTTTAGCAAGCATTTGTTACAAACTGCATACATTAAAGTTATATTTTTCTACAATTCCACTACAGTCCTTGTCTGTGTACTCCCTAAACAATGCAGCATAACAACAATTTACATAGAATTTACATTGTATGACGTATTATAAGTAACCTAGAGTTTACTTAAAGTATGAGGATGTCGTAGGTTATATGCAAAGCCAGTTTAGAAGCCTTTCCTCCCCTCCCCATCCCCCAAACCAATTTCAAAGCCTTTCACTCAATTTACTTCTCTCTTCCTCTGCAGCCCCTATATGAGGTTGATGACTTACGAGATGCATTTCGTACTTTGGGACTCTGATAGCAACCTCCAGGAATGTCACATAGAATGAAGTGTCTCTGCTGAAGATAATGGACAAAAGAACAATCCTTTAAATTTTGTTTTTCTTCAACTCTTACCTTCTTAGAGTTTAGAGAAAAAATATTTATATATGACTCTCTAATAGAATCTATGTCTTGAAAATAGAGAAGGAACACAGATGCACCAGGGTAATGCTGCACCTGGTGCAGTTTTGAATGCATATTGTCCCCAACCGGGAACAACAGGACTGCAGGAACTGGGAGCGTCCTGAAGTGTCAGTGTTCTATGACTTTTAGGGAGGATGAAAGCAGAAGGTGGATCCTAAAAAGCCTGGAGAAAGGATCAAATGTTTTTATATCCTGATGCTTTATTTTTTAATTCATTTGAGTTGTCAATGGTATTAGTGATAGGTTTTTCTACTCTTTTCTTTTGAGGTTCAGTTTCAAGTATCATAAACTCTTCCATTAGGCCATGATGTATAGAACCATCTAATGAGAGAATCTGGGTGACAGTAACCCCAAGCCATCTCTCCAAAGCACTAACGTCCAAGCATGTGCTGTATGTTTTAATTGTCTGAGGCATGTTTTTATGTTTGTACTTAAGAGGATTTTTGCGGGGAGGAGAGATTTTTTTGGGAGGCAACCATGGTCACCCTCAGGCTATTTTAATTGAAGGATCTTAAAATGGATGTGAGAGGGCTGGCCCATGGCTCACTTGAGAGAGTGTGGTGCGATAACACCAAGGCCACGGGTTTGGATCCCTATATAGGGATGGCCGGTTAGCTCACTTGGGAGAGCGTGGTACTGACAACACCAGGTCAAGGGTTAAGATCCCCTTACCAGTCATCTTTAAAAAAAAAAAAAGATGAGCTGAGAATTCAGGACAATAATGTGGATGTTTATGCATCAGAAGGTTACAGATTCCAGACCAGGGCCTGGAATCTGAGAACTAGGCAGTTTCCAGGTTTATTCTGTTAGCTGAGAAATGTACACATGGGACCTTTTATAGGCTTGTAAGGGAACAGGAGATCTCTAAGTCTTCCCAGTAACTAAATTTTAGTTACCTGATTTGGGGAGATGGAAGCTGGCACCCTGCCATGTTGAAGCTAACTTTCTTCACTACTTGATCCAATTCAAATAATCTCTCTACTGATTGATTCTGGATTCTTTCTAATTCAATTAGAATGACTATTCTAATGTGGGAAGCTGAATAACCATGCAACAACAGGAGTTCCCCCCTTATCCTCAGTTTCGTGTTCCACTATTTCAGTTACCTGCAGTACAGTACAATAAGGTATTTTGAGAGTGAGAACAAGAGAGTGGGAGAGACACTGCATTCACAAGACTTTTATTACAGTATATTGTTATAGTTGTTCTATTTTATTATTGTTGTTGTTAATCTCTTACTGTGCCTAATTTATAAATTAAGCTTTATCTAGGTATGTATGTATAGGAAAAACCATAGTGTATAAAGGGTTCATCACTATCCACATTTCAGGCATCCATTGAGGGTCTTGGAAGGTATCCCCCGAGGATAAGGGGGACCACTGTACAATGCAGTTTGAGAAGTTGCTTGTCACTATATAATTTAATGACAAATAAGTGATAACAGTAATGCTTTGGGATTTCTGGAAGAAATAGATTATTGTGTGTTAAATAGACCAAGAAAGGGTTGACAGAGGAGGTTGAAATTTACCTGGATCTTGGATAAAATGTTAAAGAAATATTTTAATATATTTCTAAAAACCTCTGTAGATAGAGTGATGAGTAGCTTAATTGTGACCATTTTGATTTCAGTAAAAACATTTTAAAGATTGATGACACTACTGTGATGAAATAGTCAGTGCCATATACATTTGGTGGCAGGGTCAACCATTTCTAGGAATCTAATCTGAAGAATTATCATTTGTGTACACAAGCTTACATATACAAGGATACTCATTTCAGCATTGTTTGTAGTAGGGAGACTCTGAAAGTAACCTAAAGGCAGTAGTAGAATGGTAAATATATCACATAGAAGCCATACTTTATAAGAACATGCAGCAATTTAAAATGAATGATGTAAAGCCATGTGAGTGTGTATATCTATCTATATATACACACATACCTATATACGTAGACAGAACAATATCCAAATCATACTGATAAATGAAAAATTTGTTTTAAAATGATTTGAACAGCTTCATCACATTTATGCTTTAATGTGTATGTGAGTATATATAGATAGATATACATATCCTTTATTTTATTTTATTTTTTATTTATTTATTTTTAAAGATGACTGGTAAGGGGATCTCAACCCTTGGCTTGGTGTTGTCAGCACCATGCTCAGCCAGTGAGCGAACCAGCCATGCCTATATGGGATCCGAACCCATGGCCTTGGTGTTATCAGCACCACACTCTCCTGAGTGAGCCACGGGGCCGGCCCCACATCCTTTTTTTTAAACATACACATATACATATATGCTTAGCTAAAGGGCTGAAGAGATAAACTCCAAACTGTTAGCTGTGATTAGCTCCAGGAAAAAAAAATAGATGGGAGGTAGAAGGTGGTGGAAAGGGAACTTTCACTTTTTACCCCATATACGTCTGCAAAAAAGTATAAGTTGTAACTTTTTAATAATTAAAATGAAAGAAAAGAAATACCATTGAAAACTTAGATCTCAATAGAAATTTTAATATTTTATATTCTCCAGTGTAGTTGAGAAAATTCTAATAAAATAAGTCTAGCAGAGGGGATGGCATGGGTCTTAGAATGTCTAAAAACTTTTCTTCTACATGTGATAATCTGTGCCAATAATCATAAAGCTAAGACTATAGGACCCCAGTGTCATAACATTTCATAGCAATAGAAACAGCTTTGGATAGGATGGCTTCAAGTGCCTTAGTTCTTGTTTCACCAGTGATTTATGAAACACTTTTTTGAGCAATCTGCAAAAAAGGGAATTTATGAGTCAAGGTGAAACCACAGAAAGAGAACCCACAGGAGATATATATTAAGGAATTGGCTTATGCGATTGTGGGGGCTGGCAAATCAAGTCCGAAATCTGTAGGGCAGGCCGTCAGGAAGGGCCGGCTGGAACTCTAGGGTTAGGGTTAGGGTTAGGGTTAGGGTTAGGGTTAGGGTTAGGGTTAGGGTTAGGGTTAGGGTTAGGGTTAGGGTTAGGGTTAGGGTTAGGGTTAGGGTTAGGGTTAGGGCTAGGGCTAGGGCTAGGGCTAGGGTTAGGGTTAGGGTTAGAGCTGATGCTATAGTGCACAGGGAAAATTTCTTCTTCAGGGAGGCCTTAGTTCTGCCCTCAAAGCCTTTCAACTGATTGAGTCAAGCCCACCCAATTACCTAGAATCATCTCCCATATTTAAAGTCAACTGATTATAGACTTTAGACATATCTACAAAATACCTCAGAGCAATACCTAGATTAGTGTTCGATTAAATAACTGGGAACTATACAGCCTAGCCACGTTGACACCTAAAACACATCATATCACAGAGAGATAACATTTTGAGCGCAAACTGTATGTTTGTTGTGGTGCTGGTTACCTTACATACTTTTACCTCATTCACCCATTATAATACACCGTAATTCCAAGGTTAGCTTCACCAAGGTCTCATAGCTGGTAAGTGACAAATGAAGGGTTTAAATTTGGGAACCTTTGACTCTGAAGTCTGTACTTGTCAGGGTATCAATTATTGAGTTGCAAGTAACAGAGACCAACTCAGTTTACTCATAAATGCACTCAACTCATATACTCATTTTATAGCCATATGTAGACAGGAACTAGAAAAGTGTCAGCAATCGAGGTGGTTCTACTGACTGGCTACTTTTTCTGTTTTTCAGGGACCAGATGGCCTCTGTCTTCCCTGGTGTCTCCTTTTCTGTCTCAGGTTCCCTCTGTTCACCTCCCTTACCAGCTGACTTCCTCTGCTTACTCAGAGTTTCTGTTCTATAATACTTTAACTTGCATGCAACCCATTAGGGCTGCTCCTACTTCTCTTTCTATTTCATATACCTAATCTTTATGGCTAATAGGCAATTTTTTCAAATTCCCCAAAGAAGGGGTAATTTGATTGTCCCAACTAATCTTTTGGGCCATGCAAATGATACTAAGATAGTAGAAATGGGAATTAGAAACGAGAAGTATTAAACAGTTTACAAAGAAGCAATTTGAAGAGATGAATGACTAGATATGAAGATTGCAAAAGGAAAGTAAATTAAAAGTAAACTACACGTTTCTACACTGACTAGAGCCTTGCTCCTTGGTAACAGTCGTACTCAAAAAGAATACATTGCATCTGAGTCTGGGTCTCACCCAGTGGCTGTAGTCCCTTGCCTAACTGGCTGGGTCTCCTGTCCCTTTTCCCATAAGCCAGCATGACTCCCACACATGTACCTGACAGCACATAAACTCAAAGGCCGAATACCAGCTTAGGTTTCTCACCATTACCCAAGGACCATTTGGCTTATTCCTGTCCCATCTGTGCTCTGATGAGCTCTGCTGAGTCTGTGCTCTAAACTGAATTACCTCAATTCTATTCTCTTTGGTTCTAGACTTTGAATCTATATGTCTATCTCTGGAATTTTTACCTTGGCTCTCCTCTGCTCAGGATTAGCTCAGCCCTTCACTTTTCTGATGAAAGTTGTTGCTTTTGGTAGGAACAAAACCCTATAGCACAAACTCTGTGGAATCAAATCCAATTTTTTGGCCGTGACAACTGGCCAGGCTGGCCATGTCTCCCTCAAGCAGACAGAGAGGAGTCATTTGTTTCTATAACACATATATTTTGAGCTTCTACTATTTATCGAACACATATTTTGAGCTCCTACTATTTACTGTAGGTGCTGGGGCTATAAGTTAGTGAGATGTTTTTTCCCTTTAAAAAGCTTCTAAAGGAGGGAGAGACAACAGTACACAATTACACAAAATCTGACACAAGCATGAACAGACAGAACTACAGAAGTCATCTTAAATGAACTTGAAGTTTCAAAGAAGGCTGCCTGGAGCAGGATACTCTTGAGCTGAATTTTTTAAAATGTTTTAAATAATTTTTTAATTAAAGCATTATGTGCTGGGCAGGTTTTTATGATCCAAGGGGCACCCTCAGGGTATGTGGGAAGCTTGACAGAAGGTCCAGGAAAGTGGAAGAAGGGTTAAACCCACCCCCCAAACCCCCCACCCCCTGTGCCTCCACCAAGGCTGGGCTCGAGGCCAGCGAGGATGGGTCGACGACCACTGGCTTTTCACTTGAGGGCTCAGCCTTCCCCACTCACCCCATAGGGACTGTTTGCTTGTTGGGGCTCATGAAAATCAACCTTTGAGAAAGAAAAGGGAATTTTCACGTTGCACGTTGACATGTGTGGGTGCATGTGTGTACTTGCACAAGCTTGCATGTGTGTACTTGCACTATCTTGCATGTGTGTTTACTTCATGGAATTTTATTTTTGAGAAATTTCTTTCCAATTATGTAATAAAATTCACCTCCATCTCCCAATCAAACTTGGTTCCATAATCTTAATCCTGGGTGTAACTAATATGAAGAATTTTCTTCTGGGTTTCTTGACAAGAGGATTGGTATTCTTAACAGTTGAGATTGTGGAGGGTTGGGAGAAACTGAAGTTTTATACATTTCCATAGAGTTTACATCCTGCTGTAAAAAAGGTGTGAAGGGCCTGGCCTGGGACCCACAGTCCCCAGGCTGTTTCCCCAGAACCCAGCCACTCCCCCACCAAGCCCCAGTTGTTTCTCTGAATCTTTTTCATGCAGCCTGTGAAAGGAAAACCATTCATTTGCTGATTTTTTAACACCACAGCTGAAACACCAAGTTCTTTTCCTTTTTCAGGTTTCAGTTTATTCCGTAAATGGCTGATTTTTTTCTGTTATGAGCTTTGGTGACTGTGTCAGTGCTCCTTTGAAGAGACAGTAACACCTTGTGGTCTGAAAAACAAACCCACAGAATTCTGGGTTGACCAGAGGCTCCCTCGGGCCCTCATCATCCCAAGCACGGACTCTGACGTTTTGCTCTCGAGAAGCATGTTTCCACCAGTTGTAGTCAATACTACAATGCACTTTTCAAACTGTATTTGCCTCCAAGACAATAAAAAACCTTTTTTGAAAAAAAAATTGCTCTTCATGAAATGTGTGTGTGAGAGAATTATAGTATTTGTATTATTTTATTTTGTCCATTATTGGTTTAAAAGATTGTCTGAAACATCATAGGCCCTTGATATATATTATTGCTCTGATTGACTGAGCATCTTAAACTGGGCTACAGGTCAACCTTAATTCTCCTGACATTGCTTGAGACCAAGCCATAACTGTTCTTGCTTAGGCATCCACAAATGGTAAATACGTGCTGGTTCCATGAAAGTAAGGACAGCTTTATCTGTTCCAGGATGGATCAGGTCAGTTGGTGCCTGGTATTAGAGCAGGCCAGGGGATTATACAATCCGTCAGTCAAGGGCAAATTTCTCTGGCCTTACTGAGAAGAGAGGTGGTAAGTTATCCATCAAAAGTTGAGGGTTACCACAACCCACCACTCCTGAACAATGTGAAGATAGATTCAGGACATGAGGCAATTCAATAGACGGATTATGGCCTGGAGTCTGAGCTACGCTAGGGCCTGTGAGTTTTTCAAGGATCTAAAAACTATTTGAGCAGTGTAGGTAAAATCAAGGTCAAGTGTTTGGATCCCTGTACTGGCCAGCCACCAAAAAAATAAATTAATCAAATTAAAGTAAAAACTATATGCTGCCTAAAAGCAAGCAAACTCTTCCATGATAAATTCCTGCAAAACCACAGTAAATAAATGTTTAATTAAATAACAACAAAACATAAAATAGCAATAAGCCAACTGTAACTCAACTCGTATATAAATTTAATGTTACATATGATTATAGGCAACTGACATGATGTGTGGGAGGGAGCCCCTGTACTGTGTATGGGTGTATATATATATACATACATATATTTTTTTTTTTTTTCTTTGTAATATAGTGTTTGGATATTTCAAAAAAAGCTTTCTGGCTGGGAAGAGACTGCCCAATTTAGAGATAGTAAGGGCTCAGTCAGGAACATGCCTTTGATACGCAAACTAACAAATCAGAGCCATAGCTCCTATATCCCACCTGTACACCCCAGGAAGCAATATTTCTCTGCCTTTATCATCCCAGGGCCAGGCACCAGGCAACTAAGAACCACTTCTATAGTTTAGAGGCCACCACAAATTTATTCAAATTAGCCAATCCTAAATTGTTTCCCTGTCCTCCTGACCCTACTGCCCCCAAGAAAGGCTCTGGCCTAAACCTTCTGCTTGCTCCTGTCTTCTGCCTCCTGACCACCCTGGTGTTTTTCCATGTGGCTCTGCATGGTGTTCTATGTCTCTGTGTCTCTAGGACCTGTGAGTTTATTAAACTGTTTTCTTGAGCCTCTCCTCTGACTCCTCTTGGGGCCATACCTGACTGATCATCCCTATAAAATGCTCCCTGTCAGGCTGGATCACAGACCTCTCTGCCCTGTCCTGTGCAGGTCCTGAGTCAGGTAAGCAAAAGAAAACCCAAGTAGCCGCCAGCAAAGTGGACATGCTTTATTATAGATGGGAGCTCCGCCAACCAGTGGTTCAGAGCTGCTGCCTTCCATATGGAAGTACACAATAGTGGCAACAAGCCAAGGGGTACAGGGGCACAACTGTGCACTAACTGTACTCTTACATAACTTGTTACAACGGATGTGGTGAATCATACCCAGCCAGGTAAGAGGCAAGAAGGCCTGATTGTACTAACTCCATTCCCAAAAAAGAACAGTCTAAGGCCTGTAGGTCTTAAAATAGTCTCGAGCCATCTCCTTGATCCATCTCTCACTGGTGATTGTATCTTACACATTACGTGCCTCTTTCCCAAGTACATGAATGTGTGTAGTTGGTGAAGGACAGCTTTACCCACCCCCCGGAGCATACACTATACTGGGTATTCCCTTTAACCCCTGATTATGTCCCTTGTTTTATCAAAGATATATAGCATACTTCTGTCATTCTAAGGTTTAACATTTTCTGGTTTTATTATTTCCTTAGAGAACCAAATTTTTATTTTATTTGTTCTTGAACTTCAAGACTGGTGTAAAGGAGAGGATTACTTAGCTAGTGAGTAAGCCTAGCTGGCAGCCCAGAATCTGTATTCCAGTATGGCTCTGTTGTTCTTTATTTTTTCATTATGTAGCGGTAACTTCTATTTCTTTTTGAGGGGGGGGGGGAAGCCCACCTTGAAGTGACATGTAGAGGGTTCACTGAAGGTTGGCTGGCCAGTTAGCTCAGTCAGTCAGAATGCAGTGTTAAAACACCAAGGTCAAGTGTTTAGATCCCCATACTGACCATTGGCAAAAAAACCCCCAACAAAAACCAAAAAACATACATATATATATATGTAAATTCACTGAAGGTTGAAAAATTATTACCCTGTGAGATGAAGATATTCAAAGGAAGCTTGTGACCCTCCATGGAAATGTAATGGGATACAACAAGGAATTTGTACAAATATTTTCATTTTCAAGGATTTGGGTATTGAGTAAGGTATAGGGGAATTTCTCTCATTATTTTAAGGCTCTAGACTATTTTACCCCCATTGCTCACAAGGCTGTATAATCTCTCATATAGCTCTTATTTTACGTCATCATTCTAGAAAGCACTGTCAAGTCCTCTACTCAATGACCAGCCAGAACCTGGAAGCATATATGTGTAATTAATCTGTCAGAGAATATGACTGGTCCACCAACCTTGCCTTCAGAAATTCCACAGAATAATTCTCTCCTCCACCAAGACTATACCGAACTCTTGGTGTGCAGCTGTGGCTTTATCCTAGCAACTTGCTCATACCACTACCACAAGCCCAGAACAAGCTGCAGCCCATCCACCAACTTTTTAAAGATACTTGGTAAGTTGTAGCATAAAGTGAATGCATCACGCACCAAGAGGCAATCCAAGCTAGAGATACTGTTTTACTTCTTGATGTGTCTCCTACCTACTCCAGTACAAACTGGAAGACTGTTCCTTTTCTTTTTTTAAAGCTACTTAAAGTAATAGAGATAATAAACCCTTTAGATTCTCCTCTCCCACAACCACTGTCAATGAGATACAGCCTCCCAGGCTCTTCTAGCCCACAAACCAATGCCCAACCCTAATAAAGACGAAAAAAGTTCATACTTGAGGAAGTCCTGGCCTTCCTCGGACTCCTCAGCTGTCTCAAATACTTGATGCAGTGGGAAGGGCGTGTGACCCAAAGTAAGGTTCTGGGTACGTGCACTCCATGGTTGGGTGTACCATTGTACCCAGGTTTTATTCCACAGGAGTATCCAAGTTGAAGGGCGGTGTCTGCTTCATTCCTGGCTCTGTAAACTGTAAGGGTCACTAACTCATACATCCACATTCTGGCCCATAAAGACAATCGCCAAATGGTGCCAATGCCTACAAAATCTGGAAAGAGCAAGAACATATTTCCTATTGATTTCATAAAAACAGTCAGAATCCTGGCAGAAATAGATGGCACCCTTTACCAAAGAAACTTGAGAGGAGTTTAGGAAAAGGATGTTTACAAAGGTGAGGCAGGGCTGAAGGGAGCCAGAAAGAGATAGTGAAGTGTCCTGGGGCAAGTAACAGCTCAGGAGCTGTCTCTATCCCTTGGGAAAGAACTAGTCTGACTTTAAGAGCCAGCTGGGAGCTGGCTAGTTTGCTGCATTGCAAGCTGTTCTAATTTCTGGACCATGAAATCTGCACAACACAAATAACCAACTTTGAATGTTAATCAAATAAATTCTGCCCCTAGGGTTTTGAAACTGTCATGGGGTTTCTTTTTCCTTCTTATTTAAATCCTGCAGGGGCTTCACGTACCCTTAATAAGAAATTAAGCCAAAAGGGATAAAGTACATTGAAACCGGTGAACTATAGAAGTTTGCGAAGACCTTAACAAAGATCTGTGAAGTTGAACTAGAGTCTTAACACAGAATCAGTCAATGATAGAATAATAAAATTAGAAGGGACACATGGTGATCTTCTATTTGTCCCCACACTTTTTTTCTCTAAGAAGGTTTTTTGTTTTGTTCTGTTTTTGCAGCTGGCCAGTTAGGAGATCTGAGCCCTTGACCTTGGTGTTATAACACCATGCTCTAACCAACTGAGCTAACCGGCCAGCCCTCTGTAAGAAAGGCCCAATGATTATTTATTCCGAATGAAATGTTTTCACATTGGTTCACACAAAGAAGAGATTTCATAAATATATAATATAGAATAAATATGGCAACAACTTATATAGCAGTGGAAACTTGAGCTCAAAATTCCATCCTGGAATTTTTACAGCCTTATACATCAAGGTCGTGGGTTCGGATGCCCATACAGGCCAACCACCAAAAACAAAACAAAACAATTCCATCCTGTGTCCCAAGATGGCTCAGCTGTCCCATAATTTTAACTTATTCAAACTACTGTGAATCTGTCTTTGGCATAGTGAATGGGGGTCTCATTCAGGTTCTCTGGACATTGGCAATTCTGTTATAAAACATTGTTCCAGATGAACCAGTGTATGAAGGGTTGTAGAGTATCTCCAAGAATTTGTCAACCTCAATTTGAGAAACACTGCCTCATCCAGTTTCAGAAGATGCCAGTTCTAGGGGCTGGCCCATGGCTCACTCGGGAGAGTGTGGTACTGATAACACCAAGGCCACGGGTTCGGATCCTATATAGGGATGGCCGGTTAGCTCATTTGGGAGAGTGTGGTGCTGACAACACCAAGCCAAGGGTTAAGATCCCCTTACTGGTTATCTTTAAAAAAAAAAAAAAGAAGAAGATGCCAGTTCTCAGCAAGTATGGGGTCTCAGTGAAGCTAAGTGATTACCATTAACACCGGAAATGTGAATAACACCCTTCTTATTATATTGTGTAAAAAGTATATACTTTTTGTAGGCAGATTAAAATCCATCATCCAAGTCTGTACACAGTGGTGTGTTCTCTTGTCCTGAGTTCTGGAGACAAGAAGGTCAGTATTCAGAAAATGACTCAAGATTATTGGTTCCCCTGTCTCCAGTTCCTATTGTATTTGCTTACACTTTAGTAATTAGACAAGGAAGCAGGGCTGTCCAAGCTCACAGAGATTGTTCTGTCCCAGAAAACCCATTTATGCTTTAAAGTGAGGAATATATCTTTTACGCCACAGAAAGAGATGTTAAAAATAAGTAAAACGGAAAACAAGTCACCACGAAATCAGAGAAACAAGTCACCAAGTGCAATAAAAGGACATGTTGTTTTACATTAACTGGAAGAACAGGGGTCCACAGCTTGTTTCCTCCAGGGGATATTTTTGAATTGTAAAATCTGGAGGGAAGTCGACCTGACATATAAAGAAAGTTGTGAGAAATGCTCTTTTTGTAACAAAAGTCTGCTTCCTCTTTAGTGAGGCGGTATAGTGGTGTGACAAGGAACTTAAACTCTGGAGGCAGAGGGGCTTCAAACTTAGCAGCTACGTGACCTTGGTTAACTCATTTGAATCTTCTGTGCCTTGGTTTTCTCATTTATAAAGAGGGGATAATAATAGTACTTATTTGGTGGTGCAGTTGTTAAGATTATGTGAGTTCACATCTATGAAACACAATACTTGGCACCTGGAAAGTGTCACATGAGTTTGCTGTTTTTATTATTTCTCCCATTCAACCCAGCACATAAATTAAGTTTATATAAAACTTGATTGTCCCTATTTGTTTGCAAGTCTACCTCTACTGATTACACTGAGAGTTCTTTCTGGGTTTCCCGAGCACTTGTGGTATATCTGGTTTTTGCTTTTTAATTTTTTTTATTAGCATATTCATTGTTACAAGTCATACTTATTTTTTATGCCCCTTAACCAATCTCTCCCTTTCCCCCTCGTGGTACATTTGGAAAAAATAAATAAATAAATCTACAATCATGTGGCTCAGGAAAAAAAGTCAGGATTAGAGACATAGCTCTGAAATAATGAATAATAATGGCTATCATTTATTGAGCAATTATTAGATTCCAAGCAGTTCTAAGTGTTTTACATGTATTATCTCATTTGATTCTCACATCAACCCTGTGATGTAGATTCTTCATTACCCCTGCTCTACAGAGGAGGCGACTGTAGCACAAACAGGTGAAGTAACTTGCCCATTGTCACATGGTAGGAAGTAACAGAGCTAGAATTTGAGCAGTCCAATGGCTCCAGTTTGTTCTCTTAACTATCAGAGTACACTTGAAGATGTCATTATATTATCATATAATTTATATACTACAGGTTGGGCTGCTATTCAGCCAGTACAACAGAGTGTGGGCAGACTGGATGTCTAATTAGCTGATGCTGTGTTCTGATTTAGTTTATGCTGGATGATATCAGTTGTTATATTATGACTATTACTCCTGATAATAGGTAGTACTTGAAGTTATGGAAGTAGATGAAATCTCTTGGGAAGTATGTTTACACAATATGAGAAAACTAGTATTTAAGCACTATGAAAGCAAAGGTGGTGTCTGTTTTATTCTCTGCTATATTCCCAGTTCCTAGAAAAGACTGGTATTATTCAATCTATTAAATGAATGAATGATTGACATGTAATAACTTTGCAAAACACCTATATTTCAGGGGTGTAGAGAGTAAGAAAAGCTTATGAAGAAACTGAGACGGGATCCGGGGAACAATGTCACAGATGCCAAAGAGTTTCAAGAATACTGTGGTCAAATATGTAGATTCTTCAAATAGGTAAAGGAAGATAATGATCCAACAGAGCCCATAGGTGTCCTCAGCAAAGGATTTCCCAGGGAGCTGAGGAGCAAAATCTAAGGACATAGAATAATGGGTATACACTATTATTTTGAAAAACGTTGACAAAGAAGAAAAGGACACATGTGAGTAACATACTTGGAGAATGGAGGGAGATGGGTGAATATATTTATAATCTGGAAGAGGGAAAAGTCTTTTAAGCATGACATAGAGGCTAGAAATCACATATTTGATTATATAAAAATGGAAAACTTTTCTTAGGAAAAAAATTATCAACAAAGTCGAAATATTGGGAAAAATACACACGACCAAAAAGGAATCATTTCTCTAATATACAAAACTCTCATACAAATTAATAGCAGACAGCTGATAAACCAATAGAAAAATGGGCAAAGGATAAGAGCAGACAATTTCCAGAAGAGCTATAAATGGTCAATAAACACACACACACAAAATGCTGAATACCACAAATTAAAGAATTTGAAACTAAAATAAAGTACCATTGTTCATCCACCAGATTATCTAAGATTTCAGAGACTGATCATACCCAGTGTCCTCAAGGATGTGGGAAAACAATAAGTTTAAATTTTTTTAAGACACATTGTTTCTGGATCTCTTTAGTCTCTTGCTCCAAACTAGACGATGACTTTCTGGGTCTATTATCCTGGGATCTCCCTTTCACTGTCATCCTGCGGATTTTGTTCTCTTCTGTGTTGAATTATTTGTGGCCTGGATTCCAGGCATTCCTCATTTTTGGTTCAGTCTGTCATTCTGAGGTAGTAAACCTTCCAGTAGCTTTGTGAGAAAAGGTACATGGGAAGTAAATGTTAAAATGCATTTACTCCCCACTCACACTAAACAGTGTAGCTAAGCATAGAAGCTGAAGCTGAGAGGCTGGGGGTTGGCTCAGCTGGTTAGAGCCCAGTGTTGTAACACCAAGGTCAAGGGTTTGGATCCCCGTACCAGCCAGCTGCCAAAAAAAAAAAAAAAAAAAATTGACTTTAGAACTTTACCACCTAAAATATACCTGCCATCTGTTAAACCTCTGCAGCATTTGTAATGTTTCTACCCTGCTTCACTTCTGCAGGAAGGAAATGTTCTTTCCTATGTTTTAAAATTTATTTACAGATATTCCCCATTTCTCAAACTATGTGTTAAGCAACTCTATTTTTATGAGATTTTAATATCAGTGTCTTTTTAAAAATATCTTTCATTCTTTAGAAGTTGGGAAATTCTACACAGAATTTCTTAAAGTTTCCTAATGTGTATTTTAAAACTATCCCCATATCAGCCAGCCACCAAATAAAAAATAAATAAATAAATAAATAAATAAATAAATAAATAAATAAATAAAATAAGAAACGAGTGCCCATGATGAATCTTTAAGGGTCTAGAAACCATAGAACACAATTTAGCAATTGTAGGCTTAGAAAGTATTTTTTAATATTGATATTAATACTTATTTGATGATAATCTCAAATAAGTATTTACCTGTATTTACCACGTGCCTTATGTTCTTGAATGACACTGATTGCACTGACTGCAATGGTGATTAAAAGCATCATCTTGGACACCTCCTTCTCCTGCAACCCTCAATGTTCAATCCATCACCTTCCTTAGTTTTACACACTAATAATGCTCCTGATTCCATTTCTCTCTTTATCCACTGCCTTAGTCTATTATCAATTCTTGCCTGTCCTAGTGTGGAGAGAAGGCAAGGTATGAGAAGAGTAAAATTTTTAGGCATTCAGTTTTTTGTTTTGAGTGATTGGGTATATAGTGCAGTCATTTTACAGAATGAAGAATATCTACTTTTTAAAAATTGAGTTTGAGATGCTTGTGCCTACATGAGGTCCTGTGTTTTATAGGGAATTGAATTGTCTCAGGAGACAGGCCTGACTAAAGACGTAGATTTAGAAGACGTCAACATAAAGGTGGTAGTGGAATACAGAGGTGTGAGTGAGAATTCCTAGTGTGAGTGTATATTATGAGTTGAGAAAAAGCCATAGATACACTCCATCACTTAAAGGACAAGCAGAGGAAAAGGGAGATCAAAGAAACTGAGGAAGAACAGTGTTAAGTCTCCACTGTCTCTAGACATCTAGTTGCCCTTCAAACATAGATATATTCTTCTAGAGAGGTTTCATGAATATTTTAAAAAATACCTGTTATCTATACAGTGATTAGCTGCCATGTTATGATGACACACAAGTAAACTTATGGAGAGGTCTACAGGGCAAGGAACTGAGTCCTCCTGCCCACAGCCACATGGCTGAGCCATCTTGGAAGCAGATCCCCTAGCCCCAGTCCAGCCTTCAGAAGAGAATAGCCCCTACAGACAATCTGAAACTACATGAGACCCTGAGCAAGACCACTCAGGTACCCTACTCCCATATTCCTGATGCACAGAAACTGTGAGATAATAAATGTATCTTGTCTAAGCCATTATTGATGTAATTTGTTAAATGGCAATAGATAACCAATATGAGAAAGAAAAATAGAAGTTTCTGGCATTCAATTTTCTCTTTCTTAAGCCACATATCATCTTAATTTTACAGATGAGGAAATTAAGCCTCAGACAAATTAATATACTTGTCCAAGTTTACAGTGTTTAAGTGACAAAGCTATGAAAATTTGTTGGTTTTTTAACATATAGACAGTGCCCCTTGTACCCTCACATTGCTTTTCATAATTCTAACTAATTTATTTTTATCACTTATTAAGTGATTGCAGTAGACAGGCAGGTCTTATTTTAGCCATTAATGTATTTACTGAGGATATAAAGGTGAAGAAGGCAAGTCTTGTTGATTTAGTATAGATCAGAGCTATGAGATGACAGAATTCTGGAGAGATCAGTTTGATAGGAGTAGTGGATGTGAGAAAACTCAGATACAAAAGCACAGGAAGGAAAGGCATGTGTTCTGCATTAGAATGAACAATACTCCTAATTTGTTAATGCCACTAAAATTTTCTGCGGTTAATAATTTTAGAAGAAAATGTATGAGTATAGTTCAACTCAACAGCAGTTATCTCTGGAGAGTTAAGTACAGGAAATGTGACATCTCTCTAAAGCAGCACTACTCAACATGTTAGGATACGGGGAAAATACTACATTCAGAGAGACAAATCTTTTCCCAGCCTCTTCAAGCTCCAATCCCATCACTGTTTCTGCCATTTACCCAGATGACCTATGCTTTTTCAGAAAATGGATTTTGTTGATTTTCATTTCTTTACCCTCTCCTTGCTCTTTATTCATTCTTTAGTCTTGCCTGTTTTAGACATATCTATCTTCCTCTCCATAGCTTAGTATCCCATCTATGCTCTAGGACACTGTTCCAACCATTATTCCCATTTCTGATTTAAATTTCTCACTTTCTGTTGGTCCTTTCTCTGATGCCAATAGGATTCTAAAGTAATCCTGTCCAGGAGTATCTGCAGTCTTCTTATATTTCTGCTTCCCAAAAGGTACTCAGTCCTTCCCTCTCAAATTCCTCCGAAGAGTGAGCTACACTCACTGTTTCCATTTCTTTCTCTCCCATTTGGCATCAACATATTTTAGAATAACTAGTGGTCTGCAGAGAAGTTCAGACCTCTATATGAAAACACATACCCGCTACTAACAATATCTTTGATATGATTGGAATTCTTACCTACTTGACTGAAATAATGATTATGTTCCTATGACTGAATCCTTGTGTGAAGGTATGGTTTCTCTGAAAAAAGTGGTCATTCCCATATCTGTAGAAAAGAGATGGGCCCACAAATAGGAAACCAGAACTCTTGTACATATGTATAAGGAAAGTGGAACTTGCTCCCTTACACTTTAAGATTAGATGTGTTTGAGGACCCTTCCATGAGGTACAAGGCAAAGTTGGCCTCTGACACATGGAATGAGTCCAGGGCTTCTCAGGGAGACAACCCTATAGTGACCATCTCACTAAAAGAGAAATATCTACTACTTGTAACTCTTGTAACATTCTTTTTTCTTCTTCTTTTATTCCCTAGTCTTCAGAAAGTCTTGCTACAACATTCCAGGCTTATCTTAGCAATATTAAGTACTGGAGGACTGAGCTAGAAATAAAGGAAAAGAGAAGCACTCTGTCCTCCGCATCTTCCTTCCCCTAGGCCACCAAGACGGTAGTTATCATCTTTAGCAATAATTGCCAGAGAAAACATGTTTTTTCCTTGAAGGTTCAAGCACTGGTCCTAATATTCCATTGTAACCTCTCTACTGAAGCTTCAGTTGCAAAAGACATCAATGACCTAATTGGAAAACCAGTGAGCACTTCAAACTCAACATGCCCAAAGTGATCTTCCAAAATTCGTCTGATCTTTCTCTTTCAATTGATTTGCCCACTTTGGTTACTGGCATTACTAATTATCTAATTCCTAAACTAAAATCTCTGATTCTTCTATTTCCTTTACCTTCTAGCTGTCAAATCCTTTCAAGTCTGCTTTTTAAAATAACCCACACACTGGACTAGTTATTGACAAGATCGGATTTTATTTTCCACAAGTGAATACCCACAAGCATAAGAATGAAGTTAGACCCTTTTTTCACACCATACGTAAAAATTAACACAAAATGGATCACAGATCTAAATGTAAGTCTTTGGGACCCTTGGTTTGAAAAACCTTTTTTGATATGACATCAAAAGCACAAGCAACAAAAGAAAAACAAGATAAATTGGACTTCATTAAATTAAAAACCTTAATACTTCAAAGAATAACATCATGAGGGCTGGCCAGTTAGCTCACTCAAGTAGGTTGAGCATGACGCTGATAATACCAAGGTCAAGGGTTCGAATCCCTGTACAGGCAGGCAGGCAGGCAGGCAGGCAAGAAGGAAGGAAGGAAGGAAGGAAAGAAAGAAAAAGAAAAAAAGAAAGAATATCACCATGAAAGTGAAGAAACAATCTACATAATGAGAGAAAATAATTACAAATCACATATCTGTTAAAGGACATATCTAGAATATTTGAGAATTTACAACTCAACAAAAGACAACCCAATTAAAAAATGGGCAAAAGACTGGAAAAGACACTTCTCCAAAGAAGATATACAAGGCCAATAAAAAACAAAAACAAAAACAAAAACACGCTCAATATCTTTAGTCATTAGGGAAATGCAAACCAAACCCACAATGAGATACCAATTTAAACCTATTAGAATGTCTATAATCAAAAAGACATATATAACAGTTGGTGGTGAGGCTATGAAGAAATTATTATTCTTTAAAGATTATTTTGTGGTATGAAGAAATTAGAAATCTCATACATTCCTGTGGAAATTTGTAAAATGGTGCAGTGCTTTGGAAAATATTTTGGCAGTTCCTCATAAAGGTATGTTTAGAGTTACCAAATGACCAAGCAATTTCACACCAATGTATATACCCAAGGGAATTGAAAACAGCTGTCCATACAAAAACTTGGACAAGAATGTTCATAGCAATATTATTCCTTAAAGCCCAAAATGAAAAAAAAAACAACAAAAAACCAACTAAAACAACAAAAACCAAACACAAATCCAAACGTCCATCATCAGTGAATAAACATATGTGGTAGAATCATACAATGGAATAATTATTTGTCTATAAAAAATAATGAAGTACTAATACACAGTATAACATGAATAAACTCTGAAATATTATGCTGAGTGAAAGGGACCAGCCACCAAAAAGTCACATATTTTATGATTCCATATGTGAAAAGTACAAAAAAAGCAAATCTATAGAGATAGAAAGTAGTCTAGTAGTTGCCAGGAGCTGGGAGAAGTTGAAGAGAAATGTGGAACGACTGCTAATGGTTATGGGACTTCTTCATGGGGTGGCAAAATATTCTAAACTTGATTAATGGTTTCCTATCTCTGTGAATATACTAAAAACCATTGTACACTTTAAGTAGCTGAGTTATATGATAAGTGAACTATATCTCAAAAAAGTTGTTATATTAAAAAAAAAAAGTCCCTCAAATCTGTCTTCTATTGCCATGCTCAATGCCATTGCCACAAGTTACAGTGAGTAACCAACAGGTCTCATTTTTTTTCATTTTTCCCAGCCCACCCCCCATCATATACCTCCACATCACTTCTATGCCTTTCTAAAAAACAGATCTGTTCTGAGCAAATAGGTAACATGTGAATTGTAAAGGAAGAAATTTATAAACATGACCACATAAAATTAAAACTTTCTATTATGATAAAACACCATCAAAAAATTTTAAAGAGCCCCATCCCCACCCCAGCCAAGTGCATGCCGACCAGAGAGGCACCACACCAGAGAGGCCCAAGTCCCACAGAGACCACATGCCCTGTGGTGCCAGTGCACAACCAAGTAGGTAGGCCCCACTGCTGCTGGACTCCATCCCCAGCCCGGCCGAGTGCGCAGCAACCAGAGAGGTGCCTCCCCAGAGAGGCCCAAGATTCATGGAGACCACACGCCCTGCAACGCCAGCCCCCGACTGAGCAGGTAGGCCTCGTCACCACCGAACACCATCCCCAGCACGGGTGAGTGCGCACCAACCAGAGAGGCAACCCCCGGAGAGGCCCGAGTCCCATGGAGACCAAGTGCCCTGTGGTGCCAGCGCATGACCTAGCAGGAAGGTCTCGCTGCCACCAGACTCCATCCCCAGCCCGGCCGAGTGCATGCTGACCAGAGAGGCGCCTCCCCGAAGAGATTTGAGACCTGTGGTGACCACACGCCTGAGGTGCCAGTGGGCAGCCAGGCCAAACCGGCAGCCCTGGCAGGATCCTAGCCAGACAATAGTGTCAAACCAGTGGACCATGAAATCCCTTGCCACAATGACTAAACATCAAAGGAAAGATACCAGAAATATGAAAAATCAAGAAAGTACACCACCAAAGGGTAATAACTCTCAAGCTCTAGATCCTATAGAACAAGAAGCTCTTGAAATGTCTGACAAGGAATTTCGAATGACAATTCTAAGGAAACTAAATGAGATACAAGAATACTCAGCAAGAAAACACTATGAAATGAGGAAAAGTATATGGGACCTGAAAGAAGAAATGTACAAGGAAATCAATGCCCTGAAAAAGAATGTAGCAGAGCTTCCTGAGCTGAAGAATTCATTCAACGAAATAAAAAACACAACAGAGAGTTTAACTAGCAGGCTTGCAGAAGCAGAAAAGAGAACTTCTGACCTTGAAGATGGGCTGTTCGAAATAACACAGGCAGACAAAAAAATAGAAAAAAGAATTAAAAACACTGAAGAAAATCTAAGAGAGATATCAGACAACCTTAAGCACTCAAATATCTGAGTCATGGGTATTCCAGAAGAAGAAGAAAAAGGAGATTGCATTGAAAACATATTCAACAAAATAGTGGCAGAAAACTTCCCAGGTATAAGAAAAGACACAGATCTTCAGATTCAGAAAGCTCAAAGATCCCCAAATGTATTCAACCCAGAAAGGCCTTCTCCAAGACATGTTATAGTCAAATTGGCAAAACTCAAAGATAGAGAATCTTAAAAGCTGCAAGAGAGAAGCATCAAATCACATATGAGGGAGCCCCAATCTGACTAACTTCAGACTATTCAGATCACAAACCCTAAAAGCCAGAAAGGAATGGGATGATATATTCAAAATACTAAAAGACAGAGTTTGCCAGCCAAGAATACTCTACCCCACAAGGCTATCCTTCTGAAATGAAGGGCAAATAGTATATTTCTTAGATGAATAAAAACTGCAGGAGTTCACTACCACACGATTACCCTTACAAGAAATTCTCAAGAGAGTATTGGGTTTGGTACCTGAAAAATAACTACCACTGCCATAAGAACTCAAGAAAAATCAAAACCCACGAGTAAAATAAAAATGCCAACAATGAAGAGAGGGGAAAAAAAGTTTATCTACAACCCAAGAAATCAACAATTACAGAAGACAAACAGTAAATCAGAAAGAAAGGAACAAAAAACACTTAAGACATCCAATCAAAAATCAATAAAATGCTAGGAGTAAATCAACACTTTTCAGTAACAACTTAAAAGGATTAGATTCCCGAATCAAAAGACACATACTGGCTGACTGGATTAAAAAGGAGGACCCAACTATATGCTGCCTTCAGGAGACCCACCTCACCTATAAAGACTCACATAGAATAAGAGTGAAAGGATGGAAAAAGATTTACCATGCAAACAGAAATGAAAAACGATCTGGAGTAGCTATTCTTATATCTGATAAAATAGATTTTAAACTAAAAACCATAAAAAGGGATAATGAGGGCCACTACATAATGATAAAAGGATTGATACATCAAGAAGACACAACAGTCATAAATATATATGCACCCAATGTCGGAGCAGCCAGACTTATAAAGCAAACTCTATTAGACCTAAAGAAGGAAATAGACACTAATACCATAATAGCAAGGGACCTGAACACCCCAGTGTCAATATTGGACAGATCATCTAGGCAAAGAATCAGCAGAGAAACACAAGATCTAAACAACATTCTAGACCAATTGGAATTGGCAGATATCTACAGAACATTCCACCCAACAACCTCAGAATATTCATTCTTCTCATCAGCACATGGATCATTCTCCAGGATAGATCACATGTTAGGTCACAAATCAAGTCTCAACAAATTCACAAAAATTGGAATTATCCCATGTATTTTTTCAGAACAGAATGGATTAAAATTAGAAATCCATAACAAACAAAATTCTGGAAATTATACAAACACATGGAAATTAAACAACATTCTACTTAATGACATATTGGTCCATGAAGAAATCAAACAGGAAATCAAAAAATTTATTGAAACTAATGAAAGCAATGATACATCATACCAAACCTCTAGGATACTGCAAAGCAGTACAGAAGGGGAAACTTATCACACTAAATGCTTACTTCAGAAGAATGGAAAGATGGCGAGTGAACAACCTAATACTTCACCGTAAAGAACTAGAAAAACAAGAACAATCCAAACCTAAAGTTAGCAGATGGAAAGAAATCATTAAGATTAGAGCAGAACTTAATAAAACTGAAACCCAAAAAATGATACAAAAGATCAATGAATCAAAAAGTTGGTTTTTTGAAAAGATAAATAAAATTGACATACCATTAGCATGGCTAACTAAAAAAAGAAGAGAGAAGATCCAATTATCAAAAATTAGAAAGGTGATATTACACCTGATACCTCTGAAATACAAGGAATTATTTGAGACTACTATAAACAACTATATGCAAACAAATTTGAAAATCTGGAGGAAATGGATAAATTTCTGGAAACATACCAACTACCAAAACTGAGCCAAGACAATGTAGAAAATATGAACAGACCAATAACAATAAAAGAGACTGAAGCTGTTATCAGAAGGCTCTCAACAAAGAAAAGCCCAGGACCAGATGGATTCACAGCAAAATTCTACCAAACATTCAAAGAGGAATTGACACCAATTCTCTAGAAACTATTCTAAAAGACAGAAACAGAGGCCATTCTCCCAAACTCATTCTACGAAGCAAATATCACCCTGATACCAAAACCGGGTAAAGATACAACAAAAAAAGAAAACTACAGGTCAATATCCTTGATGAATACAGATGTGAAAATCCTCAATAAAATATTAGCTAACAGAATACAGCAGCACATACGCAAAATTATACACCATGATCAAGTGGGATTCATCCCAGGGATGCAAGGTTGGTTCAACATACACAAATCAATAAATGTGATACACCATATTAATAAAATCAAACACAAGGACCATATGATCATCTCTATAGATGTTGTTTGCATTTGTCAAAATTCAACACTCATTCATGACGAAGACTCTCTGTAAGTTAGGTATAGACAGAAAGTATCTCAATAAATTAAAGCCATATATGAAAAACCCACTGCCAATATCATCCTGAATGGGGAAAAGCTGAAAGCTTTTCCTTTAAGAACAGGAACTAGGGCTGGCCCGTGGCTCACTCAGGAGAGTGTGGTGCTGATAACACCAAGGCCCTGGGTTGGGATCCTATGTAGGGATGGGCACTTAGCTCACTGGTTGAGCGTGGTGCTGACAACACCAAGCCAAGGGTTAAGATCCCCTTACCGGTCATCTTTAAAAAAAAAAAAAAAAAAAAAAAAGAACAGGAACTAGACAAGGATGCCCCCTCGCACCACTCCTATTCAACACAGTGTTGGAAGTACTAGCCAGAGCAATTAGAGAAGTGAAGGAAATACAGGGCATCCAGATTGGAAAAATGAAGTTAAACTGTCTCTGTTTACAGATGACATGATCCTATCGAACAGCCTAAAGCCTCTACAAAAATATTATTCTTGGAGTTGATAAATGATTTCAGCAAAGTAGCAGGACACAAAATCAACACACAAAACTCAATAGCTTTGTATTCTCCAATAGTGAACATGTGGAAAGAGAAATCAAGAAAGCTTGCCCATTTACAATAGCCACCAAAAAAGTTAAATACTTTGGAACTGAGTTAACCAAGGATGTGAAAAATCTCTATAATTAGAACTACAAACCACTGCTGAGAAAAATTAGAGGACACAAGAAGATGGAAAAATATCCCATGCTCTTGGAAGAATCAACATTGTGAAAATGTCCATGCTACCCAAAGTGATATACAAATTCAATTCAATCCCCATCAAAATTCCAAAGACATTTTTCTCAGAAATGGGAAAATCTATCCAGACATTTATATGGAATAACAAAAGACCACACATAGCAAAAGCAATTCTGAGCAAAAACAAACAAACAAACAAACAAAAAGCTGGAGGCATAACACTACCTGACTTTAAACTATACTACAAAGCTATAATAACCAAAACAGCATGGTACTGGCATAAAAACAGACACACTGATCAATGGAATAGAATAGAGAATGCAGAAGTCATCCCACACACCTACAGCCATCTGATCTTTGACAAAGGTACCAAGCCTATACAATGGGGAAGAGACTGCCTCTTCAGCAAATGGTGCTGGGAGAACTGAATATCCATATGCAGGAGAATGAAACTAGACCCATACCTCTCACCATATAATAAAATCAACTCAAAATGGATTAAAGAATTAAATATATACCCTGAAACAATAAAAGTTCTCAAAGAAAACATAGGAGAAACACTTCAGGAAGTAGGACTAAATACAGACTTCATGAATATGACCCCAAAAGCATGGGCAACCAAAGGAAAAATAAACAAATGGGATTATATCAAACTAAAAGGCTTCTGCACAGCAAAAGAAACAATTAACAGAGTTAAAAGACAACCAACAGAGTGGGAGAAAATATTTGCAAAATATACATCTGACAAAGGATTCATATCCAGAATATATAAGGAACTCAAACAACTTTACAACAAAAAAAACAAGTAACTCAATTAAAAAATGGACAAAAGAACTAAACAGGCATTTCTCAAAGGAAGATATACGAATGGCCAACAGACACATGAAAAAATGCTCAGCCTCACTCAGCATTCGGGAAATGCAAATCAAAACCACACTGAAATACCATCTCACCCCAGTTAGGATGGCTAATATCCAAAAGACTGTGAATGATAAATGCTGGTGAGGTTGTGGAGAAAAAGGAACTCTCATACACTGTTTGTGGGACTGCAAAATGGTGCAGCCTCTATGGAAAATGGTATGGAGGTTCCTCAAACAACTTCAGATAGATTTACCATATGACCCAGCTATCCCACTGCTGGGAATATACCCAGAGGAATGGAAATCATCAGGTCGAACGTATACCTGTTCTCCAGTGTTCATTGCAGCACTCTTTACGATAGCTAAGAACTGGAACTAGCCCAAATGTCCATCATCAGCTGAGTGGATACGGAAAATGTGGTATATCTACACAATGGAATGGTATTCTGCTATAAAAAAGAATGAAATA
The DNA here is from genome assembly GCF_027409185.1 of Cynocephalus volans. Lineage (NCBI taxonomy): Eukaryota > Metazoa > Chordata > Mammalia > Dermoptera > Cynocephalidae > Cynocephalus > Cynocephalus volans. Next base: position 107,460,350 of record NC_084471.1, on the reverse strand, counting down.
GTGCCATTTGCAACAACATGGATGGACCTAGAGAGAATTATATTAAGTGAAACAAGTCAGGCACAGAAAGAGAAATATCACATGTTCTCATTTATTTGTGGTAGCTAAAAATAAATAAATAAATACACAAGCAACCTGGGGTGGGGGGAGGGAAGAAGACAACAACAATTACAATTCCTTGAAGTTGATACGATGAACAAACAGAAAGGAGATTGTAGGGAGGGAGGGTGGAGACGGAGTGGGGAGAGAGGTTTCAGCAATGGTCCACAATAATGAACCACATTGTATATTGACAAAATAAAATTAAATTTAAAAAAATTTTTTTAAAGAAAAACTAGGAAAAATGTGTGCAACCTGTATGACAAACGCTTAATTTTCATAATATATGAAGAGCTCTTACAGAGCAATAAGAATAAGAGAGAAAAATACACCAAGCATAGGAATAGGCAATTCATATAAGAATTAGAACTCACTAACAATAAAAGACACTAGTAATTTTTTTAAAGTTTTCTTTTTCTTTTTTTGCCTACATAGATGTGCAAAAATTATAAAAACTGACAATGCCCAGGGCTGGCTAACGTTTTGCAAAATAGAAACCTGGAATGAATGTAAAATTGTAAACCATTTTAGAAGGCAACTTGACAATATCTATTAAAATTTAATATTCATCATTTTGACCCATAATTTCCACTATGCAGGGTTCCAACAAAATACTGCCACAGTATATACTGATAAAAGCACAAATATGGGCCTCCAGTCAAGATGGTAGAATAGATGGCCCCTAGCATTACTCTCTGACAAATCAACCAATTTACAACTATAAAAAAGCAACGACAGTCAGGCTGGGGCCACTAGAGCTTAGGGGTGGAGGAGAGACCTACAGAGTTCATGAAGGTGGGAGAAGCCATCATGAGAGAAAGAAAAAACCCCTCTGACTGTTTTGAGCCCTGGCCACTTCCAGGCTGGAGCTGCTGAGCACTGGGAGCAGAAGGCAGCAAAAGCCACAGCTGTGCCCTTCGGATGAAGTTGCTTGGAGGCAGCAGGGGAGAAGAGGGCCATGGTGGCCCCCAGGCCAGCAAGACCACTAACAGGATTCCCATGGACCCACACAGGAGCAAGGAGCCACAACAACTGAAGAAAAGGAGCTACTCAGAGGCAGGCGAGTCAATGCAAGGGACCGGCATATGGCCCGTCCCATGGGAAGTGTTTGCAGCATGGGTGGTGGGGAAGATGGGTCTACCAGGAGAACAATGGGGCACAGCAAGGACAGCTGATCTCTCCCCCACTCAGTGTAGAATCACACAGAGGAGACTGGTCAGGAATACAGAATTGCACTGGGTGGTTTGCTAAAAAGACTCAGGCCTAGATCAGAGTTTCTACACAACCCAGGTGCACCAGATCTCTTGAGAGCTGGAAGTACCTATAAAGTCAACCATTAAAACCTGAGCTGCACAAAAAGCCTTCCCCAGGGAATCAGCAGCAAAGCAGCAACTTAGCTCAATCACAGAGCTCAAATCCTGGTCCCCACAGGAAGTTCCCCCATTTTAGAAGTAAGCAAAGAACAACAAATTAGTTCCAGCGCAGAGTTTAAATGGTAGGAACAGCAAATAACCCAACACAAATGAAAGAAAAAACAAAGTACCCGCAACCAGAGACAATGTTTGGTATTAACTAGTAAAGGTCTCATTTCACCAAAGAACATCTATAACACCTAGAAGGACCAAAAGTCCCCTGGGCTACCAAGCCAGAAATTGGGGTCAAAGGACAACCAGGCACACCACCAGCACCACGGGGCCCTCCCAGGGTCCTGAGGCATGGATTCGCGGACTAGACCCCCTCCCACAACCAGGCACACTGCCATTGCCACCACCAACTAGGTAAAGAGCATGCCAAAAACATCACCTCCATGTGGCTGGCCCACCACAGCTACCACAAGAACCACGGCAGCCACAAAAATAGCTAGATGCCACAACCACCATGCAGATGGTCCACCAGCCACTGGAGTGCACTGACACAAGGAGAGTCACCAGCAGAGACCAAAGAAGAGACGATGTCTCTCTCCACAAAGCTCATTCCAGAGTGACAGAAGAAGCATCTGCTCTGTGATAATATTGGGGGACCTGAACACACCTCTCAGCATTAGACAGATCATCTAGGCAACAAATCAACAGAGTAACCATTACTCTTTCAGAAAGAGAGAAGAAATATAGGGTAATTAGAGGGGGGAGGGATGGGGAATGGGGAGAGACTAGACAAGGGGCATAAAGAATAAGTATGATTTTTAACTATATATATATATATATATATATATACACCAGTAATATTGACTTGATCAATATGTCATTGTTGATCCCCCCAAATATGTAAAATTATGATTCAATAAAAATTTTTTAAAAAATTATTATCCTCAAACTTTATGACTTGTTCCTAAGTCACATTTCCATGTCTAAATAAATCATTTCAAAGACAAAAAAATAAAATAAAGCCATCCTAGGGAGTGTGAAGTGGTATCCCATGGTGGTTGATGTGGGTAATATTTTATGCTATAAACAATGGACATTAAACATTTATTTGGTAAACTAACGCATAAGTAGGATCAAAAGTATTTATGTGCTCCATATCTTGTTAAGAGAGATACAACATGCAATATAAGATACTGAAACTCTGTACTTGAAATAATGATAACACAAAATTAAAATAAATCCATTTTAAAAAGATGATTATGTAATCAATTAAGGGTTACCTGTGTCTCATAAGCATTAACTGCTTTGAAACTTCAATAAAAGTAGTCAGGTAAAACTTCACAAAAGAGGGGCTGGCTTGTGGCTCACCTGGGAGAGTGTGGTGCTGATAACACCAAGGCCACGGGTTCGGATCCCTATACAGGGATGGCCGGTTAGCTCACTTGGGAGAGCATGGTGCTGACAACATCAAGTCAAGGGTTAAGATCCCCTTACCAGTCATCCTTAAAACAAACAAACAAAAAAAAAAAAACTTCACAAAAGAGGTGTGATAAGGCCAGGGTAGGAAATAAGACATTCAGATGGAGTAAAATGTATGAGCAAAGACAAAGAAATAGCAATGAACTTAAGTGACATTATAAATGACAATATTATAGTGAACATATTGACCCAAAGAATAAGGACTAAATGAGAGACAAGACTGGAAAGTCTATCAAGCAGCATCAGCATATACAGCAAAGACCTGGTAATAGGTTAGAACAAGAATTTTGTTCAAATTCCTCCACTTAATTCTGTGAAACAGGTTGCTTCCTCATCTGTAAAATGATATGTTCCCTAAAAGATCATATGAGATTTAAATATAAAATGTAAAAAACGCCAAAATAACCACTTAGAAATAACTGAATACACAGGAGATGCATCAATGAAGAATCTTTAAAAAAATTAGACTTGACACTACAGAGAAAAATAAGTTTCTGAATTTTATAAGGATGTTAAGATGACAAAAGTAGTGTTTAATGAAGATGTAAAAGGGCTAGAGAGGAAAGATCAATGTGAAAAAGAAAGAGCTAGAGGGACATTGCAGTCATTAAAATTTGAGGCCATGACAGCCCGATTCAGGATAGTGAGTAGACCAGTTATGGCTCAGAAGGAAAAAGCCAACAAAATGTTGTGGCAAACTGGCTCTTAAGTATTAAAAAACAAAACAAAACAAAACAAAACAAAAAAATACCTGTCAACAGTTAAGGTCAGGGCAATGGGAGAAAGGTGATGTTACAAAGAGAGACAGAGAAGTGGAGATAAGAAGACAGGGTTAGGAAGAAAAAGTGAGTTCAATTTTGACAGATTGGCATAGAAGTGACAGTTGAGAACAAAGTGAAAATGTCCAGTAGGCAATTGAGAAAAAAAAAATCAAGAACAACAGTTTTTCAACCTACATCTTTTTCAAGCCTTTTAAAAGGCTTTTTAAAAACAGAAATGACCATTTCTAACTCCCAAATATTGTTTGTCTACTCAGAAGACACTAGATTTCACAAGAAACCCTGGCTGCAGCATTCGGTTTTCCAACCTTTAAAACACAGAAATGCGGCTGGCCAGTTAGCTCAGCTGGTTAGAGTGCAGCCTTGTAACAACAAGGTCAAGGGTTCAGATCCCCATACCTGCCAACCGCCAAAAAACAAAAAAACAAAAAAACCCACAAAAATGTACAGGAGAAGCCTGTGAGGGTGGTGTTGAGTACACTAGCATTCCACATTTGCACATTATATGTTTCTTCCTAAAAAGACTTCAAGATCATGGTTCCAAAGACAGTAAAGTATCTGAGTTCTGACTCCAAGTTCCACAGCAGCTGTACACGTCACTTACACTGCAAAAGGTATAAGTTGAAAAAGCATGTCACAGATAGTGGATTTTAGAGAAAAGATTTACCTTGATTTGATCAAGAGTCTCCGTCATAGATGTGGGAGGCGTGCAAAGTAACATTTATATATTTTGTTCATAACTTACCAAAGTTATAATAATTTTATATTTATTTGTGTGGTCATTTAAGTAGTGTTGACCTTATCCTTTAGAATACAGGGACTACGTTTCAGTTTGCAAATCATACCAATAAACAGCACATAGTAAGTGCTCAATATTTGATGACAGAATGAAATAGACTCTATCCCAGGTCTTCTGAATCTGAATAACTAGGTATTAGACCCAGGCACATATACTGAAAAGAGGACTAGACTGAAAATAAAACAGTGAGCATCATCTAAATAAAGGTAGTAAATCCATGCAAGAGAACAAGAGTACTTGTTTATGTAAGTGAAACAACATGGAAACATTTGCAGCAACATACTGCTAAAAGGTACTGCAGAGGAAATAAACATTTAAAAAGGGCTGAGAATAAAGAATAACTGTTTGCTAAAAGATTCTAGTCACTTAAATCCATAGTAACATTTTAGTGATCAGCCAAGATTCTGGGTCTATTAACTAGCTTATGAATAAAATTATCCTATAATAGCAGACTTTATTGTATCTTATATAGTAAGACTTTAGTATCCTGTATATCATTAATTCTCACAATAACCATCTCTCCATTTTACTGAGGAAATTAAATCATGGGGCCTCATTATGATTCAAGTCACAAAGTAAGTTAAGTGATTTAGAATGTATTTATACTATCACTAAATTCTGAAGTATTTTCTAAAAGTCAAACAAAAGTTCCACTTATATGACATTTTATAATGCTCCCAAGACAGAAATGACCAATTTAGCTGTAACAAGCCATAACTTTCCAAACCAAAGATTTAGAGATTCCTGAAAGTCAGTCCTAAAGAATTTCTACACTTTTCCAAGATATCTTCCCCTTGTAATCCTTAAACAAATAAGAAATATTAGAAATACTAGAAATATTTATCACAAAGTGAGTCAAATCATTAGGACACTTTTATCTATAAGAAAAACTGTATTAGTAGTTTGTACCACATACATGAAGTATCATATAAAGAAAAAAGAGGTCATAATTTTGGATTTCTGAACCAGGCAGCTGCCAAAAAAACAAAACAAAAAGAAAATAAGAATCACACGTGGTTTTTGAATAACTTATTAACAGGACTCCCCCTGCAATATACAAATTTCCTTAGTAGCACCTTATAACTAGAAGAAAAAATACAAGAAAACTAGAAAGTTAGCTTTAATTTCCCTCCCAATATTTTCTTAAATACAGTAAGGGAGTTAATAAATATTACTGTTTCCATTTCTTCCACAAAATATACTAGACTTTATGATTAGGTAATACTTAGTAATGATGAGGCTATTCACGATTTCTTTGTCCTAATTATTTCTAAAACATGCAGATTCACTATATTCTAAGTAAAAAACCAAAAGATCACTTAGTATAGACTTACCCAGGTTTCCTTGCTCGACTGTCAGCACCACTTCATCCATCACCATGGCCCTAAAGTCCAGTTCCTCCTCACAACATCTGGTCTTCAATGCTCGTAATATCCCTTTTTGGGGATAGTCTTCCCTGATTCGACGATCTGTCAAAAACCACAACTTGGCAGCCACAGAGCTACACATCTTGATCTGCTTGTTGTTCCTTCTGGATTATTTCTTCTTGAATATACAGTTTCTAGATGGAAGAAAAAACACACATACAAGGTAAATCAAGAAATCTACTTGATTTCGGGATCTCACACTATAATGCTGTGATTGTAACTAATTATACAAACAAGAAACAAAAGAAAAAAAAGTGAAGAGACGTTATGTCTTCTTCCTCATTCAAATTAAAAATTTTTTACCCCTAAAAAGACAGAAACTGGCAATCTATCCAGAAATAAGATTTCTCCATTTTCCCCCAGGGAGCTGGAACTGCAGTTTAATTACAGCAGGTCACTTAGCAGAAATGTTCAATACCATTCCCTATATTATATACTACCTAGTACACAGAAAAAAATGAGATAGTAACACCTATATTACTAGATAAGCATCAATGCTAAAGTCATTTACATAGTAAATTTAATCAAAATAAACTGGAGAATGAGCAAAAAGGACTTTAAATAGTCAAAATAAATGCCCAGTTCCATTCACTAAATTCTGTTTAGTTCAGTCAGAGGACAGCATGTTCTTACTCAGTGTTTCTATTCTCTCTTTAAACAGAATTTTTTTTTAAAATAAACAAATACAGTTTGTTTACTAGAATGTGAAAGAGGACTTATTTTAGAGTGCCACTTCTCTGAGTTTTATCATGAGCAAGACTACAGCTGAAAATTGGCTTTCTGAGAAGAAGCAAAAAAGTTACAAATTAGAGAACAACAAAAGATAACCCCCCCCACCAACCCCCCACAAAATTTCAAGTATCATTGAGGTATTATTCCCAGATGACATAGCAAACCAAAAGCAGAAGGAAAGCAGCAAAGATCAGAATAAAGCTAAGGTTATCCAGACTGGCGGCTTCCTGAATACAGGCAGCTGGAACTGTTCCCTCAGGTACCCTTAATGCACTCTCCCAGGTATCAGCCAGAAGGGCCTGCTCCACAGTGGTATGTAGTGAGACCAGAGCATCACAGGGCAGAGACACCACGAGAGCCAACAGCAGCGCACATGCCCAGCCCCTTGGCCTGCCATACTTGCCCACCTACCCTACTCGTAACCCACCTACCCCATGACTCATTGCCTCGAAGGCAAAATTAGTCACTGGTGTTAAATTAAATAAGCAGGAGATCTACACTAAATATGGTGATAATTCACATACTCTCTAGAAAGAAACTGTGCTAAGTTAATACCAGATACTCTGGGGTGAGCAGTTTTAGACATATGACTGACGATTATTTTTAATGAAGAGAAATATGTTTATTCTTTCAAATACCATACTATCCCCAATTGTGGTCAGCTTGTTTTGTGATGTTTTGTTTTTGGAGGCTGGCTGGTATGCAATTTGTAAATTATAGATATTATTTGTGCTATAGTTTGTGGTATTTAAATTTTTGTATAAGATAAGCACCAGACCTATTGAAATAACATATACATATGTAAAATGCTATGGTTTTCCCTACAGCAAAATATTCTATACATCCTACAGGCTCTAAACTTATGCTCTTTTCCTAATTATTGTTCCACTGGTGCTGTATCTCACAGTAACAACTGACCAGATTTTTTATACACAATAATTTTACAGTGATCTCCAAAGATTAGTTTATTGTCAGGGAATGAAAAGTCTCAACTTCTGCCTGTCTGACAATACATTCCCATTTCCACAGGAGAAAGTGCAGCTAGCCTTCCTCTGTGCCCAGGTGGCGGAGCCTCCCCCAGAGCTACTGCTGCAGCAGCTGCTCGTCTTCTTGTGGCTGCTCCATCGGGATTCACATCTAAGACACCAGAAATGTCAGGTGAAGACTCACCAATTCCAAAGGCAGAGACTCCATGCCTGCTTGCTCCTCCCCCCACTGGCGCTCCCAGCCTCAGGCTGCCAATATTCTGGGTGGGTACCTCCTCCACTGGCTGCAGTCATGTCCTCCCCTTAATAGAATTTTAAAACATCTACTTTTCTAATTTGCCATTCACTAACATCAAGGAAAAAGAAAAACCAAAAATGCTGACAAGAAGTCAAAAAGACAGCCATAACTCTACATAGTGTGGGGGGCGGAAAGTACACCAAACGATAGTACTACTAATGATTCGGAATCTTAAAGTTCAAATGATACTATTTTCAAAGATGGGAAAGAGTCCCATGTAAAATAAAATGATTAATTTTTTTCCAGCAGTTAAAGGAGTAAAATTGGCTACCCAATAAGGTATCTGTAAGAAAATATTCTCCAGCAGTGTAAGATAAATGCAACATTTGCAAATGTCCACAAAACTAATTCCCTATTTCTTTATTTCCCTCCCAGAGTATCAAGGAAAGCAATGCATAAATATCAGATACCAAATAAATGCTACCTAAGGGAAGAAAGGTAGCTTTTTTGAAATAAAGAGAAAGTCTACAAAGAGAATTTACTCTTATATGAGAGATACTTCTTCACACAAACTTGTGAATAGGCATACCAATAAAAAAACATGACCCTGACCCTGGAATGCTCCAGACAATGCTAATTAAATGGGTAACAAAGTGCTTCATTTATCTCTGACACAGGAAAAAAAACAGACATTTGTTTCATGATTAAGATTTTCTTGATTTTAAGATAATACTATAGAGAGTACCACTTTAGTTATTTCCCCTTTTAATTACAATTACCATATCAGACTAACCCTAGGGATAATTTATTTTTCTACCTTATAAATGATTTCAAGTAAACATTCTGAGACTTAAAGCTTAGTATTCTGTTTCTCATCAGGACCTATTTCCTTAATAAACAAAGGAAAAATTAAATATTTAGAGTCAAAACCTCAAAACATATAACGAATATTTAGTATTTCCAAAAGGATATATCAATCTAGTCCCTACAGAAGGACAATGAGACAGTAAAAGATTTATATCATACCATAAAATAAAAGAAAAAGTTAAAATGACAGATCAAGGATACCTTTTCTCTCCCCCTCATTTTTCTTGTAAGGTTGTTTCCCAAGGGTAATTATTCTAATAGAGAAAAAACAAAACCACCATCTACCATCTGAAGGTATTACGGTACCTGTTGGGAAAATGGAACAATTTGGTCAGGCCCCCCTTGCCTTGGAGCCGGTTCAGAGTCCTTCGGTATACCCAGAGGAATGGAAATCATCAAGTCGAAGGTATACCTGTTCCCCAATGTTCATCACAGCACTCTTTACAATAGCCAAGAGTTGGAACCAGCCCAAATGTCCATCATCAGATGAGTGGATACGGAAAATGTGGTACATCTACACAATGGAATACTACTCACCTATAAAAACGAATGAAATACTGCCATTTGCAACAACATAGATGGACCTTGAGAGAATTATATTAAGTGAAACAAGTCAGGCACAGAAAGAGAAATACCACATGTTCTCACTTATTGGTGGGAGCTAAAAATTAATATATAATTCACACACACACACACACACACACACAAAAACCGGGGGGGGTGGGGTGGAAGAAGATATAACAACCACAATTACTTGAAGTTGATACGACAAGCAAACAGAAAGGACATTGTTGGGGGGGAGGTTTTGGTGATGGGGAACAATAATCAGCCACAATGTATATCGACAAAATAAAATTTAATTTAAAAAAAAAAAAAGAAAAGAAAGAGTCCTTCGGTAAACACTGTGTGTGGGTGGAGTAGGTGCGCCCTCACGGCTGCCCTTTGGCTGGTGTTTTACTGCCTTGAGTGCCCACCCCGCACTGGCATGTTTTTCCAGACCTGCAGCTTCCAAGGATCATGAGGCTGGTTGCCTAGCATATAGACCTGCGTGAAGCGATCTGGTGACTGAGCCTGGCATGTGAAGGGTTTGTGACCCAGTCTGTGAATGGGCTTGAGGGGTCTGGGAGCTCCAGACCCAGCCCTAGCTCACCCATCGACCCAGTTGGTGCAGGATTACCAGCAGGTAAAAGAGCCACGACAACTAGCATGGTTGCCTAGCTTTACAATTGTTGTCACGAACAGGATTAGGAGAGAGACAATTGGTGCTGTGAATAGAATTCGTGACATCAACCTTAGCATTAGCCTCGCAGAAGCCAGACAGTACCTGATACTAAAAGGAAAATCTTTTATTCCAGATAAGACCAAAGCATATGAACTCAGAATCCAACGCCTGAAGAAAAATAAAGGTTGGAGAAGAAAAACGGATATACCAACACACAAGGAAATTTGTATACAATTCTATTGTATAATGGACAATAGAATCTTAATAGAATTTACACCACTTGATAATTACTAGACTTGTTTTCAATGATATCATCCACTCTTGGATGGGAAACACAGGAGCTGGATCAGGTTCGGGAAAAAAAATAATAAATCTGTGTATCTTGAGTTTTAGGCACTCCACAGTCTTCTTTTCTGTGATTCTTTTCTCCTGACAGCCCTCCCCTTCTGTATATAATCCCCCCAGTGCTTCATTTTTAAACCTTGTTTTCCACTCTCTGGAAATGTCGTCCTCAACCAGGTTTCAACTATTATCACTGAAACACTGACCCCCTAAATATCTCTTTCCGACCAAGAACTCTTGACTGAATTTCAGATTCTATTTCAATGAGCATACTGGTAGGCCATCCCTTACTCAATGCCACCCACTGTTGCCTCAGTTGAGCATGTAAAAAAATTAAATTTTGTATTTACATACCTCCTTTAGCACCTGTATTCCCCACTGTGATCATTTAAATTTTATATGTCAGCTTGGCTAGGTTATAGCGTCCACCTGTTTGATCAGACATCAGTCCACACATCACTGAATGTCTTTTACAGATGTGACCTCCCTATCATCAGTTTACCTCAAGGAAAGGAAATTACCCTTCATAACGTGAAGAGGCCTCATTCAATCAGTTGAAGGCCTTGCTAAAGAGCAAAAACTGAGAAGAAGGAACTCTGCCTCAAGACTCAGGACTCAGAGAGAGATTTATAGAAATCCCAGCAAGTTTCCAGCCTGCTGGTCTACCCAACAGATTTTGGAATCAAGACTGCAACATCATCTCCTGTCCGAGGTTACAGACTGCTAGCATACTCTACAGATTTTGGACTTACCAGCCCTGCAACCACATGAGCCAATTCCTTAAAATAAATACAGTCATGCATTACTTAATGATGGGGATACATTCTGAGAACTGCGTTGTTAGGCAATTGTGTCATTATACAAACATCAGAATGTACCTACACAAACCTAGATGGTATAACCTACTACACACCTAGGCTATATGGTATATATAGCCTATTGCTCCTAGGCTACAAACCTGTACAGCATGCTACTGTACAGGACACTGTAAGTGACTATAACACAAAGGTATTTGTGTATTTAAACATTCCTAAACAGAGAAAAAGCACAGTAAAAATAGGGTATAAAAGATAAAGGGTGGCACACATGTACAGGGCACTTACTGTGAATGGAGCGTACTGGAATTTGTCCTGGGTGAGTTAGTGAGTGCTGAGTAACTGTGAACACCTAAGACATTACCGCATACTACCATAGACTTTATAAACACTTAGGCTACACTAAATTTATTTAAAAAGTAAAGTAACTGTTTGATACACCATTCTCTATACACTATGTATATGCACTATACACAAGAAATTTTTCAGCTCCATTATAATCTTAGGGGATCACCATCCTATATGCGGTCCATCACTGACAGAAACATTCTTAGGGTGTGTGTATATATATACTTTATATATAATATACTTATACATATAATATTGCCTATTGGTGCCATTTCTCTGGAGAACCATGTTGACACAGTGATCCTAATTAAGGTACTCAATTCAGAAACCTGGTCATTTTACTTCCATCTTTCCTTTACTACTTATACAAACACACGATGTTAATGCTATCTCCCAAATATCACTTGAATTTTACTCTTCTCTTCATCTCCAGTACATTCAACATATGACACTTGGAATGCTATAAAGGCCTCCAAACTAATCTTCTGCCCTTTCTTTCTTCCAGTTTACTGAACACACTGTATTCTCTCATGCTTCTTGTTGCTTGGAATATATACTCCAGACCTACTTAATCAACTCAGGGCTCAAATGTTAAGTTTTCTCTGGCTCTTAAAGTCACCCTTCCTCCATGAGTCTACATAATATTATACATATAAGAGTATTCTAGCCATTCTCACACTATAATTCTGGTTGTTACTAGGGACGTGAGACATATTGAGGAAGCAATGAACATTTGTTCTTACTATCTTTATTACTCAAGATTGAAAAGTTAGTAGTCCTATTTCCCCACAAAAGTTAAATCTTACTGCAAACAACAATTGTGTCTTCCTCAGAACCTAGGACTTCTAAGATATCAAATACCATATAACAAAGGGACAGTGTTTGAAAATGTTGAATGATTGCAGGCCTTATCAAAGTTTAGATACTGGACTAATTTACTGAGAATTTTTATACATGTTATTTCAATTCAACGTCAAGTTTTCTAATAGCCACTTTACAGATTAAGAAAACTGAGGTTAAGAGAATTAAGAGACTTATTCCCCCCCAAAAATTCTTAATTATATTAAGTAATACAGCTTGGATCTCAAGAATTTCTGATTCTAAGTCCCAAGAGTCTCCCTCCAAATCAAGTTATGTGATTGACTTAATAATAAAAATTTTTACCTTTTAACACCAACTTTATGACACTTCAGGTTTTAGCCAAAAATCTGTTTATCAAAGTTTTTTTCCCCACAATGAGTCCTAGTGCCTCCAATTCTTTTCAATACACAAAACAAAACACAATGTGGATTCTCAACAAAAGACTAGCAAACAGAATCCAACAACACACTTAAAACATCATTCAACACGATCAAATGGGATTCATCCCAGAGATGCAAGGGACAAGAGTTAAGGGACAAGAGTAATTTTAAGAGTTTGCTATATTTAATCATAAAGAAATATCAAAAAACCATACCCATTTCAATATTAAATACCAGACAAATGTGTATCACTATAAGATCTAAATATACTTATCCAAAATTTGTAACATTTTTTCAGTTTCTCTTAAAAGAAACCAACAAAAAAAATCAAGCCTAATGTTACTTTTCATTATCATCATACAACTGATCCTGAAATAATTAGCTTTGTTACAAGTTAAAGTTAAGGGAAAAAAAACCCCACAAAACCATAATTTCAGTAAGAAGAAAAAGATATAAGCAGATGAGTTCCATGCAGACAAGCCACTAAGGGAGTAGAGCTGTCTAGCTCGATGGCTTTTGTCCTCCAAGCCAATTCTGAGAGGAAAAAAACAATGGAAAAGAAAACATTAAAAATAACATCATGGCATTAGTTACCATGAAGCCAGAATGTCAGTTCTTTTCTGCAAACCTAACACGTACAGATACATATGGCACATGAATCTAAAATAAATTATGTACAGATATTTTCAGAGGTTCTCTATAATTTCTTAGCAATCCTTAATATGACAAGCAGGAAAATTGCAAGTAACGAAAGACAATTTCCCCAACATCTGTACCTAATCTCCCTACTCAACCTCTCTTGAAACTGCACTTCAGCACAACTAACATTTAAAAATAACACTTTTCTCATTGTTCCTATCACAATCTCCTCCCTCAGCCTTTAAAGTAACATAACTATTACAATTTCTAAAGGCTCTTTTCTCACATATTTATGACTTATCCCATTTGCAGAATACTTTGTAAACTAACTGCCATAAAATAGTCTTTCTACAAATCCACATCGCTAAAGTGACCACAAAACAGTTGTCAGCAAGCAATGTACGATAAAACACACCCATCTCACTTTATGTTTGGTTTTCTCTCTTCACATGTTGTTCGTGGGTATAGAAGTCCTTCCTCCATCCATTTTCACTTGGTTTATGTCTCTAAATCTGCTCCCCAGAAGACGATAAAAAGCTGCTCCGGCATTCCAAAGTGTGAAACAACTCACTGTGCTCTGTCCCCTTCCTCCATCAGCTACCAATGTTCATGGTCATCAATCATCTGCCTTCCAGCTCACGGAGCAGGGAGCTTTGAGAAATGAATTTAATGACTTACCCCAGCAGCAAATTCCAGGTAGATACAATTAGGGAAAGGAAGAATTGGGAGATATCTTAAAAGATATGTCGCTCCACGTGCCCCAACAAATTAATGCCAGAGGCTTGATTTGTGTTCATTGGTCAGAGAAAATAAGAATGTCCACTTTACTGTGTTTCTTCACCATATGGCTGAAAAAGGGTAGATGATTTATAAGATTTTGCTGGTAATTTCCCTCTGGAGAGGAAAAGGGGACAGAATAGACAGGAAGAGAAAAAAGGGGATAATTTCTTGTTGTCACTCTCCCCTCCACTCCCAGAAGATACTATTGACTTGAGTATATTCAAAAGGGACTCTCGAGAAACACGGGAAAACCAAAAAAGCTATGCAGTAGAAACTAAGATAAGTGGAATTTTATCTGGTAGCCAATGGGCTAAAGGTTAGATACTCAGCTCCTTCCCCCCTGCGGAGGGAAAGGCAGGAAGAGAAAAGTGGCTCTTGACTGAGTGGAGGATTGTATGTGACTGACTGTTGCTGTTCCCCTTCTTGGCTCTTTTCTCAGAATCAAAGACTGCCCCTCTCCCTGACAAGCAGACTCCAGCACCTGGTAGGGGTGAGAGAAGACAAGAGAGAAAAAAAGGGAGACAGAGAAAGATAAAAAACATCAACAGCCATGTTGCCAAACAACTCAATCAATGACTCGAAAGAAGGAAATTAATAGCACTAACCAAGACAGAAAGGAATAAACATAAAATCGATTACCCCAAAACAAAATAGGTCTCCTCCACCTTGAAACACTAAGTTAACACAAGGCCATTAGAAAAAAAAAATGTTATGACTGTTTTTAAAATTAGGTTTACGCTTCCACGACTGAAAATTCAGTGTTTAGTCCAAATGAATATCTTAAAAGTATTTTGACAATTAATTGCTTTAAAAAAACAACAGAAGAAATGACCTTCAAACAACCCAATATTATGAAAAAAGGTGAGATTTAAATAACTGAAATTTGAATAGTTATAGTTAACAATTAAGAACTTCCATAAATATAATAAATATATCAAGCCCTCCCCAAAATAAAAATCTTCCATACTAAGCTGCCCATATATTTCCCATACAGTTTTAGAATTTAACCCAACTCCACAAACATGTGGGAACAACATATGTAATTAGTGAGAAAATAACAGCACACTGAAAGAATTTACATCGAAGTTAGTAGAATAACCTCACGTACAGAGCAGAATCAACGCCCCATCTCTACTCGCAAGCACAATTAGGACACCAGTCTGCGGTAAGAGATAAGGATACATTCGTAAGACCGAAGTTATTACTCCTGGCTCGGCTTTTTTGGGCGAGGGCTAAGCTTTCACATCATGGTCAACGTGCTTACAAATAAAGCCAAACAAGCCTTCTTACTCAGAGGGCTGTCAAAGGAAAGACGGGAACGACACTGAAACGCAGACGTGAGGAGGAAAACGTGGAATTGGAGCAGGACCTGCGGGACGAGCACCCCACTCCCGTGCTCCGCCGGTCACAGCGCGGGCCCGTCCGGAGGCAGCCGGGCAGTGGAGACGCCCACGCTCGGGGCCAGCTTAGCAACCGCAGGTTGGACTCCAGAGCATCCCCGGGTTACCACACCCCTCACCCAAAGGGGAAACCATACTTCTTTCACGCCCGAGGTCGCCGCCTCCCTCCGAGACAGTTCTCCCAGTGTCGCGCACGCGGCTCTGTCGCCCCCTCCCCGCACACACGCCACGACGACCTGCTTCTGCCTTGCTCCCCGCCGACCCCGGCACCCAAGCGACCACCGGCCTCCACAAGCCCCGGGCCCCGGGCGCGCACGGCCCCGCTCCCTCCCCGGCCTGCGCCCGCTCGTCGGGGTGTCCGTTCCGCCCAAGTCGCCCACTCCGGAGGGCGGGCCCCCGCCTCACTGCCCCACACGGGGAGGGACGCGACTGTGCCCTCACCTGGCCCGGGCGGCGCCTCCCTCGCCGTCGGCCGCCGGAGCCCGGCTGGGGCCTCTGAGGAAGCGCGGGCAGCCGGGCCGGCTGGAAGTCGGAGGAGAGGCGGGGGAGGGGTCGGGATGCCGGGAGCCGCCTCCTTTCTCCTCCGCCGCCCGCGGCTCCCGCGGCCAGCCGGACGTCCTCTCGCACTCGCCCACTCTCTCGCGGCCTGCGGTCGTTCTGCCTTCCCCTCCCTCCCACTCCCACACGCACTCACTCCCACACACACGCACCCGGCCGCTCCCCGCTCCCTCACTCGCCTGCCGCGCGCGCGACCTGCTCACACACCGCGCACGCGACGCCGGCGCACCGTCCCGCGCTCCCTCAGGCCGAGGCGCCGCGCGCCGCCAGCGCGCCCGCGTGCAGGGGACCGGCGCGCGCCCGGCCCCGCCCTCTCGACGCGGCGGCGCGGCAGCCCAGCGGGCGGGGGGCGGCGGCCGGCAGAGCGAGGGGCCGGGCGGGCCTCCGAACCAGCCGAGCCGGCCTGACACCGGCGTCGAGAACCGCCCCCGCAAGCTCTTCGTCCGCACTCGCAGCCATCGCCGGCCGATGCGGCCGTGGAGAGGCGGTGGAGCGCGCGCGCTCCGAGGACGCGCTTTCCCACCCGCCCCCAAACCGTCCTCACTGAGAAAGGGGAACGGGGGCGGGAGGGGGCGAGGTTTGTTCCCAACTCGAATCGGCGAGATTGGTCCTGCCGTGGTCCGCCCTCCCGGGCTCACGTTCCCTCCTCGGGCCCTGCTCGTCTGCACCGAATCCTGACGAGCCCACCGAGCCTCTCGGGCGCACGTCCTGTCTGCGTAGCAGCCGCCAGCCCAGCCTTCCCGACGGCCGCCGCCTGGGGTCCGCTCTTCCTGGTCTCTCCCTCTGGGAGGCCAAGATTTGGGGACAGAGATCATTAATATCGAGGAGGCCCTTATCCGCGTACGGAGGGCAGACCGTGCCTCTGTATATCGAGAGGCAAGTCTGAAACGTCCTAAACTCTGGCTTCAGCGGATTTAGGGTTTGGGCGGCGTAGACGTAGCCGGCCCTGCGCCGGGAAGCCGGTGTCAACCTTGGGCGACTTACTGACAAAACTTCCTTCGAGCGTTCGTGATGAAACGGTAAACAGTATATTCCTGGGCTGCTGCGAGGGAGAAGTGAGATAATGTATTTAAGAGCATTTTGTCAACTCTAAAACTCTATGTAAAGATAAAGTAAAATTATAGTCCGAAGGAAGCGAAGAATATGAGTATGTTCAACTACATTACTTTTTCTAGATCGTGAATAAAACCAAAGGCAGCGGACGACCTTCCTGGTTTACATTTCGAAATAACTTTAGTCACCAGATATTTCCAGATGTGACACAGAGTAATGTCCTAACCAGTTCGTTTTTGGCTACGGTGAATAATGCTGCTATAAATATGGTTGTACAATATCTCTTTGAGCCCCTGCTTTCCTTTCTTTTGAATATATATCCAGAAGTGAAGAGGAGCATTTCTTAATGATAAAAGGTACAACAATGTACCTAATAAGAAAGATTCAAAATACGTAAAGCAAACACTGACAGGACTAAATATTAAATAAATTCACAATTATGGTTGGGATTTTTTTCATCAAGTTTATATTTATTCTTTGTGGGACACAGTGTGTTGTTTCAATACATGCGTATGCTGCATAATGATTAACTTAGTGTCGATAGCATAGTTTTGTATTTTCATACCACTCAGTAACTGACAAAACAAGTAGGTAAAATTCAAAAGAGGTACAGAATATTTGAAAAAAATTATCAATCAACTTGACCTAATTGATATCTCACGCAACAAATGTAAAATAAACATTATTTCCAAGTGCACATGGAATGTTCATTAAGGTCGACTATATTATGTACCATAACATGTCTCAGCAGATTTCAAAAGAGAAATCTTACAGAGTATACTCTCTAAACACAACAGAAATAAATTAGAAACCCATAATAAAAAAGATATAATATTGTGAATTGAATAAATATCAACATTTAACAAACTATGTAAGGTGGTTCTGAAGTAATGCTGAGAGGGGGGTTATACAGGTTGAAATTCTTGTATTAGAAAAGAAAAGAGCTTTATAGATGTTGACCTAAGATTCTACATAAGAAGCAAGAAAAAACCAAAAAGCTAATTAAAGGAATAATAAAGACAAGAACAGAAATCAATGAAATAGAAAATAGGCAAACTATAGAGAAAAACAGCAAAGCCAGAAAATGCTTCTTAAAATAAGATTAATAAAATTGAAAAACTCCACCAAACATGATCAAGAAAAAATTAGAGAAAGCACAAATTATCAAGTTGGGAATGAAAGAGAAGCTAGTACTAAAGACACAGTAGAACAAAGTGCAACCAACTATGGCTTGTAAGTCAAACCCAGCCACTATCCGCTTTTGTACAGCCTGCAAGCTAAGAAAGGTTTTTGTATTTTTAAATGATTGAGAAATTAAGAATAATATTTTGCGACACATGAAAATTATATAAAATTAAAATTTTAGGATCCACAGATAAAGTTTTATTGGAACACAACCATGCTCATTTATTTATATATTCTCTATGGCTGCTTTCACATTACAGCAACAGAGTTGAGTACTTGTGACAGAGACTGTATGGCTTGTAAAGCCTAAAAAATTTGCTATCTGGACCTTTACAGAAAAAAGTTTGCCAAGCCCTACTATAAACATTAAAAAGATAATAAGAAAATATTACTAAAAACTTGATGCCAATAAATTCAACAATTTAGATGAAATAATCACATCCCTGGAAAAACTGCTTACCAAAACTGATACAAAAAGAAATAAAATATGTGAATATCAGATATTGAATTTGTAATTTAAAACTTTCCCTAAAAAGAAAATGTCGGGCCCAAGTAGTTTCATACATTAGGCCTGGGAAGAATCTATTGTATTTTATTATTATTTCAAAGTAAATAGAAGTGTCTATCTTTGAAAAAGAAAAAAAGCACTTGGTAGATATTCTAAGAGTATTCGTTTTTCCTTTTTAAGCTCTATAAAGTAAAGTTAAAAGAGCACAGGGGAAGAAGCAGGCTATAGTTGCTGTACTGTTTTTGTGGTTCAAGAAGAGGCATGATCTACCCTATGATCCAGTAAATGTAAAGGGCACAAGTAGCAGAGACATAAATCATGGGCTTCTACTGGCTGCCTAACTATAGGACAGAAAGGAGAAAGAACCCTGTGGCTTCAGCAAGACCCAGCATTGTCCTATGTCATTTGTTCACTTTTCATAAAAAATTATTCTTTTTGAATTTATTTCTATTTTAATTGAAACTTATTGACTATATATTTATGGGGTACAGAGTTTTATATATATATATATATATATTTTTTTTTTTAAAGATGACTAGTAAGGTGATCTTAACCCTTGACTTGGTGTTGTCAGCACCACGCTCTCCCAAGTGAGCTAACCAGCCATCCCTATATGGGATCCGAACCCAGGGCCTTGGTGTTATCAGCACCACACTCTCCTGAGTGAGCCACAGGCCAGCCCAGAGTTATATTTTGATACATGTATACAATGTATAATGATCAAATCAGGGCAGTTAGCAAATTCATCATCACAAAAATTTATTGTTTGTTTGCAATGAGAACATTTGAACTCCTCTTTTCCAGCCATTTGAGAACATATAATAAGTTATTGTTAAATAAACATATAATAAATTATCATTAAATAAATTATTGCCTAGCACTACTCTAAACCACTAGAACTTATTTTTCCTATCTAGCTGCAATTTTGTGTTCATTAACCCATTTCACTATCCCCTCTCCCCTCTCCTCCTTCACAAGCCTTCTCTTAACAAGGCCCTTTAATGTCTCTGAATTACTTTGCAAGTGGAAATGTCTGTTAGTGGCCTAGGACAAACTATTTAAAAATTCCTTTTGTGGAGTCGGCAAAAGCGGCGGGAAGTTTGTACGGGGCAGAAGGCAATGGATCTGCGGCTTGGGTCATTTAAAAAATTCTATTGTTGGTGGAGGTCAAGATGGCAGAAGAGGAGAGCTGCCTGCTGCTTTTCCGCCAGGAATAGAAACAGCCTGAGGCCCGTGCCAGATGCAGCTGTAGCAGAATCGGCACAAAGGAACGGCTTCAAAAGGGTGTCTTTACCCTGCCGAGAACCGGGAATCTTCCCCCAACCCACCTGCGCAACCGACCAGTGTGCCACAGCCCACGTCCCAGCCGCAGCTGCAGATGTGGAAACATGGAGGCCTGAGCCAGCGTGTGTCACCCCAGGCTGCAACGGTGACTGCGGCTTCAGACCCCCCACCCCCAACCGCCGTCCCTGGAGCTGGAAGCGAATCAACCGGCAGCCGAGACAGGGAGACGTCCAGCGGGAGAGGCAGAAGCTCCGCAGAGACCACACGCCCTGCGGGCTGCCACTGACTGATCCAACAGGTAGGCTTCACCACCGCCACCCAGCTTCATTCCCGGCCCAGCCCAGTGCACACAGAGCAGGGAGTCGTCTAGCAAGGGAGGCGGGAACTCCACAGGGTCCTCGCTGCTGCCCGTGCAATCCAGCAGCAGGTAGGCTTCACCGCTGCCACCCAGCTCCATCCCAAGCCCGGCCTAGTGCACACAGAGCAGGGAGACATGCTGCAGGGGAAGGGGAAGCTCTGCAGAGACAACATGCTCTGTGGTGCCTCAGCGCATCCCAGCAGCCCGGGCCAGAGCACAGGGAACAGGGAGACACTGAGGTAGCCATACCAAATTGGCAACCACAGCAACATCTTAGTCAATAGTGTCAAACCTGTGGACTGTGAAACCCCCTGCCACAATGAATAAACATCAAAGAAAAGATACCAGAAATACGAAAAATCAAGAAAGTACAGCACCAAATGATAATAAATCGCAAGCTCTCGATCCTATAGAACAAGAAGCCCTTGAAATGACTGACAAGGAATTTCGAGTGATAATTCTAAGGAAACTGAATGAGATACAAGAAAACCCAGCTAGACATCATGATGAAATGAGGAAAAGTATACAGGACATGAAAGAGGAAATGTACAAGGAAATCAATGTCCTGAAAAAAAATGTAGCAGAACTTGCCGAACTGAAGAAGTTATTCAGTGAAATAAAAAACACAATGGAGAGTTTAACCAACAGGCTTGTGGAAGTTGAAGAGAGAACCTCTGAACTTGAAGATGGGCTGTTTGAAATAACACAAGCAGACAAAAAAAAGAAAAAGAAAAAAGAATCAAAGGCATTGAAGAAAATCTGACAGAGATATCAGACAACCTTAAGCACTCAAATATCCGAGTCATGGGTATTCCAGAAGGGGAGGAAAAAGGAGATTGCATTGAAAACATATTCAACAAAATAGTGGCAGAAAACTTCCCAGGTATAGGAAAAATCACAGATCATCAGATCCAGGAAGCTCAACGATCTCCAAATTCAACCCAAAAAGGTCTTCTCCAAGACACGTTATAGTCAAACTGGCAAAACTCAAAGACAAAGAGAGAATCTTAAAAGCTGCAAGAGAGAAGTGTCAAATCACCTATAAGGGAGCACCAATCAGGCTAACATCAGACTTTTCATCACAAACCCTAAAAGCCAGAAAGGAATGGGATGATATATTCAAAATACTAAAAGACAGATATTGTCAGCCAAGAATACTCTACCCTGCAAGGCTATCCTTCCGAAATGAAGGGCAAATAGTATATTTCTCAGACAAACAAAAACTGTGGGAGTTCACCACCACACGACCACCCTTACAAGAAATTCTCAAGGGAGTACTGGGTTTGGTTCCTGAAAAATAACTACCACTGCCATAAAAACCCAAGAAATATCTAAACCCACTAGTATAATAAAAATGTCATTCATGAAGAGAAAACAAACAAACAAAAAGGCTATCTACAACCTAAGGAACTAACAAACAGAGAAAACAAACAATAAATCAGAAAGCAAGGAACAAAAGACACCTAAGACAACCAAACAACAATCAAAAAAATGCTAGGAATAAATCAACACTATTCAATAACAACTCTCAATGCAAAAGGCTTAAATTCCCCAATCAAAAGACACAGACTGGCTGACTGGATTAAAAAGGAGGACCCAACTATATGCTGCCTTCAAGAGACCCACGTCACCCATAAAGACTCACATAGACTAAGAGTGAAAGGATGGAAAAAGATTTACCATGCAGACAGAAAAGAAAAACGAGCTGGAGTAGCTATTCTTGTATCTGACAAGGTAGACTTTAAACTAAAAACCATAAAAAGAGACAATGAGGTACACTACTTAATGATAAAAGGACTGATCCATCAAGAAGACATAACAATCATGAACATGTACGCACCCAATGTTGGAGCAGCCAGATTTATAAAACAAACTCTATTAGACCTAAAGAAGGAAATAGACACTAATACCATAATAGCAGGTGACCTAAACACCCCACTGTCAATATTGGACAGATCATCTAGGCAAAGAATCAGCAGAGAAACACAAGATCTAAACAATACTCTAGAACAATTGGAATTAGCAGATATCTACAGAACATTCCATCCAACAACCTCAGAATATTCATTCTTCTCATCAGCACATGGATGATTCTCCAGGATAGATCACATATTAGATCACAAATCAAGTCTCAACAAATTCAAAAAAATTGGAATTATCCCATGTATTTTCTCAGACCATAATGGATTAAAACTAGAAATCAATAACAAATGAAATTCTGGAAACTATAAAAACACATGGAAATTAAACAGCATTCTACTTAATGACATATGGGTCCAAGAAATCAAGCAGGAAATCAAAAAATTTATTGAAACTAATGAAAATAATGATACATCATACCAAAACCTGTGTGATACTGGAAATTTATTGCATTAAATGCTCACCTCAGAAGAATGGAAAGATGGCAAGTGAACAACCTAACCCTTCACCTTAAAGAACTAGAAAAACAAGAACAATCCAAACCTAAAGTTAGCAGACGGAGAGAAATCATTAAGATCAGAGCAGAACTTAATGAAATTGAAATCCAAAAAACAATACAAAAGATCAATGAATCAAAAAGTTGGTTTTTTGAAAGGATAAATAAAATTGACAAACCATTAGCATGGCTAACAAAAAAAAAGAAGAGAGATGACTCAAATAACAAATTAGAAATGAAAAAGGCAATATTACAACTGATTCATATGAAATACAAGGAATCATTCGAGACTACTATAAACAACTATATGCCAACAAGTTTGAAAATCTGGAGGAAATGGATAAATTTCTGGACATACACGAGCTCCCAAAACTGAGCCATGAAGACATAGAAAATCTGAACAGACCAATAACAATAAAGGAGATTGAAGCTGTTATCAGAAAGCTCCCAACAAAGAAAAGCCCAGGACCAGATGGATTCACAGCAGAATTTTACCAATCATTCCAAGAGGAATTGACACTGATTCTTTATAAACTATTCCAAAAGACTGAAACGGACACAAATCTCCTGAACTCTTTCTATGAAGCAAACATCATCCTGATACCAAAACCAGGTAAAGATATAACCAAAAAAGAAAACTACATGCCGATATCCTTGATGAATATAGATGCAAAAATCCTCACTAAAAGACTAGCAAACAGAATACAGCAACACATACATAAAATTATTCACCACGATAAAGTGGGATTCATCCCAGGGATGCAAGGTTGTTTCAACATACGAAAATCAATAAATGTGATACACCATATCAATACAATCAAACACAAGAACCATATGATCATCTCTATAGATGCTGAAAGAGCATTTGATAAAATTCAACACTCATTCATAACAAAGACTCTCTTTAAGTTAGGTATAGAGGGAAAGTATTGCAACATAATTAAAGCCATGTATGATAAACCCACTGCCAATATCATCCTGAATGGGGAAAAGCTGAAAGCTTTTCCTTTAAGAACAGGAACTAGACAAGGATGCCCACTCTCACCACTCCTATTCAACATAGTGTTGGAAGTACTAGCCAGAGCAATCAGAAAAGAGAGGGAAATAAAGGGCATCCAGATTGGAAAAGATGAAATCGAACTGTCCCTGTTTGCAGATGACATGATCCTATATATCGAACAGCCTAAACTGTCTAAAAAAAAACTCTCAGAGTTGATAAATGATTTCAGCAAAGTAGCAGGATACAAAATCAACACACAAAAATCAGTAGCATTTCTATTCTCCAATAGTGAGCATGAAGAAAGCGAAATCAAGAAAACTTGCCCATTTACAATAGCCACCAAAAAAAATAAAATACTTAGGAACTGAGTTAACCAAGAATGTGAAAAATCTCTATAATGAGAACTACAAACCACTACTGAGAGAAATTAAAGAGGACACAAGAAAATGGAAATATATCCCATGCTATTGGATTGGAAGAATCAACATTGTGAAAATGTCCATACTACCCAAAGTGATATAAAAATGCAATGCAATCCCCATCAAAATTCCAATGGCATTTTTCTCAGAAATGGGAAAAACTATCCAAACATTTATATGGAATAACAAAAGACCACACATAGCAAAAGCAATTCTGAGCAAAAACAAAGAAACAAACAAAAAGCTGGAGGCACTACCTGACCTTAAACTATACTACAAAGCTATAATAACCAAAACAGCATGGTACTGGCATAAAAACAGACACACTGATGAATGGAATAGAATAGAGAATCCAGAAATCAACCCACACACCTACAGCCATCTGATCTTTGACAAAGGCACCAAGCCTATCCACTGGGGAAGAGACTGCCTCTTCAACAAATGGTGCTGGGATAACTGGATATCCATATGCAGAAGAAAGAAACTAGACCCATACCTCTCACCATATACTAAAATCAACTCACAATGGATTAAAGAATTAAATATATACCCTGACACAATAAAAGTTCTCAAAGAAAACATTGGAGAAACACTTCAGGAAGTAGGACTGGACACAGACTTCATGAATATGACCCCAAAAGCACGAGCAACCAAAGGAAAAAGAAACAAATGGTATTATATCAAACTAAAGAGTTTCTGCACAGCAAAAGAAACGATTAACAGAGTTAAAACACAACCAACAGAGTGGGAGAAAATATTTGCAAAATATACATCTGACAAAGGATTAATATCCAGAATATACAAGGAACTCAAACAACTTTACAAGAAAAAAACAAGCAACCCAATTAAAAAATGGGCAAAAGAGCTAAATAAGTATTTCTCTAAGGAAGATATACAAATGGCCAACAGACATATGAAAAAATGCTCAACATCACTCAGCATCCGGGAAATGCAAATCAAAACTACACTGAGATACCATCTCACCCCTGTTAGGATGCCTAAAATCCAAAAGACTCTGAACAATAAATGTTGGTGAGGTTGCGGAGAAAAAGGAACTCTCATACATTGTTGGTTGGACTGCAAAATGGTCCAGCCTCTATGGAAAATGGTATGGAGGTTCCTCAAACAATTGCAGATAGATCTACCATATGACCCAGCTATCCCACTGCTGGGAATATACCCAGAGGAATGGAAATCATCAAGTCGAAGGTATACCTTTTCCCCAATGTTCATCGCAGCACTCTTTACAATAGCCAAGAGTTGGAACCAGCCCAAATGTCCATTATCGGATGAGTGGATACGGAAAATGTGGTATACCTACACAATGGAATACTACTCAGCTATAAAAAAGAATGAAATACTGCCATTTGCAACAACATGGATGGACCTTGAGAGAATTATATTAAGTGAAACAAGCCAGGCACAGAAAGAGAAATACCACATGTTCTCACTTATTGGTGGGAGCTAAAAATAAATCAATTCACACACACACACACAAACCCGGGGGCGGGGGGAGAAGACATAACAACCACAATTCCTTGAAGTTGATACAACAAGCAAACAGAAAGGACATTGTTGGGTGGGAGGGAGGAGAGGGAAGAGGGAGGGAGGTTTCGGTAATGGGCCACAATAATCAACCACATTGTATATCGACAAAATAAGAAAAAAAAGAAAATACAGTATTTGAAAAAACAAACAAACAGAAAACCCCCCAAAAATCATGCTCCTCTATCTAGAGGAATGGATCTTCTCAAATTCCTAGTTGCCTGTGCCACATTGGCTGTAGCAGTGCAGATGCGCCTTTGAAGCTGGCCTGGTGCAGGGCCAACCAAACAAAAAGAAAAAAAAAAACAGAAGATTCTCCAGTACTGTCTGGATTTCACTTCCCCTGTTCTCTGCCCAGAAAATTTGACTTTTCTAGGAGCCTAGAAGAGAAAAACCCAGGAAATTCACCACCAAACCCCATGTCTTTCTTCAGTTTTGATGCTCTCTCTCAATTCACTTTTCAGAGTCCTAAGGCGTTTTTTTCTCGTTAAGTGTACAAGTCAATGACAGTAAGTACATTCAGACTGTTGTGCAGCCATTGCCTCCATACATCTGCAGAACTCTTTTCATCTTGCAAAACCGAAATTCCATACTCATAAACAGTAACTCACCACTGCTGCCCATCTGACACGTCATCTGTACCGTAGGCTATGGTTTTCAAAGCATTGTATTTCTATAAATGGAAACTGTGGATTGGCTGATCCTTGTCATTCCACATGCTTCTCTATTCAGCCTGTCACTTTTTAATACTATTCAATCAAAGTGACAAATGGTTTTATTCCTCTGCAGAAATCCCCCATACCATGTGCCCTTGGTCCCAGATAACTCATATTTTATAGAACCCTATTGGGAATCTCACTGCTGCAGGGCAGATTTTTTGTCTCTGTACTTGATACCAAACAAGAAATAGAATAAACATAACCAGGAGAAGGAGCCCAAGGACACCAGAAAAAATTAGTGCTGGGTGACCTGTACAGAAATTAAACATTGGTATGTATTAAACTAGTAGATATCAATTGGGGGCTTATATATTGGAATAAGAACTGGTTCTGTTCTGAATCTGAATTCTGTGCATGTCCAGCAACAGGCATTTGGTGCATGAAATTATAGTATATCATACTGTAACGAACTGTGTTTTATCATAGAAAATAATGCTGAATCAGAAGAGCAAGCAACACAGATATGCAGAGAACAATAACTTTCTGTAATAAAGTATATGAAAAATATAAAATATATTCATATATATTATACTCAAAAATGTAACATCAGCTAATAAATCATCAGCTGATAATAGGGTTATAGCTAATATTTATGGTTTTTATGCTTTCTGTATTTTTAAATTTTTTGTTTTCGAAATAATTTTATGTTGTGATAAAATTATAATAGTAAACAAAGCAAGAAGTTTAAAGATATAAACCCTAAATGGACAAAATTTGTTAAAAATGTCTGTACTCATTGCTAATGAAACCTGTGCAAATTATGCTGAGATAGGTGAAATTTTAATTTGGGCAAGTATGTGTATTTGCATATGTTTCCCTCTGTGTGGAACATTGGTAGGAAGGGTGAGACCAAACTGATTCTCTCACATACCCATCATAGAATGAAAATTAACACTCGGCTTCTTGTGCAAGCAATTAGCTAGGATGTATAAAGAACCTTGAAAATGTTCATTCACTTTACCCACTCATTCCATGACTGGAAATATAAACTTCAGATATAATCAAAAATTCACCAAAATAGATAAGGGTGCTTATAATGGCATTGTTTATATTGGTTTGACATTGAGAAATAGCCTTCATATCAATAAACACATGGTTATTTATGTCCACAGGATAAAATATTGTATGCAGTTTGTAGACTATTTACTGAAATTAGAATATATTCACAGCATAATTTTATATGAAAAAGTAAGACACAGAAATCCTATTTCATGTATACCTAGTATAATACATATCTAAATATAATGTGATGCTATACATTACATACATATATATCATACTATATGTACACACACACATACATGAGTATAGTATCATCTACATTTTATATACACAATCATAACTTTAATAAAATTTTTGTATAAAAGGAAGACTAATATCTAATGCTTCTGAATATTAGCAATAGTTATTTTTGATGGTAGGATTAAATGTGGAACGCATTTTAATTGTTTATAATCTTAAAGTTTCCCAAATTTCTACAATAAATGTGTTAAATTTTAATCAAATAAAGGTATTTATAAATATTTTACAAATAGTCAACTTCTCATAGTGGAAAGTTCTGCAAGAAAAAATGGAGCATTTTAGTCTCCCCAATTAATTCTGGCTTTCTAGAATTTCTAAGACAAATTATACACATTACATTTTTCATTAAAAAGTTTTTTAAACACCAAAATTGTTATGAGACTTGATATCCTTTCATGTGCTTTTCACCCAGCTGCTCACAAGGAAACAAAGAAAGTAACAAAACAATTAAAAAAAAAAAAAAAAAAAAACCCTGTGAAATACTAAACCAAAATAATGAAATTGCACTATGGAACAGAAGTGATAAATCAGTATTTATATTCATGCACTTTTCAGTGAGTCTGCCATGTGCTCCTGAACTGAAAGATTAGCTCTTTGTGGCAAATACATTTCACAGGGCTCCAGCGGTAGCCAGTGCTCAGAAAGATACCCACCTTCACACGTGGTCCCGGTCTCTCCTGCTGGGCTGGATATTCTCTGCTCCCATGGGCCAGACAGGCACTGCCGTATGGAGATATGCATTTTAGGACACTGAATGTCATCCGTCCACATGAAACCACAGCCCGTTTTATACGAGGGGCAGGGCTGACAACTCCATCCTCTGCACATCCCAGCTGCCTGCACACAATCCCTGCTGTGACTGCAGTGATGTTCCTCCTGCCGTTGCAGACTTCCAGTCTCCCAGTACGGCTCTCCATTTCAATTTCACTGTATAGCCTCAAAGCTGTGAATTCCAAAGAGAAATACAGAACCTAGTGCTAAATATTTCCTTCGAAGTTTCTGAAATCTCCTCCCTGGGGATCCAATTCCCCGGCCCCGCCCAGCAAATAGTACTTTAGAACTCCTAATGCAATTTTATAAACCACTCTAACATATTAACAGAATGTATCTGATGGAAACTAAGGATCCTGTGTGATCTTAGGGTTAGTATGGGTTTCCCAATGATGGTATTTGAGCTTTACATTTTTATCAACTAAAATGCAACTTTCTGCATTCTACTCTCTAACATAAATTAGAGTTAAAAAATAATCAGGAGGTTAATCCCATTTCTGCTATTTATTAAACTGTGTTCTTAGGCATTACTTAATGTCTTTTGGCCTCTTAAGGCCAAAGTGGATGGAATGTAAGGTCCCTTTCTTGGGAGTCTAACCCTCTCTGACTTAAGACCAACTGTCTTCCTAAAGTATAAAATGAGACCCAGACAAGTGAAATATCACAGAAATGGTATTAAGAAACCAGTGTAAGAAGGATTGAAATCAGATTTCCTATAGTCTTAGGTCATACACTTTTCTTTACACTTTGCCATTCTGTGTGTGTGTGTGTGTGTGTGTGTGTGAGAGAGAGAGAGAGAGAGAGAGAGAGAGAGCGTGCATGTGCACAGAGAGGGTGTAAGGGTTGCAGAGCAGACCTGAGCAGATGACCCTTGCATCCTTCTTGTGCTTGCAGTAGTGTCCCCCAGCCCTGGCAAGGACAGTTCCACACGTGGGACTCCTTTCCTGTGCAGTTCGCGTCATCCAGCCAGATGTCCTGGATCCTAGTCCAAAAGCAGAGACCATGGTATTGAGGACCTCTTCACAGCCCAGCTGTCTGCACAGGTGGGCATTGCTGCTCAGGCCCCAGCTGTTATCACAGATGGTGCCCAAGGTGCCCTCAAGGTAGATCTCCACTCTGCCGGTGCAGCGATCTCTACCATCCAGAAAGTGAAGCTGTTTGTCCCCTATGAGGAGAAAGTCCAGTTAATAGGTGACATTCTTTAGAGTTACAAAGCATATCCTAGGACTGTTTGATTCACTTACCTGGGCACATGAAAACACCACTCTCTGGAACTTGCACACAAATATGGGTCATATAAATTTGCAGGACATGGAAACAATGGCTGGGTCTGGTTTCCTGGTGGGGGTGTGTGTACAGGAAATGGGGCAAAAGTAAGATTGAAATACATAGAAAAAGTTGAAGAGTTCTATGATAAAGTGAAATCAGCAATCATGGTAAGAACCCTTCAATTGTGCTCAATTAAAATCATCTTTATGAATAACATCTACTCATAAACCCCAAACGGAGAGGCGCCTTCACCTTAGGAGTGGCCCTGGTCATCACTGTTTCTTACTTATTACTCTTTGACAGTCATGCCTAACACTCCCCCTGCCATTTTCTTACACATTTTTTCTTTAATCTCACACCCCCTCTACCATGTCTGGGCTATATTGCCAGTCGGTAACAATTAGCACTGTTGTCTTACCTGTCCCGGTCACAGAGATGGTTTTTCCATGGGCACACTCTGGATTTCATTTTCTTGTTCTATTTTTTAATAGCCTTTAACATCTGCTAATAGTATATATTTTACTTTATCACAGAAAGTTCTGTTGAACGTCACTACTCTTTTCAATGCGACAAAACTGTTTTTGTTTTTACTAATGACTTTCTGATGCTAAACTTAGTGGAAAATGTTTGGTTTCACCTATGTTGGCACCTTTAAGTTTTTGACAGCATTGATACACCCCCTCCTTTTGAGATACTCGCTTCCCTTGGCTTTAGTGACATGGCATTCTCTGACCACTACTCAGTATACTTTTCCAGCTTCTTTCATGTCAATAAACTATTAAATATTTTTGTTCCTCAGGACTAAGAACTTCTTTTTCTTGGATCTAGATTTTTTTAAAAAATTCTGGACTTACATCTTATTCCTAAGTTTAAGTTACCATCTACATATCTAGGACACTAATATTTTTCTTAAGCCAATAATAAATAGAAATATGATCCTTTTTGAAAGTTCTATCTTCTTAAATACACATAAAGAGTATTGTTTGTATTTTACTATGAATAGAAATTGAACTTTACATGTAATTGTTTAAATAATTGTATTTATAGGGATTTTGGGGGGATTCATATATTATTCAACAGCAGTGTAATAGGTTCACATTTGTTTATATGCCTGTGAGTATACTCTTTTTAAAATTTTAATGTTATTATTAGCATATTCATTATGACAAATTGCATTTATTTTTATGAACTTTACCTGACCTATCACTCCCTAAACCCCCTCCCTCCCTCCCCACATCTCTAGTATCCTTAGGTTTGTTCTCTCCTTCTGAAAGTTCAATGTGTTGCTGTGGTCTTTTCTTTTCTTTTCCCTCTCTTCCTTCCTTCCTTCCTTCCTTCCTTCCTCCCTCCCTCCCTCCCTCTCTCCCTCCCTCCCTCCCTTTCTCTTTCTTTCTTTCCTTGTTTCTTAGCACCCAGTTATGAGTGAGAACATGTAGTATTTCTTTTTCCTTGTCTGGTTTATTTCACTTAACATAATTTTCTCCAGACTCATCCAGGTTGTGCAAATGGCAGAATTTCATTCTTTTTTATGGCTGAGTAGTATTCCATTGTGTATTTATAGCTCATTTTCCTTATCCAGTCATCTGTCTATGGGCACTTAGGTGGTTCCATATGTTGGTTATTGCAAATACAGCTGCGATGAACATGGGAGTGCAGTATCCCTCCAACATAATGAAGATTTCCATTCCTTTGGATATATATCCAATAGTGGGATACCCGGATCATATGGTAGTTCTATCTGTAGTTGTTTGAGGAAACTCCATACCATTTTCCATCATGGCTGAACTAATTTACAGTCCCACCAGCAGTGCAGAAGAGTTCCCCTTTCCTGGCATCCTCACAGCATTTGTTACAGTTGGTCTTTTTAATAATGGCCAGTCTAACTGGGGTGAGAAGATATCTCAATGTGGTTTTGATTCACATTTCTCTGATGACTAATGATGCTGAGCATTTTTTCACATACCATTTGTAGGTCTTCCTTTGACAAATGTCTATTCATCTCCTTTATCCATTTTTAAATTGGATTATTTGTTTTTTTACTGTATAGTTGTTTGAGTTCTTTGCATATTCTGGATATTAATCCCTTGTCAGATGTATAATTTGCAAATATTTCCTCCCATTCCATATGTTGTCTTTCCACTGTCCATTGTTTCCTTTGCTATGCAGAAGCTTTTTAGTTTGATATAATCCCATTTGTTTATTTTTTTCTTTCAATGCTTGTGCTTTTGGGGTCTTATTCATAAAGTCTTTGCTCAGTCCTACTGCCTGGAGTGTTTCCCCTATGTTTTCCTATAGTAATTTTATGGTTTCAGGCCTTATATTTAAGTCTTTAATCTATTTTGAGTTGATTTTGGTATATGGTGAGAGGTACCAGTCCAGTTTCATTCTTCTTCATATGGATGTCCAATTAACCCAGCACCATTTATTGAAGAGGCAGTCTTTTCCTGAATATATGTTCTTGTTGCCTTTGTCAAAGATCAGTTGGCTGTAAGTATGTGGGTTGATTCCCCGGTTTTCTATTCTGTTTCATTGATCAGAATGTCTGTTTTTATGTCATTACTATGCTGTTTTGGTTACAATAGCTTTGTAATATAATTTGAAGTAGGGTGGTGTTAGGCCTCCGGCTTGCTTTATTTTTTGCTCAGGATTGCTTTGGCTATTCGGGGTCTTTTGTTGTTCAACATGAATATTAGGATTGCCTTTTCTATTTCTGTGAGGAATGTCATTGGTATTTTGATGGGGATTGCACTGAATCTGTAGATTGCTTTGGGTAGAATGGATATTTGCACAATGTTAATTCTTCCCATCCAAGAGCATGGTATGTTTTACCACCTTTTTGTGTAATCTTTAACTTCCTTCAGTAGTGTTTTGTAGTTCTCATTGTAGAGATTTTTCACCTCCTTGGTTAAGTTGATTCCTAGGTATTTTATTTTTTTGGTGACTGTTGTAAATGGGCTTGCTTTCTTGATTTCTTTTCCTGCTAGTCCATTGCTAGAGCATAAAAATGCTATTGATTTTTGAGTGTTGAGTTTGTATCCTGTGACATTACTGAAATTGTTAGCAGCTCTAAGAGTTTTTTGGTAGAGTCTTAAGATTTTTGTATATATAAGATCATGTCATCTGCAAACAAGGACTGTTTGACTTCGTCCTTTGCAATCTGGATGCCCAGATCCAATCTGGATGTAGTGTTAGGTTGTTTATTTGAAGTCTTTTCATTCTGTTGATGTAAGTGTTTATTCCCTCTTAGTACTATTTTTACAGTATCCCTCAGGTTTTGGTGTGATGTATCTTTTTCACTAGTTTCCAGAAATTTTGTGATTTCCTGTTTAATTTCTTCTTGGACCCACAGGTCATTCATGAATCTGTTGTTTAGTTTCCATGCATTTGAGTAGTTTCCAGAATTTTTCTTGTTATTGATTCCCAGTATTAATCCATTGTGGTCTGAAAAGATACTTGGAATGATTTTAATTTTTAAAATTTACTGAGACTTGATTTGTGACCTAACTTGAAGTCTATCCTGGAGAATTGGCCATATGCTAATGAGAAGAATGTGTATTCTGTAGTTGGATGAAATGTTCTGTAGATGTCTGCCAGGTCCAATTGGTTTAAGGTGTAGTTTAAATTCTGTGTTTCTTTGTTGATTTGTTGCCTGAAAGATCTGTCCAATGCTGAGAGAGGGGTGTCAGGTCACCTACTATTATTGTATTAGGGTCTATCTCTTTTTTATGTCTAGGAGTGTTTGCTTTATATATCTTCATGCTCCAGTATTGGGTGCATACATATTTATGATTGTTATGTCTTTTAATGGATAGGTCCCTTTATCATTATATAGGGGCCTTCTTTGTCTCTTTTTATGGTTTTTGGTTTGAAGTCTATTTTATCTGATATAACAGTAGCTACTCCAGCTCATTTTTGGTTTCCATTTGCATGGTATATCTTTTTCCATCCCTTCACTTTTAGTCTGTGTATGTCTTTATAGGTGAGGTGGGTCTCTTGGAGAAAGCATACAGTTGGGTCTAGCTTCTTAATCCAATCAGCCAGTCTGTGTCTTTTGAATGGGTATTGAGAAGTATTGCTTTACTCCTGTCACTATATTGCTTTTTATTTAGCTGTTTTAAATATCTTTTGTTTCTTTTACCCCCTTTTATTTTTCATCTTCAATGTTATTTGGATTTTTGTGGTGACATGATTTAGCTTTCTCCTCTTTCTCATTTGCATTTTGATTTTAATGGTGGGTTTTGCTCTTTCTTATGAATCTGTGACAGTGATTATCACTTTTCAGATTCTAGATGCAAGACTCCTTTGAGAATTTCTTGCAGGGCTGGTTGTGTGGTAGTGAACTCCCATAATTTCTGTTTGTGTGAGAAATACACTATTTTCCCCTCACTTCTGAAGGATAAACTTGCTAGGTATAGAATTCTTGGCTAGCAATTTTTTTCTTTTAGTCTTTTGAATATATGATCCCATTATTTTCTGGCCTGTAAGGTTTTATTTGAGAAGTCTGCCATTAGTCTGATGGAGGCTCCCTTATAGTTGAATTGACATTTTTCTCTTGCTGCTTTTATAATTCTCTCTTTGTCTTTGAGTTTTGCCAGTTTTACTACAATGTGTCTAGGAGATGATCTTTTTGTATGAATCTGTTTAGGGACCTTTGGGCTTCCTGGGTCTTAGGTCTGCATCTCTCCCTATAAAGGGGAAGTTTTCTGTTATTACTTCCTTGGATAAGTTTTCAATGCCTTTTCTTTTCTCCTCACCTTCTGGAATACCCATGATTTGGATGTTAGTGCCCCTGAGGCTGTCTGCTAACTGTCTTAAATTTTCTTCATTTTTAAAAATTCTTTTTTCCTTTTTTTTTGTCTGCTTGGATTATTTCAGAAAGACCATCTTCAAGGTCTGAAATTCTCTCTTCCTTTTGCTCAAGCCTGCTGCTCAAGCTTTCTATTCTGTTTTTTATTTCATTGAGTGAATCCTTCATTTCTAGAAGCTCTGCTACATTATTTTTTAAGGTATTGGTCTCTTTGTAAATCTTCCTTCACATCCTGGATATTTTTTCTTGTTTCATTGTGTTCTCTAATTGGTTCTTCTCTTATTTCTTTTAATTTTCTTAAGATCAGTACTGAGAATTCCTTTTCAGACATTTCAAGGGTTTCCTGCTCCATGGGACCTGGTACTTGAGAATTACCATATTCCTTCTGTGGTGTTGTATCTTCTTGTTTATTTGTAGTTGTAGTACTTTTTCATTGATGTTTGGTTGTCTTGTAGGACACTTTTTTTCTATTAGTCTGGAGTGGACTATGAGGGGAAAGACTTCCTCCTCTATTTGTAGGCTCTGCTGGTGACTGTTCTTGTATCTATGCAGTTGAGTGTGTGGTGGGCTGACTTGGCTCCTGTTCAGTCAGTGGCTGGGCCTCTCTGGGGCTCAGGTGTGGGCCCGCAGCAGTGGCAGGGGCAGCATGTGGGACCATTGCTCACCTGGACTCCTACTCAGCCAGTGGGTGGGCCTCTACAGGGTTTGGGTGTGGGCCTGCTTTGGCAGTGGGTGTGGCATGTGGGATAATGCTTACCTAGGTTCCTGCTCATTTGGTGGGCAGACCTCCCTGGGGCTGGGGTGTGGGTCAGCCTAGGACAGTAATATTTATATCTCCATCCAAGATCAATCTTCTGATCACCTAACTGTTGTATCCAAATGTCTACAGCCCTCTTTAAATGGACTGTTTTACAAATCCTCAAACTTAACAAATGCTAAACTGAACTTATTATCCCACTTCTCCAAACTGCTCCTCAGCCTGGATTCTCTTTTCAGATGATGAAACTGTAATTCATCTGTCTGCTCAGTCCATAAATGCTGGAACAATCTTTAAATCCTCTTTATCCATATTCCCACATTCAGTGTATTATCAAGTTTTGTTGTTTCCAGTAACTGGGAATATATGTATTTTGGGGGTTCAATGTTGACATATGTTGATCAAATCAATATTATTAGTATGTATATTGCTACAAATCATACTTATTCTTTATGCCCCTTGTCCAATCTCTTTCCATCCCCCTTTTTCTCCCCCCTCCCACCACTGATAACCCTAGATTTCTTCTCTCCCTCTGAAAGAGTAACGGTTACTCTGTTGATTTGTTGCCTAGATGATCTGTCCAATGCTGAGAGGTGTGTTCAGGTCGCCCAGTATTATCATAGAGCAGATGCTTCTTGTCACTCTGGAATAGGCTTTGTGGAGAGAGACCTCCTATTCTTTTCTTTGGTCTCTACTGGTGACTCTCCTTGGGTCAATGCACTCCAGTGGCTGGTGCACCATCATTGTGGTGGTTGTGACATCTAGCCACTTTTGCAGCTGCCATGGTTACTGGGGTGGCTGTGGTGAGCCATTGACGTGGAGGTGAGGTTTTTGGCATGCTCCTTGGTGCTGGCAGTGTAGCTGGTTGTAGTGGGGGGTCTGGTCCCTGGCTCCAAGCCCTGGGCCCCTGGGTGGGGACCCGAGGGGCTGGAGGTATGCTTGGGTGTGGGAGGGGTGTCCGGTCCCTGTTCTGGAATCTTTTAACTTTTCACCAGTTGCACAGTGAGTATCCTAATCAAAACTCCATACTGTCATTAGAATTATTTAACAACTTGACTCCCAGCATCCAATACACACAGACACGCAGACAAACACACACTACTTCCAGAGTAAAATGAAACTTTCAAATGAAAGTTTTATTGTGCTTACATCCTTCAATGGTTTACCTTTCACTTTAGAATAAAGTACAAAATCCTATTCTGTAAATAATCTTGCTGTTGTCTACATCTCAAGATTTTACTAGAACTTTTTCCTCTTGTTCACTTGGATCTAATACCTCTTCCTCCAGCTGCCTTTTAGTTTCCGGGATCAGACAAGCTTTTCACACACTTGGTACTTGAATAATATACTACCTATCTTTTTGAATTGTCTTCCCAACACTTCTTTTTATGATTAAATCTTACTTATCCTCTAGATCTTTCCTTAAATATCACTTCACAGAAATATTCTCTGATCCTGCAAATAGGTAATATCTTGTAATTAGGCCTTCTCATTTCATCTGGTACTTTTTCTTCATACAATTTTAAATAAATAATTAATATATATTTTTATTGTACAGCTGTCTGCTAGACTACTTTCATCTAGTTCATCTACTTTGGACCTAGTACTGTTAAGTAGTCACTCCATAAACGTTTATTAAATAAATAAGAAACAAGTAACTGAATATACATATTTATCTTTGTCCAGAAATTACCTGAGCAGATCAAAGTAGCTTCCATATTAGAAAGACATGCCACTCCCAATGTGCACAGTCGCAGAGAGAGGCCTCTTTCCCAGGGCAGCCAGATCCATATAGTAAGATGTGTAATGTTCTTTCCATGAAATGAGGCTCTCTGGAGATGCTGACTGCAGATCCACATCCAAGTTGCCTGCAAACAGTTGCAGCAGTGCTCATTTTCCAGCCATTGGTACACAGAGCTACCACAGCATCCTGGACACTCACCTCCACTTTCCCAGCACACCTGTTACTACCACCCACAAGCCTCAGCTCCAGATTTGACCCAGCTACAACCAAAAATACAAGAATGATTTTAGAGACACATACTGTGCGAGACATTTAAGATTCTTATCTAGTCATGTACACTAACATAGACCAGTGGTCAGGACCTGACTTCTCTGGTGTGTTTAATAATTTTACTTTCTCCTTTCCTTCAATGTTGATTTTTCTTCTTATTGGATGAAAAAATACAACAAGAGTATCAGCCGGGTATATTTCCAAACCATGAAAATTCTGGTTTAAAAAGCAAGGATGTAATTTTTCTTACAAATCTGATCAGAGATTTAGGATGAAAAAAAATTTTATTTAATGGGCCAATTTTTTCCCAAATTTTCTTTCTTTCTTTTATAAATTTTATTTTTGGCCACAAAACAAGTCAATATGTTTAAAAAGACTAAGATGATAGAAAATATATTCTCTGACCAAAGTAATATAAGGAAATTTAGAAAATTCGCAAATGTGTGGAAATTATACAGCACTCTCCTAAATAAACAATGGGTGAAAATAAAAATCACAAGGAAATTAGAGAGTACTTTGAGATAAGTATCAAAGCGCAACATATCAAAATTTATCGGATGCATGGTCATGCAGTGCTTAGAGGAAAGTTTACTTGTAAATACCTATAATAAAAATAAGGCAAATCTCAGTAATGTAAACTTCTACCTTAAGAAAATAGAAAAAGAAGAGCAAACTAAACCAAAAGCAAATATAAGTAGGAAATAACAAAGATCACAATAGAAATATATAAAATAGGGAATTAAAAAACAATAGAGAAGATCAACAAAACCAAAAGTTGATTCTTTAAAATGATCAACAAAATTTGCAAACCTTTATCTAGACTGACCAAGAAAAAAAGAGAGAAGACTGAAATTACTGAAAACAGAAATAAAGGACGGGCATGGTAGTCTGAATATATCAAGCCTACTTTGCCTGAAGGACCTGTAACAACCTCCCCTGAGGTAATTGCCTTGCAAGACCCTCCTGATTGTGCTCAGGACCCACACCCACAACCCCACTTTACAACTAGATTCAAGTCCCAGCAGGCCTTGAAAAGCGAGGTACCAAGTGTGACTCCTGTGGAAGCACACGTAAGAGACCATGATTTTTTCCAATGAATACGGACAGAAATATGGGGAATATATGTGGGAATGAATACTAAGGGTGTGAAATAAGGGTGGAGGAAATATAAAGTTGGGTCAGTCTGGAGTTATTGATGTGGGCCCACTAAACAGAGATTCTAGTGCCTGGAAGTGGAAATCAAGGTGTTAGCAGAGACAGCAGAGCCAGGCCCTCTCTAAAAGCTTTGCGGAGAATGTGCTGTGTGTCTTTGCGGCTTCTGTTGTTTCTGCCAGTCTTGGCATTCCTTGACTTGCAGACAGACCACTTCAGTTTCTTCCTCTGTCATCACATGGTTTCTTTTCTCTGTGTGCCTGTCCCTGTGTCTATTCTCTTCTTAGAAGACATTGATATTTTGCATAAGGCCCCATCCTAATACAGTGTGAATTAGTTTTGTGAAACGTAAAAACTGGGGGGCTTAGAAAAAAAGAAATTTATGATCTCACAGTAGTGGAGGCTGGAAGTCCAAAATCAAGGTGACAGCAGGGCCATGATGCCTCTGAAACCTGTAGTGAAGAATCCCTTCCTTCTTTGCCTCTTCTAGCTTTGGTGTTTGCCAGCAACCTTGGCATTTCTTGGCTTGTAGATGTATCACTACATCCAATCTCTGCCTATGTCAATACATGGCCATATTCTTTTTGTGTGTCTCTGTCTCTGTGTCTTTTCTCCTGTTCTTATTAGGACATCAGTCATACTGGATTAGGTGCCTGCTCTACTCTTATGTGACCTCATTTTAACTTAACTAATTACATATTCAATAACCCTATTTCCAAATATGGTCACATTCTGTGGTATTGGGGGCTAGGACTTCAACATATGTTTTTGGGAGACACAATTCAAATCACAACAGTCTGTCCTCTGGTCCCCCCAAATTCATGTATTTCCCTTGTGCAAAATCCATTCACCTTGCCCCAACATCCCTAAAAGCCTTAACATAGTCCAGCATCATCTTTAAGTCCAAAATCTCATCTAAATATAATCAACTCAAAAAGTCTCAGATCTCAGTCTTCTAAATAATCTAAATCCAGTATGGGTGAGATTATGGATATGGATAACACAAGAGAAAATTTCCTCTCTATATGTGGACTTGTGAAACCAGGAAAACAGGTTATCTGCTTCCAAAATACAATGTTAGAACAGAAATAGTCTAGACATTCCCATTCCAAAAGGGAGAAATTCAAGAGAGAGAAGGGTCACAGCTCCCAAGCAATTCTGAAACCCAGCAGGGCAAATCCTATTGTTTCAAAGGACTGATTTATTCTCTGGAGCCACAAAAGCCCATGGGCCTATGAATTCCTCTCAGCTCAGGTGGCTCCACCCTCTGGGGCCTGGTGCCAGTCCCAATCCCTCAGCAGACCCTTTTGGAAACTCATTTCCTGCACGTAGAATCTCAGAAGTCTGACAGCCTTCCTTCATGTCTTTCTGTGTCTGTACCCTTCGGTCCAAGCCAGAAGAGTTTTTGCTGAGATGGTTGCCTAGATCCATGAAACATATACCTAATCTCCTCAGTTAAAGTTTGTCCAGTCACACCTTTGGCCCTATTTTCAGCCCATGTTCTC
This sequence comes from Cynocephalus volans, assembly GCF_027409185.1. Taxonomy (NCBI): domain Eukaryota; kingdom Metazoa; phylum Chordata; class Mammalia; order Dermoptera; family Cynocephalidae; genus Cynocephalus; species Cynocephalus volans. Next base: position 107,420,171 of record NC_084471.1, on the reverse strand, counting down.
TGGATAGGCTGACAGTTTTCCAAATCATCAAGTGCTGATTCCTTTTTGCTTAACAATTCCTTCTTCAGTTTTATCTCTTTTTCTCTCACATTTTACTGTAAGCAATGAGGAGAAACCAGGCTGTACCTCCAACACATGGCTTGGAAATATCCCAGCTAAATATCCAAGTTCATTGCTTATAAGCTCTACTTTCTACCAATGGAAGAATATAATTCAGCCAAGTTTCTGCCATGTATACCAAGGATCATGTTTCCTCCAGTTTCCAATAACATGTACATCATTTTCTCTTAAAGCTTCCTTGCCCAGGAGCAACTTTGTGTTCACATTTCCACCAACAGGGCTTTCAAAGTGATGCAGGCTTTTTCTCATGCATCTCAAAATTCTTTTACCTTCTACCCATTACCCAATTCCAAAATCACTTCAGCATTCTTAGGTATCTGTTACAGCAGTACCTCACTTCCTGGAACCTAAGGGTGAGTAATGACAGTTTTCAAACCTGATTTTCAAATACTTGAAGGAGAACAAAAGACTAAGTTTAACTTATAAATCCTATACAATTATTAAAAATATAAATTACCTACTGAAAATTATTTTATCTATTTATTTCATTAACACATAAATATCTCATTAAAATGTTTTAGTTATTGTAAAAACTCATTATAAAAATGTATCTTTGGGTGGTACGTAATGGTGCTCTAAATAATGAGTCTGATTTAAAATATGTCAAGAAATATCCCCATTAAAATAAATATAGTGTTTGGGAAAAGGCAAATATTTAGATTTTCTTTTAGAAAATGTTACGAGACCATGAATAGATATAAATTTGTGTGTGTGTGTGTGTGTGTGTGAAATGGTTGGATTAGTAACAATAGATATAAAATAAGGGGCTTATTTAAACAATTAAGAAAACTAATTTTAAAATTTGTATAAATAATTAAATAATTAAGAAATGTCACAGAAACATAGTTATCTGAATTTTGAGTAATATTAAACAAATATAGTGATTTTCTTCCAACCTTTGTAAACACTCTCATGATTGGTAGCAGGCCTGTTGGACTCAGTGAGGACCTCTGAACAGATGGAGAACACACTGGACTTACTGGGCAATGAGAAAATAATTCTTGAAACTCATTCAGATGCCTAGATCACCAAGTAATATCTCTTAGCCCTGTATTATCACTGTGAAATATAATCCCTTTTTGATTCAAATATACTTCAAATCCCTCTTTCCTTATTTTAGGGCTACTGGGCAATTTCTGACAAATGATTTTTAAGAACTTGTTTGAAAATCAAAATTGAGAATATAAAGAGGAGAATAGGCAGTAAGTTGTGGGGGGAGCAGAAGACAACATTTTCTCTCTTTAGACAATGACTTTTGCTAATACTTTCTGCCTTAACACAGTTTTCTAAATATATACTCTGTATTATAAAGTCTACAAATTTTTTCCCCTTCTATTTTACCTCCACCATAGGAGGTACCATTCCCATTATGAATACTACTTCTCTTGTCAGGAAAGAATAAATAAAGAACAAGTCTTATCTCAGCAGGTGACAATCACATCCTCTCTGTGTACAGTTATGCTTTCCCGTTCCAGGGTGTTTATATTCTCAAATATTTGACTGAGACTCAGATATTTTCAACATTGAAAATGTCTAATGCAAGAAATACCATCCAGTCAAATAGGTCCTGATGCTTCCTTAAAATGAGTCATACCACATACACAGATAGGATTTGCACATCCCGGTTATTTGCACACAACAGCTGTGTTTTTTGTGCTCCATTTCTTATGACACACAGTCCCCCATTATTCTAGCTTTTCATACATCATTATGAAAATATGTTTTGCTACATGATGAGAAATTTGATGCATGTCCCAAGACCTAGGAGTTTATTTTACTATAAACATGTGAGTCATATGATCATAATAATCATATCTATATTTATTGAGAACTTTCTGATTGCCAGGCACACTTTATGTACTTTTCCTGCACTATTTTATTTAAGGCTGTCATCCTATCTATAATATGAGAAATTACAGCATAGAGATTGATTTACACAGGGCCAAATAATTATCAAATGACAGATCCTAAACTGTGAACTATATTTGTTTGATAAAAAATCCCTGTGGCTACAGGGCTGAAGAAAAGAGCAAGGAATCTGACTACTCATCTTCCCACGGGTTGGCAATACATGTCTGTCCTCACTGTTGGGACTATTTTTCAACTTTATTTGCACATATCTTCCTTTATGGCTCTTCTTTACTCTTCCAGAGGCACACATTTCTAGAAATTCTAGAGTTTGAACAGCAACTGTTCTTATAGTTAGGGAGATCATATTAAGGCAGAAGTACACGGTTATAAATTCACTTTATTGTAAGGAAATTTATGTTAAATCAAAATGATTAAAATTTTCTCTCCTCCTTCCCCCTCTCCTCTTATCTCTCTCACCTTCTCATGTCTCCCTCTTCTCTTTCCCAAATTTTCCTCTTCCTCTGCCTTCTTTCAATTTATATAGGAGAAAATCTTCCTTAAGGAATAATGGATTGATTAAATATACTGTGTGAAACTCCCTTTGTAGGGTGGAAGTGGTTGGTTCCCAGATACAATTTGCAAGCAAACTGGTGTAAAAAGGAAGAAAAGGATTAAAAGATGTTCTGCATTTACTATTTTCCCCAAATATCTTATAAGGATGAAATCAGGCTGTGGCTAAGGAGGAGCTATTGTAACCAATAAATCTCACTGTCTATATGCATTTTTCCATGTGCCTATAGACAGCAGTTCCCTGCTGCATGGTCTAGACATAAGTAAAACTCTCTTTAAAAGCTATGGCCTGGTCTCAAACTGCACAAGAAATAAGATGAAGACATTTTGTGTAAAGCTAATAGAGTAGGGTCAGTAATAATTAACTAGGAAGCCTTTTCCATCAAGACAAAAGTGATCCTTAGAGGAAAATAGTTGGGTCTACATCAAGAGATTGTCTTTTCATAACAATCTTAGAAGGTGTGGGTTCAGTTTTATTAAAAGAGTAGACAGGTTTTCTTCTTTCAACATAAAATACTGATGTGAGATAAATATGCGAGAATATTTTAATCCCTGACCACACAAAAGTATAAATTAATGGTAGAGTGGGGAAAGTGCTTGTAACTGAGATCCAAAACTAGAAAACAAATGGCTACAGCTCAACATTTTACTAGTGCATAATTTAGAGTAATTAACAAAGTTTTAGATAAAGACTGTCTGAAAAAAATAGCTTATTTTAGTGAGAGTGCTAAAGTAAACAATTATGGCATTATATAAAATATAGTTGTATCTATAAATACACCAAGCAAAGTACACATTAAAAAATCATCCTGAATGTTAATATAAATCATACACTTGTGTAGACTAATAGTAAATTTGATTAGATTGGATATTTTTATTGCACTAATTGAAATTAAGTAAGATGATGTCAGAGGTTATAAATCTCATTCCCAAGAAGGGAGGTTTACAATGTAACATGCTGTAAGACATGCAAATATATTCCTTGGGAAAAAGTTAAAAGTGTCAATTCCTATGTATCACAATTGGTTGTAACTTTTTCGGGACTTGGTCCTCTTTCTCCAAAAGAGGTATTTTATCTGATGTAATCATATGGATGTAGATCTTACCTGAGCAGATCACAGACACATCCTTCTGCTGAATACAATTATGGCTTACCCATCTGGAATGTCTGCAGTCCCAGAGAAATAATTCATTACCAGAGCAGGAGACAGCATCAAGCCATATAACACCAGACCCTGATTCTAAATGAGGCAAGCCAGCGAAATGAAGTGCAGCTCCACATCTCAACTGCTAGCCCACTACATCAGCAGCACTATTGTTCCAGTTATGGTGATATATGGTCTCCCACATTCCTTGGACTCTCAACTCTACTCTCCCAACACATTGGTTGCTTCCACCCACAAGCCTTAGTTCTAGATCAGCACGATCTCAAACAGAGATACAAACTAAAAGCCCACGTGAAGTTTGATCGGTAACCTCAGACTGCAGATCTTGTCCCCAAATAGAAACGACAAGTATATAATAATTTGAGATTCAATGGATGTCTAATTCCTGCTCTTTTGAATTCTTGCACAAGTAGATTAATGTTGTAGTATCTTTTCCCAGGAAAAAATAATAGTAAGAATTAATAGTAAGAATTAATAGTAAGAATAATAGTAAGAATAATAGTAAGAATTAATTCTTGCTAATTAATAGTAAGAATTGTACTATTAAATTCTTAGTCTAAATTATTAGTTTATTATTAATAGTTATACAGAGAACTGATGTTAGCTCTAAGAATTTCTAATGATTCAGAAGAAAAACTTCATCTCCGGATCTTATTCCAATCTTTTCTTAGGTCTTTCAAGAACACATTCCCTCTCTCTCCAATAGCTCCTCCCCCCACATTTCTCTCAGTTAAACGAATTAGATTATCTTTTCTTAATACAAAATTGGTTAAGGAAATAGAATACCAAAATAACATTGAGCCCCTGGATCTAGTCATACCTCAAGTGATTGCCAACTGGGTATACCAGTTCTTTGAATCAGGATATTGCCTCATGCTTTCATTAGTGTGAGTTGACATTCTGTAACCTGCAAATGTTTTCCTCTGTTTCAGTTTCAGATTTGCTCTTTTTTGACTGCCATGGCTAGGAAAGAGCACAGTACAGTAAGAGAGATATGTGATGCCCAATCTGATGCATCCTCCTTAGTCTCTACTTGGTGTCCGACATCCAGTCAGTCATCCAAAGGTGGGGGAAACACAGAAAAAAGAACCATACATTTTATTTCTACTGTGTATGTATATGACTTCTGTGGAAGGTGGGGTTATTGAGGCCATAGAGTATCTTTATAAACCTATAGTCAAAATTAGCACTTTCCCAAGAAGTAATTATCCTAGTGTTATATATTTTAAAAGAGATAGTCAACAGATAAAGAGCATTAATTCAAAATGTGGTCTTTCAGTAGGAATAAGAAGCAAACACACGTTTTTCTATGAAGTGTCTTTTATTTGTAAATACTTTTAAGTATATACAAGATCTCCTCATAAAGTAATTTTTATCTTTGCATACACATTTATGTAAAATCTGCCTAAATTCAGCACACAGAGTTTAGAACCTACCAAGAAGGAGAAACCTCACTAAACTCAGAGACTTCGGGAAGGTATCCCAAAGAGTACATTCCTAGACAGAACAGACTAGGCTTTGTGAAAACTAAAGCTTAGATTCAAATAAAATCTGTGACTGTATTAAGATTATCTGAGATTGCTTTCTGCTTAAAAAATAAGATATGATTATCCTAGAGGGACAGGGAGGAGAAAAAAGAGATTATCCTAGACTTCCAACTGTCCATGTAATTTTTCATAAATCACATATAACACTCAGAAATAATAAAGGTATGAGAAAATAACATGATCAAAAACCAAGAGAAGTGAGAGACACAAATCAACAGGAGGTATGAATGACCAGAAACATACTGTAAATTACCATCCTTAATATGTCCAACAAAATAAGAGGCAAGATTGGAATTTTGACTAAAAATTAAAAACTATAAAAATAAATCAGAAGAAGATTCTAAAATTTTAAAAATACAGTCATTAAATTAAGAACACAATAGATGGGTTTAACAGCAAATTCACCACAGAGAAAAGATTTAGTGTCCTATAGGACACACAAAGAATTAATCAGAGAGAGTAAAAAACATGAGAAATACAGAAAAAAAGATTTCAAGAGGCATATTTCAAGAAGACCTAAAATATGTGTAAATAGAGTCCCAGAAAGTAAGAAAATAGACAGTTCAATAGTAGAAATATTTAAAAATACAATGGTTAAGAATTTGGCAAAAATGGAAACTAGTCACATAGAAGGAAATCTCCATGAGGCTATCAGCAATGTCTCAGCAGAATGTTGTAGGTTAAGAGAGAGTGGGACAAAATATTCGCAGTGCTGAAAAGACACACAAAACCCTGCCAACTAAGAATTCTATATGTGGAAAAGCTGTCCTTCAGAAATGAAGGAGAAATAAAGACTTTCCTAGACAAACAAAAACTGAGGGGGTTTATCACCACATCTGCCTTATAAGAAATGCTAAATGAAATAATTTAAATTGAAATTAAAGGTCACCAATTAGCCATATGAAAAATATGAAAGTATAAAACTAACTAGTAAAGGAAAAATATGGCCAAATACAGAATACTCTAATACCGTGATGGTGATGTGTAAATCACTATTAATTCTATTATAAAATTAAAAGAACAAAGCATTGAAAGTAACTATATCTACAATAATTTGTTACTGGATATAAAATATAAAGAGATGTATACTGTGATATCAATAACATAAAATGTGGGGATGAGAAAAAGTGTAAAGATTTTGTATGTGATGGAAGTTAGGTTGTTATCAGCTTAAATAGGCAGTTACAACTATAAGACGTGTTAGGTAAGCCTCATGGTAACCATAAAGAAAAAAACCTGTAGTAGATACACAAAAGATCAAGAGACATAAGTCAAAGTATACAACTATAAAAAAAAATTACATCACAAAAGGAGACAGTAAGAGGGGAAAAAAGAAACAAAGAAACTACAAGACGGTGAGAAATAATTAACAAAAAATGATGATAGTAAATCCTTACCTATCAATAATTACTTTAATTGTAAATGGATTGAATTCTCCAATAAAAAGACACAGTGTCCCTATTTGCAGATGATACTTTAATTGTAAATGGATTAAATTCTCCAATAAAACAACACAGTGTCCCTATTTGCAGATGATATGATACTATAAGTAGAAAAACCTAGAGACTCTATCAAAAAACTCCTAGAGCTGATTAAAACTTCAGTAATGTTGCAAGATACAAAATAAATGCCCTCAAATCAGTTGCATTTATATTCTCCAATAATGAGCTAACACAAAGACAAATCAAGAAACTAAGCCCATTTACAACAGTCACACACACACACACACACACACACACACACACACACACACACACACACACAAATACCTAGGTATCAATATAACCAAGGAGGTGAAAGGTCTCTACAATGAGAACTACAAACCACTACTGAAAGGAATTAAATAAGACACAAAAAGATGGAAAGACATTCCATGCTCTTGGATTTGGAGAATTAACATTGTGAAAATGTCTGTACTACCCAAAGCAATCTATAGATTCAATGCAATCCCCACCAAAATACCAATGACATTCTTCACAGAAATGGAAAGAACAAGCCCAACATTTATATGGAACAACAAAAAAAAACCCAAAAGCCAAAGCAATACTGACCGAAAAAAAAAAAAAAAAAAAAAGCCAGAGTCATAACACAACCTGACTTCAAATGATACTACAAAGCTATAGAAAGCCAAAACAGCATGGTACTGGCATAAAAATAGATACTTCGACCAGTGGAGCAGAATAGAGAACACAGAAATCACCCTTCAGGCTTATAGCCATCTGATATTTGACAAAGGTAACAAAAACATACATTGGGGAAAAGATTGCCTCTTCAACAAGTGGTGCTGGGAAAATTGGATATACACATGCAGAAAAATGTTACTAGGCATGCATCTCTCACCATATACTAAAATCAACCAAAATGGATTAAAGACTTAAATATAAGACCTGAAACTGTGAAATTACTAAGGGAAAATATAGGTGAAACACTTCAGGAACTAGGTCTGGGCACAGACTTTATGAACATAAGCCCCAAAACACAAGCAACAAAAGAAAAAAAATAAACAAATGGGACTATGTCAGACTAAAAAGCTTCTGCACTGCAAAGGAAACAATCAACAGAGGGAAATGATGATTTATAGTGTGGGAGAAAATTTTTGCTAATTATGCATTTGACAAGGGATTAATATCTATACAAGGAACTCAAGCAATTACATAGTAAGAAAACAAATAACCCAATTAAAAAATGGGCAAAGGAACTGAATAGACATTTTTCAAAGGAAGACATACAAATGGCCAACAGGTACATGAAAAAATGCTCAACATGACTAGTCCTCAGGGAAATACAAATTAAAACCACATTGAGATATCATCTCACCCCAGTTAGACTGTTTATAATCAAAAAGATGGTGAAAAACAAATGCTCGTGAGGGTGTGGAGAGAAGGGAATGCTCCTCCACTGTTGGTGGGACTGTAAGTTAGTACAACCACTATGGAAAACAGTATGGAGTTTTCTCAAACGACTACAGATAGATCTTCCATATGATCCAGCAATCCCACTTGTGAGTATATACCCAAAGGAATGGAAATCATCATGTTGAAGGGATACCTGCACTCCCATGTTCATCACAGCTCTGTTTACAATAGCTAAGATATGGAACCAACCTAAATGTCCATTAATGGATGATTGGATAAGGAAAATGTGGTATATATACTCCATGGAATACTACTCTGCCATAAAAAAGAATGAAATTCTCCCATTTGCAAAAACATGGGTGAGCATGGAGAAACTTATGTTGAGTGAAATAAGCAAAGCACAAAGGGATAAGTACTGTGTGTACTCACTCACATGTGGGAGCTAAGAGAGAAAGAAGGAAGGAAAGAAAGACCACAGTGGTGCATTGGACTTGCAGAGGTAAAGAACATTCCTAGGGATACAAAGTGGAGTGGGAAAGAGGGATGGGAGGGAGGTCAGGTATAATTGGGGGGATAATTGGGTGGAAGACCCTGAGTATAATCACAGTTTGTGCTAATGCGCATGTTGCCAGTATGGATCTAGCCATCACATCTTAGGCATGAATGGTGACAATTTGCTTTGTACTCCATGAATATTCATAACCAATAATAAAAAAAAGACACAGAGTGGCTGAATGGATTATAAGTAGAAGTCCAACTATATGCTGCTGACAAGAGAAACACTTTAGTTTTAAGGACCCAGATAAGCTAAAAATGAAAAGATGGAAAGCAATAGTCCATGTAAATGGTAACCAAAAGACAGCAGTGGTGGATTTACTTATATAAGAAAATGTAGACTAAATCCAAAACTGTAAAAGGAGACAAAGACCATCATTAAGTAATGATAAAGGGTCAATTGATGAAAAGAATATAATAATTATAAATGTATTAGTCCATTTTCTGTAACTTAGAATACCTAAAATTGGATAATTAATAAAAAAGAAATTTATTTCTTACAGTTTTGGAGGCTGGGAAGTCCATGGTCCAGGGGGCACCTCTGGTGAGGGCCTTCTTCTGGGTGGGAACTTTAAATGTCATGTCCCATGGTGACCAGGGTATCACATGTAGAGAATGGAAATAGCACTTCCATGTGCTCTTCTTATAAAGCCACCAGTCCACATCCATGATAACTCATTACTCCATGAATGTATTAATCCATTCATGAGAGCATAGACCTCATGATTCAACCAACTATTAAAGGCCCCATCTTTCAAATATCATTACTGGATTTCTCGCCCTCTTAATATTGTTATAATGGGTATCAAATTTCCAATACATGAACTTTTGCAGGGCACATTTGACCAATATTCTTGCACATCTGAGCACCTAAATACATAAAGCAAATATTTAGAGATGTGAATGGAGAAATAGACAGATAGCAATACAATAATAGCAGGGGACTTCAATATCCCACTTTTAAAAATGGACAGATCCTTCAAACAGAAAATCAATAAGGAAATAGTAGACTTGAACAACTTCATAAACCAAATGGACCTAACAGACATCTATAGAAAATTCCATCCAAAGTAGAATACACATTCTTTTCAAAGCACATGGACCATTCTCCTGGATAGATCACATGTTAGGTCACAAAACAAATCTTAACAAATTTAAGAAGATTGAAAACATAACAAGTATCACTTCTGATCACAATGGTATGCAACTAGAAATCAATAGTAGAGAAAAAGAGGAAAATTCACAAATATGTGAAATTAAGTAACACACTCCTGAACAACCAATGAGTCAAAGAAGAAATTAAAAAGGATGTTAAAAGTATACTGTGACAAACAAAAATGGAAACACAGCACACCAAAACTTGTGGAATGAAGCTAAAGCCATTCTAAGAGGAAAGTTCATAGTGATGAACATCTACATTGACAAAAAAGAAAGATGCAAAGTAGACAAACTAACTTTACACTTCTAGGGACTAGGGAGAAAAAGAACAAACTCTATCCAAAGTGAGCAGAAGAAAGAAAATAATAAGCAGAAATTGGTGAGAGATTAGAAAAACACTAGAAAATTACAACAAAACTGAGTTGATTTTTTTGAAAAGATAAACAAAATAGACAAATCTTTAGCTAGATTTACTAAGAAGAAAGAGAGAACACTCACATAAATAAAACTATAAATGTAAGAGGAAATATTACAACTGACACCACAGAAATACAAAGGACTATATAAAACTACTAATAACAAATAAGAAAAATTGAAAAACTAGAAGAAATGAATAAATTCCTAGAAACATACAATTTGCTAAGACTAACTAAAGAATACTAAGAATATCTGAACAGACCAATAATAAATAAGAAGATTTAATCAGTAATCAAAAACCTCCCATCTGAGAAAAGCCCTGTGACCTGATGACTTCATTGCTGAATTGCATGACACATTTAAAGGATTAATGCTAATCCTTCTTTTCTTTTCAAAAAAAGTGAAGAAGAGGGAACATTCCAAACTCATTTTATGAGGCCATCATTACCCTTATACCAAAATCAGACAAGAACACTACAAGAAAAGGAAATTATAGACAGATAACCCTGATAAACACAGATGCAAAAATCCTTAACAAAATACTAGCAAACCAAGTTAAGCCACACGTTAAGAGGGTCATTCACCAAGATCAAGTGAAGTTTATCCCAGGGATACAAGGATGGTTCAACACATGTAAATAAATAAATGTGATACATCACATTAACAGAATAAAGGACAAAAACCATATGATCATCTCAATAGGCACAGAAAAAGCATTTGACAAAAATTCAACATACTTTCATGATAAAAACTCTTAACAAATTAGATATAGAAGGAATGTACCTCCACATAATAAAGACCATATATGATAAGCCCAAAGCTAACATTATAGTCAATGATGAAAAGCTGAAAGCTTTTTCTCTAAGATCTAGGATAAGATAAGGATATCCATTGTCACCACTTATATGGAACATAGTACTGGAAGTACTAGCCAGAACAATTAGGCAAGAGAAAGAAATCCAAATTGGAAAGAAAGAAGTAAAATTGTCTCTTGGTAGATTACATGGTCTTATACACAGAAAATCCTAGAGATACTTTACAAAAAAAGTTGTTAGAACTAATAAATGAACTCAGTAAATTTCCAGAATACAAAAAAGCCATAAAATCAGTTACATTTTCATACACTGACAACAAACTTTCTGAAAACAAAATTAAGAAAAGAATCCCATTTACAATAGCATCAAAAGAATAAAATAATAAGAAACAAATTTAACCAAGGAGGTGAAATATCTGAACACTGAAAACTATAAGATATGGGTGAAAGAAATTGATGTAGGCACAAACAAATGGAAAGATATCCTGTGTTCATGGATTGGAAGAATTAATATTGTTAAAAATGTTCATGCTACCCAAAGAGATCTACAGATTTAATGCAATCCCTAATAGAATTACAATGTCATTTTTCACAGAAATAAAAAAAATCCTAAAATTCATATGGAATCACAAAAGACCCCAAATAGCCAAAGCAGTCTTGATAAGAACAAAGCTGAAGACATCACACTTCCTGATGTCATATTATATGACAAAACTATATTAATCAAAACAGTTTTTTACTATCATCAGAACGTTCAAAGACCAATGAACGGAACAGAGAGCTCAGAAGTAAACCCGTGGATATATGGTCAACTAATCTCTTACAATATCGCTAAGGGTGCAAGATGATGAAAGGATAGATTTTTCAATAAATGGTGGTGCAAAAACTGGATAGTCACATGTAATAGAATGAAGTTGGACCCATACCTTACATATTTATACACAAAATCAACTCAAAATGGATTAAAACTTAAATGTAAGACCTAAAACCATAAAACTTCTAGAAGAAAGCACAGGGAAAAAGCTCCTTTACATTAGTTGTGGCAATAATTTTTTTTGGATTTGACTCCAAAAGTCCACGTAACAAAAGCAAAAATAAACAAATGGGATTATATCAAATTAAAAAGCTTCTGCACAGCAAAGGAAAAAATAAACAAAATGAACAGGCAACCTATGAAATGAGAGATAATATTTGCAAGACATGTATCTAATAAAGACTCAAATATACAAAAAACATGAGGAACTCACACAACTTAATAGCAACAAATGAACAAACAAAAACAACAAAAAACCTAATTTAAAAACTGCCCAAAACCTGAGTAGACATTTCTCAAAAGAAGACACACAAATGGCCAAAAGATATATGAAAAGGTGCTCAACATCACTAATCACCAGGGATACACAAATTAAAACCACAATTAGATCTCACCTCACACTTGTTAGGGTGGTTATTACTAAAATAATAAACAATATTAAGTGTTTGGGAGAATGTGGAGAAAGCGAATCTTGGAACACTGTTGTGCCAGGGAATATAAATTGGTATAGCCATTATGGAAAACAGCCATTATGGAGGTTCCTCAAAAAATTAAAAATAGATCTACCACGTGATCCAGCAATCTTACTTCTGGGCATTTTCCCAAACGAATTCAAATCAGTATCTCAAAGAGATATCTTCATTCCTGTATTCATTTCTGCATTATTCATGATAGCCAAAATATGGAAACAATCTAAATGTCCATTGATGGATAAATGGATAAGGAAAATGTGGTATGTACATATAACGAAATACGATTCTGGGGCCGGCCTGTCAGCTCACTTGGGTGAGCGTGGTACTGATAACACAAAGTAAAGGGTTAGGATCCCCTTACGTGTCATCTTTTGGGGAAAAAAAAAAAAAAAGAAATACAATTCACTCTTACCAAGAGGGAAATCCTGCCATTTGCAACAACATGGACGGACCTCCAGGACGTTGTGCTAAGTGAGATAAGCCAGATATAGAAAAACAAATACTATATGATCTTACTTATATATGGAATCTAAAATAGTCAAACTCATAGAAGCAGAGAGTGAATGGTGGTTGCCAGGGCTTGCGGGAAGGGGCAAATGGAGAAGATGATAGTCCAAGGGTGCAAAGTTTCAGTTATACAGGATAAATAAGTTGTGGAGATGCATTATACAGTGTAGTGTCCATAGCTAACAACTCCGTATTGTGTACTACAAGTTTCTAAGAAGGTAGATCTTATGTTAAGTGTTCTTGCTATCAAAAAAAAAATAATAATAATAATAAAGGGGGTGGGAGGAAACTTTGGGAGGTGATGCATATGTTTATGGTCTTGATGGGTAGTAATGGGTTCATGGGTGCATACTTTCCCCCAAACTCATCAAGTTGTATGCATTAAATATGTACAGCTATTCACATGTCAATCATTAATTCATTAAAGTGCTTAAAAAAAAATAAAGGCAGGCCAGACAGCAAGAATTCGACAATGTCAGACTTGGCAAGTATGAGTTTTGAGCAGTTGACATGACAACCATTTCTCCCAGGCAGCTGTATTAACAAGTTATAGATCGTTTAGGTTTAGGTATTTGATGGTACTGGCCAATTATTAATTATAACTTATTTCCTTTGTTTCTCTTGCTCTTAGTTAATTCTCACTAAACATATATGATTATAAAATAAGTGTGTATCAATTTTCCTGTAAAGAGTGTATATTCTGACCAGCCATCAAAAACATCCTGGTCTTCTTGATAGTTGTATTTGTAATAGCAAAATGAGAATTTATAAATCAAAATAAAATGTTTACTTCAGTAAGCAATATTGCAATTATTAAAAACATTTCATGAATTTTCTTGAGATTCACCTTCATAGTAAATTTGTAAGCCACAAAAACATATCTGCCTCAATTTCTCTAAAATCTCCCAGAAATTTATCAATTACCACGGTCTCAAGCACTATCAGTATGCTGATAACTACCAAATTTATATCTATAGTTCGGACTTTTCTTCTGAGAATTCCCAGTCGGAATATTCACCCATATATTTTCCATGTCCTTCAAAAATGTTCTAACACTGAAATCACCATCTTTCTTTTCATTATTACTACTAGCCACCTGGCTGCACACATAGGAAATTCAGGAAGAGTTCTTATCCTTTCTTCTCCCTCACCTTTATTTTCGCTTCTGGTGCTATCAATCCTCCTTTGTCAGTACAATGCCAACCCATCCAGTTATCTCTATCTTACTATGACGGCTCCAGTCAAACCACTGCCATCTCCCACCTGGACTCCTTCCGGAGCTTCTTAACTTGTTTCTCTGCATTCACGCTTGGCTCCCATCAAGCTGCTCTCCAATCAGTTCCTATGATATTTTAATAATCACATTTTTCCCATAATAATTATTTAGATAAAACCCTTTAAAGAATATCTTTGGCTCTTAGGATAAAGTCTGAAACTCTCACTGTAGCTCCCGAGTCTCTAGGTTCAGCCTTTAGCTCTAATTCCTCTAGCAATCTTTCTATTCTTGGCAGCCACTAAGCCTACGTCAGGAGCATTGCATTTTTCCCTTCGACCGAAATGCTTTTTCCTTGAAAAATTGCTTCTCATACTTCAGGTTTCAGTGATGCCAATGCTGAATACCCACGGTAGTCATCCTACTAAATAATCTTATCATAATCTGTACCTTTCTTTCAAAGTATTCATCCAAGTTTACAAATCTGTAGCTGTTTGTAGAAGAGAGGATGGAAGAAACGGGAAGACCTCACAGAAGGTTCTAAGAACACGCTCTGACTTTACTCCAAAGCTTTCAGTTGTTTTAGATGATTATCTACTTTGTGTAGGAAGAACTTCATCAGTAAATGGGAGACAAATCATTTAGAAATTAAAGAATTTTGTAGTTTACTGAAATTCTAACCATTAAAAAAAGATAAAGAGGAATTAGATCCTAAGAACTAAGCTATAGCATATCTTCTATGCCTCCCCCACCTCCCTGAACTTCTGACAAATTTATCAGCTAAAATATAGACATGTATAGATCACCTAAAATTGCTGAAAACTATGCTAATTGTTAGGAATAAAGCAGGTTAAAATGATTCTCATCCTTCTGGTGTTAACATGCTGGTGAGAAGCAGAGCAATTAATCAAATAACTAAAATGCGATCAACCCAATCAAGAATTAGGATAAAGTATCACGACAGCATATAATAGAATATTATTGTGTTTGGGGAAGGCTTTGCTGAGCGAGTACACTTTTAGATGATGACCAAAATGTAGCTATAAGAAATGAAGGAGAAAGAGTTTTTTTCTTTTTTTTTTTATTGTAAGAAAGTTGATTGTACACACGTGTGGGGTACAGAGTTGAACGTCAGCAACCACATGCAATATGTGATGCTCACGTCAGAATAGTTATATTTAATAATATACACTGTCATTGCTATTTGTGGCGCTTTACCCGTTCCTCCCTCCCCCCTCCTTCCCACGTCTAGTAACCCCAGTTGTCCTTTTGAAAGTGCAATGTATTATTGGGAATGTTGTACATTTCTTTCTTTCTTTTATTTATGTGTTTATAATTTTAGTTCCCACACTAGTGAGAACATGTGGTATTTCTCCTTCTGTGCCTGGCTTATTTCACTTAATATGATTTTCTCTAAGTTCATCCACGTTTCTGTGAATGGCAGTATTTCATTTTTTTTTTTTTTTTTTTTTTTTATAGCTGAGCAGTATTCCATTGTGTATACATGCCTCATTCTCCTTATCCAGTCATCTGGTGATGGACATTTAGGCTGGTTCCAACTCTTGGCTATTGTAAATAGAGCTGCGATGAACATGGGGGTAAAGGTATCCCTTCGACATGAAACTTTCCATTCCTTTGGGCATATACCCAACAATAGAATTGCTGGATCGTATGGCAGTTCTATCTGAAGTTGCTTAAGGAATCTCCATGCTGATTTCCATAATGGCTGCACCAATTTACAGCCCACTAACAGCGTAGGAGGGTTCCCTTTTCTCCACATCCTCACCAGCATTTGTTGTTCTCCATCTTTTTGATGACAGCCAGTCTAACTGGGGTCAGATGGTATTTTAAATGTGGTTTTGATTTGCATTTCCCTGATGCTGAGGGATGCTGAGCATTTTCTTCATGTGTCTGTTGGCCATTTGTATGTCTTCCTTTGAGAAATGCCTACTCAGTTCCTTTGCCCATTTTTTAATTGGGTTATTTGGTTTTTTACTGTTAAGTTGTTTGAGTTCCTTGTATATTCTGGATATTAATCCTTTGTCAGATGTGTAATTTGCAAATATTTTCTCCCACTCTGTAGGTTGTCTTTTTGCTCTGTTAATTGTTTCTTTTTCTGTGCAGAAGCTTTGTAGTTTGAAATAATCCCATTTGTTTATTTTTTCCTTTTGTGGCCTGTGATTTGGGGGTCATATTCATAAAATCTTTGCCCAGTCCTACTTCCTGAAGTATTTCCCTTGCATTTTCTTTTAGGAACTTTATAGTTTCTGGTCTTATATTTAAGTCTTTAATCCATTTTGAGTTGATTTTGGTATATGGTGAGAAGTACTAATACAGATTGATTCTTCTACATATGGATGTCCAATTTTCCAGCACCATTTATTGAAGAGGCAGTCTTTTCCTCAATGTATGCTTTTGTTGCCTTTGTCAAGGATCAGTTAGCTATAGGTTTGTATGTTGATTTCTGGGTTCTCTATTCTGTTCCATTGGTCTGAGTGTCTGCTTTTATGCCAGTACCATGCTGTTTTGGTAGTTACAGCTTTGTAGAATAGTTTGCCTCCAGTGTTATGCCTCCAGCTTTATTTTTTTTTTTTTTTGCTCAAGATTGCCTTGGCTATTTGGGGTCTTTTGTTGTTCCATATGTGCATTAGGATTGTTTTTTCTTTTTCTATGAAGAATATAATTGGTATTTTGTTGGGGATTGCATTAAATCTGTAGGTTCCTTTGGGAAGTATGGACATTTTCACAATCTTGATTCTTCCAATCCATGAGCAAGGAAAGTCTTTTCATCTTTTTCTGTCCTCTTTAATTTGTTTCAATACTGATTTGTAGTTTTCATTGTAGAGATCTTTCACCTCCTTGGTTAGGTTGATTCCTAGGTATTTTGTTTTTCTTGTGACTCTTGTAAATGTGCTTGCTTCCTTGATTTCTTTTTCTGCTAATTTGTTGTGGGAGTATAAAAACACTATTGATTTTTGCATGTTGATTCTGTATCCTGCAACTTTACTAAAGTTGTTTATCAACTCTAAGAGGTTTTTGGTAGAGAATTTGGGCTGTTCTATATACAGGATCATGTCATCTGCAAACACGGACAATTTGGCTTCATCTTTTCCAGTCTGGGTGCCCTTTATTTCTTTGTCGTGCCTGATTGCTTCTGCTAGTGCTTCCAGTACTATGTTGAGTAGGAGTGGTGAGAGTGGGCATCCTTGTATTGTTCCTGTTCTCAAAGGAAAAGCTTGCAGCTCTTCCCCATCCAGGATGATATTGGCAGAGGATTTGTCATATATGGCTTTTACTATGTTGAGATACTTTCCTTGTATATCTAATTTGCTGAGAGTCTTTATCATGAAGCGACGTTGAATTTTGTCAAGTGCTTTTTCTGCATCTATTGAGATAATCATATGGTTTTTGTCTTTGGTTTCATTGATGTGGTGTATCACATTTATTGATTTGCATATGTTTAACCATCCTTGCATCCTTGGGATGAATCCCACTTGATCATGGTGCATACTTTTTTTGATGTGTTGCTGGATTCTGTTTGCTAATATTTTGTTGAGGATTTTTTCATCTGTGTTCATCAAGGATATTAGCCTGTAGTTTTCTTTTTTTGTTGAATCTTTGTCTGGCTTTGGTATCAGGGTGATACTGGCCTCATAGAATGAATTGGGAAGAATGGCCTTTGTTCGATTTTTTGTAATAGTTTGAAAAGCATTGATATTAATTCTTCTTTAAATGTTTGGTAGAATACAGCAGAAGAGCCATCTGGTCCTGGACTTTTCTTTTTTAGAAGACTTCTGATTCCTGCTTCAATCTCTTTGCTTGTTATTCGTCTGTTCAGATTTTCTATTTCTTCTTGGTTTAGTCTTGGTAGTTTGTATGTGTCCAGAAATTTATCCATGTCCTCCAGGTTTTCAAATTTGTAGGCATATAGTTGTTCATAATGGTCTCTAATGATTCGTTGTATTTCTGTGGTATTGGTTGTTGTGTCTCCTTTTTCATCTCTAACTTTTGTATTTGGGTCTTCTCTCTTCTTTTTATAGTTAGTCTGACTAATGGTTTGTCCATTTTATTTATCTTCTCAAAAAACCAACTTTTTTTTGGATCTTGGAATAGTGTTTTGGGTTTCTATTTCATTTAGTTCTGCTGTGATCTTTATGATTTCTTTCCATCTACTACATTTGGGATTGGATTGTTCTTGTTTTTCTAATTGTTTGAGTTGTAGTGTTAGGTTGTTAATTTGAAAGCTTTCTATTCTTTTGATGTAAGCATGTAATGCAATAACCTTCCCTCTTAGAATTGCTTTTGCAGCATCCCAATGTTTTGGTATGATATTTCATTATTTTCATTAGTTTTGAAAAATTTTTTGATTTCCTTTTTAATTTGTTCTTGGACCCATATGTTGTTCAGGAGTATGTTGTTTAATTTCCTTGTATTTGTATAGTTTCCAGAGTTTCACTTGTTGTTGATTTCTAGTTTTAACCCACTGTGGTCTGAAAATATACTTGAAATGATTTCAATTTTTTAAAATTTATTGAGGCTTGATTTGTGACCTAGCGTGTGGTCTGTCCTGGAGAGTGTTCCATGAATTGGTGAGAAGAATGTATATTCAGTAGTTGTTTGATGAAATGCTCTGTAGATATCTGCCAAGTCCAATTGGTCTAAAGTGTGGTTTAAACCCTGTGTTTCTCTGTTGACTTGTTGCCTAGATGATCTTAAGAGAGGGTGTTTAGGTACCCTGCTATTATAGTATTGGGGTCTATCTCTTTCCTTAAGTCTAATAGTGTTTGCTTTATATATATGGTGCTCCAATATTGGGCATATATATATTTATGATTATTATGTCTTCTTGCTGGATAGATCCCTCTATCATTACGTAATGGCCTTCTTTGTCTCTTTTTACAGTTTTTGGCTTAAAGTCTACTTTATCCAATATAAGAATAGCTACTCCTGCTCGTTTTTTGTTTCCATTTGCATGGTAAATCTTTTTCCATCCCTTCACTCTTAGTTTTTGTGTGTCTTTACAGACGAGTTATGTGCCTTGTAAGCACCATATAGTAGAGTCTAGCTTTTTTTTTTTTTAAAGTAGGGGAATGTGACAAAATAGGAATTGCATTTTATTAGAGTCTAGCTTTTTAACCCAATTAGCCAGTCTGTGTCTTTTGAGCAGCGAATTTAATCTATTAACATTTAGGATTGTTATTGAAAAGTATTATGTTGCTTCTGGCTTATGGCATTTTATCATTTTTCATTTGGATGTTTTAAATTTCTCGTGTTTCTTTCTTCCCATTTTATTGTTTTTCTTTGGTGTTTTTGGTTTTTTGAAGTGGTAAGATACAATTTATTTCTGTTTCTTATTTGCATTTTAGTTCTGTTTGTGGGTTTTATTCTTTCTTGTGTATTCATGGAAGTGATTATTGTTTTTTGGATTCCAAATGTAGGACTCCCTTGAAGATTTCTTGCAGGGCTTGTTGTGTGGTGGTGAACTCTCTTGGTTTTTGTTTGTCTGAGATATACACTATTTCTCCTTCATTTCTGAATGATATCTTCATGGGATATAGTATTCTTAGCTGGCAGGTTTTTTCTTTTAGTATGTTGAATATATTCCATTCTCTTCTAGCTTGTAGAGTTTCTGTTGAGAAATCTGCTATTTGTCTGATGGATACGCCTTTATATGTGACTTGATGCTTTTCTCTTGCAGTTTTTAGGATTCTCTCTTGGTCTTTGACTTTGAATAGTTTGACTACAATGTGTCTGAGAGAGGACCTTTTTGGATTGAAGCTGCTTGGGGATCTTTGAGCCTCTCGAATCTGAATGTCCATGCCTGTCCCTATACCTGGGAAGTTTTCTGATATTATTCCATTGAATATGTTCTCAATGTCTTTTCCTCTCTTCTCACCTTCAGGAGTACCAGTGATTTGGATGTTTGTATGCTTAAGGTTACCTGCTATCTCTCTTAGATTATCTTCATTTTTAAAAAATCTTTTTTTGTCTGCCTGAGTTATTTTGAAGAGATTGTCTACAAGATCAGAAATTATTTCTTCTGCTTGTTCTATCCTGTTGCTTAAGCTTTCAGTTGTGTTTTTATTTCATTGAATGACTCCTTCAGTTCCATGAGTTCTGCTACATTCTTTTTTAAAAGGATTAATGTCTTTGTAGATTTCTTCCTTCATATCCTGGATAGTTTTGCTCAGTTCATTGTGTCATCTAACTGCATCTTCTTGTATCTGATTGAGTTTCCTAAAGATTTTTACACGGAATTCCTTCTCAGTCATTTCAAGAGTTTCCTGTTCTATCGGGTTTGATATTCCTTTGGTGGACTCGTATTGTCTTGTTTTTTCATATTTTTAGTATTTTTACATTGATGTGTAGTCATCTGGAAGAGCTGGTCCTCCTATTGCTCTCTTTCCCTGGACTCTGCTGGTGGCCCTCTTTGTGTCAATTCAGATGAGCGGTTGGCTGTCTTCCTGCACAGCTGCAGTGGCTGCTATGGCTTCTGCTGTGGTAGCAGGTCATTCTCGTGGTGGCCATGGTTGTGGTCGTGGCTTTGGAGGGTTGTCTGCATGACAGAAGTGGCTCTAGTGGTGGCAGGCTGCTTGCACAACAATTGTGGCTATCTGGCAGTGCTGGTGGTGGCAGTGACTGCAGCAGTGATGGTTGCACTAGTCACCTGCTTGGCTGTAGTGACCTCCACAGCTGTTGTTGCAGCTAGTGACTGCAGCAACAGCTGGGTTAACTTGCATAGATGGCAGCTGCACTGGTGGCTGTAATTGTTTCCCTTGTGTCTACAGCGTCCACAGCAGTAGAGGGGTGACCTTGTGAGAGTGGCAGCAGCACTGGCAGCTGCAACTGCCTCCCTTGAGTTTTCTGTGTCTGCAGTGACAGCAGGGTTACCTTGTGGGGACAGCAGTGGTGCCAGAGGCTGTACCTGCCTCCTTCCTGCCTGTGATGTCCACAGTGGAAGTGGGGGAAGTGGGCTTACTTTGTGGGATGGCAGTGGTACTTTTAGCTGCAACAGCATCTGACGCCTCTGTGGTGTCCACAGCAGTAGGGGGGCTCCCTCAGGGGGTCTACCTCAGGGGGCAGAAGTGCCGCAGGTGGTTGGAACTGCCTCACTCTCCTCTTGGTGTCCTTGGTGCGATCCTAGGTGGCAGTGGAGTTATCTAGTGGTGACAACAGCAGCAGCAATGGCTGCAATGACCCTACTGTTGTCTGCAGTAGCCCTGGTGGTTGCACAGCCAATTTGCTGCAGGGGCAGGACCACTGTAGTCTGCCACTTTCTCACTCACTCCCTCAAGTGGCCCTGGCAGCTGTAGGGTCAATTTGAAACAGAGTAAGGCTAGGCCTGTGAACCAAACTGACTCCATTTTCCCTGCAGAGGACACTTTGTTACTTTTCCCACTTCTAAGTCATGAGGCCCCTAAGGGCAAATGATTACCCCATGGGCTGCCCTGACAAAACAGACTGAGATAAGAGAGGAAACAGTTCTTTACTGAATTGCAAAACCCCTCCCCAAGGCTTGTTTACTATAATTGCAAAAGTTACAGATTAACCCTAAGACCCCTTTAGGAATTCCCACCTGCACACAAAGCATCAAGTTGACTGCTACAATGACCCTCCTGGGGTGACAATGATGAACACCACTGCCATGCATGCATCCATGATGCAACCAGGAAGAATAGAATGGACCACCTCCAGTGATGCTGGCCTGCCACCCCTTAACTCCTATTCCTATAAAAGACCCTGAACAGCTCCCCTTGGGGGGCTAACTTTACTGTGGCTACCCCCCTTATGCATAAGTCTATCTCCTCTTTTAATAAAGCATTGCTTGCTTTATTGTTGGGTACATTGTTCATTTCTATGACTTTGGAATCCGAGAGCCTAATTTAATCACTGGCAAAAATTGGAAAGCTTTGGGCACCAGAGGGGACTCCAGCTGCAAGAGGCAAGTGGCCACTAGGACTATTTGGCTCCCATGTCTCTGCTGCTGGTAGATCTCTCCTGGAGTCCCTGGCCTAAATTCTGACAAGGCAATGCTTAATTCTCTTTACCTTTCTCTGATTTTCTGAGCCCTCTTCTGTATAGGTGCACCCTGAAGGGCTCCTGCTTATGCTTTGTTTTTCTGATTAAACCTAATGGATATTTTTCTAGTTTATGCTGATAACAGTGGGGAGACCTGCTTTTATCAATTACTGTTAATGGAATAGAATGGCCCTACTGATTAGGACTAGGCTAAACTGGACCCCACTGCTCCTCTTTTCTCTTTGTTTGTTTGCTTTGTTAGACATTTAGTTGAGTACCAGTAATCTGAATAAACCTTCCAATCCTTGCATCAACTTTTGGACTTTCAGGTCATTTGTTTAAGGCAAGAGGGCAAGCCAAGCCTGACCTGTCAGTAATAGTCTGGCCTGGTCAGAGCTGCAGTACCAGTTTGGGTGGTTTCCAGCAACAGCAGCTGCTAGAGCCATGCTGCAGGCAACGGCAGCCTTGGATGGGGTGAAACCCTCAGTGGGAAGGCGGGTGATGGTTCCGTGTCCTGATGATGTCACTGTGAGAGCAGTGCTGGTAGTGAAGTGCCTGTTTTGGTCTTCTTCTGTGGGAAAAACACATCCTCGGTTTCTCTAGTCCACCACCTCCAAGAGTTTTTTTCTAAGTAGAGGAACAGAATGTTTCAGTGCTCTAAGGTAGAACACAGAATACATGTGCAAGAAATAATAAAGCAAAGCTAAAACAGAGAAGGGGAGAATAACAAAATATTGCAGCCAATCAGGAATCTGATCAACTGAATGTGCTTCAAAAAACAACACTTCAGTTACAATGTGGAGAATGGATTGGGCGGTGATAATAACGCAGAGAGGCCACTGGGAGAAAGTTGTTGCTTTCCACAGTGTCCTGTAGGCAGTGGGTGACAGTGGCTTGGTTAATATTGATAGCAATGGAAATGGAGAAAAGAAGCCACATTCAAAACTATTTAAATAGTGGAGTCATTTCCATTGGTGATGTAATGAACGTAGGGTCCTAACAGAGAAAGGAAAAACTTAAGAGTTATTCCCTAGATTTCTGACTTGGGCAATCGAGTGGGTGATAATGCCGTTTACTGAGTGTAGGAAGATTGGTGGACGAATATAGAGAGATAATAAGCTTACTTTGGGAAATATTAAGGTTCAGGTACATTTTGGACATTTTGTAGGCACATCAATATATGTATCTAGAGCTCTTAAGAGGTACTTGGCCTGGAGTTGTAACTGAAGCATGAAGGTAGATTGCTAAAGGAGAGAGTGTACAGTGAGATGACCCGGAGCCTGGTCCTGATGAAGTCTGAGTTTTGGTAGTTGGAGAGAATAGGTAAAGTGAGGAAATAAGGCTGAGAATGAGTGGCCTCAGAGAAAGAAAGGAAAGCTATGATATTCTGTCAAGGATTTTCTTGAAAAAGGTTTTCAGGAAAAGGCACTGGTCATCCTGTAGGATTCTGCTGAGGGATTAAGAAAATATTAAAACTTGAAATGTACTTTGGATTTGTTAGGAGGAGTTTAGGAAGAATGTGTAGGATAAATTCAGAATGGAGTGATTTCAGGAGTAATAGAAGTTTCTTACACTCAGATAAAATTCTTTTCCAGGAAATGACTGGTCTTTCTCCTTCCATACGTACTGTTCTAGAGCAACTTTTTCTTTTCTTCTGTATGATGTCTTGGACTCTTACCACGGCCAGTTGATGTGGCGTCCTCACGGTGACTGCACTCATGATTTCCCCATCCATGGTGACTGCAGTTCCAGAGCACTGACTCATTCCCAGGGCAGGAAATGTCATCCAGCCAAACGGGGCTAGATGCAGCAATGCTATTAACGACTCAGAAAAAGTAAAAGAAGATGGGCATCCCAGTTACCTGCCCACCACAGCAGCAATGCTCACGTGCCAGCCATCACTACACACAGTGCCCTGTCTTTCTCAGAATTTCACCTCTACTCTCCCTGAACAGGAGCTGCTTCCATCCACCAACCTCAAATCCAAATTGGCTTTACCTATAAGAAAGACAAACAGACATGCCAGAAGTGGGTGCAACGTTGAGTCTGAAATAAAATCAAAAGGATAATAAGAAGAAACACTTATTATTAATGAAGTTACCAAAAACAGAAAACTATCCATTGAAAACATTTAAAGGGAGGACTATATGAGACGTCTCTAAACACAAATACACAGGCAAAGAACCTTCCTAGGAGGAAATATCCTTCACAAATATTTGTTCTTTCAGTGTACCCAGTATATGAAAAAAGACACTTAAATCAACACTACTCACCTTTCTTCATTTATTTCTAAACTCGAGTATAGTTATAAAAAAGAACAATAATTGGACATTACTTTGGAAGTATGAAAAAGCATAGAATACAAGGGTACTTTAAAAAGCTCATGGGAAGATTTGTATTATCTTTTAGTGCTATTTTTTTCCACAAACTTTTTGAAGCACTCTCATATATGAAACATTTTCTGCACCTCCCAGACAGACACTAGTAAAGTCAGAGTAGCCACCTCCAGCTTTCAGTAGACGCTTCCTTAGGGAAGCTCTCACCTCACATTCTTGCTCTGGTTAGGCTCCTACCGGAACAGGGCACACCAGCATCCTCTCCGTGACTGTGGTCGTGGTTTCGCCATTTCCGGTGTTGGCACTCCCAGAGAGCTGACTCATTCCCATAACAGGAAACATCATCAAGCCAAATTTTTCCATGCCCAGTCATGGCATTTCTAAGACCAGGTGTGGTGAGAATAAATGGACACCCTAGCTGTTTGCACACAGCAATCACAGCTGCAGTGTTCCAACCATCATCACACACGGTCCCCACTCTCCCTGGAATTTCACCTTTGCTCTCCCAGAGCAGTGACTGTCTCCATCAGTCAGCCTCAATTCCAGATCTGTTTCATCTGCAAGAAAGACGGAGACACACATTAGAGGTGGCAAAGGTTAGAATGCAGAGATAATATAAGTAGATGAGATAAATGATGATAATTTAGCTTGAATGTTGTTAGAACTTATAGGAGAGGGAAAAGAAAAATGAACGAATTTGAGATGAAGAGCTTCGATTCTCACTATAGAAAACCAGAGACAACCTGACAGCATAGTCTTGTTTTAAATTCTAAAGTCAAAATAAAAAAAGAGTGGGAAGGAACTTTTCCTTTTGATGTGATTCCCACCAATATAAGCCACAGAAAAAGGAATGTTGGCAGGCAGGATGCCAGTAAAGTCCCTTGGCCAGGCAGTTTCAAAATAATCTATACTTAAGGATTATGCCTCACATCTTCAAAGGAGATGTTTTACATTCTTTAATTTAATAATTGAAAACACCTTGGAAGGTTGACATAATAATCTTCACATTTATAACCTATTCAGTAAAATCTACAGCATTAAATACTTTTGAGTATTTCTAGCTTCAAATACTTTAAACACATTCCACAATAAGTCTTGCAGGAGAAGACCTGGACGTCCATGCTTAACATGTTACTCGACCTTCCCTGGCCACAGCTACGTGGATCAGAGATGAGCAACTGCTTCAGGAAAAGTCAGTCCTTCCTTCAGATGGTCGTTTACCACTCTTATTTCCCATCTTAAAATTTGAAATAAGAAAAATGAAGGATGATGTGGATAGTTTTGCCGTTGAAGTCATGAGACTAAGTGGAATTAGCATTAAACTAAAGATACTTGCTGCAAGGTAAAATTTTGAGTAGCGGACATTAAGAAATAATTACTTTAAGAATTTAATAGGGAAACAAATGTGAGGGAGAAAAGATTAAAGCAATACAAATTTCATATCGCATTTAGAATACGAAAATTTATGATGATAAGTTTTATGTGTATAATGATGGTGAGAATCATGAGAGGGTGTGATAGTAAGAGCAAGTGAGGTCAAGGGAGAAAGAGAAACAGTAAAGAGAAAGAAAAGGAGGGGAAAGAAAAAGGGAAAGACGGAAGAGAGAGAGAGAATGAATGTAACAGGAAAGCCTTCCCAGTTCTGATTTCCAGTTCCTAATGACTCAGCTCAAAGCCACTTTTCACAGACGATCACACTACTGTCTCTGGCAGTGAATGGCGAGTTAACCATGAGTTTTCATTCAGTCTGGTCTTACCTATACCACATTCAAAGAAATAATTGGATATTTTGGTTTTCTTATATCTCCCTGTCTCAGTTCCTAGTACTGTTATTATTTCCAATTTTTTTTATATGTACATTTTTTTTTAGTTGAAACCTATATGGCCATTCTAATGCCTGTGCTCACATCATATAACTCTTAAATCTAATTATAGCTCATAAAATTATAGTTGGTACACACGCATATATGTATATTCTATTATAGTTAACATTTGCCATATCTATTTTTATACCTATTGATTTAGGAGTCATTTTCAACATGCAACCAGTATTTTTACTGTAACCAGATTCATACAATAGAGTGATAGAAAATTATTCCCGTTAATAATTTTTTTTTCTTTAACAAGTAAAAACATTAATTTCTAAAAGATTGCTCTACAATAAAAATGATAATGGAAAGCATTATTTATAGTTTTTTTTATTGCCGTTCTTTTAATTTTGTGACTCCAATTTTAACTGTTGGTATTGATTCACTGCTTATAAAAACTTGCAACTCCTTTCACTCCCCAGTTTTTGCTGATTACATTACAATTTTACCACTGTCAATGCTTATGACATTTATATTCTGTTCTGTAACAATAATCTCCATAAATATTTTAGCCTGATTTAGATGATGAAACTCTGCATTTTGAGTTTGCTCTATAATAAGATAAGACTTTGGTGACCTGCCTTGGGAGGGAGTGAGTATTTCCTGCATGTGGGAGAGACAAGAACCATTGGGGGCCAAATGACAGGTTGTAGTAGACAGTCCCTAAGATGCTTCCCAATGATTCCTGCTTCCTGGCATTCATACACTTATACAATCTCCCCTTCATGATTCACTTCCAATTAATAGAGTAGTGCAGCAATGATGGAATGTCACTTCTGAAATTAGGTTCTAAAAAGACTGTAGCTTTAGTATTGTGTTCTCTCTCATTATTTTTTTTTCTTTTGGTAAGTTTGTGACTTTCAAAATAAAAATAAAAACTATATCAAAAATTACAATGCCAAATTTAGCAAAAATATTTAAAGTCACTAAATCTTAGATTTACCACAGGTAAATTTGGTTTGACAGTACAAAAATCTATACATATCAAGCGCCACAATAATAGATTTTGGGAAAAAATCCATATAATCATTTCAGTGATGTAGTAAAATAATTTGATAACAATCAAGGCCTACTTGTGATAAGAACATTTTACAAACTAGGAATAGAAATAAACTCCCTCTTTCTAAGTGATATCTAATAAAAACACACAGCAAGAATAATCTTAAAAGGGGGGACATTGAAAGCATTCCCTTTAAATCAAGAGCAGGAATAAGATGTCCACGATCATTGTTTCTATCTAGTATTGTACTAGAGATTCTAGCTAGTGCAATAAAGCAAGAAAAAGAAATTTTAAAAAATTATAGAGAAAAAAGTTGAATTGCCTTTATTTCAGGCATAATTGTTTATGTAAAAATATATATCCAACTCATTTTTAGATATAATAAGAAAGGCTGGCAATGAGGCTGGCTAGAATGTCAATATATAATAATAATAATAATGATACTTTCTAAAATTTTAGAAAAGTTCAGTTAATATAATTTTGAACACATATTTATACTAGCAACAAAATTATTATTGATACCAAAGAATTAATCTAACAAAAATAAGATATGTCTACAAAAGACTGTATAACAATATTGAGAGACAATAAAGAATATTTGAATGGGCCTTACATAGCAACTTCAGTAATAAAAAGCATCGGTATTGTAAAGATTGTAATTCTTCCCTTACTAGCCTATAAATTCAGTGCCTGTGAAAATTCAGACATGTGATTTTAAGAACTTGTCAAGCATATTCCAACATTTATATAGAAAAGTAAAAGAGTAAGCATATTTAAGACATTTCTGAATAAAAATAATTTGATGTACATGCCCTGGTATATATAAAAACATATTAGAATGCTAGATTAATTAGGACAGTGGGGTACTGGTGTGGGTATAGACAAATTGCTGATTAAAACAAAATAAGCTGCCTTCAACCTATGATACATGCTATAGATGGCAACTCAAATTAATATGGAAAAGAAAGTCTCTACAGTAAATGATGCTAGGATAACTGGTTATGTATTTGGAAAAAAGTCATACTGGACCTGTATCTTATATGATGTATAAACATCTAATTAGGAAAATCACAGATATATATGTGAAAAGCAATACTTTATAACATCTAGAAGGGAAAACATAATATTCATTTTGACTTTGGGTAAATAATTTTTTAAAACATGATGCAAAGTACTAATTCTTAAAGAAAATGGTTGATAAATTAAGAACTTCACTTCTTCAACTTTAAACTTCATTTAAAAAGTGAAAAGACAAGTCACAAACTTGGAGACTATATCTGCAAAAAAATTATGACTATGGAATAGTATCTAGATTATATTTTAAAAAGATATATATGTATATAGAAAAATAGGAAAAAGGGCAAGTGACTTGAACAGACACCTCACAGAAGGAAACAAAGGCATGGCCATTACATATACGGAAAGATGCGTAAACTTATTAGTATTTAGGAAACTGAAAATTAGGAAAATGAGATATAGCCTCACACTCTCTAACTGGCAGAAATTTAGAACTCTGCATATTTTAAATGTTAGAGAGGATATGGATTATTGGGAATATATATACATTGCTGGTGGAATTCATCATATCTGGTAAAGTTGAAGACATGCATATCCTAGCATCTGGTAACTCCAATTCTATCTGCAGACCTTAGGTAAACTCCCACAAATATGCACGAGATACACATACAAGAATATTTATACCAGCACGTTTGATAATAGGAATTTAAAATCCAAATGACTATTAGTAGGATAATAGATAAATCCAGTGGGAATATTTGTTTATAGAAAAGAATGT
Organism: Cynocephalus volans; assembly: GCF_027409185.1. Lineage (NCBI taxonomy): Eukaryota > Metazoa > Chordata > Mammalia > Dermoptera > Cynocephalidae > Cynocephalus > Cynocephalus volans. The sequence goes on along the minus strand of NC_084471.1, from coordinate 107,390,874 downwards.
ATTTTACATTGCATGAGTGAAAACTAAATTAACTATAGCTATTGCAACAACAGAGATGAAGCTTAGAAATACAGTACTGAAAGATAAAGCAAGTCCCATCACACTAAGTGCAGTTTAATACTTTATAAAACTTAAAAGACAAGTAAAACTAAACATATTATTTCTGCATCTATATCTGTTATATGAGAAAGCAAAGCAATGAGAAATGCATTATTCAAGACAGATATCATCTCTAGTGAGAGTAGCAAGTAGGTGGAAGACAAAAGGAACACACTATTAGAAAAAAGCAATTGATAAAAATCCAGTTTCCTGGTAGAGTGATGAGTTCACATGTATTCATTACATTATGCTTAAGAAGTTGTATATATGTCATGGACATTTTTGTATAATCAAGTATTATATTAAGCAGAAAGAAATTTAAAGCATCTAGAAAAGCAAATAAATTAACTGAAAATATTTGCAATGTGACAAGAAGCAGTACTATTTTGGAATATCAATATATCATGCTATTCTAATGTTAGAGATGTAAAAATGCGTGAATGAAGTAAACATTCAATTAAAATAAATGAGCATTTGAATACCATGGTTCGATCTCAACAGCATTTAAAATGTTAATTTGGCAACAATACAATACTATTTGGCTGTAACTTTGACACTACTTAAAAATAAAATGATAATTTTTATATCAGATCTATAAAATATAATTTATTTGGAAGATTATTAAATAATTAAAATATAAAACATAATTAAATAACTTCAATAATCTCTCATAGGGTCTATCTGGGTATATCCAGATGGTATAAACTTATACAGCCAATAAAACATTGTATCAAAAAACCAACTTTTTGATTCGTTGATCTTTTGAATTGTTTTTTGGTTTTCAATTTCATTCAGTTCTGCTCTGATCTTAATGATTTCTTTCCGTCTGCTAACTTTAGGATTGGATTGTTCTTGTTTTTCTAGTTCTTTAAGGTGAAGTGTTAGGTTGTTCACTTGCCATCTTTCCATTCTTCTGAAGTGAGCATTTAATGCAATAAATTTTCCCCTCAATACTGCTTTTGCAGTATCCCACAGGTTTTGGTATGATGTATCATTGTTTTCATTAGTTTCAATAAACTTTTTGATTTCCTGCTTGATTTCTTCTTGGACCCATATGTCATTAAGTAGAATGCTGTTTAATTTCCATGTGTTTGTATAGTTTCCAGAGTTTCGTTTGTTATTAATTTCTAGTTTTAATCCATTGTGGTCTGAGAAGATACATGGGATAATTCCAATTTTTTTGAATTTATTGAGACTTGATTTGTGACCTAATATGTGATCTATCCTGGAGAATGATCCATGTGCTGATGAGAAGAATGAATATTCTGAGGTTGTTGGGTGGAATGTTCTGTGGATATCTGCCAATTCCAATTGGTCTAGAGTCTTGTTTAGATCTTGTGTTTCTCTACTGATTCTTTGCCTAGATGATCTGTCTAATATTGACAGTGGAGTGTTCAGGTCCCCTGCTATTATGGTATTAGTGTCTATTTCCTTCTTTAGGTCTAATAGAGTTTGTTTTATAAATCTGGCTGCTCCAACATTGGCTGCGTACATATTTATGATTGTTATGTCTTTTTGATGGATCAGTCCTTTTATCATTAAGTAGTGTCCCTCATTGTCTCTTTTTATGGTTTTTAGTTTAAAGTCTATTTTGTCAGATATAAGAATAGCCACTCCAGCTCGTTTTTCTTTTCTGTTTGCATGGTAAATCTTTTTCCATCCTTTCACTCTTAGTCTATGTGAATCTTTATGGGTGAGGTGGGTCTCATTCAAAAGATCAACGAATCAAAAAGTTGGTTTTTTGAAAAGATAAATAAAATTGACAAACCATTAGCATGGCTAACAAAAAAAAGAAGAGAGAAGACTCAAATAACAAAAATTAGAAATGAAAAAGGCGATATTACAACTGATTCATCTGAAATACAAGGAATCATTCGAGACTACTATAAACAACTATACGCCAACAAATTTGAAAATCTGGAGGAAATGGATAAATTTCTGGACACACACAAGCTCCCAAAACTGAACCGTGAAGACGTAGAAAATTTGAACAGACCAATAACAATAAAGGAGATTGAAGCTGTTATCAGAAGGCTCCCAACAAAGAAAAGCCCAGGACCAGATGGATTCACAGCAGAATTTTACCAAACATTCAAACAGGAATTGACACCGATTCTTTACAAACTATTCCAAAAGATTGAAACGGACGCAAATCTCCCAAACTCATTCTATGAAGCAAACATCATCCTGATACCAAAACCAGGTAAAGATATAACCAAAAAAGAAAACTACAGGCCGATATCCTTGATGAATATAGATGCAAAAATCCTCACTAAAATACTAGCGAACAGAATACAGCAACACATACGTAAAATTATTCATCACGATCAAGTGGGATTCATCCCAGGGATGCAAGGTTGGTTCAACATACGCAAATCAATAAATGTGATACACCATATTAATAAACTCAAACACAAGGACCATATGATCATCTCTATAGATGCTGAAAAAGCATTTGATAAAGTTCAGCACTCATTCATGACAAAGACCCTCTATAAGTTAGGTATAGAGGGAAAGTATCTCAACATAATTAAAGCCATATATGACAAACCCACTGCCAATATCATCCTGAATGGGGAAAAGCTGAAAGCTTTTCCTTTAAGAACAGGCACTAGACAAGGATGCCCACTCTCACCACTCCTATTCAACATAGTGTTGGAAGTACTAGCCAGAGCAATCAGAGAAGAGAAGGAAATAAAGGGCATCCAGATTGGAAAAGATGAAGTCAAACTGTCCCTGTTTGCAGATGACATGATCCTATATATCGAACAGCCTAAAACCTCTACAAAAAAACTCTTGGAATTGATAAATGATTTCAGCAGAGTAGCAGGATACAAAATCAACACACAAAAATCAGTAGCATTTCTTTTCTCCAATAGTGAACATGCAGAAGGAGAAATCAAGAAAGCCTGCCCATTTACAATAGCCACCAAAAAAATAAAATACTTAGGAATTGAGTTAACCAAGGAGGTGAAAAATCTCTATAATGAGAACTACAAACCACTGCTGAGAGAAATTAGAGAGGATACAAGAAGATGGAAAGATATTCCATGCTCTTGGATTGGAAGAATCAACATAGTGAAAATGTCCATACTACCCAAAGTGATATACAAATTCAATGCAATCCCCATCAAAATTCCAAAGACATTTTTCTCAGAAATGGAAAAAACTATTCAGACATTTATATGGAACAATAAAAGACCACGAATAGCCAAAGCAATGCTCAGCAAAAAAAATAAAGCTGGAGGCATAACACTACCTGACTTTAAGCTATACTACAAAGCTATAATAACCAAAACAGTATGGTACTGGCATAAAAACAGACATATTGATCAATGGAATAGAATAGAGAATCCAGAAATCAACCCACACACTTACTGCCATCTGATCTTTGACAAAGGCACCAAGCCTATTCACTGGGGAAGGGACTGCCTCTTCAGCAAGTGGTGCTGGGATAACTGGATATCCATATGCAGGAGAATGAAACTAGATCCATACCTCTCACCGTATACTAAAATCAACTCAAAATGGATTAAGGATTTAAATATACACCCTGAAACAATAAAACTTCTTAAAGAAAACATAGGGGAAACACTTCAGGAAATAGGACTGGGCACAGACTTCATGAATATGACCCCAAAAGCACGGGCAACCAAAGGAAAAATAAACAAATGGGATTATATCAAACTAAAAAGCTTCTGCACAGCAAAAGAAACAATTAAAAGAGTTAAAAGACAACCAACAGAGTGGGAGAAAATATTTGCAAAATATACATCTGACAAAGGATTAATATCCAGAATATATAAGGAACTCAAACAACTTTACAAGAAGAAAACAAGCAACCCAATTAAAAAATGGGCAAAAGAGCTAAGTAGGCATTTCTCTAAGGAAGATATCCAAATGGCCAACAGACATATGAAAAAATGCTCAACATCACTCAGCATCCGGGAAATGCAAATCAAAACCACATTGAGATACCATCTAACCCCAGTTAGGATGGCTAAAATCCAAAAGACTATGAACGATAAATGCTGGCGAGGCTGCGGAGAAAAAGGAACTCTCATACATTGTTGGTGGGATTGCAAAATGGTGCAGCCTCTATGGAAAATGGTATGGAGGTTCCTTAAACAATTGCACATAGATCTACCATACGACCCAGTCATCCCACTGTTGGGAATATACCCAGAGGAATGGAAATCATCAAGTCGAAGGTATACCTGTTCCCCAATGTTCATCGCAGCACTCTTTACAATAGCCAAGAGTTGGAACCAGCCCAAATGCCCATCATCAGATGAGTGGATACGGAAAATGTGGTACATCTACACAATGGAATACTACTCAGCTATAAAAACGAATGAAATACTGCCATTTGCAACAACATGGATGGACCTCGAGAGAATTATATTAAGTGAAACAAGTCAGGCACAGAAAGAGAAATACCACATGTTCTCACTTATTGGAGGGAGCTAAAAATTAATATATAAATTCACACACACATACACAGATACACACACAAACCGGGGGGGGGGGGGGGGAAGAAGATATAACAACCACAATTATTTGAAGTTGATACAACAAACAAACAGAAAGGACATGGTTGGGGGGGAGGGAGAAGGGAGGGAGGTTTTGGTGATGGGGAGCATTAATCAGCTACAATGTATATCGACAAAATAAAATTTAAAAAAAAAAAAAAAATAAATAAATAAATAAAAAAAAAAAAAAAAAAAAAAAGATAATTAGCATCTGGAGTCATAAAGACAAAAAAAAAAAAAAAAAAACTCAATAATGAGAAGACAAACAATCCTGCAAAAATAGGCAAAATATTTGAACAGATACTTCACAAAAGTAGATATAGGGATGGCTAATAAAGCACATGAAGACAACCTCAACATCATTAGCAATCAAGGACACAGTTAAAACCCCTATGAGATATGGTTACTGTTGGGAAAATAGGAAAATGTCAGGGCCCCTCAGATGTTCAGAACCTTGCTGAGCTTTTGCTGTAAATATCCTCAGGTGTTCCTTGTTACTACTTAATGTAAGTTGTGTATGGGCACCCAGGTGTCCAGGGTGGTGGACTTAAATATAAAAGACTAACAGCTCTGACCCACAGTGCTTCTCAGAACTCTCAGAGAAGCCACTAGGACACTTGCTCCTAGATCTAAATAAAACCCATTCATTTTTCTATAAAAAAAAAAAAAAAAAAAAAAAAAAAACATTGTATCATAGGTGAATATGTCAGGAAGTAAAAATATTAAAGAACCATATGAGTAATAACCAGGATATTCAGTATGATACTAATTATTTTAAAAAATTATATAACCATATAAACATATACCACAAATTGGTATTTTTAAATTAGTAGGAGTGTTTTACTCTGGGTGCTAATAGTACATGTTTTTAAAATGTTGTTTAATGCTCTTTGATTTCTCTATCTTGCAGATTTTTATTAACATGTTTTTATAATTACAAAGTAAAATATCCATATTATTTCAATGAGACATTTCACATTTGGAAGTTATTTTTATCTGAAAGAAGAAAGCCTCAAAGAAAAAATTTAATATGGAATGTATAAAAATATTTCTGACACCTTTATTTACAGTATATATTTATGGGACTTCCAAAATTATTTTTACATGTTCTATTTACCTCAAAATAGTTATTATGCATAGTGAGTAGAGAAAAGGTGGGATGTATAATTATAAGCCCCCAAATAGCCATCCCTGAGAACTTGCTAAAACAGCTGGTGAGAAAACAGGAATTTAGGAGGTTGTAAATCACCACAGGAGACAAAATATTCTGATGACAGCAGAATCTTCCAAAATCTGGACAACAAAACATAGCAAGCTAGAATTTTATATCTTTCTGAGAAATGTTAGATGACCTCAGTGATTTAAACCAATAATAGGGTAAGAGCAGTTAGAAGAATTATTCTACCACCTGTCAAGAATATTGTGTAAAACCTCTTTATCCCCCAAACATGTCACACGATTAGATCATGCTTATGGTGGAAGCCACCAAATGGTTTGTATCGGGGCAGAACTGTAGCATGTGATGTTGAAAGTTTGCATTCTGTGTCCAAATACATTTTGAGGCTGTTTGGGTTGGTGAGATTAGCATTTTGGGCCCAGTTAGTTTTACTTCTCAACTCTTTGGTCCACCTTCACCCCGCTTTTATTACTGTATTTTTCCTCCTGACTTTATCACCTCACTTTGTTCATTCATTTCCTCGTTTGTTGACTGTAAGGTTTGTACTGGATGTGGTTCTTTGCTGTGGGAATAGAGGATGACTAAGTGCTCTCTCTGCATTCCACCGAGTGGCTTGTGGCTGGCGTGTACAAGCAAATCAGCATTTGTAGTTCGCTGTAATAACTGCTGATCGAGCTCATGGTCATTTACCACAGCCGTCCACTTCTCGAGAGTCAGTCTCACTGTTCTGTCTACAGAATCTTGTCACCTTCCTCACCTCCCCCTCCCTTTCTAGTTCATTCCGAGTTCTGCTGCTGGTAAAGCTTATGCTGCATGTGTGGGAAGAGAATGAGTTGAGACAGGAAAAACAACATACACGAAAGGAGTTGAGAATTTATTCTGAGAGTAATTTGGAGACTAAAGAATTTAATCAGTATATGAGAAGTAAAATTTGCATTTTAGAAAGATTATTTTTAAAGCTAGATGGGAAGATAAATTTATAGGGATTTTCAGGGATAAATTTTTTTTACAGGGATTTTACAAGGATTTATAGGGTTAAATGTACAAGGAATGCTTTAAAATAACCATTATCACCATGTTTACTTGAGAGGTATAGAAAATCTGTCATTGTTAGATAAGTATTTTAAATAGTATTTTTATTAGTATCTTATAGGAACAATGAAGTAAGAGTTAAACTAAATGTGCTTAATTCCAGATAATGAAAGTGGAAACCCTAGGGTAGGGGAGGAGCAGGACCACTGAGGGGAAGGCCCAACGTGCTTGGCTGTGCAGGAGGGGACACAGGAAGCACCGAGTGAGTGGTCTGAGACCTGGCCGCTGCTGGGGCTGCTTTGGAGGACATCTCATTGTTTTCTGATGATACTTTGAGACTAAAACTGATCCCAGGCATTTCTGTAAGGACAATTAACCCCAAATTAGGTTCTGGCAACAGTCAGTAATAATCACAAAGGAGACATTACTGTAATAACTATTATGAATAACGCCTATTATTCTTAGAAAAAGTACTCACCCCATGAGAAAACCCTCCATATAGAACCAAAAATAAAGAAATAAGTGTGGAATGGGCAATTGGTGTCCCAATTTCCTTCTTTTCCATCACTGTCCAAAACACTTATTAGCTTTTCATTTCTGGTGATAGCAATATTTAGTTCCATCAAACCTCGTGCATAAGATCGTCCTTGAGCACCATTTCACCTGCCCAGATTCCTCCAGGAAACTCTGAGTAGCATCTTAAGAGTGTTTAGAGCATCAGATAAGCTGTAAGGAGACTAGTTAGTAAGTAAGCTCTGACACCAACACCAATCATTATGGGACTATCTCTTCCTGATTCTGAAGAGATGATTCCTGGGTCCTCATAAGTCCCCAGAAGTGTACTCATGAAGTGAAAACAGATCTGTTCTTTGGAAATGAGAAGACTGCAAACTTGAGTTAGTGGACTCCAAAGGAGAAGTCATTCTGAAAGCTGAGGTGGTGTTTTCTTTGCTACTTCCTTATCACATAAGGATATGAAAACAAAGGAATTTAAAGAATCTGCCTGGAAAATCCCGCAAAATAAAGGGAATTATAAAATGCCACTCTGAACTTTCAAAAAGGTTTATATTTTGCATTTTTATTTTGTTCATAAATATGATCTTCTACTGAAGATAATTTTATAAATCTTTATCTAAAAGAGAAAATATGTCACCAGTCTTGTTTACTTAGCATACACATTACAAACAGCTTACATATTAAAGGGATCAGAAGGGAAACACAGTGCTCAAAGCTGGATTTGCTATAAAAATTTTGCTGATGTCAATATGGGCACAGGTAAATACATGTTTGAACATAATTCATATATATAAATGAGGAACAAAATGAAGCCCTTTGAAAATTAGTTTCTAATGTTAATAATGTGAAAGAAAATTGAGTCTAGTCATCAAATAAATATGAAAAACATTGGTTTAAATGATTGAAAATATTTGGTAGAAACCTGCAAGTGGCTTCTCTGCTCAGTGATTGTTCTATATTCTGATGAGCCTATATGTCTTACCCTTCTTTTTTGGGTAAACTGCTTTTCTTTTCTTTCCACATTTGGTATGTTAAGAATGGGGGATTATATCTTTTCACAAGCACATGTCTTCCTGTTTATGCTGACAAGCTCAAGAAAAAGCTAATGACCCCAAACAAGCCCATTATAGTGGTTTGCCAGGATTTTTCATACCACACTTTCATATGGAGTAGGCCGATTAATAAAAATAAAGGTAACATACAGAAATTAAAATGAGATGTAAGAAAATAAAGACTTTAGATAAATAAATTAGCCCTTATAATTAGTGGAAACATTTTGTGTTGACAGAATTCACAGCAAACTGTTGCTGGTAAATGCTTGAAATTTGATCTCACAGAAGTGAGCTAAAAATATAAAACAATGAATACCTGGTTATGACTATTTGACAGAACTCAAGCTTCCACAAAAAATTTGCTTCTGTTTTGAGTTTCTCTCATTTCCAATCTCCAAAGATCTCTCTCCCACTCAGATACCTGGTAGCAGATCCTATCTAAACGTTTGATTCCCTTTCTTACATTTACAAGGATTAAGCACAATGGATGTGATAACCTTCTTCTTTAGGCAGTAGTGGGAGATTCTGCCTCAAGGTTTCTCATAATGCTGTGATCATGTTGTAAACTGGGGCTGTGGTTTTGAGATAGGGTGACCCTCACTTTCATAACATATGCAATTCGCTTCTGTGAAACTGCTCGCTGTGTGACAAGATAGATTAATTAAGTTTAAATAGTGTTTGAATTGCTTAAAAATGTTATTGTTTAAAAATCCCCCTTGGCTCTTTAGTGCCCCCTCAATAGAAGTCAAAAGCTAAATATTAGCCTGCCTTTGCTGTTTCCTGCCTATGCTGTCCCTGACTGATAAAACCAAGAGCTGTATCCGGATATATCTAGACAACCTAAGGAGGAAACAGCCTTGTCAAGTTTTTGCCATCCCTAAGTGATTAACTGGCTTCTTTCAGCTTCTGCTGTCAGCTTGCACTAGGCCTCCCCACCCCGGCTCCTCATGCCAGGAGGGTATGTATGTATGTTTGTTAGATAAGTATTTTAAATAGTATTTTTATTAGTATCTTATAGGAACAATGAAGTAAGAGTTAAACTAAATGTGCTTAATGTGCATAAATATATGATAACTATAAGTGTGTGACTATTTGATAATTTTAACTGTGTGACTAATGTAAAATTGTACCTTTTAAAAATCCCTCTAAACTTCAATTCAGGGCTGCTTCCTTCCAAGACTTTCTTGGAGGAACAGTCACCAGCCAGCCAATAAAAACCCCCTTTTAAATTCTCAATTGGGTATTCTGGTTCCTTTTCCATGCAACAGCCTCACAACAGTTTTATGTGAAAGCTTCTGGTAAGGTCTGCTTCCTACCAGAGGAAGGATCTTCTTCCACATCTACTGTTATTCCATAGATTAAATTGTGTCCCCCAAAATTAATAGGTTGAATTTCTAACCCCCAATGTGACTGTATGTGGAGGGCCTTTAGGGAGGTGATCAAGGTTAAATGAGGTTATAGGGGCAGAGACCTAATTCAATAGAATTGGTGTCCTTATGAGAAGAAGAGACACCAAATCTCTCTCTCTTTCCACACATGCACAGATGAAAGGCCATGTGAAAACACAGAAAACAGGCAGTTGTCTGCAAGCGAAGAAGAGAACCCTTGATAAAAACCAAATTTCCCAGCATCTTGATCATGGACTTCTAGCCTCCAGAACTGTGAAAAAATAAATGTCTGTTGTTTAAGTCACCCAGCCTATGGTATTTTGTTATGTAAATTCAAGCAGACAAATGCAGATTTTGGTTTTGAGAAGCAGGGTGCTGCTGTAACAAAAAACCTAAAACTGTGGAAGTGACTTTAGAATGGTAATGGGTAGAGGCTAAAGAGTTTCAAGGTGCATGCTTGAAAAAGCCATGCTTGAAAAGACTGGTAATAGATAGAAATGAAGACATTAATAGTGACTCTGGTGAGGCCTCAGATGGAAATGAGAAACATGCTATTGGAAACTTCAGGAAAGGTGATTTTTGTTGCAAACTGTCAAAGAAATGGTCTGAACTGTGTTCTAGTGTTTTGTCAGGACAGCTGCCTTGCAACTGACAACTTTGGATATTTTTAAGCAGAGTCTAGAATGTACAGTCTGGTTTTCTCCCTTGTAATAAAGTGCTAGATGAGAAAGATAAGTGGAAGGAATCAGTAAGCAAAAAGAAAACAGAATTTGAAGATTTGGCAGCCTATTTGTATTGAAAAAAGTGATAAAGCATGTTCTGGAGAGAATACCAAGAGCGTGGCTGGACAATCACTCTGTAAGGGGATAACGGATAATGTTATTTAGTCCCTTCAGCAGGAACCAGGAATAGGGTGGGGATTATACCAGCAGCAACCCTGCTAGTTTGGATTAAAGAAGCGGAAACACAGCCAGTTTGGATCAAAGGAAACAGAGATGGGACAAAATAAAGGTTTTCTGACTTCTGGGATTCTGTAGGACAGAACAATAATAGAGATATTCAGCTGGTAACATGCTTTAAACTTGAACAAAAGGGAAGAATGGTCCTGAAGGTGATTCAGAGGTCATCAGGGCAGTCACTTTCACTATAGGACTAAGGGGAAAGGCTGTTTTGTCATTAGTTTCAGAGAATGGGGCTGTCTCCTCAGTTTCAGCAGGCCAGGCTGCCCCGACCCAGAGCCTAAGTGGTGGGACTGCCACAAAGAGCTCGAGTGGCCAGGCTATCACCTAGGGCAGTGGACCTGGATGGTAGAAGATCCAGCCAAAGATGGTTATTCTTGAACCTTAAGATCTAATGGAACTTGCTTTGCCAGGTTTTGAACTTACTTGCGACCTGGCACCACCTCCTTGTTCCCATTTTTCCCTTTTGGAATGAGAATGTGTATTCTATGCCTGCTCCACCACTGTTTTTCTGAAGCACATAACTTGTCTGGTTTCACAGGTTCACAGCTGGAGACAAATTTTGCCTCAGTATGAATCACACCTTTCTTCTTCATCCATATCTGATTTTGACTTTAGACTTTATAATTAATGCTGGAATGGGTTAAGACTTTTTGGGGTGTTGAAACAAGGTGAATATATTTTGTATGGGAGAATAACATGAATTTGGCAAATGAGGAAGTGGGTGGAATGTTATATACTGAATTGTGTCCCTTCAAAATTCATAGGTTGAAGCCACAATATGACTGTATTTTGCGATTGGGCCTTTGGGGAGGTAATTGAGATTAAATAAAGTTTTATGGGTGGAGTTCTAATTCAAGAATTGGTGTCCTTATAAGAAGAAAAGAGACACCAGAGAGCCCTCTCTTTCTCCAGACATGCACAGAGAAAAGGCCATATGAGAACACAGAGGGAAGGTGGCTGTCTTCAAGCCAGGAAGAAAGCTCTCACAAGAAACCAAACTTGTTGGCACCTTGATCATTGACTTCTAGCTTCTAGAATTGTGACAAAATAAATTTCTGTTGTTTAAGCCACCCATTCTGTGGTATTTTGTTACGACAGCCAGAGCAGACTAATACAGTCACTAATGTGGCCGTTGGCAGGATTCAGTTCCTTGCGGGATGCTGTACTGAGGGACTCAGCTTCTCACACTGAATTGGACAGAGGCCACCCTCAGTTCCTTGCCAGCAGGACCCCTCCATAGGACAGATGAAGTGTAAACTCTTACAGAGAGGGAAAGAGAGAGAGAGAGAACTAGAAATATGGAGTCACAGTTCTTTCTAACCCAATCTTGAAAGATATATATCAGCACATTTGCCATATTCTATTCATCAGAAGCAAGTCACTAGATCCACCCCCCACACAAGGAGAGGGGATTACACAGGGCATGAATACTTTAAGGGAGGCACAGGTGGGAACCATTATGGAAAGAACCTACAAAAGTGAACAAAAATATAATGAAGAAACCAAAAACCATGGAACAATATGTAACAGATTTATAATTAAAATATCAGTAAGAAAATGGTGACAGAATGGGACAGAAGAAATACCTGAAGACATACTGGTCAAGAATTAATGAGAAACTCCAAACCACAGATCCGTCTTACTTAAAGAACACCAAGTAAGAAAAGTGTGACGTCACAATGATGGCAAAGTAGATGATCCTGGCACCGCTCCCCTTCATGAGAACACAAATAGTAATGAATCGAGCATGAAATTGCCACCATGTATTCACCAGAATGCACCGGAAGAGGCCGAGAGGCCCTTTGAGCCCATGAAAGTGAGAAAAGCAACTACCTGTGAAAGGTAAGATCACATTAGACTCCTCCGTTCCCTCCCCTAAATGGCAGAGCACCGCTCCTAAAGAAGCTCCTTAGAGCCCAAAGAAGTGAGAAAAGCTGCAATTGGTGAAAGAAAAGATCACTTCAGACCACTCTCCATTCCCAGATCTAAAATGGGCATAAGGAAGTATCTGCCTTATCAGTTATCATGAGAATTAAGTTGTCAATTCACATAATACATTTAAGCAGTCCCTAGCACATGGTAAGTACCACATAAGTGTTAGCTATTATCACATGGAGGGGAGATTTCACCATCCAGGGGACATGTTGAGCAATCAAAGTGGGGAGGGAACATTACTGCTAACATTCTCTCAAACAGTGGTGAAAATTATGAAAGCACCACAACGATTTTCTTTTACCACCTAGTAGTGTATCAGCAGAGAAATATTTTAGCTAATGATGTCTGATACGCACATTTGGTAAAATAAATCTAAAATATAGGCAAAGGTTCTATTTTACATTAAATATGAGGGGTCTTCAAAAAGTTTATGTAAAGGTTTGTATTATCTTTTAATTCTATTTTTTCACAAACTTTTTGAAATATCCTCATATTACTTTAAAATATGTACATGAGGATTTATGTTAATTACTATATAGTCAGGGTTTCTAGGTGTACACACTATGATAGGATACGTATATGAATGTATGTTCATATTTACACATACATACATATTGCCTGGCATGTAATTGGGTGCATAGTACATGGAATATAATTGAGTGTTTAATATACAATACCTGACAAATAGATGTTTAATAAATTTTGTTGAATAAAAGAGTAAATGATTAGACATTTTAATTTATGCCATATATGTTTGAAATAGACAAGAGGTGCAAAAGCAATGAGAAGTGAGCCAAATGGTATGGTTCTGCAAGATATTTGCTTTGATAGCCTAAATGCCAGAAAAGGGTATATGTTATACCTGGATTAAAAAGCAATTTCCACCTTTGGTTCAAACATCCCAGTCCCACTAATGCTCTTACGGTCACAGGACCCTGTCAAAAACCACAGCAGCCTCACCCACAGTGGCCACTTTAGCTGAACAGCTATAGAAGGCCCTGGCATCCCTCTTGGGGGTGAAGGGTCCCACCCAAACTGATAACACCTCACCCAGAGTACCCCACCTTCAACAGTGGTGCTGCAAACCATCTCATTGTCTCTCCTGAGAATACAGTCCCCCCTCCCACAAATCCAGCGACCCCATTCAGTCTACACAGTCTAGGTGAGGGGCTGTTGAACATCTCATTATCCCCCTCAAAGCCTAAGGTCCTAATCCCACCCCCCAGGACCCCCACCCAGGGTTGTCCATTTAAGCTGAAGAACTTCAGCTCATTCCAGAGCACCTATCAGGGTCATTGGTCATTAGCTGGGGTACCAGTAAGTCCACCCACAGTCACTCACCGTTTTAGTCCATTTTTGTGTTGCTATAACAGAAATCCCTGAGACTAGGTAATTTATAAAGAACAGAGGTTTATTTGGCTTACAGTTCTGGGACAGCTGCATCTGGCACGGGCCTCACGCTGCAAAGTGGCAGGCAGCCAGCAAGTACAAGCAGATCACATGGCAAGAGGAAGCAAGAGAGAAAGAGAGAGGAGGTGCCAGGGTCCTATAAATAACCAGGTGTCACTGAAACTAATAGAGTGAGATCTCACTCAAGACCCCCACCTCCCAGAGACAGCATTAATCCATTCATGAGGGATCTGCCCCCATGACTAAAACAGCTTCCAGCACTACCACATTGGGGATCAGATTTCCACTTGAGTTTTGGTGGGGACAACACATCCAAACTCTATCACTCACCTCAGGCAAGGAGCAATAGGGCGTCCAGAAATTTCTCCTCCAGAATCCAAGATCTTGCTCAAGACCTTGGCAACCCAACCTAGTGCCACTAACTTTAGTAAGGAACTACTGAGTGTGCCAGTGCCTAGGCCATCGAGGTACTCCCAGACAGCTCTGATGTTGAATACAGTTGAAATCACCACAGAGAGACTGCACTACTGTGTGTATCCAGAACCAAAACTAAAACACCCTAACCAACAATCAATATAAAACCCATTGACAGGAAGGAACTTCTCTCCTTGAAAGCCACTCCTGAGTATTAGAAGAAGCAACTGCTCAACCAGATGACCAGAAGTCAATGTAGTGATACTGAAATACAAAACAAAGACACCAAGCAATATGACACTCCTAAAGGAATACAATATTTCTCCAGCACTGTTATAATGAAAAATGGAACTTTAACCTGCACAAATTGTTCCCGTAAGCACTTACTAAAAATGAGGAAAACATATCTAAAGGCATTTTAAGTGAAGCAGCTTTTTAGAGGTCAAAGCAGAACTAGACACACATTCCAGGGGCCAGCCGGTCTCAAGGACTAACCAGGCCTCTTATCTTCAGGACACCTGGCAGAGCCCAAGTGAGTAAAAAAAAATCAAACAGTCCCTTATCGGGGTGCTAGCCTGTTAAGCCTGACCATGAATAAAATCTTTGTCCAAAAAAAGTGCATAAAAACTCCAATGTAAAGGGGCGGGGGCGCTTTTCTGAAAGGCAAAGGGCCCCAGCTAGCTGGAAAATAAAATACCTCTTGCCTGATTGCAGCGTCTCTTGTCTCGTGGTCTTTGTGAAGTGAGCCACTCCGGTGTGTGGGATTTGTGCTTGGTGCACGGGTCTTACAGTACCCGACCCCAAACAAAAGGAAACCTATGAAATGGCTGAAAAAGGAATTTCAAGCAATGATCTTAAGGGAACTCAATGAGATACGAAAAAACTCAGATAGATGACACAATGAAATGGCAAAAAAATAATCCAGGATATGAAGAGGGAACTTTATAAACAGATAAATACCTTAAAAAATAATGTAGCAGAACTCATGAAACTGAAAGATTCATTCAATGAAATAAAAAATACAACTGAGAGCTTAAGCAATGGGCTAGAGCAAGAAGAAGAAAGCATTTCTGACCTCAAAGACAGGGATTTTGAAATAACTCACATGGACAAAAAAATTAAAAGACAATATAAATAAAAAAGAATTTTAAAAAATGAAGAAAACCTTCAAGAGTGATCAGACAACCCTAATCATACAAACATGTGAACTGTGGGTGCTCTGGAAGGAAAAGAGAAAGGAAAAAGCATTGAAAACCTATTCAATGAAATAACCATGGAACATCTCTCAGGTACTGGGAGAGAGATGGGCTTCCAGATCAAGGTGGCTCAAAGATCAGATTCAATACAAAAAGATCCTCTCTGAGACACATTATAGTCAAACTGTCAAGTCAAAAACAAAGTGAAAATCCTAAAACCAGCAAGAAAACGGCATCAAGTTCCTAAAAGGGAGCCCCCATCAGACTAGCAGCAGGCTTCTCAGCAAACACCCTACAGTCCAGAAGAAGACGGGATGATACATTGAAAGTACTGAAAGAAAAAGCCTGTCAGCCAAGAATACTATACCCAGAAAGCTTATCCTTCCGAAACGAAGGGGAAGTAGTGTATTTCCCAGACAAAAACTGTGGGAGTTCACCACCACACAATGAACCCTACGAGAAATCCTCAAGGGAGTCCTACATCTAGAACCCAAAAACAATAATCACTACCATGAGTACACGAGATAAAACAAAACCCACTGGTAGAGCAGATTTGCAACTGAGAAAGAGAAAGAAACAATATCTTACCAGTTCAAAAAAAACAACAAATGGCAAAGACATACAATAAAAGGGAAAAAAAGGAACAAAGGAGATTTAAAACAACCATACAAAAATCAATAAAACACCAGGAGTAAGACAATACCTTTTAATAACAACTCTAAATGTACATGAATTAAACTCCCTACTCAAAAGACACAGACTGACTAATTAGATTAGAAACTAGACCCGAGTATATGCTGTCTTCAAGAGACTCATCTCACCTGTAAGACACACACACAGACTAATAGTGAAGGGATGGAAAAAGATGCACCACACAAATGGAAAGCAAAAATGAGCAGGAGTTTCTGTTCCTCTATCAGATGAAATGGACTTTAGGAGGTCCAGATGCAGGCAAACAGCAGAGCACACCTGGGGTCCTGAGGCAGGAGCCCAGGGACAGCCTGCTCTGCCTGAATGCAGGCAAGAAATGGAGCATGCCCGGGGTCATAGGCAGAAGGGGAGGGCAGAATCCCCTGTCAGGAAACAGGCCAGGAGCATTCCCCAAACACCAGTTCCTTGCAGGTTGCCCACCACAGCCACGGCTGCTGCAAAAGAAGCCACAGCTACCATTCAGGCAGCCCGCCAGACACCCAACTGCAGTGACACGAGGAGAGTCACCAGTAGAGACTGGAAAAAGAAGAGGATGTCTCTCTCCTCCAAGCCCACTCCAGTGTAGTAGAAAAAGAAACTGTTCTACCATGCCCCTGCTTTATTTCTGATTTTACTAATTTCTTTCTGTTTTTTTCCCCTGGTTAGTCAATATAAAGGTTTGCAAATTTTGTTGATCTTTTAAAAGGAATATATATATATATATATATATGTAAAAGACTATTAAACAGTCTACGAAGCACCACTGATGTAAATATTTTAATCAAACATTAACTTTACATAATTCTTTTAAGGTATAATCATCTTTCTATATATTGTGTAACTTGTTAAACATGTAACTATCATTCATTTTCTCTGACAGACTTTGCTATGGGAGATTGAAATCAAGCTCAAAACTCATTTCTCAATGAATTTATAAAGTAAAAAAATAAACATGATACATAAGAATGGAAGGCCACTTGAGGAAGAGAATACTATGCATTAGGGTGAGGGGGAAGGTAAATAAATCCATAGTATGTCCATAAAATGGAATATTATACAGTTGTTAGAATTCATAGGCTAGATATGTTTTCTCTTATGAAAGTTTCCCAAGAACTATTATTAAATGGGGGGAGGGGGTGGTGAGAGTGGGACAAAAAAAGTAAAAGACAGTTCCATATGGTTATACATATGCTCAGGAAATCTTCTGGAAGTTTATACACAGAAAACTGTTAAAAATGCTTATCTCTTGGGAGTGAAACTGGCATGGCTGGGAAGTTGTAAGCTTGTATCATTATCTGTAATCTTCTATACTGTTTGAACTTTTTCATGTACCTGATTTTCTTTTATAATATTATTATTATTTAAATTTAAATAATTTAATTTACCCAGAAAGGTAAATTACTCATTAAAGTAATAAAGAAAAAAAAAAATCAGGAAGTGTGAGTCTTCCAACTTTGTTCTTTTTCAAGGTTGCTGTGGTCATTTTGGGTCCCTTGCATTTCCAGATTAATTGTAGGATCCACTTATAGGGTTATGCCAAAATGTAGGTGAGATTTCCGTAGAGATTGCATTGAATCTGTAGATCAGTTTGGCAAGTATTTCCATTCTTCAAGTATTAAGTCTTCTAACCTATGTACACAGCATGTCTTTCCATTTCCTTAGGTCTTCTTTAAATTCTTTCAGTGACATTTCATAGTTGTTAGTAATACAAGTTGTGTTAGTCCTATTGCTTATAATAAAGTACATGGAACTGGGTAATTTGTTAAAAAACAAAGTTTACTGCTTACAGTTTCAGAGGCTGGGAAGCCCATAGTCCAGGGAACATGTCTTGTGAGGTGACTCTACAGCAATGCAGGATGTCACATGGTGAGAATGGCAGGACAGAGAGAGAGAGCCTAACCTCCTCATTCACTCTCCTTTTAAAGCCACCAGAACCACTCCCACTATTCCAAGAATGGATCAATCCATTCATGAGTATACAGTCCTTACAATCTAATCATCTGTTCAAGGACCCACCTTTCAATTACCATAATGGGATTTCTCACCCTCAACAGTTGCAATGGGGAATAAGGTTCAATGAGTTTGCAGGGGCATTCAATCTACAGCACAAGTCTAGCACTTTTTTGGTTAAATTGATTCCTATTTTGTTCTTTTTGATGCTACTATAAATGAAATTATTTTAATTCCATTTTCTGATTGTTCATTGCTACTTTATGGAAATACAACTGATTTATATTGAACTCGCATATGTGGCTGTGTTAAATTTACTACCTCTAACAATTTTTGTGTGTGTATTGCTTAGGATTTTCTGTATATAAGATCATGTCATCTGTGAACACAGATAGTTTTACCTCTTCATTTCCAATATGGATGCACTTTATTTCCTTTTCTTGCTTAATTGCCCTGGCTAGGTCCTCTAGTACAATATTGAATAAAAGTGGCAAGAGTGGACACCCTTGCTTTGTTCCTGATATTAGAAGGAAAGCTTCTTTCATTCTTTCAGCATTAAGTATGATGTTAACTGTGGGTTTTTCATAGATGTCCTTTATCAGGTTGAGAAAGTCCCCTTTTAATATAGTTTGTTGCATTATTTTTTTCTTTCCTGAAAAGGTGTTGGGTTTCATCAAATTCCCTTTCCACATTTACTGAGATGATAATGTATTTTTTTTTGTCCTTTATTCTATTAATATGGTATTTTATATTGACTTTTGCATGTTGAGCCAACTTTGCCTTTATGGGTAATTCCATCTTGGTTATGTTGTATAACACTTTTTTGTATGTTGTTGAATTTGGTTTTCCAATATTTTGTTGAGCGTATTTGCATCTATATCCATAAGAGATATTGGTTTGTATGTAGTTTTGTTTTGGCATCATTTTGTTTGTTTGTTTTGGTATGAAGGTAACACTGGCCTGATAGAATGAGTTGGAAAGTGTTCTATTACATTTTGGAAAATGTGTGAAGGGTTGGTATTAATTCTTTAATGTTTAGTAGAACTAACCAGTGAGGCAATCTAGGCCTGGCCTTTTCTTTGTGAGAAGACTTTTGATTACTAACTCAATCTCTTTACTTGTTATATGTTGTAGTGTACTGAATTATGTCCCCCCCCCAACTCACTGAAGCTTGAATTGTGTCCCACAAGTTTTATGTGTTAGAAACTTGGCCTCCACAATGACTGTTAAGAGGGTGGGAAATCCTATTAATATAACTGAAAGGTGGGGTCTTGAGGAAGTGATCAGGTTATAGGACCATGCCATAATGAATGGATTAAAAATGGTGGTCATGGGCGTGGTTTGGAGGCCTTTAGAAGGGGAGCATGAACAGTCTCTCTCTCTCTCTCTCTGCTCTGCCATTTTGTAATGTGATAATCTTCCATCACTGAAGTCACCACCAAAGGAAGCTTTCACCAAATGTGTTCCCTGGACTTTGGGCTTCCTAGCCTCAGAAACAATAAGCAATACATTTCATTTCCTTACAAATCATCCAGTTCCATCTATTCTGTTCTAAGCAACAGAAATTGATTAATACATATGTCTATTCAGATATCCTGTTTCCAATTGAATCAGTTTCAGTAATTTGTTGACCACCATATCTTAAGTAGCTACTCTGTCATCTTTTTGTCATATCATTACATTTTATTTCTCTACATAGAAAAAAAAATGAAATAGGTTTTAACCCCCCAAAACAGAAAAAGAGACAAAGAAGGCCATTATATAATGCTAGAGGGATCTATTCAGCAAGAAGACATAACAATCATAAATATATATGCATCCAACATTTTAGCACCAGGTATATAAAGCAAATTCTGTTAGACTAAAGAAAGAGATAGACTCCAACACAATAATAGCTGGAGACTTTAACACCCCTCTGTCAGCATTGGACAGATTATCTAGGCAACAAATCAACAGAGAAACACAGGATTTAAGCTATACCTTAGACCAATTGGATCCGGCAGATATCTACAGAACATTTCATCCAATGACTGCAGAATATATATTGTTCTCATCAACACATTCTCCAGTATAGATACATGTTAGATCACAAATCAAGTCTAAACAAATTAAAAAATCATTTCAAGAACAATTTCAGATCACAAAGAATTAAAACTAGAAATCAAAAACAAGCAAAATTCTGGAAACCATTTAAATACATGGAAATTAAACATTCTCCTGAATGACCTATGAGTCAGAGAAGAAATTGAACAGAGAATCAAAAAATTTCTTGAAAATCATGATAATGAAGTTACATTATATCAAAAGCTATGGGATACTGCAAAAGCAGTATTAAGAGGAAAGTTTATTGCAATAAACGCCTACATCAAGGACTAGAGGGACTCCAAATAAACAACCTAATGTTATACCTCAAAGAACTAGAAAAACAAGAGCAACCAAATCCCCAAATTAGTAGATGGAAAGTAGTAATTAAGACCAGGCAGAACTAAATGAAATAGAGACCAAAAAGATGATACAAAAGACAAATGAAACAAAAAGTTGTTTTTTTGAGTAGACAAAATAGAAAAACCATTAGCTAGCCTAACTAAAAAAGAAGAGAGAAGACCCAAATAATAAAAATCAGAAGTGAAAAAGGAGATATTGCAACTGATACCACAGAAATACAAAGAATCATTAGAAGCTATTATGGGCAACATTACACAACAAATTTGAAAATGCAGAGGAAATGGATAAATTTCTGGACACATACACACCACCAAAACTGAGTCAAGAAGAAATAGAAAACCTGAACAGACCAAAAATAAGCAATGACATTGAAGCAGTAATCAGCAGTCTCCCAACAAAGAAAAACCCAGGACTGGATGGCTTCACTGCTGAATTCTACCAAACCTTTGAAGAAAAATTAATACCAATCTCTTTCAAACTATTCCAAGCCATTTTTTTAGTCCATTTTGTGTTGCTATAAGAGAAATACTGGAGACTGGGTAATTTATAAGGAAAAGAGACTTATTTGGCTTACAATTTTGGGACAGCTGCATCTGGCATGGGCCTCAGACTGCTTCTACTCCTGGTGGAAAGTGGCAGGCAGACAGCAGGTACAAGCAGATCACATGGCGAGAGGAATCAAGAGACAGAGAGAAGGTGCCAGGGTCTTTTTAAGCAACGAGATCTCACGGGAACTAATCAATCCCCTCTCCCCCAGGGAGAGCATTAATCCATTCATGAGGGATCCGCCCACATGACTCAATCAGTTTCCAACACTGCCACATTGGAGATCAAATTTCAACATGAGTTTTGGAGGGGAGAACACATCCAAACTCCATCACCATTGAATCAGAGGTCATTCTCCAAAACTCATTCTATGAGACCATCATCAACCTGATACCAAAACCAGATAAAGATGCAACAAAAAAGAAAACTACAGGCCGATATTCTTGATAAACTTAGACACAAAAATTCTCAACAAAATATTAGCAAACAGAATACAACAGCAAACCAAAAGGTTATACACCATGATAAAGTGGGATTCATTTCAGGGTTGGTTCAACACATGCAAATCAATAAATGTGATATACCACATCAACAAAATCCAAGACAAAAACCATATGATTATCTCAATAGACATGGAAAAAGCATTTAACAAAATCAATATCTCTTCATGGTAAAGACTCTTAAATTATGTATAGAAAGCATCTCAACACAATAAAACCATATTTGACAAACCCACTGCTAACATCTTGAATGGAGAAAGCTAAAAGTTTTTCCTGTAAGAATAGTAACAGTACAAAGATGCCTACTCTCATCAATCCTATTTAACATTGTATTGGAAATACTAGCCAAAGCAATCAGGCAAGAGAAAGAAATAAATGCATCCACATTGGAAAAGACAAAGTCAGACTGGTCCTGTTTGCAGATTACATTATCCCGTATATATAGAAAATTCCAAAGACTCAACCAAAAACCTCCTAGAACTGATAAACAAATTCAGTAAAGTTTCAGGATACAAACTCAATATGCAAAAATCAGTAACATTTTTATACACAAAAAGTCAACTGTCAGAAAAAGAAATCAAGAAAGCAAGTCCATTTACAATAGTCACCACAAAAATAAAATACCTTGGAATAAATTTAACCAAAGTGGTGAAAGATCTCTAAAATGAGAACTACAAATCACTGTTGAAATAAATTAAAAAGAACACCAAAAGATGGAAATATATTCCATGTTCATGGACAGGAAGGATTAATGGTGTGAAAATGTCCATACTACCCAAACTGATCTACAGGTTCAATGCAATCCCCACCAAAATACCAGTGACATTCTTCACAGAAATAGAAAAAACAATCCTAACATTCATATGGAGCAACAAAAGACCCTGAATAGCTAAAGCAATTCTGAGGGGGGAAAAAAGCCAAAGACATTATACTACCTGATTTGAAATTACACTATGAAGATAGAGTAATAACAAAAACAGCATGGTACTGGCATAAAAACAGACACATGGACCAATGGAACAGAATAGAGAACCAGAAATCAACCCACATCATATGCCAACTGATCTTTGACAAAGGCACCCAAAACGTACAATGGACAAAGGACAACCTCTTCAACAAATGGTGCTGGGAAACTGGATATCAACATGTAGGAGAAGAAATTAGACCTGTACATCTTGCCATATGCCAAAACCAACCCACAAAGGATTAAGACTTAAATATAAGACCTGAAACTGTAAAATTCCTAGAAGAAAACTTAGGGGAAACACTTCAGGATATAGGGCTAGGCAAAGATTTTATGAATAAGACCTCAAAAGCACACACAACAAAAGAAAAAATGAACAAATAAGATTATATTAAACTAAAAAGCTTCTCCACAGCAAATGAAACAATCAGCAGAGTAAAAAGACAACTTAAAGAATGGGAGAAAATATCTGCAAACTATATATCTGGCAAAGGATTAATATCCAGAATATGCAAGGAACTCAAACAATTAACAGTAAAAAAAAAATTAATTAAAAAATGAGCAAAGGAGCTGAAAACACATTTCTGAAAAGAAGATACACAAATGGTGAAGAAGTATATGAAAAAATGCTCAATATCACTAACCATCAGGGAAATGCAAATCAAAACCACAATGAAGTATCATCTCCCCACAGTTAGACTGGCTATTATAAAAAAGACAGAGAATGACAAATGCTGGCAAGGATGCAGAGAAATGGGAATACTTCTTCAGTATTGGTGGGACTTTAAATTAGTGAAGCCATATGGAGGAGAGTATGGAGGTTTCTTAAACAACTATGGATAGACCAACCGTATGTTCCAGCAATCACACTACTGGTTATATACCCAAAGGAATGGAAATCATCATGTTGAAGGGATACTTGCACTCCCGCGTTTATCACAGCTCTGTTTACAATACTCAAGATATGGGACCAACCTAAATGTCCATCAATGGATGACTGGATGAGGAAAATGTGGTATATATATACACAATGGAATACTAGTCAGTCATGAAAAAGAATGAAATTCTGCCATTTGTAGCAACATGGATGAGCTTGGAGAAATTTATGGTAAGTGAAATAAGCCAGGCACAGAAAGAGAAATGTTGTATGTCCTCACTCATAAGTGAGAGCTAAAACATGAAAGAAAGAAAAATAGAAAGGGGGGGGAGAGAGAGAGAGAGTATGTCGAACTTCCAGAAAGAAAGAACAGAGCGTGATTACTAGATGCAGGAGAGGGGGATGGGGAGGGCGGTCAGCAATAAATTGTTTAATGGACACAAAGAATAATTAGATATTTTAATGATGAATATGCTAATTATCCTGATTTGATCATTATGTATTCGACACAGGTATTGATAGTCAACTCTTTACCCCACAAATATATGTTATAAATTGTGTTAAAAAAAAAAAAAGAAAATGTATATATACACGATGGAATACTACTCAGCCATAAAAAAGGATGAAATTCTGCCATTTGCAGCAACATGGATAAGCTTGGAGAAAATTAGGTTCAGTGATGTAACAGGCACACAGAGAAATATCACATCTTCTCACTCATATGTGGAGGCTAAAAAAGTTGATATCATAAATGTAGAGAATGGAATTGTGGTTACTAGAGACTGGTGGGTGGAAGGGAAGGTTACAGGAGACTGGAGGGGGCATGGGGAGAGGTTGTTCAGTGGATTCAAAATAGTAGAGATAGGGAGAACGGGATCTAGAGCTCTGTAGTAAGATAGGTATACTACAGTTACGGGAAAGTACTGTGTATCTTTGAACAGCTAATTGAGATGATGTTGAATGTTCATAACAGAAAGAAGTGACAAAGGTTTGAGGTGATGAATATACTAGGCACCCTGATAAGATCATTGCACACAGTATGAATGTACCTAGATATCATACTGTACTTCATAAATATATACAATTATCATGGGTCAATTAAGAAAAATAAATTAAAAAGAGAGAAATAGAGAGTAGATTAGCGGTTACCAGAAGCAGGGAAAGGGAGTGGGAAGGAGGGCTGGGGAAAGGTTGGTAGACCAGTACAAAGTGACAAAGTTACAGCTACACAGGAAGAATAAGTTCTGGTTCTCTAGGGTGACAATAGCTAATAATATGGTACTGTGTATTTATTTCAAGATAGCCAGGAAAGAGGATCTTGAATGTTATAAACACAAATAAATGATAAATGTTTTGGTGATAGATATGCTCACTATTCTGATTAGGTCATTATACAATATATGCATGTATTAAAACAACAAACTCTACCCCTTAAACATGTACAATGAAGAAAATAAATTAAAAAATAATATACTAGAAGAAAATATTTCAATATATATAAAAAATACGGGTTATACCTTTAATAAAAAAGAGCCCTTTAAAATGGAGAAAAAATGACTAAAATGTAATAGAAAAATAAGTAAAAGACATGATTAGGTAATTTACAAAACTGGTATAAAAGGACCCTCATAACATGAGAAGTTTCACATATAATAACAGAAATGCAAATTAAAACTACAAAATACTACTTCTCACCTATGAGATAGGCAAAAATTTATAAGCTTTACCACAATAATCAACCACATTGTATATTGACAAAATAAAATAAAATAAAATAAAAATTTATAAACTTTATAATACAGCCTGTTAAAGCTAACGGAAACGCACACTTAAACCTTGCTGATGGAGGGGTGTGCGTGTGCAAATGGTACTACTCTTATGAATTTAATAATATTATAACAAAACTACATATTCATTTATCCTTTGACCCTGCAGTCCCACTTGTAATAATTTACCCTAATAAATATATGGTTCTAAAAATACAAAAACATATATGCATAAGATTATTCATTTCATTATCTCTAATTTCAAATTATTGTAAATAACGTATATATTCTTACATAGAAATTGTGTTAAAATATATGGTGCATTAAAAAATTATATACATATATTTTAGTTGACACAATTATACATATTTATGGGGTACAGTGTGATATTTTGACACAGGTGTACAATGTGTAATGATCAAATCAGGGTAATTATCACATCCATCACCTCAAACATTTACCATTTACTCATGCTGATAACAATCAAAATCCCCTCTTCTAGCTATTTGAAAAAATACAATATTATTTACTCTAGATTACCCTACTGTGCTATGAAACACTAGAATTTATTCCTCCTATCTAGGTGAAGTTCTGTATACCATAACCACCTCTTTCCATTCCTTCCCTCCACCCTATAAGGGCCATATAGGACAAACCCACCGACAACATTTTACTGAAAGAGGTAGAGTTAAAAGCTTTCCCTCCAAGAACTGGAAGAAGATAAGGATGACCATTTTCACCACCCTTATTCAACACAGTACTCTAAGTCTTAGCCAGAGCAATTAGGCAACGAAAATAAAAATGTATGGTGCATTCTTAGTATGTAGTAGCATGGAGCTGTAACAAAAAACTAAGAAGTGGTCTGTAGAACGATATCCATGATAGACTATAAAGTTAAAAAAAAATGCAAGGTGCAAATTCATACAGTGTGGTACCTTTTGTGAAAGGAAAGAGAAATAAGAAAGTCAACATGTATCTGTTCCATTTTGTCAAGGAGAACATATGAAGGGAAATCTAGAAACTAATAAAATTGGCTACCTATAATGGGTTTGTGGGCATGTGAAGGAAAGGATGTGAGAGCAAGTGACAATTCTTTGAGTATTTATCCTTGTAGAATTTTGATGTTGGAGCCATGTT
Source organism: Cynocephalus volans (assembly GCF_027409185.1). NCBI lineage: Eukaryota > Metazoa > Chordata > Mammalia > Dermoptera > Cynocephalidae > Cynocephalus > Cynocephalus volans. The sequence goes on along the minus strand of NC_084471.1, from coordinate 107,364,286 downwards.
ATTGGTATACACATTCAAATAATAAAAATTTATTAGCAAAGATGGGGGAAAACCCCTAAATTTTTATTTAAACAAAAACAAACTAATCTGTAAATCAAATGCCTAAGATAACCATACAAATTAAAAAAGAAACTAATCCAAGTAATTTTGAACATAGTACTTTGACTATATAGCCTTAATCTAAGACAAAAAGAAAATCTTGACCTTTTCTTAATAAATTTGTTATAGGCAGTGGTAAAGACATAGCAATTCTTTATCTTGTGTGTATTGTCAGACTGAGCAGATGAATAAATTTATTGATATTGCTGGGATCCAAGGTTATCATTATTGGAGAAGGAAAATTCAAATTTAAATAGGGAAAATAAGGAAGAACCTGTGGTACTGGATTGGAATTAGACGTGTCTCTATGAATTGACCATTTGAAAATAACCTATATTCTAGCTCTCTTTGCTCAAAAGGGCCTTAAAGCAATCTTATCCAGTAGCAAATAGCTCACCCAGGTTTCTGATACATAGGAGTGGGCAGTGATGTAAGAGTTTTATCCTGCCAATCTCCATTTTTTTCCTATGCTTTAATTTGTATAGTAATTTGAATTTGTAACTTATGTTCCTGGGTTTATATCTAAGTGGGGAAGTGAATGTGTGCTTGTCTGTATGTTTCCCAATTACCTTAGATCCATCTACCTGACTCTGGCTAGTGAACAGAGCTAGCTGGGACCAATGGGTTCATATGGACCTAGATCAGAGGAGGGAATGACAAGAAAAAAGCCCCCACACAGAGGTTTTATGCAAAGTTATTCTCTCAAACCATCTTTAGAGCAAGAGAATCTTCAGGGTCCTCATCAAATGGCTTCTCTCTGCTTTATTCATGCTACCATTGAGTCTGATCCTGACTTAATAAACAGGACTTATTTCTCTTTCAGTTTTATTGCCACGAAATGGAAGCGCGGTCTTCTTTGACCTAGGTAATTTATTCTTTATTGTGGAATAAGACAATTGTGGAATAAGACAATTGTCAAATGACTAAAACTTAGACTTTTTCCACAGAGTTATTATCACTTGGAGAGATCCAGGTAAACTTCTCTATCAGGATACACAAAAAGGTGAAAAGTGACATGTTTTTGTAAAGACTGGGATCATCAATTAATGAATTTATGTTAATGCTCATTTGGTCATTGAATAGAATTAAATTCTAAAAGCTTTGTGTAAGTTAGCTGGAGTGAATGTTGTTTCTGTATGTCTTTTGTCTTTGAAATATGTCTCACACAGGGACAGAGTTAACTCTAGTCTTGCCATTTTTGGAAAAAGGAATTGTGATAGCAAGAGTCAAAAAACATTCATTCAAGATGTGCATCTATTACAAAAGGTAGCAAAAAACAAAAACAAAAACTGGAAATATGTTTTCCAGTAGGAGTCTACCTCATAACTTACTGAATTAATAGCCAACATGAGTAAAAAAAAAACAAAACAAAAAAACCCAGGGTCAGCCCGTGGCTCACTCGGGAGAGTGCATGCTGATAACACCAAGGCCACGGGTTCGGATCCCATATAGGGATGGCCGGTTTGCTCACTTGGGAGAGCGTGGTGCTGACAACACCAGGTCAAGGGTTGAGATCCCCTTACCGGTCGTCTTTAAACAACAACAACAACAAAAACTCCCAATTCAATTAACATTGGGAGAGATGAGAGAGAAAAGGTAAGTACTGGAAAGTAAAAAGAGCCATTCCAGAGAGAAGAAACGTTTAAACAGTTTCAAAAGAGTCTGATTGCTCAGGGGATGTTGAACAGTTCAGTATTGCTTGTTTCTATAATGACTGTAAGGAAATAGTTAAGGAAGTTGAAGAAAAAAATAGAGTTCCAAACAGGGAGGGCTTCGTAGACTAAGCTGAAGGCTTTGAGCTTTCTAATGTAGCTCCGTGATTCCCAAATTTTGTTTAACCTAATACATGAGAAGCTTTTGAAAAATAATCGTACATATATGTATGCATTTTAGGAAATTTCGTTATTTCATACATATTATTGATAGTGGCATTTTATTTTTGAACAAAATATGTAAATTAAAAAGATAATAAAAGTAAAGAAAATCTTGGTTGAATAATTATACAGTTAAAATGCAGATATGGAAACATTCATTTTGCTGGCATGCAAATAAATGAATTTGGGAAACATCGCTATGGATAATAACGAGCCAGTCGTGTATTTTAGGCAGGAGAATGACAGTGTCTGGCCTCTCTCTTTGCCCCTCCCCCAATCAAACCCAAGTAAATATGTGAAGATGGTTTGGAATGAGTGGACTTCAAAGGAAACACAGCCACTTAGAAAACTTTTGCACTTGGGAGGTTGAAGTTATTGGGTGCCTAAACAAATGGGGCCAGAGAAAGGGATGGAAAAGCGATACTGAAGGAAAAGGACAGAAAACAATAGGATTGGATGAACAATAGAATGTGCAATTTTATGCAGAAAGGGGAGATTTAGGGTGTTGGGGAATAACTAAAAGAGAGAAAGGACAAAGTAAAAGATATCATTAGGTAGTAATAGATTTTTGATATTGATATTCCATAAAATTTGAGCAAATTATGAGCTGCAACTATTTCGCTTCTACATTATCACCCTCTTTTACTTTAAACCTCACTTCTATGTTTTACTTAGTTAAAGATGGGTGGGGTATTTCAGATTATTCAGTTACGTGTTTTTGAGTTTTCCTATAAGCACTTAGTTCAGAGCCAGGTTTCAGAGTTTTATGCTATTCAAAAAAAGCATAAACTTCTCTGTTCCTAAAGGAAGGCATGAGTGTAGTCTGTGGGAGGTGAAAACACTGATCTTTCAACTGAGATTTCACCCAGGGAAAGAGAGATGTTTAAAGACTAAATTTTCCAAGGTCACTGGGGGTGAATGTGCCTAGATTCTTAAGAGAACAGCCCTGGTCTGCGAAGCTCAGAGTATTTATCGTGAATAATTTTCTTTCATCACAGGTTCATGTAAAAACTTTGCAGTAATGAAGGAGACAGGATTCTCATTTATTTAGGAGACAATATCACAGGGGAGTTCTTTGCAGAGTTGGCTGCTCCAAAAATGGTGCTACATGGTGTTAAGCTCAACATTGTCATATACATGGTCTTGTCTCTCGCCCAACGAGGACTCTTTTTCTCCAGTGGTAGAGTTGGCAGCTTCTCTAGGAGACTGAAGAGAGGTGCCTGAAACAGTGAAGAGAATCCTGGTTTCAGTGGTGACAAAAAGACAAGACAGAGTCCTCTGGCAGAAAGAAAAACTAATGCGCAGTGGCTAAAAAACATCTGTGGGGACCCAGAGCTTGTCTGAAAGGCTATACAGAGCTACCTCATACTGACACTTCTCTGTGCAAAGCCTTATCTTAATCTTGGCAATTGGAAAGGAGATGGGTCGATAATGGCAAGGAGTGGGAAAGGGACACAAATGCTCTTCCGCACCAGGTTGGTCTGATTTCTTCAGGAACAGAGGCAAGACATGACCTGTCTAGATTCCTTAGTGCCTCAAAAACAGACCAAATCTGACCTCAGAGTATTCATGAGAATGATCTGGGTCCTCTGTCAGATGCCAAAAGAGGTAAGCTCAACAAAGTTACAAGTTAATAAACACTAAATTTATTTAATTTTCTATCCACTTTTTTTTTCTTGTAGTTCTCTAAACTTCTTTAAGGGATTATTCTGAAATTTTTGTCAGTCATTCCATAGATTTCCCTTTCTTCAGGATCCATTACTGGAGGTTTGTCAGTCTCTGTTGGTGGTGTCATATTTCCCTCACTTTTCATAATCCTTGTGTCCTAATGTTGATGCCTCCTGGTACAAGACCTCATCGAAAAGGTCTTCAAAAGTGGATGGGGCTGGGGAAAGCAGCACGAGTTCAGAGCTTGTCCCTGGAGACATTTCCTATACCAACAGACAAAGTCTTCTGTGTTCCCCAATGCTCACCCTTGGAGACATCTCAATGACTGCCAAGGTCCCTTTCTTTAGCATTTTCCCCTGTATGGACAGAAATAGGTTTCCTGACCAAACTTGACCCTGCGCTCAATCTTCACTGACACAGTTATCATGGGAAGCCATAATACTTTAGAGCTTTCACATTCAACCCAGGTGAAGGGCTTTAGTCTGTTACATCTTGAAGTCTAGAGTAGAGAAGACAGTTTTTCCAGAAAATGAGATTGAAGACTAAAATGTGTGTACTTAAAAAAAAAAAAATCACAAGTGGCCCAGTACTCTTTCCACATACTTTCTAGGTCAGGTAGCATCCCTAAGTCCCACCTTGATGCTCTGCTCTCCATCTGCGCAGCTGAATCCCCAGGATGATAAGGACCAGGAAAAGAAAGGCACCCAGTATGACGCAGAGGATCCCAGGTAAGGAGAAGATGCCGGAGACGAGAGCTGAGCCTGAACTGGTGCCTGTGAAGAGAAAAGGATCATGAGTCCTTAGAGAGGCTAATTAGAACTAATTAGAGGCTAATCAGGAGATGACCAGGACTGTGAAGTCACCTGTTCAGATATAATGGATCTGCCTGAACCCCAAGATGTGACCGACCCAGACCTGCCCTGGGCTGTGTCAAATGTCTTCTGAATACGGTTCTAAGAGATTTCTATAAAGTGAGTGCTGGTGAGCCTTTGGAGCTTTATGGCTGCTATGGCTTAATATGGCTGCTCACAACACCTGGTCATGAAGCCTACTGTAATTTTGCCAGAAATATGGAGATCCCTTAGTGCAGGTTCCTGAAAATCTAAGTAGC